>NC_052152.1:19545087-20221950 GCF_902713615.1 Scyliorhinus canicula | reverse complement strand
ACAGAAAGGTTAATGCTGGGCTGCAAATTAGTATTATGCAAGTTAATCATACATTGCCCATCGTGATCCCAGCACCGATTTTCAGGCCTTACCTAATTTTTCCCATTTTAGATAAGCCCCTTTGACATAGCTGCAAAAGTAGGCCATTCGGCCCATCGTGTTTGCTCCGCCATTCAATAAGATCATGACTGAGCTGATATGATAATCCTCAACTCCCCTTTCATATCTTACCCCCATAACCCATGATTCCCTTACTGATTAAAAATCTGTCTATCTTATCCTTGAACATACTTAAGGGGGCAGCACGGTAGCATAGTGGTTAGCACTGGCTTCACAGCACCATGGTCCGGGTTCGATTCCCGACTTGGGTCACTGTCCGTGCAGAATCTGCACGTTCTCCCCTTGCCTGCGTGGGTTTCCTCCGGGTGCTCCGGTTTCCTCCCACAAGTCCCGAAAGACGTGCTGTTCGGTAATTTGGACATTCTGAATTCTTACTGTGTGTACCTGAACAGGCGCCAGAATGTGGCGACTAGGTGCTTTTCACAGTAACTTCATTGCATTGTTAATGTAAGCCCACTTGTGGCAATAAAGATTATTATTATTATGACTCAGCCTCTACAGCTTTCTGTAGAGGGCCGAAGGGCCTGTTCCTGTGCTGTACTTTTTGTTGTTCTTTGTTCTTTGTCATTGATTTGTCCACAAAAGGGACAAGTTTCTTCCTGTTCACTCTATTTATGCCCCTCATAATTTTATATATCTCAATTATGTCCCCACCCCCTGCTCACCCTCCTCTGTTCCAAGGAAAACAATCTCAGTCTATCCAATCTCTCTTCATTCCTAAAACTCTCCAGCCCATGCAACATCCTGGTAAATCTGCTTTTCCATCTTTCCTCCGAGAATGTAAATTCCAGAACTGCTCATAATACTCCAGCTGTGGCCTAATCAACATTTTATATATTTCCAGCATAACGCTCCTGCTCTTAACCTCTATGCCACTGCTAATAAAGGCAAATATACCATGGGCTGGATTCTCCAAAAATGGGGCTATACAAACGCTGGCGTTTCACGCTTGACTTTCCTTAAGAAAGTCCTGAACGATTCTCCTACCTGTAGGGGGCTGGCAGGACCCCGGTGTGCTCCTCGCAGCTCTGGCTGCGGATACGGGCCCCTGGACTTCCGGTTGGGAAGTCCGCGTGGACCGAAATTGACAATGTAGGCTCCCCCCCGAGATAGCTTGTGCCCGCCGATCCGAGCCGCCCGATTGCTGCCCCGGCCGCCCATGAGGCCGCTCCAGCTGCTCGATCCTCCCACCCGGGCAGCCGCAGACTGAGTCTGCAGCTGCCATCCGAGTTTCCCGAGCAGCAATATGTGGTTAGAACTACGCAGTTGGGAACTCTGCCAGTTTTGCCTGGAGAATCGCTGGGGGGGGGGGCTTCTGTCAATGGCTCCCCAGCCGTGCCGCGTAATCCGTGCGCCAGCGATTCTCCGGTGACCGGACGGGAGCGGCGCCGGGCACGATTCCCAGGTAAACATCCTTCTCCCCCCCCACGCCAAACACTGCGGAGAATCCAGCCCCATATGTCTTCTTGTCCACTTTATCAACCACTCCTGTACCTTGAGGGACCGGTGTACATGCACACTAAGGTCCCTCTGAAAGGTCCTTCCATTTATCATGTATTCCTTTGCTTTGTTTGTCTTGCCCAAGTGTATCACTTCACACTTATCCGGATTAAATTCCATTTGCCTCTGCTAGCCATTCCGACCAGCCTGCTATATCCTCCTGTAATCTAAGGCAATCTTCCTCATTATTTTTAAAAAATAAATTTAGAATACCCATTCATTTTTTCCAATTGAGGGGCAATTTAGCGTGGCCGATCCACCTAGCCTGCACATCTTTGCGTTGTGGCGGCGAAACCCACGCAAACACGAGGAGAATGTGCGAACTCCACATGAACGGAGACCCAGAGCCGGGAGCGAACCTGGGACCTCGGCGACGTGAAGCAGCAATGAGCTACCGTGCTGCTGTCTTCCTATTTATCACCCCGCAAATCTTTGTACCGTCTGTAAACTTACTGATCAATCCTAATGGATTTAATCCTGGGGTTGTATAAAACGTGGCTTGTGAGATAGTTGGTGCATTGGTTTTAATTTTCCAAAACCTCCCTAGATTCAGAAGGTCCCAGTAGATTCGAAGGTAGCAAATGTAACTCCATTATTAAAAAAGAGAGGGAGACAGAAAGCAGGAGACTATAGACCAGCTAGCTTAACATCTGTCATAGGGGAAAGCCATTATTACAGAAGCTGGGCATTTGGAAAAGTTCAAGATAATCAGACAGAGTCAACATGGTTTTGTGAAAGGGACATCATGTTTAACTAACTTATTGAAGTTTGCTGTGGATAAAGGGCAACCAATACTTAGATTTCCAGAAGGCATTTGATAAAGTGCTACATCAAAGTTTATTGCGGAAAATAAAAACTCATAGTTCAGGAGGTAACATATTGGCATCGATAGAAGATTGGCTGGCTGGCAAACAGTAGGCAAGATTGGGCCTGCTTGGAGCTGGAAGAATAAAAGAGAAGCCTTTTAACTAAATAGTATGAGATTGCAGAGCGCTGAGATGTAGAGATCATAGAATTTACAGTGCAGAAGGAGGCCATTCGGCCCATCGAGTCTGCACCGGCTCTTGGAAAGAGCACCCTACCCAAGGTCAACACCTCCACCCTATCCCCACAACCCAGTAACCCCACCCAACACTAAGGGCAATTTTGGACACTAAAGGCAATGTATCATGGCCAATCCACCTACCCTGCACATCTTTGGACTGTGAGAGGAAACCGGAGCACCCGGAGGAAATCCACGCACACACGGGGAGGATGTGCAGACTCCGCACAGACAGTGACCCAAGCCGGAATCGAACCTGGGACCTTGGAGCTGTGAAGCGATTGTGCTATCCACAATGCTACCGTGAGGAACCTGGGTGTCAAAGTGCATGGATCACCAAAGTTAGTATGCAGATACAGCAAGTAATTAGGAAAGCTATGGGATGTTATCATTTATTTTGAGGGGAATTGAATACAAATGTAGGGAGGTTATTCTTCAGTTGTACAGGGCAATAGTGAGACCACAGCCAGAGTAATGTGTACAGCATTAGTCACCTTATTTAAGGAAACATTTAAACACATTGGAAGCCGTTCAGAGGTTTACCAGAGTAAAACCTGGGATAGGGCGGGCTGTCTTATGAGGAAAGATTGGACAGGCTGGGTGTATATTTGCTGGAGTTTAGAAGAGTAAGAGGCGACTTAATTGTAATGTATAATAATAATATTATAATCTTACATTAACACTGCAATGAAGTTACTGTGAAAAGCCCCTAGTCGCCACATTCAGCCGCCTGTTCAGGTACACAGAGGGAGAATTCAGAATGTCCAATTCACCTAACAAGCACGTCTTTCGGGACCTGTGGGAGGAAACCGGGACACCCGGAGGAAACCCACGCAGACACGGGGAGAACGTGCAGACTCCGCACAGACAGTGACTCAAGCCGGGAATCGAACATGGGACCCTGGCACTGTGAAGCAACAGTGCTAACCACCGTGCTGCCGTGCCCCATAAGATTCTGAAGGGTATTATTGGGTGGATCTGGAAAGGATGTTTCCTCTTGAGGGAGAATCTAGAACTAGGGGCCACTGTTTAAAAATAAGGGTTGGATTGGACTTTGTTTATTGTCACGCATACCGAGATAGAGTGAAAATTATTTTTCTGTGAGCAGCTCAACAGATCATTAAGTACATGAAAAGAAAAGAAAATACATAATAGGGCAACACAAGGTACACAATGTAACTACGTAAACACCGGCATCAGGTGAAGGATACAGGGGTGTAGTGTTAATGAGGTCAGTCCATAAGAGGGTCGTTTAGGAGTCTGATAACAGCGGGAAGAAGCTGTTTTTGAGTCTGTTCTAGCGTGTCCTCAGACTTTTGTATCTCCTGCCCGATGGAAGAAGTTGGAGGAGTGAGTAAGCCGGGTGGGAGGAGTCTTCGAATATGCTGCCCACTTTCCCCCGGCAGCGGGACGTGTCACCCATTTAAAATGGAAATGAGGCCAAAAAGCAGTCTCAGAGAGTTCTAAGTCTTTTGAACTCTCTTCCTGAAAAGGTGGTGGAAGCAGAGCCTTTGACTATTTTTAAGGCAGCAAGATTCTTTGTAAGCAAGGAAATGATACCTTATTGGCGGTGGGCGGGATGCAGATTTCAGGTGACTATCAAATCAGCCAGGATCTTGCTAAACGGCAGAGAAGGCTGGAGGGGATTACTCCTGCTCCTTGTTCTTAAGTTCATTAAAAAAATGGTGAAAAAAGTAAGAAGCATCCCTGAATAATAACTACAGGGTAACTGAAATAAGTTTCTTTTTGTCATATTTGCCATAAATATCGCAAGGTAAACAGTGCAGACAAACAGGGCTTCCCGCCCTAAAGGTCGATGAGTTAAAACAAAATGTGATTTTTGGGTGAGTTTGGATTCTGGATTTATGATAAAGGACACTCGACCTGTAATTACTCATCGATGTAATGTTTAGGAGGATCAGGAAATGAAGGCACATAATAATTGCTGCAGGGATTCATGCACAGAGATAGAATTGGAACTTGCAGTGTAAGGCTGAAATGAAGTTCCCAAGGGGAACTTCCGCGAGATCTGACTTCCAGTTGCAAACACGCGGCAGCAGACTTCAGTGCAGAGCAAGGAGACTGTGTAAACCTGTCACACTCTAATTACAAGCTCCGCTGACACCATTGACGGGGAGCCATATTGTAGAGTGTCAGGTTTACATTGACAGCTTCGACTGTATATGTGGACTTCGGAACAGAATAAAAATAAGGACTGAATTTATGTCTGTTCACCCCGATCATCTGCTTCCCCAGCTTGGGTGAAGTAATCATCTCTTTGGTTTTGGCTGGTGCCAATCTTCTCTTGGATTTTCAATTGGATTTGGACTTATTGTCACGTGTTCCGAGGTTCTGTGTACAGTCCAGGCAGATTGTTCCATACATGAAAAACATAGGACATATAATAAATACACAAAGTAAATATATAGACATCGGGTGAAGCATACAGAGTATAGTGCTACTCAGAAGAGAAGATGTGTGTCAATTCTGTCCATAAGTGGGCCATTCAGGAGTCTGGTAACAGCGGGGAAGAAGCTGTTTTGAATCTGTTAGAGCGTGTTGTCAGACTTTTGTCTCTTATGCCCGATGGAAGAGGTTGGAAGAGAAAATACCTGGGTGGGAGTGGTCTTTGATTGTGTTGCCCGCTTTCCCAAGGCAGCGGGAGGTGTAGACACAGTCAATGCATGATGGACTGGGTTGTGAGCACGACTCTCTGTGGTTTATTACGGTCTTGGGCCAAGCAGTTACCATACCAACCGGTGATACAGCCAAATGTGATGCAGAACAGCCTTGGGCAGTTGGTAATGGGACAACAAAGCAATGGAATAGACAACATCTACAGAGATGTGCCAAGGCTGGTGTGTGCCACTATCCTCACTGAAGATATTACAATGGATGAGGGAAGAGTTAAGCAATTAGCAGGGTGTTCCAATGAATAAAATGGGATCTGACCAGTGCAAGCAAACTGCAGGCAAAACTCAATTAACATTACGGTTTTTTTCCAGAGAAAAAACACTGGAGCAAAATATGGGAAAGAGAAGACATCTGACGGCAAAGGTAAATATTTTTTCATTTTTATATTACTATCCACACTCATAATAGGAAATTGTAATGAATTACTCTTCATAAACTGAGCTTTTCCTAATATAATTCCTGGGAAACAATCAGTTTGTGAAGAATCGATGAAGACTCAAGAAGAGACTAATATAATTTGAGATCTTGGAAAGAAAGTACTTGTGGTTTACAAAGAGTTAGCATAGTTCTTATATTATTGGAGTGGTACCTATGTGGGGTATGGTAGCACAGTGGTTATATAACTGGACCAGTAAGATAGCAATGGTGCAGAATGTAGTCTAAGTGAGGACTTCAATGTAATACTACTACTGACCCAGTCCAAAAGGACATACCTGCCAAACTGTGCCTAGGCAGTGGTGAGGGAACTAAACATCAGAGAAAAACCTACCAGGATGGCCACATTTGGGGTATTGCGTGTAGTTCTGGTCACCACATTATCAGAAGGACATGAAAGCTTTGGAGAGAGTCCAAAGAAGGTTTACCAGGACGTTACCTGGTCTCGAGGGTGTTGGCTATGAGGAGAGGCTGAATAAACCAGGATTGTTTTCACTGGAAAGACGGAGGCTACCAGAAGACCTGATAGAGGTCTACAAAACGATGACGTGCATAGACAGGGTGGATAGTCAGAGGCTTTTTCCAAAGGTGGAAGTGTCAATTACAGGGGGGTACAGATTCAAAGTGAGATGGGAGAGTTTTAAGGGAGATGTGCGGGGTAATTGTTTGACGTAGAGAGTGGTGGGTGCCTAGAACGCGCTGTCACAGGATGTGGTGGATGCAGGCACATTAGCAACATCTAAGAGGCATCTGGATGGGTACATGTATAGGGAGGAAATAGAGGGATACGGACTGAGTAAGGGCAGAAATCTTCTTTTTAGTTAGGGCATCATTATCAGCACAGGCTTGGAGGGCCGAAGGGCCTGTGCCTGTGCTGTACTTTTCTTTGTTCTTTCTTCTTTGTCTTGCCCTCTAACCAATCTATTTGTTACAGATGCATCTGCCCAAGTCAGGATTGGCAGGAATGACCTCGCATAGTCCTTGTGGAGGCAGAAGTCTTGATAGTGTCAATCACTGTTCTAAATGGGATGGACTCAGAGCAGATTTAGCTGCTCAAAAATGGACACCCATGAAATGGTGTGGGCCATCAGCAGCAGCAGAATTGTATTTTACCACAACCTTCATCCTCAGGATCTGGTATATTCCCCCATTACCATCAAGCCAGGGTATCAGCCCTGTTCAATAAGTGTGCAGAGAACAGAACTAGACATACCTAAAAATGAGGTGCCAAACTGGCAAAGCGATAAGACAGCACTTCATGGATACTAAACAGTGAAATGCCACAGAAAAGGGCCGAGATTGTCTTTGCTTTGGCTTTCTCCACATGGAATGCAGGAGTTTGAAAACAAAACTTGAAGTTTTTTTTTTAACCTATTCTTGGAATGTGGGCATCGTTGGCTGGGCCAGCGTTTGTTGCCCATCCTTAACTGCCCTTGAACTGAGTGGCGTGCTGGGCCATTTCAGTGGGGGGCAGTGAAGAGTGACCTGCATCGTTGTGTGGGTCTGGAGTCACATGTAGGCCAGACTGGGTAAGGACGGCAGATTTCCTTCCCTGAAGGACATTAGTGAACCAGATGGGTTCTTACAACAGTCATGGTCATCATTAGACTTTTAATTCGAGACTTTTATTGAATTCAAATTTTATCATTTGCCATGGTGGGAGCATTACCAGAGCGTTACCCTGGGTTACTACTCCAGTAATGTGTCACCGCATCCCGGGTTCCACAATGTAACACTAGCGGGAAGGCCTTTGATTCCCCTGCCCGCCAACAACGCAGACACTCGATGATCTGGTGTGCCTTTTAAAAAAATAAATTTAGAGTACCCAATTCAGTTTTTCCAATTAATGGGCAATTTAGCGTGGCCAATCCACCTAGCCTGCACATCCTTGGGTTGTGGGGGCGATACCCATGCGAACACGGACAGTGACCCAGGCAACAGGGCTAACCCACGGTGCCACCGTGATGCCAGTGTGCCATTTTTAAGGCTGACCCAACGCACAGTGAGCAAACCAATTCATCCAGGTGCAGCCCCCCTCTGCCTGCACCCCCTGATATTACCCTGTCACCACCCTGGCACCACCGACACTACCCTGGCATCAAGCTGGCACCCCTGTCACTACACGGGCACTAACCTAGCATCAATCTTTCACCCCTGGCACTACACAGGCACTACCTGTCATAATATCCACTCATGTATATCATGAGATCTCGGGGCTGGTTTAGCTTGGGGATGGTTTAGCACACTGGGCTAAATCGCTGGCTTTGAAAGCAGACCAAGGCAGGCCAGCAGCATGGTTTAATTCCCGTACCAGCCTCCATGAACAGGCGCTGGAATGTGGCGACTAGGGGCTTTACACAGTAACTTCATTGAAGCCTACTCGTGACAATAAGCGATTTTCATTTCATTTCATTTCAGATGCACATAGGCAGTGATTGACACACAGGATAACCAATGAACACACATGACACAGAACAACCAATCACCAGACAGGATACCACCACTATAAAGCCCATAGGGCATTAAGGCTCTTCCTCTAACACAGGACACTGCCAGGGAGATAGTCGCAGTGCACAGGCCAATGAACATCATCACCATGTGATAGAGAGGTAGTCTGAGGTTATCAGTTAGGTTAATAGAGTGTCAACCCACAGCAGATTATGTACAGCAAGCAACAGGTTCAATAAAACAGTGTTGGACCATCTCCTCTGTCGGAAGCCTGTTTCTCGTTTTACTGCATCTAGTTGCAGTCAATGTTAGACCAACACAGATAACACATCATGGTACCAGAGAGCTATTAACTCTAACGAACCTACCTCGAGTGAATCAGCAACCTCCCAGCCACTGATGAACAAGTTATACAAATATGCGAAGAAACTGCCAAAGATCCCCTACTGCAGCGTGTGATGAAGCCCCTCGCCCATGGCTGGCAAAAGGGGCAGTGCCCCAGTTCTTCAACGTAAAGGATGAGCTGACGGTTGTTGAGGGGATCCTTCTTAAACTAGATAGAATCGTCATTCCCCAAAGCATGCAAAACATGGTGCTCAGACAGATCCATGAGGGTCACCTGGGCGTCGAGAAATGACGACGCAGAGCTCGGCAGGCAGTTTACTGGCCTGGCATCAGCCAGGACATTGCCAACACAGTCCTCAACTGCACAACATGCCAGAAGTTTCAACCAGCTCAGCCCTAGGAAACGCTGCAAAAGCACGAGATTGTGACCTCTCCGTGGTCCAAGGTGGGGATAGACCTCTTTCACACTAATGGGCGTGATTATGCTCGTGGTTGACTACTTCTCCAGCTACCCGGAAGTGGTGAAACTGTTGGACCTCACGTCAAAATCCGTCATCAAAGCCTATAAAGAAACGTTTGCCAGGCATGGGATACCACTCACGGTAATGAGTGACAACGGTCCATGTTTCTACAGCCAAGAGTGGTCCGACTTTGCACGATCCTACCACTTTAGTCACATCACATCCAGTCACCATTACCCGCAATCAAACGAGAAGGCTGAGAAAGGGATCCATATTGTCAAGCGGTTGCTGTGCAAGGCTGCAGACTCAGCCTCGGATTTCAACCTGGCGCAGTTGGCATACAGGGCAACCCCTATGTCGACTGGTTTGTCTCCGGCGCAGTTGCTCATGAGCCGCAACCTGAGGACGACTGTTCCAGCCATCCATGTTCCAGACCTTGACCACCTCACGGTGCTGCAGAAGGTGCAGTGATCCAGGGACCAGCAAAAGATCACGAATGATGCTCATGCCACGGATCTGCCTGCGCTGGCTCCAGACGATGTTGTTTGCGTTCAGCTGCCTGAGGGAGGTTGGTCAGCCCCAGCTCTTGTCGTCAGACAGGCTGCTCCCAGGCCTTTCGTTGTCCAAATGGCTGATGGCTCCATTTTACGGCGCAACAGGAGGGCGCTGCGTAAGTTCCCTGCCCATCACCCGACCGCACTTCTCCGCATGTCATGATGCCTCCTCCAGACATCTTGCACCATGAGGCCACCGATCTGGCAGCAATCCCACCTGTCCACAAGGCCACCGATCTGGCAGCGATCCCACCTGTCCACAAGGCCACCGAGATGGCAGCCATCCTGCCTGTCCAGGTGCCGGCGTCCCCCAATCCACCTCTGCGGCGATCGACGAGAATTCATCACCCACCACAAAGACTGAATATATAAATGTTTTTTTTATTGAGTTTTCATATTTTATATATGACAAATTACAAGTTATTAGAGAGAGAGAAAAAAAAAGGAAAACACAAAAATTTAACATGAATATTTACAGGTAAGCATCTTCATAACAATAATTGTGGCCGCCCCCTTTAGCCAGCATACATATTTTACATTCCCCAATATGGCCGAGGCACATGTTTATAGGCATTTATTTATAGTTTGGTTTTGGGCCTTGGCTTGCCATCAAACCCCCATACCGAGCCCGTAGCCCCCCCCCCCACCCCCCCACCCCCCGGCTACCTTCCCCCGATTCCCGCCCATTTTCCCCTGGTTCTTGGCCACCCGACTATTCTTCCTCATGTACGTTGGCCACAAACAGGTCCCGGAACAGTTGCATGAATGGCTCCCACGTTCTGTGGAAGCCGTCGTCCGACCCTCGGATGGCGAATTTGATTTTCTCCATTTGGAGAGAATCCGAGAGGTCGGACAGCCAGTCTGCAGCTCTGGGCGGTGCTGCTGACCGCCAGCCAAACAGGATTCTACGGCGGGCGATCAGGGAGGCAAAGGCAAGGGCGTCCGCCCTCCTCCCCAGGAATAGATCTGGCTGGTCTGAAACCCCGAAGACCGCCACTATCGGGCATGGCTCCACCCTCACCCCCACCACTTTGGACATAGCCTCGAAGAAGGCTGTCCAGTACTCCACAAGTCTGGGGCAAGACCAGAACATGTGGGCGTGGTTGGCCGGGCCTCTTTGGCACCGCTCACATTTGTCCTCCACCTCCGGGAAAGACTGAATATTTAGACGTACATATTGTAAATTTTGTTGAGTTTGCTCTGTATCTACATGATAGACACCTTCCCATGTACATATGTTAATTCATTCCCCACTTATACATAGTTATGCATACACATACAGCCACGTTCCAAAATTTATTTTAAAAGGGGGAGATGTCATAACATCCACTCATGTATATAATGAGATGCAGACAGGCAGTGATTGACACACAGGATAACCAATGAACACACACGACACAGAACAACCAATCACCAGACAGGACACCACCACTATAAAGCCCACAGGGCATTAAGGCTCTCCCTCTCTCACAGGACATGGCTAGGGAGATAGTCGCAGTGCACAGGCCAATGAACATCATCACCATGTGGTAGAGAGCTAGTCTGGTCAAGCCAGTAGGAGGTTATCAGTTAGGTTAATAGAGTGTCAACCCACAGCAGATTATGTACAGCAATCAACAGGTTCAATAAAACAGTATTGGGCCATCTCCTGTGTCGGAAGCCTGTTTCTCATTTCACTGCATCCAGTTGCAGTCGATGTTAGACCAACCGAGATAACACATCATGGTACCCAGGTACAACCCTCTCCCTCCTGAATGCCGCTGCTCCCAGCTCCCCTGGGAGTACAGCTCACCGGGTGCATGTTTTCTTTTTTTTCTTCTTTTTTGAAAAATGTTTCCAATTAAGGGGCAATTTAGCGTGGCCAATCCACCTAGCCTGCACATCTTTGGGTTTTGGGGGCGAAACCCACGCAAACACGGGGAGAATGTGCAAACTCCACACAGACGGTGACCCAGAGCCGGGATCGAACCTGGGACCTCGGTGACGTGAGGCAACCGTGCTAACCACATGCGCCACCGTGCTGCCCTCAGTGCATGTTTTCTGAGACCAGGGGCTGGTTTAGCTCACTGGGCTAAATCGCTGGCTTTTAAAGCAGACCAAGGCAGACCAGCAGCACGATTCGATTCTCGTACCAGCCTCCCCGAACAGGCGGCGGAACGTGACGACTAGGGGCTTTCACAGTAACTTCATTGAAGCCTACTTGTGACAATAAGCGATTTTCATTTTCATTTAATTTCACCTATCATGCATCACGCTATCCTGCCATCATGTTACTGTGGGTGGATTTTTAGATGTGTGGCACGATTCTGGAGAATGGGCCTGGTGATTATATGATCATTTATTATATTGAGGTTCCCGATATTGAGCATCAGGAAATGTTGCCTGTCACTGACGGAGGGGAGGGAACAATCCCGTTGTGCTTTCACATTGTTATGAAACGCTACTTTGGCCGACGCGTGATATTTTCTGCTCTTGTCGCCAAACCCACCCGACGGGAACAGGAGTGGAAAATCACGGCGATCCCATAACAAACTCTTGTCGTCCTGCCACTTCCAGTCGTAAATGGTGGTCGACAATTCAAAAATTGACAGGGGAACATAAAAAATAGGAGAGACCATTCAGGACCTAAAGTCTGCTCCGTCATTCGGCAGGATCATCAACTCCACTTCCCTGCACTAATCCCAATAATCCCACTGGAGAAGGGAGCTGGTAGACAGGCTTTGGGAGTCAGGAGGTGAGTTACTCACCACAAGATGCCAAAACTCTGACCTGCTCTTGTAGCCACAATATTTATATGGCTCGTCCAGTTCAGTTCCTGGTCAATGATAACTCCCCAGGATGTTGATTGTGGGGATTTAGCACTGTATTGAATGTCAAGGGGCGATGGTTAGATTCCCTCTTGTTGGATATGGTCATTGCCTGGCACTTGTGTGGCGTGAATGTTATTTGCCATTTCTCTGCCTAAGCCTGGATATTGTCCAGGTCTTGCTGCATTTAGACAGTAACTCCTTCAGTATCCGAGGAGTCGCGAATGGTTCTGAACATTGTGCAGTCATCAGCAAACATCTCCACTTCTGACCTTATGATGGAAGGAAGGTCATTGATGAAGCAGCTGAAGATGGTTGGGCCTCGGACACTATCCTGAGGAACTCCTGCAGTGATGTCCTGGAGGTGAGCTGATTGACCTCCAACCACCACAATCATCTTCCTTTGTATGACGCCAACCAGCAGAGAGTTTTCCCCCTGATTCCCATTGACTCCAGTTTTTTTAGGACTCCTTGATGCCATACTCGGTCAAATGCTGCCTTGATGTCAAGGGCAGACTGTCTCCCCTCACCTCTGGAGTTCAGCCTTTTTGTTCATTTTTGAACAAAGGCTGTAATGAAGTCAGGAGCTGAGTGATCTTGGCGGAATCCAAACTGAGTATCTTACTGACTAAGTGCCGCTTGAAAGCACTGTTAATGACCCCTTTCATTATACTATTGATGATTGCGTGTAGACTAATAGGGTGGTACTTGGCTGGTTGGATTTGATCTGTTTCTTGTGTACAAGACACACCTGGGCAATTTTCCACATTGCCAGGTCGATGCCAGCGTTGCAGCTACATTGGGACAACTTGGGGAGCGGCAAGTTGTGGAGCACAAGTCTTCAGTACTATTGCCAGAATATTGTCAGGGCCCACAGCCTTTGCAGTATCCAGTGCCTTTGGCCGTTTCTTGATATCACGTGAAGTGGATCGAATTGACCGAAGACCGAGATAGATCATCCACTTGGCACTTCTGACTGAAGATTGCAAATGCTTCAACCTCTTCTTTTGGACTGATGCGCCGGGCTCCCCCATCATTGAGGATGGGGATATTTGTGGAGCCTCCTCCTCCAGTGAGTTTGAAAATCTCCCCCAGTATTCCACATGTAGCCTCAGCAATGAGGTGCTCGAGGTTCGAAAAACAAGTTCCAACTTCAGTGTGTTGTCCCACAAATGCTCCCCAGTGCAGGAATAGACTTGTTGACAACTTTACCACCTTCATTTTCCTGTTCCAATCTGAAGAACCTTATATTTATCTGCATTAAAACCCATCTATTTAACTGGTTATTACCTTCATTAAAAAGAAGCAATCTCTGTTTAGTGTATAATCAACCACTCACCCTAAAGGGAAACTTTGAACAGTGGATATTTTTCTTGTTTTTCTGTCAGTTCCTTCCCTCTCATCTTCTCCTCCCTCAGTGCTGTTGATTGTCCTGTTGGGGTTTGGTATTCTGGTCCTTCCAGTACTGAATGCAAATTCAACTCGTACCTAAGTCCAGGCACTCAGTAGCAGTAGGGTGTCAACGGTGTGGTATCATGGAGCAGCTTCACCACTACCACCGCCACGTACACACACACACACACACACACCTGCCCCCCTACCACCACCACAACCCCAAAGTCTATACCCATGCACTTCCAGCTGGGATCAATGAATTGGGTTCCTAGTTTACTTTTATGGAGCTTACTGTCCCAAGCCGAGAGAGTTTTTGAGCAGTGCTCTCATTGCATGGTGCTCGTTTGGCCTTGATGTTCAAGACGAAATGAATGGAACGCAATTCACAAATCAAATTCAGCATCTTGTCCTTTGCCACCTTGCCCCCCGCCCTGCGGGTCGTCACCCCAAGTCCACCTCTTCCAGTAGCTGGTAGAGTCAACTTCTGATAAGTGAGTGTTTTCACAAAAAGATCTAAATTATCTAATGATATGAATTATAGATTTCACAGCAAAATGGGAATTTAATAGTGTCTCGTCAGATCACTATATGGCCATAGTTTGTAGGGAGTAAGAAGCTTTGCGAGATGGACAGGTTTAAGATTCTGGGTAAGGATGATTTAGTTTAGGGTAGAGTATGACACATCTTGGTTACAATATGGTGAGGGTGTAGAGTGATGTCCAGGTGAGGTGGGTGGGACAATTCTATGTAACATGGAGGGATGTTTTCCAGTGACTAGAAGATGAGGGGGAGGATGTTATTGTCGCAATCTTCAGCTGTGAGGCCTAATGGCTACGATCATGAGAGTTTAGAGTGAGGAAAGGGAAAAGGTAAAGAAAACCATTATTTCATTACTGAAAAACCATTGCAACTGTGAGTAGAAAGACCTCGACGAGAGCTGCAAAGTTACATGTCACAAGAATGTCACACATCCTTCATTCCAGAGCAGTAAATTCAATATTTCTCAGTGCAGTAGATCATTATTCAACACATGCAAATTAATTCACTGAATCGGCACTTTCAACGAAGCCAGTTGTTGAGCACACAGGCCATGTCACCTTCTGTTCTACAATCAGACACTGGAGATTGATTATGCACCTGCGTGGTGAACGTATGCTATCACAATTCACCACTGTACTGTGTTGTATTATGTTGATGCCCTTGAGCGCTCCGCCTATGGCTCCGCCCCCTCGGGGGTGGTATAAAAACCTGCAGCCTGTAGGCGGCACTCAGCACAGAGCAGTCGCAGGCAGGCACAGATCTAGCTGATTAAAACCACTGTTCACTTCTACTAATCGTCTCGTGTGAATTGATGGTCGCATCAACCTGCTTTTAAACAACTCGGAGAATGGGTTTTCTGACCTCCGTCACGTGGAAATGTTCAAGTGCAAAACTAGTCGTAAACATGAAAAATGGTGGGGCTTTAAGCTGGCAGATGTAGCCTTCCCTCCATGTTGGTAATGGTAGTAAAAATGTTCAGAAGCTGTTCCTGGATTTGGAATATGCAAATAAGGAGCCTAACACTACTTTCTGCTTCCCTTTGCAAAGTTGAATGCAGCTGTCACTGGAACGTGTGGATTCACAACAGTGTAATCCTCATGAGACCTAACCATCAACTCACAGAGGAACGAGAAACTGCTGTGACCAAAAGCGTCTTCGTTCCCCAATCACTCCCATTCCCTTTTCCAATCACAGTCCCTCTCCGAATCGCTGACCCCCCTCCTCCTTCTACTCACTGACCCTCTTCCCAATCACTGACCCCTCTCCCTCACTGTCTCCCTCCCCTTCCCCCACCTCATTCATGCGCCTCCATCCCAATTACAGTCCCCCTCCCTCTCCATATCACTGACACCAATCCCCCTCACCATCTCTCTCTCCTCCCCAATCACTATCCCCCTCCCCCCAGTCCATCACTCTTCCCCTCTCCCTCACTGTCTACCTCCCCTTTCCCCGCCTCATTCCTGCCCCTCCTTCCCAATCACAGCCCCCCTCCCTCTCCCCATCACTGACACCAATCCCCCTCACCGTCTCTCTCCCTTCCCCAATCACTGTCCCCCTCCCCTCAGTCCCTCACTCTCCCCCTCTCCATCGCTGCCTCCCTCCCTTCCCCCCCTCCTCATTACTGCCCCTCCTCCCCATCACGGTCCCCACCTCCCTCTTTCTTGATCACAGTCCTGCCTCTCAATTGCTTGAACCCCTCTCCAGTTGTTCTCTCTCAATCACCATTACCCTCCCTCTCACTCCTTTAGCACCACTCTTCTTCCTGGACATTTTCGAGAGTCCCTACCAATGGCACAGTGGCTCAGTTTTAAAATTCTCTTTGCCAGCCAGCTACCCAGCAAGGACTTCAACTCGCCAGCCCCGTGTAGTGAGGGAACCTCAGCACCGCCCGCAGGCCGAAAGAGGGAACAGCAAGCTCTGGTTGTCCTTCCACTTTATAGTCCAGTAAACTGGGCGAATGCATGTATAACGTGCCTAATGAACACAGCATCAGCTTTACCCACAATACCCCTCTTCTGCCCTCGGTCTCCCAGCCAAAAGGTCAGCTAACAGTGGAGGGGACGCCCATTGCGACTTAGTACCCGGAGGGCAGAAGAAAACTAGATTGGGTTGCTGCCATAGCGAGACTGATAGACCCAACAGCGGCCAACACTGATCTTGGTATTTTTTATTGTCTTGCAGACGCAGCCAGAGCTTCAAAGGAGGATGCCGAGGAATTTGACATCGACTTGGATGCCCCTGAGACAGAGAAGGCTGCTGTCGCTATACAGAGTCAGTTCAGAAAATTCCAGAAGAAAAAACAGGATCCTTCTTAGGCTTTCCTCCGGGTGCTGGGAAGACAGCACGTAACCAGGCGAATCCCTCAAAACTCTCTTCTGTTGGTGCATGCAGTTAAAAAAAAACACTGTCAGTGTGTGTGTATTGAATAAACTCCTGAAAACTCTTCTGTAATACTACCCTTAGTCATTCACTTGTAACCTACTCCTATTATTATTCATACATTAATAAAGTCAGTATTGTACCTGATGCATTTTCAGTGATCTTCCTTCTCGAAGCTACAAGTAGAAGCTGCAGGTAGCACAACATATTTGATTGCCAATCTTCTCCCTTTCCTCGAGGTACCAACTATTGCTGGAGGGTTTAATTTGATTTGATTTGATTTATTATTGTCACATGTATTACTATACAGTGAAAAGTATTTTTTCTTGCATGCTGTACAAACAATGCATACCGTACATAGGGAAGGAGAGACTGCCGAATGTAATGTTACAGTCATAACTAGGGTGTAGAGAAAAAATCAACTTAATATGAGGCAGGTCCATTCAAAGGTCTGATGGCAGCAGGGAAGACGCTGTTCTTGAGTCAGTTGGTACGTGACCTCAACGTTTTGTATCTTTTTCCTGACGGAAGAAGGTGGGAGAGAGTATGTCCAGGGTGCGTGGGGTCCTTAATTATGCTGGCTGCCTTTCTGAGGCAGCGGGAATTATAGATAGAGTCAATGGATGGTTTGCGTGATGGATTGGGCTGCATTGACGACCTTTTGTAGTTTCCTGCAGCCTTGGGCAGAGCAGGCTCTATACCAAGCTGTGATACAAACCAGAAAGAATGCTTTCAATGGTGCATCTATAAAAATTGGTGAGAGTCAGAGCTGACATGCCAAATTTCCTTAGTCTTCTGAGAAATTTGAGTTGTTGGTGGGCATTCTTAACTATATTGTCGGCATGGGGGGACCAGGGCAGTATGTTGGTGATCTGGACAGCTAAAAACTTGAAGCTCTCGACCCTTTCTACTTCGTTCCCATTGACGAAGACAAGGGCATGTTCTCCACTATGCTTCCTGAAGTCAATGATAATCTCCTTCGTTTTGTTGATATTGAGGGAGAGATTATTGTTGTCGCACCAGTTCACCAGATTCTCCATCTTATTCTATTGG
This sequence comes from Scyliorhinus canicula, assembly GCF_902713615.1. Lineage (NCBI taxonomy): Eukaryota > Metazoa > Chordata > Chondrichthyes > Carcharhiniformes > Scyliorhinidae > Scyliorhinus > Scyliorhinus canicula. The sequence goes on along the minus strand of NC_052152.1, from coordinate 20,204,177 downwards.
GCAGCACGGTAGCATTGTGGATAGCACAAATTCTTCACAGCTCCAGGGTCCCAGATTCGAATCCCGGCTTGGGTCACTGTCTGTGTGGAGTCTGCACATTCTCCCCGTGTGTGCGTGGGTTTCCTCCAGGTGCTCCAGTTTCCTCCCACAGTCCAAAGATGTGCAGGTTAGGTGGATTGGCCGTGATAAATTGCCCTTAGGGTCCAAATTGCCCTTAGTGTTAGGTGGCGTTACTGGGTTATGGGGATAGGGTGGAGGTATGGGCTTGGGTAGGGTGCTCTTTCCAAGAGTCGATGCAGACTCGATGGGCCGAATGGCCTCCTTCTGCACTGTAAATTCTATGAAATTCGAAAGGGAAAATGCTGGAAATTCTCAGCAGGTCTGGCAGCATCTGTAGGGAGAGAAAAGAGCTAATGTTTTGAGTCCAATGACTCTTTGTCAAAGCTAACAGACAAAATGGGAAATTTTATACTGTGGAGTGAGAATGAAAAATGTGTCATAGCCATAGACACCCAGGGAAACGGGGTGCTAATAGCCACAGAAAGAAGAGCAGTACTTCTTCAGGGAAGGCATTCCTGGAAGAGGAGTGGCAGTGAGTTAATCACTAGATGGCAGGTGCCAGAAGTGCTGAGATTTTCCAGCGTGCTTTCTTTCATTTCAGATTCCAGCATCTGCAGTAATTTGCTTTTCTCTATCTTCTTCCATGGGAGGATGGCTCCCATGTGGGCTTCCAACCTCATTGCAGGGCATCAAATCTCCTACGTGAATCACTGGGAGATGCTAGGAATCTGAAAGAAAATACAGAAAACCTTGGAAACGCTCAGTCGGCCCGGCACTGGCTATCGGAGCAGAGTTAAGGTGTCAGGTGTCCAGCTTTCCTTTACTGCAGCGAATGATCATTTTGAGCAGCGTCGGAAATAGCTGGGTCACCATCTGTATGGTTCAGGGCCTGTTGAAGAGAGAGCTGAGGAAGCAGTATTGACAACACCGATGAACATGAAAAATCACTGCTGAAAGCATAGATTTAAAAAGCAGAGCTGCTATGGAAACTTGATTGGACCACACTTGAAATACTATGCATAGATCTCCGGATCACTAAAAGAATATTTAGATCCTGGAGTTGGCGCAACAAAAATAAATTCACAGGGATAATACCAGAAGTAAAAGGATATAATTATTAGGAAATTGTCCGTGTGGGGTTTGCACATTCTCCCCGTGTCTGTGTGGGTTTCAGCCCCACAATACAAAAATGTGCAGGTTAGGCGGATCGGTCATGCTAAATTGCCCCTTAATTGAAACAAAAATTAATTTGGTACTCTAAATTTAAATAAGAAAATAATTATGAGGAAATATACCTTGTTACAGAATCCAAGCCAGTTGCTGAAGTCAAAACCAAGACATAGAACTGGCTTTTACTGAGAGAATCTACTGGCTTCCTTCAGTCCTAGGCTCTTTCCTCACCAACCAGTGCCCCTAGCTCATGCCCCTTATGTCCCCAAAACTCATTTAAGTAAAATTAAATTAACAAATTATAAAGGTACTGTAAGGAAAAGAAAAAAGTCTTGAAGGAAACTTATCAAAATAAGATGAAACTGTCATTCTGGCGGCCAATGATGCACGTGATCCCCTGTGGTATCAACCTCAGGTTTTCCAGTGGGATACTGCGTGATCCTCCTCCAAAGTACCCAGCCACGAACATAGCCATGGAAGAGACTACCCTCTCGACCACCCACTGCCTGGACCTGTTAATGGCCAACTAGTCAGGCCCGGGGCAGTTCCACAAGGAAGGGTCCTCTCGTCCCGCTCTCCTCTGCACCGGCTGCCCAAACTGTGGTGATATGATCTGCATACTCGTCTGCCATTGGGCCAGAACGTCGGCTTACCATTGGCCCTGGTCGGTCATGTGCCTCTCGACCGATTGGCCGAGAGGCTGAGTTAACCACGCCTCTATTAACGAGGTATAAATGGTCAGACGCCTGACGATCGTTCCTTTCCATTGTAGACGATCGCAGAGCTGTGTTCTAGTCAATTAAAGCCAGACTTTGGTAAATCACTCGCCTCGCGTACAATCGATGGTACATCACAAACATGATGCTCAAAGCGCTTAATTAAACAAAGCCCTTCATCTGTGTGTATCCCAATAATATAATTAGCAGATCGTTAACATTCTGCGCATTGGAGAGGAGAGGTCGAAGGGGTGAGCTGTTAAAATCTGATCTTTGCAGAATTTGACTTCTGTCTCTGCAGTCACCTGACCTCGCTCACCTGTCAAAATCTACAACCACCTGGTCCCTGCTATTTACTGGCATTGCCACCTGGTGCCCACAGGTGCCCTCTGCCCTCATACACCCTACTAGACCATTAGAAACCAAAAGCTCTTTCAGGTTTTGCATATGTCACAACTTAGTTTGATCAAAATCTAGCCATACTTAAATAGCCGATGTTCACCGACAAAAGGGCTGGCTGCTTCAGCATTATGCTTGTTGAATTTCCCAAATAACAAACCTTTATGCCTCTTCCATTAAATCCTTGTCCTTTTCTACATTGAAAATGTTTTTCTTTAGTAATACGCTTATTGAGGTTAATTACAAGTTAATTTCACGGCATGTTAAGTTGTCGTTGAAAGGATGCAATTATTTTTTTCTAAATACTGCTTACGTTAACAATGGCCAGGCTGAGGAAATAAGAGGTGTCATCTGAGTGATTGTGGAAACATACAGCCAGAAGTGACCGTGAGACATTAGTAGGAGTTTAAATTTTAAGGTTCTAATCACGACAATAAACTATAACGCCTCACCCCCAACTGACTGGCTAACCTTCATACCACCTAACTTAGCAGAAAATTACTGGTATAACCAGCATGAATAGCACGGAAAATTAACAAGGACACTGATTTGCACAGACTGAATATGCCAAAATAACACTTTCAATACATGGGATTCTGAGATTTATACGATACTTTCACTAATGCTTGCAAATTTGGCATTACCATCACTGCAGGATTGCCCTGCACTCGTCAGGACTTAAATATTCATCTCCAGGCTGTGGGACAACTCGGAAAAATGTCATTGAGATGTTAATGCAATTTGTGCGTTTTTCTGTTCTTCACTTTTCATTGAACATCTTTGTTTATTACTTATAGAAATATTGGTGATCGGGCAAAAGGATTGTTTGATCGGGAAGCAGGGTTGGAGGCAGGAGGTCATGTGACGTAGCCTCCGGGAAAATCTACAATCAGGAATGAAAGCGGAAAATGTTGGAAAGACTCAGCAGGCCTCAGTTCTGGAGAAGAGTTGAACCCTCAAAACGTTGACTGTCGCTCTCTCTCCACAGATGCTGCCAGACCTGCTGTGTCTTTCCAGCCTTGTCAGTTTTCATTTCTGATTTTCAGCATACTGCTTCTAAACTGCCAATCGGAATTGAGAACTCTACAGGCTATCTATTTTTCCAGGAAAAATAAAACCTCACCTATGTTCACTTAATGTCTTCCTTGACCATGGGGGTTTGTCACAAAGCGCTCTACAGCTAATGAGGTATTTTTGAGGTGCAGCCGCTGCTGCAATTTGGCTCTCGTGGCAACCAGTTCGTGCACAAAAAACTCCTGAAACAGTAATGAATAGATCATAGATCACAGAATTTACAGTGCAGAAGGAGGCCATTCGGTCCATCAAGTCTGCACCAGCCCTTGGAAAGAGCATCCTACCTAAGCATACACCTCTCAGCTATCCCTGTAACCCTACTTAACCTGTTTTGGACACTAACAGGCAATTTAGCATGGCCAGTCCACCTAACCTGCACATCTTTGGACTGCCCCTGGGTGGAAACCGGAGCACCTGGAAGGAGCCCACGGGGAAAACGTGCAGATTTCTCACAGGCAGTGACCCAAGCCAGGAATCGAACCTGGGACTCTGGAGCTCTGAAGCAACAGTGCTAACCACTGTGCTGCCATGCCGCCCAGCAACCAGATGATTTGGTTTTTTTACGATCCTCTGAGGAATAAAGACGTCTCTGCACGCCTTCAAAACTATCCAGCCAACTGAGCCACAAAATCCCACAAAGTTGCCTTCCTACTAAAATAATGCTCAAACATTAGTAGGAGAATCTCATGCAGTGCTATGTGGATGCAATATTAATTCACCTGAGGGAGGCAGTGTCGTAGGCCACAAACCTTCCAATGAAGATATGTCCCATGGGTCATGCAGGGTATTACCCAGGGAACCCTTGGCCCTGGGATGTTGCTTTAGATTCTGTGTGGCTACGTGAATGAATATGTCTCTTATTATGTTTGCAGAAAATAAAATAATTACAACATCTCTTGCCGTGGTGATTTTAATATCTTTTGCCTCGGCCAAGGAATTCAAGCTGGCACAGCCATGGTTCCACCTGCAATCCATGACTCCTGAGGCTTCAACCAAATTGGGCATCTTGTTTGAATGTAACCAACAAGCTGCTGGCGCCAAGCAGCTGGGAAATCGTCCAACTCCCATAGGCAGCAACATGCGCCGGGTCTGGGGACGAGGGAGGAGTGGCAAGTGACCCCTGTGAGGGGCGTCAAATGTGGATGCCTGACCAAGAGCCACTAATGATTTTCCAGCCTTTTTATTTTGAGTGGACCTTTGCAGTTCCTTGAATGATCGCTGGCTAGGCCGCTAAATGGAACATGCACGGTGTAAGCTCTGCAACTTATATGTAGCTCACATTCAGGGACCTAGCATCAACATCAGGTCCTGATTTGCGCGTTTAAGGAAGTTTGGTTGTTTTAGTTCACTGCCTTGTGTGGTAGTCACCACTGATGTATATATTGTACATAGAGGATGTCAATGTAGGTGCTTTATGGTAAGGCCCTGTACTACAGGTACGGGGGTAGTTCCCTGCCTGCTGGCTTCGCCCAGTAGGTGGAATATAAATATGTGTGCTCCCCATACAGCAGCCATTTCGCCAGCTGCTGTAGGAGGCCACACATCTTAGTGTAATAAAGCCTCGATTGTATCCAACTCTCGTCTTTGTGTAATTGATCGTGCATCAATTTATTACACTAAGTTTTCAGAAGATGGACCTCCGCATCAAGCCGGATCGCCTGCAGCTGCATCCGCAAGCAGACAACGCCATAATGGACGTTGAACATTGGCTAGCCTGTTTCGAAGCGTACATCGGATTTGCGCCAGACCCAATCCCAGAATCACAGAAGATCCAGATCCTTTACACGCGGCTGAGCTCCAACGTCTTTCCACTTATCCAGGACGCGCTGACCTACGCAGAAGCCATGGCGCTACTGAAGGAAAACTACGCTCAGCGGCCTAATACACTCTACGCCAGGCACCTCCTCTCCACGTGCATCAGCTTCCCGGTGAGTCAGTGGAAGATTTCTGGCATGCCCTGGTTCCCCTAGTTAGAGACTCGATTCTGCTCATTTGAGACGCATTTGTCATGGGTATAGGGTCCGATTACATCCGCCAGCGCCTCTTAGAAGGGGCCACACTCGACCTCGCGGAAACCAAAATGTTAGCGCTCTCACTCACGGTCGCTTCACACAACATCCAGGCCTATGCCCCGACCGTGCAGCCCACCCCCCGTGTGCATCGTGGACTCCACAGACGGCCGCCCCATCATGGACCCCATCAGCGACCGCCCTCAGCCAACATTACGCCTGTGCCGCGCGGCAGCCAACCAACCCTGGGGGACCCAAATGCTACTTCTGTGGGAAGTCCAAACACCCCCGACAGCACTGCCCGGCCCGGAGCGTGCTCTGCAAGGCCTGTGGCAAGAAGGGGCACTTCGCTGCTGTGTTCCAGGCCCGCTCAGTCGCCGTTATTGTTCCGGCACCTCCCACCTGCGGCCAGTGGGCACCGCCATCTTGCTCGACTCACGACGCTTGTGGCCCGTGGGCGCGTCCATCTTGTTCCCCCAGGACCAACGGGTGCCGCCATTTTGTTTTCCCTAGAACACGTGCGGCCAGTGGGTGCCGCCATCTTACCATGCCCAGGACTCATGCCGCCCCGGGCACCTCACCCGGCTGCTCGTCGCCTGCAACCGCCAATGACCAGCCGCGTCTCGCCTCGGTCACGATTGGCCAGTCTCGTCCACAAAACCTTGCCACTACTTCAACCAAAGTGAAGATCGATGGGCACGGGATCTCCTGCCTGCTGGACTCCGGGAGCACCGAGAGCTTCATTCACCCCGATACGGTAAGGCGCTGCTCCCTTGCGGTACAACAACCCGCTAACCAGAGAATCTCCCTGGCCTCCGGGTCCCACTCCGTGGCGATTCGGGGCTACTGCATCGCCACTCTCACTGTCCAGGGCATGGAGTTCAGCGGCTTCCGCCTCTACGTCCTTCCCAACCTCTGCGCTGCCCTGCTACTCGGCCTGGACTTCCAGTGCAACCTCCAGAGCCTAACACTGAAATTCGGCAGGCCCCTACCACCCCTTACTGTGTGCGGGCTCCGCAAACCCATCGCCACCAGGAGCAGACGGTACAGCGCCCAGAACATCAGGTCCGGAGTCCAGCGACTGCTTCGGGAAGGCATCATCGAGGCCAGCAACAGCCCCTGGAGAGCCCAAGTGGTAGTTGTGAAAACTGGGGGGAAACACAGAATGGTCGTGGACCACAGCCAGACCATCAATCGGTACACGCAGTTCGACGCGAACCCCCTCCCACGCATATCTGATATGGTCAATCAGATTGCACAGTACCGGGTCTTCTCAACTGTGGACATGAAATCTGCCTACCACTAGCTCCCCATCCGCAAGGCGGACCGGCCATACACTGCCTTCGAGGTAGATGGCCGCCTTTACCACTTTCTTAGGATTCCCTTTGATCTTCCAACGGTAGATGGACCGAATGGTTAACCGGTACGGTCTGCGGGCCACCTTCCCATACCTGGACAATGTCACCATCTGCGGCCACGATCAGCAGGACCATGACGCCAACCGTGCCAAATTTCTCCACACCGCCAGACTCCTCAACCTGACCTACAACAAGGAGAAGTGCGTGTTTAGCACGAACCGCTTAGCCACCCTCGGCTATGTGGTCCAGAACGGATTTTTGGGGCCCGATCCTGACCGCATGCACCCCCTCATGGAACTCCCCCTCCCCCACTGCTCCAAGGCCCTCAAACGATGCCTGGGGTTCTTCTCATACGACACCCAGTGGGTCCCAAACTACGCGGACAAGGCCCGCCCACTCATTCAATCCACTGTTTTTCCTCTGACGGCCGAGGCTCAACAGGCCTTCAACCGTATCAAGGCCGACATCGCCAAGGCCACGATGCACGCGGTCGCCGAGACGCTCCCCTTCCAAGTCGAGAGCGATGCATCTGACGTCGCTCTGGCCGCCACCCTCAACCAGGCAGGCACGCCCGTGGCATTTTTCTTCCGCACCCTACAGGCCTCTGAAATTCAGCATTCCTCCATCGAAAAAGAGGCCCAAGCCATTGTTGAAGCTCTGTCGCATTGGAGGCATTACCTGGCTGACAGGAGATTCACTCTCCTCACTGACCAACGGTCGGTTGCCTTCATGTTTGATAACACACAGCCAGGCAAGATCAAAAACGATAAAATCTTGAGGTGGAGGATCGAGCTCTCCCCCTACAACTAGGAGATTTTATATCGCTCTGGTAAGCTCAACGACCCCCCTGATGCCCTCTCCCGAGGTACAGGTGCCAGCGCACAGGTAGACGGACTCCGGACTCTGCACAACAACCTCTGCCACCCGGGGGTCACACGTTTTTAACATGTCATCAAGGCCCGCAATCTGCCCTACTCCATCGAGGAAGTCAGGGCGATCACCAGGGGACTGCCAGGTCTGCACGGCATGTAAGCTCCACTTCTACCGGCCAGACCGTGCGCGCCTGGTGAAGGCCTCCCGCCCCTTTGAACGCCTCAGCGTGGAATTCAAAGGGCCCCTCCCCTCCACCGACCGCAACACGTACTTCCTCAGTATGGTCGATGAATATTCCAGATTCCCCTTCGCCATCCCATTCCCCGATATGACGTCTGCCACCGTCATCAAAGCCCTCAACACCATCTTCGCTCTGTTCGGCTTCCCCGCCTACGTCCACAGCGACAGGGAATCCTCATTCATGAGCGATGAGCTGCGCCAGTTCCTGCTCAACAGGGGCATTGCCTTGAGCAGGATGACCAGCTACAACCCCCGGGGAAACGGGCAGGTGGAGCGGGAGAATGGGACTGTCTGGAAGGCCGTCCAACTGGCCCTATGGTCCAGAAACCTCCTGGCCTCCCGCTGGCAGGAGGTCCTCCCCGACGCCATGAAGGTCTCTTTGCCTTCCCTAGGAAGTCCACCTCTGGGGTTTCGTTCCCGACATGGCTGGCAGCTCCAGGACCTGTTCTCCTCCGTAGACATGTTCGACTCCACAAGGCGGACCCGTTGGTTGAGAGGGTACAGCTACTTCACGCCAACCCACAGTACCCCAATGGCCGCCAAGACACAGTCTCCCTCAGGGATCTCACACCAGCTGGTTCCACACATACACACACACCCCCGACCCGGCGCCACCCTCCCCTCCCCCGGCGCACCCCACCCACAGCCCCCGCTCCAGGACAATCCGTCCTCCCCTGTTCACACCCGGGGATGAAGAGGATTTCGACACGCTTCCGGAGTCACCGAAAACCAAACTGACGCTGGAGTCGCCGCCAGCACTGCGGCGCTCTCAACGACAGATCAAGGCTCCGGACCGCCTGAATTTGTAATATTATCTGTACTTTTAGAACACATCTTTCTGTATATAGAGAAAAGCAAATTACTGCGGATGCTGGAATCTGAAACGAAAGGGAAAATGCTGGAAAATCTCAGCAAGCCTGGCAGCATCTGTAGGGAGAGAAAAGAGCTAACGTTTCGAGTCTGATGCCTCTTTTTCAAAGCTGACAAAGATTTGACAAAATCCAGCTTTGACAAAGAGTCATCGGACTCGAAACGTTAGCTCTTTTCTCTACCTACAGATGCTGCCAGGCTTGCTGAGATTTTCCAGCATTTTACCTTTCTTTCTGTATATAGTTCATAGTTCTCCAACCCTCCCCCCCCACGGACTCAAATTTTTTTAACAGGGGGTGAATGTGGTAGTCACCACTGATGTATATATTGTACATAGAGGATGCCAATGAAGGTGCTTTATGGTAAGGCCCTGTACTACAGGTACAGGGGTAGTTCCCTGCCTGCTGGCTCCGCCCAGTAGGCGGAGTATAAATATTTGTGCTCCCCATACAGCAGCCATTTCGCCAGCTGCTGCAGGAGGCCACACATCTGGTTTAGCACACTGGGCTAAATCGCTGGCTTTGAAAGCAGACCAAGGCAGGCCAGCAGCACGGTTCGATTCCCGTACCAGCGTCCCCGAACAGGCGCCGGAATGTGGCGACTAGGGGCTTTTCACAGTAACTTCATTTGAAGCCTACTTGTGACAATAAGCGATTTTCACTTTCATTTTTCATCTTAGTGTAATAAAGCCTCGATTGCATCCAACTCTCGTCTTTGTGTAATTGATCGTGCCTCACCTTGGCTGACTCCAAGGCACCAGGACCAATATGGTGTGCGGCGCGGTTCAAACACAGCTCAGGCTCTGCAAACCCTGGCATGAAATTCAAAATATTCAGCGCAGGAGAGTTGAGGTTCTCACCCGCACACCAGGCCTCGGGCAAGGCACCGCTGGCACTCCTGGCATTTAAAGCCAGGCTTCTATCGCTGGGAATTCATTGTAAAAAAAGGTTCAATTCAGAGTCAACATTATGTGCTTTGACTTAATTTGCAATGAAAGGAATTGGATCCTGCGGAGTTGTGTTGAAGATATTTCATTTAAAATATCATTCACCTTTCTGGGACAAAATATGTTAACTTGAAAGGCAAAATGACAGAAAATGACTTCAAAAGCCTGGAATTGCACCAAAGTAGCAAAAGTAGATAATTCCTGGGACACCATGACCCACCACCCCCTTCACAAAAATCACCTGACTCTCCTGTTTAAATTTATCGCTGCTCCAATGTTTTCCGACAATAAAGGGACGATGTATGTGCAAGTTGTGCTTTTCGATGCTTCATTTTTCCCACAGGCATGCGTATGATGAAATGCTGAAAGTGCATCTTCCAATAAGCCAATGACCCACTGAATTTCTGGTGTACGTGTTTGCTGTCACATGCCTTAGGCTTAAACCACAGGCTGCTTTTGGGCTCAGCGTTTCGAGGTTGCAACTGATTTGGTATTCCTGTGATAATCTCAGGCATTTCAATGAGATGTCTTCGCTCTCGCTCTCTCCCCAGACGACACTGAAATCCTCGAATGGTTTAATTTAGCAAAGTGTGTGGAATATTCGAAACAGGCCAAGAGTGTCTTTGTGATTGGTAAAGCCGCTGGAAATACTAATTCAAAGTCTAAAAATACCAAGTCAATCACACAGACTGTCCCAGGACATTACCGAGAGGATTACGGAGATGCGAAGACACCAAGTCATTTTCCATAAACTCCCCAAAACTGAACAGATGCATTTGATGGGAGGTTAGATAGGCGTATGAGGCAGGAGGGAATAGAGAGTTATCCTGATTAATTTAGATGATGAAGGTTGGGGAGGAGGCTTTGGGGCAACATAAATGCCAGCAAACATGCAAGGGGCTGAATGGCTGTGCTGTTCGCTGAGCACAGCTAGGAAACGAAGAGTCAATAAAAGGAGCAGCCAGGTAGGTAACTCTTCTCTCACAGCAAGTAATTCAGGGCTTGAATTGGCTATGCCTTCGGGGCCGAAACTCAATCAGCTGGTTCTCTCTTTTTTAATCAAAACAGACTGAAGGTGATTGAGATGGCATGTAAGTGGACTAATGTATTTCTATATTTATAATTCTGCAATCAAACAGCTTATTTCTCTCCTGCCTATTAATTCCCACCCCCGCCTTCAGTTTCGTACAGCAGGCAGTGAAGTGATAGCTTGGGACACTATTGTGCTGTTCTTCAGCTAATGACTAATTAGTTAACTGACGGATAGCTGAAGGGCTCCTGGCTGAATTTTCACCTCCCGACGTTGAGCAAACCCATGCTGGGAGGACTAAAGGGGAGGAATGCGAGGCCACCGATTAATACTTGCCCTCCAATTCCATGTTGCCTCCCATTTCCTTTGGGGCAGAAGACATAGCAGGTCCACGACCCGACACTCACTGAAAGTGACATCGCGTTTGTAATTTAAATTTTCCCTGTCATTGCTATTTAGGTTAAGGTGATGTGGGAACCACGGCAGGTAAGCCAGTTCACAAACCTAGATGAAGCCTGCTGTGGAATCACCAACCTTTTGGCAGGTAAGTTCAAAAGATAATTGTCAACTTCAAGTGCCATAGTGTATTTGATGATATAATCAGGTTTGTAATGCAGTGGTTGATCATAGGGATATTTCCTTAAAAGGTGAGAATGAATTAATTATATTGATCAGCATTGTGTGATAGTGGCATTAGGTCCTTTCTCCAGTGAATAAAGTTCTCGGGCGCGATTCTCCGCTCCCCACGCCGTGTGGGAGAATCGCGGGAGGGCTCCTGACTAATTTCACGATCCCCTGGCGCCCCCCGCGATTCTCCCACCCCTCCGCTCGGAAGAATCGGCGCTCGCCGTTTTTCACGGCGACTGCCGATTCTCCGACCCGGATGGGCCGAGCGGCCTGCTGTTCGCGACCGTTTCACGACGGCGGCAACCACACCTGGTCGCTGCCGTCGTGAAGTCGCCGTGAGATGCCCGTTTTGGGGCTTGTAGGAGGCCTGGTGGGGAATGAGCACCACGACTGTGCTCGGGAGGGGACAGGCCCGCGATCGGTGCCCACCGATCGTCGGGCCGCCGTCTCAATCAGACGCACTATTTTCCCTCCGCCGCCCCGCAAGATCAAGCCGCCACGTCTTGCAGGGCGGCTGAGGGGAAAGACGGCCACCGCGCATGCGCGGGTTTGAGCTGTCAGCCGTCATAACGTCAGCCGTGCGTGCGCCAGTTGGAGCCGGCCAACCAACCTGCGCACGCGCGGCTGACGTCACATAGGCGCCGCCGTCGCGTCACTCTCGGCGCGCCGCCTGGCGGCTGAGAGTTACGGAGCGTCGCTCCTAGCCCCGCCAGGAGGGGAGAATAGGGGGCGAGGAGCGGCCTCCGAGGCCATCGTGGAACTCGGCCGAGTTCACGACGGCCTTCCCGATTTTTCCCAGGAGCAGAGAATCGCGCCTCTCTTCTTTATTCTGAAATATGGAGAATCAGATATGAATGCATGTAGGGGAGGTTGTGCTTTCACATTGAGTTAATGTCTTTACATGTGCTGAGCCTTTGAAGCACTTTTCCAGTGTGTAGTAGGTACAGAATCAGTAAGCCATATAAAATCGCTGGCAAGTCTTTGAAGTGCTCATGAAATAAACAAAGGTATCTATTCAGAAATCCGTTTGAAAATCTTTCCCATTTTATAGTCTCATATAACTGTCAAGCATAGGATGAGCAAATCCCATTAAAGAAATCTTTAATCCCCTCAAAACCTCTTATTTGTGTCCAAATAAGCAAAGGGGCAATGAAAAGACATTTTAATAAAAGATAAACTTATTACGAGCCCATCATATTGTCCATAGATTAAAACTATCAATCCCCTCCAAGCTGAGCCCACACCTTCCTCCGCCCCCCCTCCCGTACATCCCTCCACAGCAGGCCGGACCTGACCCCCCCCCGGACCACCACCACACATCCCCTCCCTACTCGCCCAGAAAGCCAACCCAACCCAACCCCCGCCACGCCTCGGACCTTCCCCCTGCCGCCCCTCCCCAGGCCCCCCAAATTCCATCCCTTACCTGGATACTTACTTTCTCCCTGGCCTGTAATTTTCAGTGGGCTCTTTAAAGCAACTTGCTTTCAGGCAACCAATGCAATAAAAAAGGGCATCTGGCCTCTCTGAGCTTGCCTGTGTGGCACTGTGCCAAGACCTCCAGGGATTCTTTCACTGCAAGTTCCAAGCAAGCCCAGCCAGTGGAGATTTCAATGACGTTTTCCAGAGCTAGTAAGGGCACATTAAACTCTAGTAATTCCGGCGGCCCAGGACCTTTTGCTGCTGGGTGGATGTTATGGCCCATTTAACCCCACCTGTCATTGAGTTGTAATGGCACAGTAAGAGGCTATTCAGCCCATCGAGCCATGGTGGCTCTCTGTGGAGCAATCCAGTCAGTCCCTTTCCTGCGGTCTATCCGTACAGTTCTGAAAGACTAGTGCTCTCAAGTGCCCACCCAATTGTTTTCTGCAACCATTGATTGTCTCTGATGATGACTTAAATGGAAACAATGTGGAGGGGTACAGGGAAAAGGCAGGGGAATGGGACTAAACAAGGAACAAAGAATAATACAGCACAGGAACAGGCCCTTCGGCCCTCCAAGCCGGTACCGGTCATGATACTGTGGTGGTATGAATGGGAGCACTGCCATTAGTGCAGAGCATTGGTTTCCCATTGGCTTTGGCTGGTCATGTGTCTCTCGTCTGATTGGCTGGGACTAGTCATGTGACTGCTCACCAGTTGGTCGAGAGGCAAGTAGACCCCGCCTTAAGTACACAGAGTTCCCAGCGGTCGGCCTTTCACTGTAGTCGACCACCGGGCTAACAACTAGCTGATTAAAGCCTAAGTTTGGACCTTCATCGTGCCTCGCGTCCAATTGATGGTACATCAATTCAATCAGCTAGTATTGTGAAATGGAGCTACGCATCAAGCCTGACTGCCTCCGCATCAGCCCGCATGCTTCAAATGCGCCTGCATTCTTTAAACATTGGCAGGCGTGTTTCAACAGTTACCTGACAACTGCAGCCAGCAAACCCACCAAGGAGCAGAAACTCCACATCCTCCACTCGTGCGTGGGCACGGCGGTAGATTCAATGATTGAGGACGAAAATGATTATGACGTGGCCATGGATATCCTGAGAGGACACTTTCTCCGGCCGGTCAACGAAGTATATGCACGGCATCTCCTGACTACTAGACAACAGTTCCTGTGAGTCACTCGACGAGTTTTACCAGGCCCTCACAGCTCTAGGGAGAATGTGCGCCTGACCCCAAGTTTCTGCGACAGAGCACATGGAACTTTTAATCAGAGACGCTTACGTTGCAGGCATGTAATCCTCCTCTATCCGCCAACGATTGCTGGAGAAGAACGCCCTCAGCCTAGCTGAGGCACGGACCCTCGCAACCTCCCTGGAGGTCGCCGACCTGAACGCCCGCGCATACGCCCCCGGCCGCGCAGCAACCCCTTGGACTTCATGGCACCCGCCACCTCCATCCTCCGCTGACCCCGACCCCCACAGGCCTGCGCTGCGGGCCACCCCAACAAGCTAACGGGGCCCCGCTGCTATTTTTGCGGCCTCTCCAAACACCCCAGCCCCCGCTGCCCGGCCCGCTCCGCTCTGTGTAAGAGCTGCGGGAAGAAGGGCCATTACGCTGTGGTCTGCCAGACCAAGTCGGTCGCTGCTGTCCCGCGCAGCAACCGCAGATCCCCCCCCCCCCCCGGGCCCTCCCAGGGCCCAGCGCCATGCACCGACCTCTCCGGCCCACCTTCCGGCCCCCGCAACAGGCCCATGGTCCTCCCTACCCCCGCTCCCGGCTGCCCTGACCGGCCCGCAGACGCCACTGACACTGCCCCCAGCCGACATGAGGTTCCCACGGGTGCCGCCATCTTGGGGGTCCTGGGCGCCGCCATCTTGGGGCCCCGATTCCACGTGCGGGGCCTGGGCGCCGCCATCTTGGGCCAACATGGAAGACCCTGCCAGCGATTACTCTGCCACCGAGGATGATCTGGAACTCTCACCACGACTTGCTTCCATCACACGTGACCACGCACACTCGCCAAGACTACGACAACGATCCAGCTCAACGGGCATGAGACAAAATGCCTACTGGACTCCGGGACAACGGAAAGTTTTGTCCACCCCGACACGGTAAGACGCTGCGTGCTCCCCGTCCACCCAGTCCAGCATAAGATTGATTTGGCCTCGGGTTCGCACTCCGTCCAGATCACCGGGTGCTGCATAGCGGACCTCACGGTCCAGGGGAGGGTTTTCAAAAACTACAAACTCCTCATTCTCCCCCATCTATGCGCTCCGGCACTCTTGGGCCTGGATTTCCAGTGCAACCTGCAGAGCTTGACCTTCCAATTCGGCGGCCCTATTCCCCCCCTTACTGTCTGCAGCCTCGTGTCCCTCAAAGTGGACCCCCCTTCCTTGTTTGCTAATCTCACCCCAGATTGTAAACCTGTCGCCACTAGGAGCAGACGATACAGTGCCCAGGACCGGACCGTCATCGGGTCCGAGGTCCAGAGGCTCCTTAAGGAAGGAGTTATCGAGGCCAGCAACAGTCCCTGGCGAGCCCAAGTGCTGGTAGTTCGGACTGGGGAGAAAAACCGGATGGTCATTGATTACAGTCAGACCATCAACAGGTTTAGGCAGCTGGACGCATATCCTCCCCCCCGTATTTCCGACCTGGTTAACAGGATCGCGAAGTACAAAGTACAAAGTCTTTTACATGGTGCATCTTAAGTCTGCCTACCACCAGCTCCCCAACCGCGCGAGTGACCGCAAGTACACCGCGTTTGAGGCAGATGGGCGCCTCTACCACTTCCTCAGGGTTCCATTCGGTGTCACAAATGGGGTCTCGGTCTTCCAACGGGAGATGGACCAAATGGTCGACAAGCACGGTTTACGGGCTACCTTCCCGTATCTCGATAACGTCATCATCTGCGGCCACGACCAGCAGGACCATGACATCAACCTTCAAAAATTCCTCCGAACCATGAAACTCCTTAATTTATCCTACAATAAGGATAAGTGCGTGTTTAGCACCGACTGCCTAGCCATCCTTGGCTACGTAGTGCGTAACGGACTGATAGCCCCCGATCCCGAACGCATGCGCCCCCTGATAGAACTCCCTCTCCCCAACTCCCTCAAATCTCTCAAACACTGCCTGGGCTTCTTCTCCTATTACGCCCAGTGGGTCCCCAACTATGCTGACAAAGCCCGCCCCCTCATCCAGTCCACCTCCTTTCCCCTGTCGATGGAGGCCCGCCAGGCCTTTAGCCGCATCAAAGCGGATATCGCGAAGGCCACGATGCATACGGATACGGTCTCGCTTTGGGACCTGGCACCCGCCGGCGTGCGGCCTTCTCCCCTTAGATCAACACCTCCCACCAACCCCAATTCCCCCCAGCGCCCCCTGCACCACCACGACCCAGCGTACAGACCCCCTCTTCCCCGATTACAGCGTCTCCACCACCAGCCCGGGGTAAGGAGACATCCTACTGTATTTAGTTTTGTTCGTTTTGCCATGAGCCAGTGGGCAGCCCCCATCTTCTCGATTGTCTCTACTCATACCACCAGTCCTCGGCCCCCCTCCCCCCTCTCTCTCTCTCTTCCCCTTACGGCACCCCCCCCCCCCCCCCCCCCCCGGCCTTCTTTCTCCACAAGAGGTGAATGTCGTGGTATGAATGGGAGCACTGCCATTGGTGCAGAGCATTGGTTTACCATTGGCTCTGGCTGGTCATGTGCCTCTCGTCTGATTGGCTGGGACTAGTCCAATTGATGGTACATCAGCTACCAACCTTTGCCAAAACCCTCAGCACTTCCTTGTGCCATATCCCTCTATATCCATCCTATTCATGTATTTGTCCAGATGCCTTTTGAATGCCATTAATGTTTCTGTTTCCACAACCTCCCCTGGCAATGCGTTCCAGGCATTCACCACCCTCTTCGTAAAAAAACTGCCTTGCATATATCTCCTCTAAACTTTGCCCCACGGACCTTATACCTATGCCTCCTGGTGACTGACCTCTCCACCCTGGGATAGAGTGCCCGCCCATCCATTCTATCCATGCCCTTCATAATCTTGTAGACCTCTATCAGGTCACCCCTCAATCTCCATCTTTATAATGAAAACAGTCCGAGTCTATTCAGCCTCTCCACATAGCTAACACCCTCCAGACCAGGCAGCCTCCTGGCAAACCTCCTCTGCGCCCTCTCCAAAGTCTCCACATCCTTCTGATAGTGTGGCGACCAGAATTGTGCGCAATATTCCAAGTGCGGCCTTACCAAGGTTCTATATAACTGTAGCATTACTAGCCAGTTTTTATACTCAATGCCCCATCCAATGAAGGCAAACATTCCATATGCTTTCTTGACTACCTTCTCCACCTGTGTTGCCACCTTCAAAGATCTGTGGACATGCACGACCCAGATCTCTCTGACTTTCTATATTCCTAAGAGTTTTGCCATTTAGAGTTAGACCTACCAAAATGCATTACCTTACATTTGTCCGGATTAAACTCCATTTGCCATTTCTCTGCCCAAGTCCCCAACCTATCTATGTCCTGCTGTATCCTCTAGCAATCCTCAACACAATCTGCCATTTCACCAACCTTGGTGTCATCCGCTAACTTACTAATCAGACCAGCTACATTTTACTCCAAATCATTTTAATGTATACGACAAACAACAGAGGCACAAGCACAGATTCCTGTGGAACACCACTAGTCACAACCTTCCATTCAGAAAAACACTGTTCTTCTGCTACCCTTTGCCTTCTGTGCCTGAGCCAGTTCTGTATCCATTTTATCACCTCACCTCCGGTGTGATTTCACCTTTTGTACCAGTCTGCCATGAGCACCTTGTCAAAGGCTTTACTGAAGTCCATGTAAACAACATCCACCACCCTCCCCTCCCCTGGTTTAGCTCACTGGGCTAAATCGCTGGCTTTTAAAGCAGACCAAGCAGACCAGCAGCACGGTTCGATTCCCGTACTACCCTCCCCGGACAGGCGCCGGAATGTGGCGACCAGGGCTTTTCACAGTAACTTCATTGAAGCCTACTCGTGACAATAAGCAATTTTCATTTTCATTTCATTTCATTTCAATCATCTTTGTCACCTCCTCAAAAAACTCGATCAAGTTAGTGAGGCATGATCTTTCTTTCAAAAAACCATGCTGTCTATCGCAAATGAGTCCATATATTTCCAAATGGGTATAAATCCTGTCTTGAGATTTCTCTCCAATAATTTACCTACTACCGGCATGAGGCTCATCGGCCTATAGTTTCCAGGATTATCCCTGCTACCTTTCTTAAACAGCGAGACCACATTAGCTATTCTCCAGTCCTCTGGGATCTCACCTGTAGCCAATGAGGATTCAAAGATGTCAGTCAAGGCCCCAGCAATTTACTCCCTTGCTTCCCTCAGTATTCTGGGGTAAATCCCATCTGGCCCAGGAGACGTATCTACCGTAATATCTTTTAAAAGACACAATACCTCCTCCTTTTCGATTTTAACATGATCAACACTGTCCACACACCCTATCCAAAGTCACAATGCCTGTTTGGAGAGTCAGTACAGACAAGTTGGGCCAAATGGCCTTCTTCTACTCCATAACAATTTTGTGATTCTGTAATGGAGGTTAAAATCAGGTGGAGTCTAAAACTAGCACTTGATGTGAATTTGTCCAGTACCCACCGGGCCAATGAAGTTAAAATTCACGTTCAGATACTAGAGAAATATCAGGTAATCTGTGTCAGAAAAAGTAGGAGGGCAGAATTTTCCAGCCCTCCCATTGCACGTTTTGTGTCAGCCATTTGCCGCGGCAACCAGAAGATCAAGCTGCTGGGAAGGGTGGAAAAATCCCGCCCAGAGCCTTTGAATATCTTTAAAGCCGACGTGGATAGATTCTTGACAAGTAAATGGATGAAATATTATGAGGGGTGAGTGGGAATGAAGAGTTGAAGTCAAAATGAGATCAGCCATGATCTCGTTGAATGGCAGAGTTGGTTCAAGGGGAGCCAGGGCCTACTCCTAATTTGTATGTTTGTATGAAAATAGTAACTCCTGATTTCCCTGAGTACTGATTAGGGTAAGTGAAATAGTTACATTTATAGTGACAGACTCCAGCCGTTCCTGTACTCCTCTGCGTATAGAGCAAGCGAAGTGGGCCTACTCTGCTTTGGGCGAATGTATCTCAGGAACAAGGCAAAAGTAAAACACTGCCGACGCTGAAAATCTAAAATCAAAACAGTAAATGCTGAAAATGCTCAGCAGGTCAGGTCAGCGGAGAGAGTTACTGTTACAAGCCTGTGACCTTTTACCTATGTAATAGTTTCGAGCAGAGTGCCAGGGAGGGAGTGGGAGCAGCAAGGAAGCTCTGTGAGGGCTGGAGCACGGTGTTGGATTCACAGTTGGTGGGGCCCTGTGCTCAGCAACTATTGCCTAGGGTCAAAAACGGGGTCAGGGGTGGGTGGGGGGGTGGGGGTTCATGGTTCAAAAGACAAAGGGAGTAGTGATGAATAAAGCATGAAAGAAAAGAGGAACACAGATGAATTGTTGAATGACAACGGTCCAAATGCAGAGTCAAGGGATTAAAAAAGAAACGAGGCAAAAACTAATGAAGTAAAAACAAAATACACAAAATAAGATGGAAACAGAATCGGGGGCGGGATTCTCCGGTCCCCCTGCCGTATTTTGATCGGCGGCGTGCCGTTCGCTGGCGGTGGTATTCTCTACTCGCGCCGCTTGCCATTGAAGTTTCCCAATGAAGCCACCCACCCTGCCGGGGAACCCGCAGCCAGGGTTACGGGGCCGACGGGAAAAGAGAATCCCAACAGCCGGAGAATTCCGGCCAGGAGCTAAAATTGTTGAACTCAGTGACAGGTCCAGATGGTTATAGAGTGCCGAGTTGAAAGGTAAGCTGCTGATCCTCAATCTTCCATCGAGCTTCATCGGAACACCGTAGCAGGCTGAGGACAGACAGGTCAGACTGGGAGCAAGATGGAAATTTGAAATAAACAGCAACAGGAAGTTCAGGGTCATGCTTATGGACTGAACAAATGTGTTCTGCAAAGTGGTTACCCAGTCTGTGTTTGGTCTCTGCAGTGTAGAGGAGACCACAGGTGTAGGGGTCCTTATCAGCCTATTCAAAGGGCCGAATGTCTGCTTTACACTTGTGCCAGGAACACAGCTCCAGGGGCTGATACATTGGAGCATTGGGTGTGTTTCCAGGTGTCTGGTCACTGGAGGTTGGCCCCCTAAATTGGAATTTTGTCCTTGCTTTCCGTCTAGAAAATGTGCTAAGATCCTATCTGTCGTTTGAACTTTCAATTCAGCACGCACTTTGACCTCCTTCATCTGTAAAGTTACCTTCGCAGCTTGTCTGATTTGGCTTATGCTCCTCAAAATTAAACTTCAGCCTGGGTTCATTAATCCAACTCCTTTGCTGCAACATTGCTGTGTGTTCGAATGGTGGACGTTCTTACCCACACTCCTCATCAAACCTGAAACCACTTGGGTCAAACTGTAGCATAACATAAGAGCCTTGCGGAAGTTACCATTTCTCTCAGTTATTAGCAGCAACCAATTAGGATTCCTGCCAGTCAGCAGATAGCAACAAAAGCAATCATCTCATCCTGAGAGATTTGTAAAGTACATAAAATGATGGGGAAGGTCATCTGATGCTGCACACAACCCAGATGAATGGATAGATAGTCACACGCTCTGTATGAAGCTGGGCAATGCACTAGGCACTGAAATGTTGGAACACACGTAAGAATGTAAAGACAAAGATTGCATTTTAACTGAGAAACTACGATAAAGTCCCAAGGCTGATAGGATAACTTCAAGGTTGATCAGAAAACAGGGTCAACTAAGAAAGACTTGCATTTATAACAAGAGGAGCAAATCCCAAAGTTCGCGGCAGATTTATAGAATTGTCTCAGAGAGAGTTATAGTTTTGCAGAACAAAACAGGTCCTTCGGCCCACCATATCTGCGCTGTCCATGAAGCACCAATCTACTAGAATCCCATTTCCCATGTAATCTTGTATGCTATGGTGTCTCAATTGCTCATCTAAATGCTTCTTAAATGCTGTGAGGGTTCCCACCTCAGGCCGTGAGTTCCAGATTCCCACCGCCTCTGGGTAAAAAGATATTTGCTCAAATCTCCTTGCTCTTACCTTAGATCTTAATCATTAGTTATGATAATACCACATTCAGTACTGCAGTGGAGTGCCAGATGCATTCTTTGTGTTCGAGAACAGGGTTTGAATCAACGACCTTGAAAGTCAGGAAGTAGTCATTGGCTGTCGCCAAGCTTGGGTTTTAATATCTTTCAGATGGTTCGAAGGGATGGACAAAGATTGCTCGGGTATTTGCTTGTGTTATGGTGTCAGCACCTCGGTCTCTTGTGAAGTTGCATTGGGTCGAGGGAGGCGAAGTTCTGTGGAGACCCGATCCTTTTACTGTGTGGAATATATAAACTATTTTAGTGACAATTTCCAGACCTTTTATCAACCTACTAAAATTTGAGGAGCAGCCCAGTAGAAATATCCTCAATCTGCACTGGAATACAATTCTGCATCAAGCAATCTTTTTCAGCAGATCCTATGAGGTACATGATTTCGCTGAGCATGTAGAAAAAAATGTTTTCACTGTGGATCCACATGAACCGCAACAATAACATTTGAAATTGAAATGTAGGCAGCCCTTGCAAAAGAGAATGTATTACCTGAACTGCTCTAAGGCTCAACCAGATAGTGTGGGCCAGCAGTTCACAGAGACTGGAGCAGATAGGACTTACAGATTTCCTTCCCTGAAGGACATCTTAGATCCAGATGGATTTTTGCAATAATCTGGCAACGTTCTTGATAATGACTTCCTTGTGTTATCCCACAAAATTAACACAAGAACACAAAAGATAGGGCAGGAACTGGAGTAGGCCATATGGCTCCTTGAACCTGCTCTGCCATTCAATAAGATCATAGCCAATCTTCTATTTTCCGTCGTAACCCCATATTCCTTAGTTCTCTTCCTGCCCAACTAGCTATTGATCTCTCTGTGGTGATGCATCACTGTAAATACACAAGGAGTCAATGTAAATACACGTAGACAAGATAGACTCTGGAGGGAGCACCAGAGATCATAACACACAGACATTCAACCAATAGGCCAGTAAGATACGACACGACCAATGGGCATTTCCGATACACACAGAGGTGACACTACCAAAGGAGGGCATTACACCAACCCATATAAAAGGACACAGCACACATGAACTTCCTCTTTCCAGTGGAGACTCTCAGTGAGTACACAGGGTTGATTTGAAACACATCACACCCACCACCTGGATTGTAGCAGACTGGTTCGTCAGTCTGAGTTGCTATAGCAGGATTGACAGGAGAGTCGAATCCAAGTAGGAGAATCGTTAACAGTTTAATAAATGTGTTAAAGCTATCTCCAAGTCTGAACCTTCCTTTGTCAGAGTGCACATCAAGGAAGCAGCTTATGCTACGTCAAGAGCATAACAAAACACTTGTACTTGAATGTACTCAATGCCTGGGCATCTACAGACATCCTGGGTTTGGATTTTCAAAAATGACTGAAGATATGAGTTCTCATCTCCGTCCCAAATGCCTGACCTATTATCTTGAGACTACGACCCTAGTTTGGATTCTATAACCAGGAGAAAAAGTCACTCAGCTCAACTTCTCCCCTCCAATTCATCGAAGAATTTCAAAGGTTTTAATGAGTTCATTGCTCATTCTTCTAAATTATAAAGAATTTAGACCCATTCTACTCAATCTTTCTTCATAGGACATTCATTTCACCCACAGGCGGCGAGGTGGGCCAATGGTTAGCACTACTTCCTCACAGCTCCAGGGTCCCAGGTTCAATTCCGGCCCCGGGTTGCTCTGTGGAGTTTGCACTTTCTCCCCGTGTCTGCGTGGGTTTCCTCCGGGTGCTCCAGTTGCCTTCCACAGTCCAAAAATGTGCAGGTTAGGTGGACTGGCCATGCTAAATTGCCCCATAGTGTTCAAAAGGTTGGGTTGCAGGGATAGGGTGGAAACATGGGCTTAAATAGCATGCTCTTTCCAAGTGCTGGTGCAGACTCAATGGGCTGAATGGCCTCCTTCTGCACTGTAGATTCTATGATCTATGATCCACAAATTATTCTAGTGCAACTTTATTACACCCCTTTAATATATCCTTCTTCACATAATTAGTCCAAAAAGTGCACAATGATCCAAGTGCATTCCCACCAAAGCCCTCCATAATAGCAGAAAGACTTCTTGAAACTCCAACTCCCTCTCAATAAAGGCAACCAACCACTTGACTTCCTAATTGTTAGCTGTAAATGCATGTTAACTTTCAATGGGTCAAGCGCAAGGACATCCAAATCACTTTACTCTTCTCGCATCATTTTCTGCTTTTCTACCCTCCCTACCAAAGTAGATAACTTCCCAATTCCTAACATTCCCATCCATATTCCCACTCACATAACCTGACCATATCCCTTTGTGTTTCTTTGTGTCCTCCTCACAGCTTACTTTTACACCTAACTTTGTATTGTCAGACTCGCCTTCATCAATGATATAGGTTGAAAATATCTGAGGTCCAAGCACGGATTCTTTCAGCATCCAACCAGTTACAACCTGCCAACAGAAAATGATGCATTTGTCCCTACAGACTGAACTTTCTGTTCATCCACGAATCATCAATAAATCTTTAAAAGTAATATGAAAACAAAATACTGCGAATGCTGGAAATCTAAAATAAAAAACATGAAATTCAGGAACTACTCATGTTTTTTAAAAATTCTTTGATAGAATATTGGAGCTGCTGGCAAGGCCAGCATTTGTTGCCCATCCCTAATTGATCCAGAATTGAGCGGCTTGCTAGGTAGATTCAGAGGGAAGTTAAGAGTCAACCACATTGCTGTGGGCCTGGAGTCACATGTGACCCCGACCAGGTGAGGACAACATATTAACTCCCTTCAAGGACATTAGTAAACTGGATGCGCTTCTGTGACAATCGACGATAGTTGTCACGGTTGCCATTAATAATAATAATCTTTATTGTCACAAGTAGGCTGACATTAACACTGCAATGAAGTTACTGTGAAAAGCCCCGAGTCGCCCCACTCCGCCGCCTGTTTGGGTACACGGAGGGAGAATTCAGAATGTCCAAATTAATAGCACGTCTTTCGGGACTTGTGGGAGGAAACCGGAGCACCCGGAGGAAACCCGCTAAGAGTAGCTTTATATCCTCAGACTATTTATTAACTAAATTTAAATTCCGCCATCTGCCAAAGTGGGATTTGACCTTGTGTCCGTAGCTCACTAGTCTGAGGTTCTAGATTACTAGTCTGGTGATGTTTCGGTTATGTCACAATCCCCCCCCCCCCCCCCCCCCCCCCCGCCCGAATGCCAGGTAGCAAGTGTGGAGAGAGAAAAAAAAGTCAAACCTTTTCATCGGAAGTAATTTTCAATCCATGAGTACCACTAATCTCATGAGCCCTATTGTTATGTTAACAACCTCTTGAGTGGCAACTTTACAACTGCCTTTTGAAAATCCAAATCTATCTGATCCATTGGGTTTCTCCTGAGCTATTCTGCTGGAAAAAGTCTAATAGATTTTTCAAACATGATTTCCCTTTAAAAATCCATGTTGACTCTGTTTATTTAGATTATGATTTTATAACTGCCCTGTTATTGTGCCCCAATAGAAGCACTTTCCCTATGCTGTCTGGTTAATGGATCTATGTCTCCTGTTTTCTATCTATTTTCTTTCTTGAACAATGAAGTTACATTTGGAATTCTGGAAGATCCTAACCAAGGTGCCCACTACCTCTGCAACCACCTCTTTTAAATCCTGAGGATGCCATCAGGTCCAGGGGATCTGTCAGCTTTTAGTCCTGATTTATTTGAATTCAAAATTCTTTTGCCCCGTCCGCTGCAAGATCCCCACGGGCGGGACGCGGACCATGTAAAGGTTCCATTGACCTTGGGCGGGAATTTGCAGTCAGTGGACGGGCCAGACAATCCCACCCTATATTGCATCCTCATAATAATATAAATTCACAAGCACTGGACCTTTAGTTCAGTATCATAACCAAATAATCCTACAGGCAGGTGAACGTATGCAATGACATCACTTTTTGGAGTAAATCTTGGTCCTTTGCAAATCATGGCTGCTCTTCAACCTGAATTCCCAAAAAAAAATCATCTCCACCCTGAATGTACTTAATGACTTAATGACTGAGCTTCCACAGCCTCCTGGGATAGAGGATTTTAAAGATTTACAACCCTCAGAAGAAAATATTTGTAAACAGCAATCAAATTAGTTCTTAGCAATTTTTCACACCAAAGACAATAGAAAATTGAAGCAGGAGGCGGCCATTCGGCCCTTTGAGCCTGCTCTGCTATTCATTATGATCATGGTTGATCATCAAGTTCAATACCATGATCCCGCCTTCCCCCCCCCCCATATCCCTTGATCCCTTTAGCCCCGAGCTATATCTAATTCCTTCTTGAAATTACACAACGTTTTGGCCTCAACTACTTTCTGTGACAGTGAATTCCACAGATTCACCGCTCTCTGGGTGAAGAAATTTCTCCTCAACTCAAAGAACAAGAACAAAGAACAATACAGCACAGGAACAGGCCCTTCAGCCCTCCAAGCCTGTGCCGGTCATGGTATCTGCCTAAACTAAAACTTTATGCAATTACGGAGTGCGTATCCTTCCATTCTCACCCTATTCATATATTTGTCTAGATGTCCCTTAAATGCCGCTATCGTACCTGCTTCCACCCCCTCCCCTGGCAGCATGTTCCATATATTTACCACCCACTGTGTAAAAATCGTGCCTCGCACATCTTTTCTAAACCTTTCCCTTAAACCTATGACCCCTCGCACTCGACTCTCCGACCCTAGGAAAGAGCATCTGACTATCCACTCTGTCCATGCCACTCGTAATCTTGGAGACCTCTATTAGGTTACCTCTCAACCCCCGGCATTCCAGTGAGAACAGACCGAGTCCATCTAACCTCTCCTCACAGCTAATGCCCTCCATACCAGGCAACATCTTAGTATACCACTTCTGTACCCTCTCCAAAGCATCCACATCCTTCTGGTAGTGTGGTGACCAGAATTGTGCACAATATTCCAATTGAGGCCTAACTGAGATCCTGTACAGCTGTAACATGACTTGCCAGTTTTTATATTCAACGCAGCCCTAAAAGGTGTACCACTTATCCACAAACCAGTTCTGGACCCTCACCCAAAATCCGGCATATATTTTCTGAATCTACCCTATCTAACCCTGTTGGAATTTTGTAAGTTTCGATGTGATCCCCTCTCACTCTTCTAAATTCCAATGACTATAGTCCGAACCAAATTAGTCTTTCCTTGTATGACAGTCCCGCCATGCCAGGAACCAGCCTGGTAAGCCTTCTCTGCACTCCCTCCATTGCAAGAACATCCTCCCTCAGATAAGGGCACTAAAACTGCACACAATACTCCAGGTGTGGCCTAACCAATGCCCTATGCAATGCCCTATACAGACTGAGATAAATTAATTCCACTTTCGATTTTCATCCTGAGCTGGGTTGAGTATAGATGGAAAAATGTTGTTGCAATCCCATATTATTACAATTTGTCCATGTGTAGCTGTGTGTTGTAATCCCTTAATCTTGAAGTTTTTTTCAGAATGCAATGGTATGCGTGTGTCAAGCTCGATTTGTGAAATTATGGGTCCAGTTATGCAGTAGCTTTGGTACCAGGCTCGTTCCAAGTCCCAACACAGTAAGTTGTAAAATTGAAGTCAATAGGTTTTGTAAATTTATGGACTAGCAACAAAAAATAAACATGAAGGATTTCTGAATGTCATACCATTGAATCCATAGGATCTCTACATTGCAGGAGGCTATTCAGCCCATCGAGTCTGCACCGAGCCAGGCAAACTCCCTCACCTATTCCTGCAACACCACCTAACCTGCACATCTTTGGACACTAAGGGGCAATTTTTGATGGTCAATACATCTAACCTGCACATATCAGGGGCGGAATTCTCCGACCCCCCCTGCAGGGTTGGAGAATCGCCCGGAGCCGGCGTAAATCCACACCCCCCCCCGCCGTGGCCGGAATTCACCGCCACCCGGGAATCGGCGGGGGCGGGAATCACGCCATGCCGGTTGGCGGCCCCCCCGCGGCGATTCTCCAGCCCGCAATGGGCCGAAGTCCCGACACTGTCAGGCCAGCCCTGCCAGCGTGGATTAAATCACCTCTGGTGCCGGCGAGAGCAGGCGTCGCGAGCGGGACCCGGGGTCCTGGGGGGGTCGCGGGGCGATCTGACCCTGGGGGGTGCCCCCACGGTGGTCTGGCCCGCGATTGGGGCCCACCAATCGGCGGGCGGGCCTGTGCCGTGGGGGCGCTCTTTTTCTTCCGCTGCAGCCACGGCCTCCACCATGGCGGGAGCGGAAGAGACCTTTCGGCCAGCCATTCGCGTCAGTCGGCGGGGTGCCAAAGGCCGTTCACGTCGGTCGGCGGGTGGCAAAGGCCGTTCGCGTCGGTCGGCGGGGCGCCAACCACTCTGGCGTGGGCCGAGCCCTTAAAGGTGCGGAGAATTCCGACGCCAGAGTGGTTCACGCCACTCCGGTACGCCTGGACCCCCTGCCCTGCCGGGTAGGGGAGAATCTCGGCCCAGGACACTAAGGGGTAAATTTTCCATTGCCAATCCACCTAACCTGCACATCTTTGGACACTAAGGGGCAATTTTTACATGGCCAATACACCTAATCTGCACATCCAGAGGAAACACATGTAGACACAGGGAGAAATGATAAAACTCTATGCTGACAGTCACCCAAGCCGGAATTGAGTCCTGGTCCCTGATGCTATGGGGTAGCAGTGTTAACCACTGTGCCACCTCCATACAACCTAATTGATTCACAATGTTCTTCAGGGAAGAGAGCCTGTCACCCCGAGCTGATCTTGATCACTTGTCTATTTATACTCTATCCCAAAGTCAGGAACGTGGCTGGTCAGTGATAATTTTACAGTGTTCAGCACTAAACCAAGGGGCTGGTTTAGCATAGTGGGCTAAACAGCTGGCTTGTAATGCAGAACAAGGCTAGCAGCGCGGGTTCAATTCCCTTACGGCCTCCCCGAACAGGTCCTGGACTGAGGGCTTTTCACAATAACTTCATTGAAGTCTACTTGTGACAATAAGTCATTATTATTACGCACAACACTTTGAAAATGAAGTAGGTCATGCCAGACTATAGAATAATAATAATAATCTTTATTATTGTCACAGGTACGCTTACATTAATACTGCAATGAAGTTACTGTGCAAAGCTCCGAGTCGCCACACTCCGGCGCCTGTTCAGGTACACTGAGGGAGAATTCAGAATATCTAAATTACCTAACAGCAACTCTTTCAGGACTTGTGGGAGGAAACGGGAGCACCCGGAGGAAACCCACGCAGACATGGGGAGATTGACCGTAATGATCATCTCAAACAAGCAAAAGCACAGCCATCGCCTTGCACTCCCATGGCTCCACCATTACTGAATCCATCCCCATCAACACCTTTGGGGGTTGTGGTAGGAGGAACCACCACTGAAACATACTGAGACCAATCTGTGCGGAATTGAGGCTGCAAGAGAGATATGGGTTAATCTCCTGATCCCTTAAAGCTATCCACTATCTTCAAGGAATGAAATGGAATATCTACCACCGGCCTGGGTGAGTGCAGTTGAACAACATACAAGAGATCTGACACGATCCAGAACAGAGCCATTCACTTGTTGGTGCCATTGCTACCAGGATTAATATTCTCCCCTTCCATCGCTAATGTTCACTGGCTTCCATTTAATCTACAAGGTACATGTCAGTTACTTAACCAAAGTCATGTTGGCAGCACCTATCTTACCTGGAGCCTTCACCATTGAGATAAACAAGAGAAGCAATGATGTGAGAACACCACAGCCTCCAAACGCCATGCCTCCAGCAATAACCCTTCAAGTTTAGTGCCATTGTGAGAACATCATCCGCACATGATACAGGAAGAAGACCCATCCTCAGCGTTTCAGTGTAACTAGAGAGGGGGAATAATTGTGGATCCGCGTGCAAAGTCTACACCCCAACATTCAATGAAAATCTGCTAAGGCGTGCATGTGTAAGACATCGCTAAATACTGAAAACCCAGCTCCATAAGAAAGTACGCATTCAAGACTGGTGGGCAGCAAAAAAAAATGTTTTTATTGCACAATTATCGGTGGAACGTCCCACAAACAGTAAATAAAGAAAAATCTTTTTTAAACCATTTGCAATCAAACAGCGATCAGTATCAGACTGACTGATGTAAAAGAGTCGTGGGACGGAACAATGACTTTATTTCCTGAAAGATCAGATGACAAAGGACCACTAAATTATGATACAAAATAGTCTGTCACTTTTGAAATAATGACAGAGTGCTCCTCTCTCTCCCTCTTTCTCCCCCCTCCCTCAGTGAGGGAGGCACGGTTACACAGAGAGATACCTCACATCTTGCAGGAGGTGTTTTCCCAATCTGGAAGTCCGAACATTATCGGCCAGGTGAATATTACCTTGTCTAAAAAAAATTTTAAAAGAGAAATGTTCACTTTAAATAAATTTGTTGTGTACTATCCAGTGCGGTCATTCCTTATTGTAAAAAATGTTAAAATGGGATTTTGTTGCTATTTGACAATTCAACATTGGCATGGAGGGAATATATATAAATAATATTCATCAGCAATACTCTTTCATTTGATTTAAGGAGGAGGACAGATCCTGCCGATAATGTTCCGCTGAAAGTACTTCCCCCAATTCTTATGTGGAAGAAAAATTAGAAAAATAGTTATTTTCTTTTTGAAGAAGAAAAGCTTCAAAACATTTCCCTGGGGAGACCTGTCATTTTGAGTCTCTGGACTGTGGGCGGAACTTGGACGATCTGAAGTATGAGAGCTTGCAATGGTTAGTTTGAGGGTTAACTATTGCTATTTTCAGAGTGTGCTATGGTCAGTTCGAATGTTTGTAAAGGTTGCTCTGCTTGCTCGCAATGGTTAATTCAAGCAGTTGCTGGAATTCATTTAAGAATTTACGCTGATTCGTTTGAGCACCTGCTATTTTTAACTTGCAATAATAATGTCAAGTTTGTAATAGCTATTTTGAAAGCCCCCAATCGGTAGTTTGTGAGCTTCCAATGGGTTAGTTTCAGACCTTGAGATAGTTAGGTTGGGAGCCCATAATGGTTAGTGCGACAACTTGCTTGCAATGGTTAGTTTGAAAACTGATGAAAATCCAATAACTGCAAAACACTGAATGAGGCACTAGGTTCACAGAGTTTGTGATTCAAAAACTGTTGCATTCACACATATCTGTGGTCAATAAGAAATGCATTGCTGTTGAGATTACAAGCTATGATCTTATCAATGCAGCACCTGGAGCCAACATGTCAAACAAGGCACATGGTGCAAATGGTAGCATTTAAATGTGTATTATTTGCGGCACATGAGGGCATTAACCTGTGTGTCTAATAGACATGGGCTCCTTGGAGGGAAAATGTATACTATTTTATTCAAATAATTTCTTAGTCCTCAGCATTCTTTAACATTGCTCCCATTATCAGGTATTTTGGTGCCACTGAGTGCGCTAGTGGGTTCCAACCGAGCCTCTAACTTGGCCACGTGAGAGATGGTTCATCCACTAATTCTCCATTTTTCTGTGAGGAAACACTTTTGCCTCTTTGATTGATACAAGCAAGATTGAGAACTTGGCATACATGAGAATCGCAAGCACAAACCCTCACCCTACTGTTCCATTGCACACTGTGTCAAAGTGCCAATTTTCCATCACCAGACACATGCCACCTGTTTGGCTACATTATGCACCTATGATAGAAAAGTGAGCATCAGCTCACCTCACCAATTATCCTGACTGCTTTGCACTGAGAAAGTTATATCTACACTAATAGTGGACTATTCACCAACTGCACTGAAGGTGATAAAGGATTCATTCCATTGCCTGCACACCTGAGATTCAATCAGCGAATCATTATAATATTCAATTGTGCCAATTTTATCACACCTCTGACTTTTCTTTGAGACAGTGATGCCAAAGGACATGATCACCACAGCTGTGGTATATGACTCTATTGTCAGTTAAGCTGGCGCATCCCCTTATACTGTGTGGCTAAGTACACTCAATAAATCTTGTCCAGCCAACATCTGGCTGCTCCAGTTGTCAGTGAGACCTGTTGTCTCCCGAACTCAGAGGTAAATTCAGATGAGGCAGGCCATTTCGTCCATGTGGCTCATCCTTCCAGATCTCCGAACCACATCTGGAACATGATCAAAACGGATGCCGAAATCTGTTGTATCCGAAAGGAAATAGTACTAAGGTGTTGTTTATTTAGACACAGGCAGTGTTCAACCAGAGGATGGAATGATTTCAAAACCATATTTTTTTTTCTTTAATGCACCATTAAACAACCGTCCGGTCACCTGACAATTCTTACAGGCATCTGAGTCTGACTTCATCACATCAAAATGTTCTGCAAAACTCTCTCTACAATCTTCAAAATGGTCCTTTCTTGTGCTTTCTGTGGAGGAAAATCTAAACTACTTGCTATTGTTAATAACCTGGGCAGAATTCAGAATCAAATCAGCATATTTATGGACTGTCACCTCCTCCCAAGCCCAATGTTGGATATTGGGATGAGGGTGTGGGTGGGATTAATATTTTTTTACAATATTTGTAACCGAGGGAAAGTTAATTGAAGAAACTTTATGGTTCCACATCAGAAGCAATGTGAAGAGAAAAAAAATACTCTTTCAAAAGCACACTTTGGGTATCTTGGCTTGCTGCTATAGAAATTTACAGACAGCCCACTCAAAAAGCCAAACCATCTCAGCTAAACCCAGAGGGGAGCAGGCCCCATCGCAAGAGGTGTAAGGAAAGGATCTGGAAACCTCGACGGTTTTACATCCAAATCCCTTCAGAGACTGAAGCACTCTCACTACCTGCTGAGGAGGTGTGCAGGCGTGTACCCGTGCATTGAAATCTATGTCAAACTCATCCCTGGTCACCCGACACAAAAATCAGGGCCAGTTTTCAGTCCCTGAACATATTCATTCTGCTTTCCTTACACAGGAATTAGACCAGTTTTCCTTTGCTTCATATTCCACAATTCCAACTGTTTATAATTCATTGATTTACGTTGTCAAATCCTGTTTCTGCTTGGTGAGATTCTGTTTTTGGAGCGGGGGTTTCATTCCACATATGCTAGCTCGGTTTCTGTGAAAAGTGGCAGTGATTTGACAATAAGAAAGCCTTTCATTATCAAATAACATTATCTGTCACCCCCTCAGAGCAATAGTTGCCTTACATCACCATTCATCCTTTTGTATAATAGTGCATATATATGTATCTATATATATATATATATATATCTATTTTTGTTTTGTTTTTGTTGTTCAAAATGCTTTTTTATTATAACAACAAGACTGAAAAGTTCCGCATGAGGCAACTGTTAAAATTTAACATCAGAAAATACACACATACACACTATGTAGCAAAGAATTAAAGGTCACCAAACTTTGGTTAGAACTTGAAGCCAGAACCTGTCTGACTAATGCAAGCTTCAGGAGGTAGACACACATGTAGCTGGAACATCAGTTATTATTGGGTTTTCCTTCTCTTTCTCTCTCTTAATGTTTGTTTACCTAAAATAAATTTAGACCCATTTACATTTACACATAGAGAAATATATATACATGTATGTATACTATATATATGTATACCACATATATAGTACATGTGTATATGTATATATACATACATATGAGCACAGATAATGCATATATATGGACTGTAGATCAACCAAATCAAGGAAACATAGATGCCAAGCTTTCCCTTTGATACCCAGCCTTGTGGGTTCTTGGTGTAATGTTACTTTAAATAGATTAGTTACAATTCAAAAAATACTTAATAATGTTAATCCTCACCCAAGTGGACATTAGGGAAAAAAATGAAATTGAGGGAGTTTCACCACAATGGGCCGAATGGCCTCCCTCTGTGCTGTGTCATTCTATGATTCTACGTCTAGCTAACTGTAAAAGGTGCCGTGTGTACTTGGCTGCAAACTCTTCAATCAATCAGTGATCGCTGTTTCAACAACAAATGTTTGCTCTATTTTTTTGTGCAATAGTTAAACCGTTCACGTCTCATTTTAGCGGGTGGCAGAAATTGGTATTTTTTTTCTCTCTCTCATTGTGTTTTTTTTGCTATTGTCAACGTCCTCGTATTCTGTCTCCATGCATTTTGTAGGAAACAAGTAGAAACACCATGATCTGTGCATATCGGACAATCAGAGGGCTTGTTTAAAAAAAATGCACAGACATTCAATTGCTCAGACATGTCACACCCTGGATCACAACAAAGTCTGATTTTTTTTTTATATTTTGGCAAATCTTTGATTATAAATATTGGAATCAGTAAAAAAGGTAGCTTTAAATCGAACTATTTACAGCCTTGTACAGACATGCGGTTGTTATACCAGGGTGTAGGACTTTGCGTAAGGGTTGTTTCCTTGCTTTAAGTGACCACGATTGTCCAGTAGAGATTCTTGGGAGCTGCTCAATTTGGGAGCTTTGCCACGGTCTGCCCCTTCCCTCTGAGGTAATGTTGACACGGTGCTTGATTGCCATTGCTGTGTGTCCCTGGTAGCTACTTCCACTGGGATTGGCTCCATGACCTGTGTGCGTTTCAGGGTGCTCCTTCTCTGTGGCTCCAGACAGGCATGCCCTTGACCAAGGTCTCTGCTGGGAACCGCTACCCCTCGGTGAATCAGGAAGTCCACCCTCAGGTATGGCGGAAGATGCATAAGGTCACCTGTGTGGACAATAATAACAGGATCATTCCTGCACATGTAAGACAGTCATCAAATCGTAGGACCATAACACACAGGAGGATTCTATGCGGCGCTTGCTGGCTCTTTGAAAGCTTTTTACAATTCGTCGTCATCTCCGGTTCTTTCACTAGAACCATGACATCTTCTCCAACACAACTATTTATAAATTTCCTTTTTTGAAGTTACTATTGAATATCCCTCCACTACTCTTTCAGGCCATTCAAAGCAGATTGTTAGAGTTCACTGGATGGGGTTTACTGGTCCTTCTGACCGGAAGGATCTTCCGGTTCGCCTGTCGTTTATTTACAACTTACCTTAGATCTGTGTTCTTTGGACACTGAACCTTTTATCAGTGAAACTCGTTTCCCTTATTTACTCTACACGATTTCCAACAGCTCCATCAAACTTCCCAAATACCTCTACCAAACTTCGCAAATACATCTATCAAACTTCCCAAACACTTCTATCAGACTTCTCAAATACCTCGACCAAACTTCCCAAATTCCTCTATCAAACTTCCCAAATACCTCGACCAAACTTCCCCAACACCTCTATCAAACTTCCCAAATTCCTCTATCAAACTTCCCAAATACCTCGACCAAACTTCCGCAACACCTCTATCAAACTTCCCAAATACCTCTATCAAACTTCCCAAATACCTCTATCAAACTTCCCAAATACCTCTATCAAACTTCCTCAACACCTCTATCAAACTTCTCCAGCACCTCTATCAAACTTCCCAGATACCCCTATCAAACTTCCCCAACACCTCTGTCAAACTTCCCAGATACCTCTATCAAACTTCCCAAATACCTCTATCAAACTTCCCAGATACCTCTATCAAACTTCCCAAATACCTCTATCAAACTTCCCAAATACCTCGACCAAACTTCCGCAACACCTCTATCAAACTTCCCAAATACCTCTATCAAACTTCCCCAACACTTGTCAAACTTCCCCAACACCTCTCACAAAGTTCTCCAGCACCTCTATCAAACTTCCCAAATACCTCTATCAAACTTCCCAGATACCTCTATCAAACTTCCCCAATACCTGTCAAACTTCTCCAACACCTCTCACAAACTTCTCCAGAACCTCTATCAAACTTCCCAAGTACCTCTATAAAACTTCCCAAATACCTCTATCAAACTTCCCCAGCACCTCTATCAAACTTCTCCTGCACCTCTATCAAACTTCCCAGATACCTCTATCAAACTTCCCCAATACCTCTGTCAAACTTCCCAAATACCTCTACCAAACTTCCCAAATACCTCTATCAAACTTCCCAAATACCTCTATCAAACTTCCCAAATACCTCTATCAAACTTCCCAGATACCTCTATCAAACTTCCCCAACACCTGTCAAACTTCTCCAACACCTCTCACAAACTTCTCCAGCACCTCTATCAAACTTCCCAAGTACCTCTATAAAACTTCCCAAATACCTCTATCAAACTTCCCAAATACCTCTATCAAACTTCCCAAATACCTCTATCAAGGCCTCTATCACCTCTATCAAACAGTTTTATTCATTTACAAAGCCATATGTTCTCTGATCACTTCAACTACAAAGACCTCGCTATCTGTGCATACAGAGAACATTACAGAATCAAGCGTCCGATGGCTAATTAATGGTCACCCTCTGGGAAGGTAGCCCAGAAGGGGGCTCAGTGCCCAATCTGGAGTCTAGGCCGGGTCGTCATGCGACATGTGCCTTGAACAGAAAAAAATCTAAAGGCCCCCTCCTCTCTCAATCTCTCCACCGTTCTACCTGGAGTTTCCAAAAAAAGATAATAAATTACATCAAAAACATGTAGGGGCTGCCACCTTCAACAGCTGAATCTGCCGCTCCATTCAGTCATGACCTTGGTGGCAGACCTTTTCTTCTGCCCTTGTACCACTTCGCCATTGCTGCCATGAAACACTCCCAAACCTTTTTTCCTCCAGCACCCGCACAGTGCAGCGGCAATGAAACATTTCACACAACCTGCTCTTTAACAAGCTCGATAACTTATAATTGCCGACTTAAATATGGTGGGCGGGCTTCCAATTTCCACACCCTCTCGCCTTGCAGTATGCAGGAGGCTGACATGATGATGTTGTATTGCTGACACAGACATCATCACGCCGTATGTGCCGGGGTGGGATGGTGGGGGGTAGGCCCGTCTGATCCACGGCCCTGAAATCCAGCTCTTTGTGTGTGACTGAAAAGGGTGTGCAACTGAGCTGAGGCAACTGGCACTAAATAACAGCTTTTGAAGCTCTTGACCTCATTCCTAGTTGGTAAGCAAATGCAGCGGAATTCTCCATCGGCGGGTCCTCTGCTCCGCCGGCAGCGCACCCACGCTTGTTAGGTGAATTGGACAGTCTGGACATGCCAATTGCATGGGGTGGCCATAATGAGAAACCCCATTGGCCGGCTGCGGGAAGGGAGAATCCCATTGCCAACGGGGGCCCGCGTGACGGAAAATGCAGCTGGCGGACTGGAGAATTCCGCCATGAACCTAAAAGCAAATGGCTTTAGTTGTGTGCGGACATTCTCTAACATAATCCCCTGCTCTTTCTCATCTCAATCAGCTTCAGCATCATCAGTGTAGGAATTCATACCAATAACAGAGAGAATAACAAATTGCCAAGCTTATCGTCCTTCATTACGCCATGAGCACAATTAAACAAGAACAGCAACGTTTGCTGAACTTGCAATAAATGGGAGACGCACATCCGTTAACGGCTCTAACATTTACATTTGGAAAATTCCTGAATAAAAGATGAAGGAATGATATGAGCAATGCGACATAAGAGCTGCTAACTGCCTATAAAGTATCTGAATACAAACTACTTCATGCATTTTTCAGGTTGCCTAAAGATCCCGTTCTCGCTCCTACCTACCAATGTCTCAACACTATACTCGTTAGTGAAATGAACACAAATGCTTGAGAAGCCTTTAAGACCTCACTTTGATGTTGACAATCAGCACAAAGTCCTGTTTCCCGAAGAACAACCAGACCAGTTCTCCGTGATCTGCGTCAGGTTAAAGGGAAAGGACATTCTCTCGGCTAGATATATCATTCTTAAACACTTACCGACAGAGTGTCTCCTTAAAAGAAATCCTCGATAATAAAACTCTATCATGGAGCCTTCCATATATTTATTTACATCAGGATAGGATATGAGAATATACATGGGTGGCTTAAAATAAAGGAAAATTAATAGACACATGCATACATCCTGTTTTTAAAACAAAGGCAGCAATAGTTTTTGTGATGCTATGGAACCATACAAAAACAACAATAACTTGCATTTATATAGCAACTTTAACAGAGTAAAACCTCCTGAGGTTCTTTGCAGGAGTGTTATCAAACAAAATTTCCCACTGAGTCACATATGGGACACTGGAACAGATAACCAATAGTCAAAAAAGTGAGATTGAAGGAGCATTTTAAAGGAGGAAATAGAGACAGAGAGGTGCAGAGGTCTGGGGAGGGAAAACCAGATCAGGTGACAGTGTGGCCCTCAATGTTGGAGCAATAATATTGGCGATGTGCATGAGGCCAGTGAATGGTGTCTCTCTAATCTGGCTCACTGTGGTTTCATTCCACATCCATCTTAAAAGTAGGGAACATTTTCCTTACATTTTCCCTGTGCCTTATGTGAAATTGATAGTCCCTCAGTAGAGGGAAGGGAAAAACGAGGCAGAATTTCGATGCTGCAGGAAATGATGTCGAGATTCGGCCTGCAAATGCACAAACGTTGTTATAACAATGAGGGTGAAGGAGGGATCTTCCCAATGTTCTGTTTCAATCGTGAATCCCAGTGTGGGGGTGCTGGGATGTATCCCAATATTCAGTTGTCGGCACACCTAGTAGACAAGTCTACATCCCAGTGTTGGCCGGTGTTTGCGGGGGGTTGGGAATACTTGGGGCATGGCATCTCTATACAGGGCAGCACGGTAGCATAGTGATTAGCACAATTTATTCACAGTTCCAGGGTCCCAGTTTCGATTCCTGGCTGGGTCACTGTCTGTGCGGAGTCTGCACGTTCTCCCCGTGTCTGCATGGGTTTCCTCCGGGTGCTCCGGTTTCCTCCCACAGTCCAAAGATGTGCGGGTTAGGTGGATTGGCCATGATAAATTGCCCTTAGTGTCCTAAAAGGTTACGTGGGGGTTGCTGGGTTACGGGGATAGGGTAGATACGTGGGCTTGAGTAGGGTGATCTTTGTAAGGGCTGATGCAGACTCGATGGGCTGAATGGCCTCCTTCTGCACTGTAAATTCTAATATCTAACATAATAATCTTTATTGTCGCAAGTAGGCTTACGTTAACACTGCAGTGAAGTTACTGTGAAAGCCCCTAGTCGCCACATTCCGGCGCCTATTTGGGTACACAGAGGGAGAATTCATAATGTCCAAATTACCTGACAAGCACGTCCTTTGGGACTTGTGGGAAAAAACCGGAGCGCCCGGAGGAAACCCAGGCAGACACGGGGAGAACGTGCAGACTCCGCACAGACAGTGACCCAAGCCGGGAATCGAACCCGGGACCCTTGTGCTGTGAAGCAACAGTGCTAACCACTGTTCTACCGTGCCGTCTAGCCCGGTGTCGGAGTGTCAGGATACTGTTGCGCAGACCTGCCGTCACCCACTACCTGGAAGATCGACAGGGATCCTGGGAGTAGGCTGTGGGGAAACCTTCGAGAGTAGCAAACCTCTTCAAGCTGAACTGCTGCTCCGGTTGCATGAGGGAACAATGAGTGAATTAAATATGGGCGATGAATCAAGAATGCTTTCTGCGGATGCCCGAGGCTCTGAGCTCTCTTACTTGGAAAGCATCCTTCCTAGAGCCTTTGGCTGCATATTTTTCTCTGCTTAGCTGGATGGTAATCAGGCCTAATTTAGAATAAATATATGATGGATTAAGGAGAGGTTACATACCAGGAGGATAAAATATGGATGATGTTGGCATAAACTACAGTTGAAACAATCCATAATTTTTTTTTCAAGAGCAGAAATGAGATTGTTTTTGAAAATGGAAATATTAAAGTATTTATGAGGAATGGGCAAATTTGTGTATGACTGAGAATGGGGTGGCTAAGACTAACACGCTCAGCCTGACTCCCTATGTGCAAATGGTTTATTCTGAGCATGGATTCAAGGTAGTGTGAGTTGAGACTAATCATTCAGAGTGTCTGTACATTATTTCTCTGAGATTTTCCACTGAAGTAATGGTGAATATTCCCCGGGGAATCGAATAGCAATGAAGTCCCAACATACAAACTACATTTAAGGTTACATTGCTTAAATGCTGCTTTAACTCCTTTGTGCCAGATTCCTGAAGTTTACGAATCAGCCAGAATGCACCAGCCATAAATGAATGATCGGCCTTTACCTGGCGTATGCTGAGATTGTATGAGGAACATTGGAAGAGGAATAGATAAGGGCTGGTTTAGCACACTGGGCTAAATCGCTGGCTTTTAAAGCAGACCAAGTAGGCCAGCAGCACGGTTCGATTCCCGTACCAGCCTCCCCGGACAGGCGCCGGAATGTGGCGACTAGGGGCTTTTCACAGTAACTCCATTGAAGCCTACTTGTGACAATAAGCCATTTTCATTTCATCATTCAGCCCCTCGAGCCTGGGCTTCCATTTAGAGAGATTATTGCTAATCTTTATCTCAACTCTATTTAATCTTAACTCTATATCCCTCACCTAACAAAAAACCTTCTGATCTCTGTCTTGGAATGTACAATTCTCCTAGCCTTCGCAGCCTTTTGGGCAAAGGAATACCAGATTTTCATTACCTTGGGTGTGGAAAAATACGCCCTGATTTCCCTTCTGAATCACCCAGCTAATTTCATGTTTACGTCCCCTTGTTCTAGATTTCCCTGGCAGCGGACACAGTTTCTCTTCATCCATGCTATTGAATCATTCGAACATTTAAAACATCTCGTTCGTGTCACCAATCAGCTTCCGCACTCACGAGATCACTACCGACGTTTATGCAACATGCCCTCGGTTGATTTAACTCTCTGAACGCCAGTATCAGTCTAAAACTGTTATAGAAGCTCCCTTGGCCTCCGAAAGCCACTGACTGTCACATTCCAGTCGGAGCAGACCGGCTGCTGTTAAGGCATGGCTGATGGTAGTTGCTGAGCTTCCCCTAAACCCGGAAGGGAAAATTTAAATAGCTGCCAAAATGTTTTTTTTTTGCAATATGTATGGTATGAGTGGTTCGGCATCATATCCAGTGTGTGCAGTGCGAACCCATCACCAGCACTGCTGGAAGATTGGACCATGCTGACCTCTGTCTTGTTGCTTCACATATATGACAGCAAAGATCTAACCACCCATGATTTGTGTGTCTTTAGTGCATCAGAACTCTGAAATCATAGCTAGCTACTGCAATTTACATGTGGAAAGACAAACATCCCTTTCACTCTGTTTGGTATTTAGGGGATCTATCTTTCAAGCTGAGGATAATCAGTGCTGAGGAATGGAATATTACTTCACTTCTTCATCAATGTTACTCTCCACGTCACATTTATCCTGGGCTAGGTACAGAGTAAAGAATTATTCCCCACAGTAAATGGTCAAAACCCAACCACAGAGCAACACCAAGATGACATTTTTCATACCAAAAAGAATACAGGCAATTATATCACATTTCTCATAACCTCACGATGTCCAAAAACAGTTTACGGTCAGTGAGGTGGTTGCTGAAGTGTAGTCATTGTTGTAAATGCAGGAAACGTGACGGCCCGTTTACAGTTAAAAAAAGCAAAGGGGCGGATTTTGTGGTTTGTGTCGTCAGTGGGATCTTCCATTCCTGCCGAATGTGACCCCCACCCGTCCCCTCCCCTTCCCATGGCGGGTTCCCTGGTGAAAGAAACGGGCGAGCCAAACAAAACATGGTGGTCGGTGAGGCCGGAAGATTCCGCCAGCAGTCAATGGTGAATTTCCTCTGCTGCCGCAAAAGACATTGCGGGGAGGGGCGCGGGGAGAGGAGGGGTGGGGGGGGGGCTCAAAATCCCATCCAATGTGATAACGTTCGGATAATTTGTTTTGTTATTGATGTTGGTTGAGGGAAGGTGATTGTTCAGGACACTATGGGGCAGCTCCCTTGGTCTACTTCAAAACAGGGGGGACCTTTTCTGCCAACCCTTCGGGCAGATGGAGCTTTGCTTTAAAGTCTCACCTGAAAGATAATGGGCTGGATTCCCCGCTGTCGGGATTCTCCGTGTCGCCGGCAGGCCGGGGATTTCCCGACGGCGTGGGGTTGCCCACAATGGGAAACCCCATTGGCCGGCTGGAGAGATGGAGAATCCCAGGGGCACGCTGCACCAGTTTTCAGGTGCGGCGGGATGGAGAATCCCACCCGATGCCTCTGACAATGTAAGCACCCTCAGTACTAACCCAGATGTTCTGCTGAAGAATCTGGAGAGGGGCTTGGATCCACAAGGTTCCTTGGTTGCAAGAGTGCAACCAATTGAGCCATGGCTACCACACTGCGCCTCTTGTCATCTTTGTGTCTCATAACCCACGGCTGTTAGTCAAGGTCTGAATTTTAGAACATAGAACAGTACAGCACAGAACAGGCCCTTCGGCCCTCGATGTTGTGCCGAGCAATGATCACCCTACTTAAACCCACGTAACCTGTATACCCGTAACCCAACAATCCCCCCCATTAACCTTACACTACGGGCAATTTAGCATGGCCAATCCACCTAACCCGCACATCTTTGGACTGTGGGAGGAAACCGGAGCACCCGGAGGAAACCCACGCACACACAGGGAGGACGTGCAGACTCCACACAGACAGTGACCCAGCCGGGAATCGAACCTGGGACCCTGGAGCTGTGAAGCATTGATGCTAACCACCATGCTACCGTGAGGCCCCTAATTTTAGATTGTTTCATGCTACAGTTCTGTGGCTTCTTGAAACTCATCTCATGTGGAACTTTTCATAGCCAGAAACAAATGAAAAAGAGATTTTGGCCTCATTAGTCTTGTCCAGATCCGAACCCATGGGCTGGTTTAGCACAGTGGGCTAAACAGCTGGCTTGTAATGCAGAACAATGCCAGCAGCGCGGGTTCAATTCACATACCGACCTCCCCGAACAGGCGCCAGAATGTGGCGACTAGGGGCTTTATTATTACTCTCCGCCCCAAGGTGGATTCTGAGGCAGCGGTGGAGCATAAAATTGAATGGATGGTATTCTCCCCGGGAAACTGCCGCCCGAATCCGGACGCATTTTCAAGCTTGGGCGGGCAGGGCCTTGGGTAGGAAAGCTGTCCTTTCTCTTATTACGGCCCTTAAGTGGTCACTTACTGCCGACTTAGGGGTCTTATCCTGCCCAACCTCAATTTTTAGACTGGTGAGAGAGGGGAGGAAAGTGACAAAAAATCTTTCTCCATCTCGGGTGGGAAGGGATGGGGGGAGCGCCTCACTCTGAAGGCTGGGGCACCCTCTCCCCTGGATCGTTGGAGCTCCGGGATATCCACCGCCGCCCCCTCGGGTGTCCCCTACCCTTCAGCCCCCTTTTCGAAAGTCCCGGGACCTAGTTCCATGCAGAGCGCTGCAGTACCACTTCTGGCCACAGCAGCGCTACGCCTGGCCAGGTTGAAGAGCTGTGGGGCAATCTGATTGGCCGTCAGTTCTCATGGATGGAACTCCCCTCCAATGGTGGATGGATGTCCTGCCCACTGCCAATCAGCACTCGAGTGAGGGTTAAATGGCAATGGCACTCAGAGAGTCAGCGGCTGCGTGTTCGACGCCAACTCTCACCATCCTTAAAATTTTACCCATGTTTCAGAGGTAAGAGGTGAATACAGTCAATCGCCCCAAACCTCACCCCTTTTAAACTCAGGGTGATTAAAGATTCCAAGGTTTGTCAGAAATGAAGTACATTTCCAGCACCTTTTTGATGGAGTTACTTTTAAGTACTCTCGTGTCTTCTTAAAACTGTCATTTGTCTGTGACCACCAAAGGTCAGCATTAAAAGATTAGAGATGTGGAGAGAAGAATAATATTTGAGTGATGAAGGTCCCTGAAGGAGTGAGTGGTGGGTGCTTTCATCGACACCGATAAGCGTCCTCTCACTCTATTTGACAAATGTTCAAATAAAGCAATACCAATAAACCAAACTTGCTAAAAAAAACAAATAATCCGATCAAAATCTGCTAGGCCTTTAATTCCATTAGAAACTCTTCTTGCCTGACATTTCTCTCTCAAATGATCATCGGATTATTTCACATAGCCTGGGTTGAGATGGGCCTTCGATAGGCCAACTAAGATAGCAAATAAGGTCAGTAAAATCAATAGTATTATTGGGATTGAGGAACAAGAAAATTGAGAAAGATTTATCTAGCGTCTTATCACATCTCAGAAAGATCTCAAAGTCCTTCTCACAATAAACGATCGTGACGTGTACTGGCTGTTTTACAAAGCAGCAGTCATTTTGCATGCAAACAACACGGAGATGAACAGCCAGCATCTGTGCTTATTAAGAAAGGAATGTTGGCCAGAGAACAAAAATATAGGGCTGGATTCACCGTGTTTGAGCCTAAGTGCGGAGGATCGGTGGCGTTTTATGTCAAAACAATCGACGGCGCCCCCTCACTGATCCTCCGACCTGTGAGGAGCTAGCAGCCACTCCGCATAAAACACCCAGCTCCCATGATATAAACGGTTGGAGAATGGCCGGGTCCCTGGCCGTGCATGTGCGCGGCGACGACCTGCAGCTGTCGCGCCAAAAAAAACATGGCGCCGGCCGTGCGCGGACCCGACCTGCCTGATAATGCCCCCTGGCCACTCCCCACCAGTCCTGCCAGAAGCTCCCCCCGGCCAGCAACACGGCTCCCGCCTGACTGTGGCGGTGCTGGACATAGTCCGCAGCCGCCACTCCGAGTTCCTGATCGCTGAGACCACACATGAACTGCATGGTATCGGCAGCACGGTAGCATGGTGGTTAGCACAATTGCTTCACAGCTCCGGGGTCGCGGGTTCAATTTCCAGCTTGGTTCACTGTCTGTGCGGAGTCTGCACGTTCTCCCCGTGTGTGCGTGGGTTTCCTCCGGGTGCTCCCGATTCCTCCCACAGTCCAAAGATGTGCAGGTTAGGTGGATTGGCCATGATAAATTGCCCTTAGTGTCCAAAATCTCCCTTAGTGTTGGGTGGGGTTACTGGGTTATGGGGATAGGGTGGAGATGTGAGCTTGGTATAATGCTCTTTCAAAGAGCCGGTGCAGACTCGATGGGCCGAATGGCCTCCTTCTGCACTGTAAATTCTATGGTTCTACCCCAACCCCCTACCCCTACCCCTACCCCTACCCCTAACCCCCCCGCCCCTACCCCTACCCCCTCCCCCCCTCCCCCCCCTCACCCTCCCCACCCCTCCCCCCCTCACCCTCCCCAC
This sequence comes from Scyliorhinus canicula, assembly GCF_902713615.1. Classification (NCBI taxonomy): domain Eukaryota; kingdom Metazoa; phylum Chordata; class Chondrichthyes; order Carcharhiniformes; family Scyliorhinidae; genus Scyliorhinus; species Scyliorhinus canicula. Next base: position 20,160,058 of record NC_052152.1, on the reverse strand, counting down.
CCCCCCTACCCCCTCCCCGCACTCGATGTAGGTGACTGAACGGCGTCAACCATCATCAATGGTTGACGCCGTTATAAACCTACTTTGATTTTCGCCGATGTGACCCTTGGCCACGTCGGCGGGACTTCGGCCCATCCGGGCCGGTGAATTAAAAAACTTTAAAAAACAATGGCATCCCGCCGGCGCCAGCCATTTTCCGAGGCGGCCGGCGGGATTTGAAGAACGCCGTTTTATGGTGGGTGAGTGAATCTTTAACATGGCGGGAGCGGCAATATCGGCGGCGCCGGCCGATTCTCCGACCCTGCGTGGGGTTGGAGAATTTCGCCCCAGGAAAGCAAATGTCGCGACTGACCGATAAGGCGTTCTTTTTCATAGAACATACAGTGCAGAAGGTGGCCATTCGGCCCATCGAGTCTGCACTGACCCATTTAAGCCCTCACTTCCACCCTATCCCCGTAACCCAATAACCCCGTCTAACCTTTTTTGGTCACTAAGGGCAATTTATCATGGCCAAACCACTTAACCTGCACGTCTTTGGACTGTGGGAGGAAACCGGAGCACCCGCAGGAAACACACGCAGACACGGAGAGAAGGTGCAAACTCCGCACAGACAGTGACCCAAGCTGGGAATCGAACCTGGGACTCTGGTGCTGTGAAGCCACAGTGCTATCCACTTGTGTTACCGTGCTGTCCTTATTCTGATAGAGCAGAGAGGAAGAAACTATGGGGCTATCTGTGGCTATTTCAGAGGAACAGCACAGACGCCAATGGGATGAATGGCCTCCTTTTGCATTGTATGGCTCCATGATACAGTGTGCATTTTAGGGAACCCACACACTACACAAGATGTGATCATGATTGGACTGGAAATAACTCAAACAACACGATTAAAAAAATTCTGGGGTGGAAGTAATTTTGAAAGGGGTTAGGCAAGTGAGATTAATAGATTCAAAATACCCAGCGACGTGCTCATTAATGACATCTTTGTGCCCAAATAGTCCCACTGCTCTGGAGACATTGATCCACAGACAGAGCTATCATTAGTTTCACAGCAGAGAACACGATTGCCTCAGGTGGGTGTTGTATTTGCAGCCTGTGCTGTTTGACTGAATTTTACAACAGTAATATGACAACAGCAGAAAAATGCTTGGGCAAAAGCAAACCATTGCCTATCCCTTTGCTGATCACAAGCGGGGTGGCCCAGAAACCAATTACAAAACAAAACCTTGGTCACCTTCTAAATATTTTATACTCAATGATCTTACTCAAAGCTTACAGCTGAATTCCAGTTGTTCTGACTATATTCCGGTTGGTTAGAGAGATGTGGGTGACTAGAAATAGTCTAGGGAGGTGAGCAATAAAGGGTCATCTGAAAGGTGAAAATTCACATCATTCAAATCTGAATAAACTCGATTACTGAGCAGAGATCATTTTCCGTTTTGTATCTGGAAACCCTACCACATTTCCATGAATTAAACACTTATACATCACCAAGTCATGATGGATCACCCCAATACACACTATTAGATCACCATTGATTGTCCCATGCACACCACTAGATCGCCATGGGTCACCCCATATATATCATTAGATCACAATCGATTACCCCATGTACATCACTAGATCACCATCAAACTCATCCATACACATCACAATATCATCACGAAACACCCCACACACATCACTAGATCCCCATTGATCACGCCCATGCACAACACTTGGTCACCATCAATCACACTGACACATATCACTAGATCCCCATGGATGCCACCCGTCCACATCACCATTGATCATACCCATCCACACCATTAGATTCCCATGGATCACCCCATACGCATCACCAGATCACAATTGATTACCTCCATGCACATCACTAGATCACCATCAAACACATCAATACACATCACAATATCACCACGGAACATCCCATACCTGTCACTAGATCATCATTGATCACACCCATGCACATCACTAAGTCACCATCGATCACACTGACACACGTCGCAAGATCACCATGGATAACAACCGTCCACATCACCAGATCACCATCATTAGATTCCCATGGGTCACTAGATCACCCCATATACATCACTAGATTACCACAAATCATCCCACCTGCACACTAGATGAGGAGGAATTTCTTCAGCCAGAGGGTGGTGAATTTGTGGAACTCTTTGCGCAGAAGGCTGTGGAGGCCAAATCACTGAGTGTCTTTGAAACAGAGGTAGCTAGGTTTTTAATCGATCAGGGGTTATTGGGAGAAGGCAGGAGAATGGGGATGAGAAAAATATCAGCCATGATTGAGTGGTGGAGCAGATTCGATGGGCCGAGTGGCATAATTCTGCTCCTATTTCTTATGGTCTTTTGGTCTTATGGTCTTATTATCAACCACCTCATCACTAGATCACCATCAAATGCACTCATACACATCATTAGATTACCATGGATCACCCACATACATCACTGGATCACAATTGATTACATCCATGTACACCACTAGGTCACCATGGGTCACATCCACCCACATCACTAGGTCACCATGGGTCACATCCACCCACATCACTAGGTCACCATGGGTCACATCCACCCACATCACTAGGTCACCATGGTTCATACCCATCGTCCACACCCAGTTCAAAAATGTTCAGCTAATGTAGTTTGGCTATGCTAAGAAATTGTTGCTCAATGGCCAAAGGTGTGTCGGTTAAGTGGGGTTAAGGGGATAGGGCGCGGGAATGAGATTAGGTCGGGTGGTCTTTCAGAATCGATGTGAAGAATCGATAGGCAAGTAGCCTCCTTCAGCACTGTATTGCTTCTTCTTCATACAGACTATTAGATTTCAATGGATCACACCCATGCACATCACTAGACCACCAGAGCTCAGAGCCACATTCATCACTATACCACGAGAGTAGGTCAGATTTCCCTTCCAAGAGGTTACGACATACCTGGTCGATGTGCTTTCGGGACTGCCATGTTTGCGGCCCTCCCTGCATCCTGAGGTTTTGGGGGTGACGCGGTAAACCTGCAGATGCCTGATTCTGAAGGTGTGCTGGACGTTAGGCTATCTGTGTACTCGTTGGTCCCGGCTGTTAGCTGCTCCGACGACGTATCCGATATGAAGCATTCTGTGATTGTAAACTTAGCATGCCGCAACTGCTCCTCCATCTTGGCATGTTCATAAGCACGTGCCAGCTCCTCGTATGTAGAGGAGGCACTCTCTGTGGAGACCATGCTACTGCGTGCTCTGTCTAACAGAAAAGAACACATCTTGTTACAAAATCAAATTACAAGTCTGGATCCGCGCCATCGGGCGAACTCTTGGGACCTTTAAAAACAGCGGACGGGACCTGGATATGGAAGCCCACCCCAGTTTCCAGCAGATCCAATGTTGGCCGGCAGGGATGCATGTGAATCGCTAAAACAGAAACCCAAACTCAGCAGGTTCATTTGAAATTAGTGCTTAGCTCAAGCAGGCCCCATTGTTACATTTCCAAGCACTTAAATCCACAGTGTGGAGGTCACAATATGGGTGAGGGGTAAATGCTCTTGAAAAACAGATAAGATCTGTTTGTTGTCACAGTCAAAAGTTATTTCGATCCCAATCCGTTTAAAGTTAAAAATAGCCTGCTGTTTCAATAGGCTTCACTGCTGACATTTTCCAAGAGATGTTATTATAGTTGAACCCATTATGAATATTTGGCTGAGTTTCAAAAGCTCAAAAACTACTTATCCCAATGGCGTGAGGGGAAGGGGTTCTGGAGAACTGAGTTCACAATTTGACTGACAATTGTGAGAGACTATTAAATGATAAGCTAACTTTGATGTGGTTACTGAGTACTTGAGGAGATGTAAATCTCTGAATGGGTTTCATGAATGAGTGTTCTTTTTCTGAACGAAGTGTGTATGAGTGAGAGTTCTCTTAGATGTTAGCAGTTTAATTAATTTTCCTCCCCACAGGACTCCTGAGATCAGCCCATAGTGGTAACTGGGTGAGTGGCTATGGAGTAGCAGAAGAAGGGGAGTGGGGTATGATCTGGCTTGGAGGGGACATGGGGGTGGGTTGGGACTAGAATGGGACATGCGGGGGATTGGGAGCTCTAAAGCCTCTGATAAAACTGGGTCGGAGTCTCAGAGAACTAAGTTGGGCCTTCAAATCAGCCTGTTTCTGCACTGGTCCACCTTTGTATTATCCCTGAACTGCCTCAGGAGGTGGCAGGTCCGACTCTATCCCAGACATGTCCCCCACTCCCTTAAAGCGAAAATCGTGTGGTTGGGGGGGATCATTTCTATGGAGACGCGTATGCAAAGTCAGAAGATTTCCCAACTCCCATGGTAAAAATCCAGGCCGAAATATTCACATTTCCACTTTCTGCCCTGTTTTGCCAAAGGTCTAAAGGCAAAGAAACTGGGCTAAATCTTTATAAATCATGAGTTATGCCTTGGCTGTAACTGTGCCCATTCCTGTTTATTCCACTTTAGAAACCATGTGGAAACCTTTAAGACTGTCCAGAGGGGATTTACAGGGGATGACCTGTGATGAATGGCTGTTTTCTGGACCCAAGGGAGGTATACAGTTGCAGTCCCCAAAATTAATACTTGAACCATTGCTATTTCATTCACAAACATTAATCATTTGGATTTGGGGCTACAGGGGAACATTTCTAAATTTATAGATGCCACGAAATGTGGAAGTTTAGCAAACAACGAGGAAGATAGTAATAGACATCAGGAGGACATAAACAAAATGGTGGCATGGGCAGACACACGGAAGATGAAATTCAGGGCACACGTATGTGAGGTGATACATTTTCTGTCCCTAGTTGCCTTTGAGAAAATGTTAAATGGTACCATTTTAAAGGGAGTTCAGGAAGAGGGAGACTTGGGGATGACTGCGTATAAATCTTTGAAACTGATAGGACAATCTACCAAAGCAATTAAACAAAGCATATAAACAGAGGCAAAAGAGTGCGTACAAAAGACAAGTGATTATGCTAAGCCTTTGTGAAACACGGGTTTAGCTCAGGATGGAGTTGCGTTTCCAATTCAGGTCACCACCGTTTAAGAACAACATAAAAACTTTGGCAAGTGTGTAGGAGAGGTACACTAGAATGGTTCCAGAAATGAGCTTATGATAACATGGATAGACTAGGGAAGCTGGGGTTGTTCTCCTTAGCACAGGTCAGATGAAGATGCAATATAATGGAGGTGTTTAAAATCGCAAAGGCTTCAAATAGTGTAAATCATTTTTTTAAAACTTGTTTTTTACGAGATGTGAGCTTTGCTGGTTAGGCCAGCATTTGTCTCCCAACCCTGGTTGCCCTTCAGAAGGTGATGGTGAGCTGCCTTCTTGAACCGCTGCAGTCCCCGAGGTGTAGGTACACCCACAGTGTTGTTAGGGAGCTTTGACCCAGCGACAGTGAAGGAACGGCAATATATTTCCAAGTCAGGATGGTGAGTGACTTGGGGGGGAACCTCCAGGTGGTGGGGTTCCCAGGTATCTGCTGCTCTTGTCCTTCTAGATAGTAGTGGTCGTGGGTTTGGAAGGTGCTGCTTAAGGAGCCTTGGAGAGTTCCTGCAGTGCATCCTGTAGATGGTACACACGGCTGACACTGTTTGTCAGTGTTGGAGGGGGTGAATACTTGTGGAAGGGGAGCCAATCGAGCTGGTGTTGAGCTTCTTCAGTGTTGTTGGAGCTGCACTCATCGAGGCAAGTGGGGAGTACTCCATCTCATTCTTGACTTGTGTGTTGTAGGTGGTGGACAGGCTTTGGGAAGTCAGGAGGCGAATTACTCGCCGCAGGATTTCTAGATTCTGACCTGCTCTTGTAACCACAGTATTTATATGGCCAGTCCTGTTCAGTTTGTGGTCAATGGTAACCATGAGGATGTTGATAGTGGGGCATTCAGTGATGGTAATGCCATTGAATGTCAAGAGGGTGTTTGTTTGATTCTCTCTTGTTGAAGATGGTCATTGCCTGGCACTTGTGTGGCACAAATGCTACTTGCCACTTGTCACCCCAAGCCTGGATATTGTCTAGATCTTGCTGTAATTGGACATGGACTGCCTCAAGTGTGTACGGATCCTCCTGTTAAACATTGTTTCCTGTTTTCCATTTCCTTATATATTTGTTTGCTATTATAATTTTGATCCATGGACGAGTAATGGACCTGGGACTTTAATGCATTCTTTGCCTTTAATTCAAGCAGGAGAGATCAGTGATGACTCAGTTTGACTGACTTGGCTGGGCGGCCAATTAATTGGCGCAATATGCTGGGCTTTGCCGATAACCAATGGTGATTAGTTTTGATTTCTCTGGAATGTTTCTTAATGAGATAATGCTGGGTTTTAATTTCTCTTTTGATTCTTAAGCTGGAAGGAGCAACTCTGCTTCTTGCTCTCTCTCTCCGCTATGATGAAATCTCTCCACAATCCAGTGTAAGAATTAATCTCTTTCCCTAGTAAGACTGGATGTTATTTTAGTGAAACTGCAAAGAATTGAGATCAAAACTTAGGCTTGAAGCTGGGTTTGATGTGAGACAAAGAATCTTGAGAGTGAAGTAGATTCAAAGGTGGACGTTTGAGTGGAAGGACCAGTTTAATGAAGACTAAAGTGTTTATCCATAAGAACTCCTACAGCCTGTGAGTACTGAATGAATATTTCAGCAAGAAGGCTATCACCAACTGTACACCGGTGGCTTTGATCAATCAGTATGCTGGGAGGAAAGCCTACTGCAAAAAATTCAATATTGAGAGCAAAGACTCTTATCCTTTTTACCTCAGTCCTTATTATTTTTACCTCTATCTACCCCTCTGTGTTTGCCTGTCCAGTGTGTGTGGATAGAGGGTGGGACAGTTAAAGGGGTGTAGGGGGTAGGAGGTTAGCTTGCTTGTTATCCAGCTGAAATGAAATGAAATTAGATGAAAATCGCTTATTGTCACAAGTCGGCTTCAATGAAGTCACTGTGAAAGGCCGCTCGTCACCACATTCCGGCGCATGTTTGGGGAGGCTGGTACGGAAAATGAACCATGCTGCTGGCCTGCCTTCGTCTGTTTTAAAAGCCAGCGATTTAGCCCTGTGCTAAACCAGCCCAATGACTGCATATTTCATCTTTATTTCTGTTACCAATAAACTGCGATTATTTTTCAAATTAAAAACCTGGGAATTTTTATACAAATTATTGGTTAATTCACTTGTGTTGTGTCTCCAGAACCTTTGAGGCTGGAATCGACCACACACTAGCCCGGGGTGTTGTGACAAGTGTCTGGGGAGTCGCGAATGCTGCTGAACATTGTGCAATTATCAGCGAACATCGGACCTTATTTTGGAAGAAAGGTGATTGATGAAGCAGCTGAAGATGGTTGGGCCAAGGACAATGATAAACTCTTTCTAATGGCTGAAGTATTGAGAACCAGAGTGCACGTATTCAAAGTGGCTGGCAAATAACTAGTAACGACATGAGGAAGGACCATTTTACACAAGGAGTGAATAGGATTTGGGACAAACTGTCTGTCAGGGTGAGGAATAGAGATTGTCGCGTAGCCATGGAAAAGGGACTGGATAAGCATTTGAAGGAGAAAAAATATTGCAAGGATTTTGGAAAAATGTCCTGGGCCAACTTTGAATGAGCCGGTGCAGACTCAATGGGCCGAACAGCCTGCAAAAGTCTCTGGTCTTATGAAGGACTGAAGTTATTTGGGCAGAATAGAGAAGCTGGGCTTGTTCTCCATGGAGCAGAGGAGTCTCGTGGAAGAATTAATAGAGACACTCACAATGGTGATGGGTTTTAAGAGAGACAACAGTGAGACACCCATTCCACTGGTAGATAATCACTAACCAAAGGATACAGATTTGAGGTAGCTGCCAAAGGAACTCAAGGGGAGATGAGGAGAATTGTGATTGGGAATACATTGTTTGGCTGGGTGGTGGAAGCAGGTCTAAAGTAAATTTCAAAAGTGAATGAGGTAAATACTCAAAGAGGAAGATTTTTCAAGGCTTTGGGAAAGAATGGGACTAATTGGATAGTTTTTCAGAGATGCCACGAGAAGAATGAGTTCAATGGCCCCCTTCTGCGCACCACAATCATAGGATTCAAAAAAAACACAAATGCTAAAATATTAAGGCTTTCTCCCAGGTAATTGAAGTTTATTGGGGTCAACCTTCCAGGGACCGTGGGGTTCCATTGCACGTCAGGCAATGTGATGTTTGCACAATTCCTCAGGAAACCTGATTGCTCGTACAGAAAGAGCGAGTGTCAGGCACGATTAACTCTGCTGTCAAAGAAAAGGTGAACCTATATTTTTTATTGCGTCTCTTGTGACCTCGGGTTAAAACAAAACGCTTCGCTGCCAATGACGTACTTTTGAAGCATGGGCACCTTCGTTCTGTGGGAATTGGGGCAGCCATTGGTACACTGCAAGCTCCAAAAAACAGGTGAGCAATAGTGGCCAGATCATCTGTTTTTAGGCACTGGCTGAGGAACCAATGTTGCCCTGGATTGGCCAGGGGAACCACCCATACATACTCTTCTTTGCAGAGTGCCGTGCAATTTTTACATCCTCCCGAGGGAGGCGATGGGGTCTCTGTTCAACGTCTTATCCAAAAGACGGTACCGCAGACAGTGCAGCACTCTGTCAGAAACACGCTGAAGTGTCAGCCTCACGTTTTGTGCTCAACTCTCTGGAGTGGGACCTGTATCCTGTACATTCAAAATTAAAGCAGTGGCTGTAAAGTGCTTTGGGATGACTTGAGGTGGTGAAGGATGCTATATAAATGCAAGTCTTTCATTTTTACTGAGGTGTGGTATAATAGAGACACTCCCTGCAAACTGTAAATGAGCTACTAATGAGTCCAGCTGTAGCTGCGATGTTGTGGGCTTGTCCACAAGGGGTAGACTGTAGAAAACATTTCAGCACAACTGAGTAACAAACATTATCCCATTGCTGATGCAGTAGATAATTTTCTGCATGCAAAGGGTAGTCAATCATGTATTATCCATTATTTTGCTTTCTGTTACTCATTTATCTTTTCTACAGGTGAAGGAAATGCTGTGCCTCACTCAGGTGCCATGCCCACGATCTATATCCCCAAAGGCATTGTATGCAATAACAGCCAGCATGCTCTACTGAATAATGATTTGCATGAGTGGATACGGGATTGAACACATCCGTGCAAGTGTGCAGCAATACCTGTGTCCTGTGATGGGCTAACACTGTAGCTGTCGCTCTCCTTATCCACAGATCCCGCCACGTGTGGTGTAGGCATTCTCCAGTCAGTCGTCAGTGTGTGAGCAGACACGGCAGGGTGGGGTCTGTTCAAGGTCCACTGGCTGGAGTACCTATTGCGCGTTGACGGCACCCCCTTCACGTTCCTGCGGGCAGTGGGATCTACCGATGGCAAAATCCACAAAATGATCAACAGAAGCTCAGAAGAACAGTCCAGATTGACCAGATTTGCATCACTCCATTTATTCCAATTGCACAGTCATAATTCTTCAGTATCCACTGTAAACCCTGGCTGATCCAGCCGCTACTGAAATGATCAAAGGCTACCACGGTGAGCCTACCCGGTTCAATTCAACCGTGCAATCATCACAAACCCTGATGAACCCTTATAGAGTTTATCAGCAACTTTCTGGGTGCTTGTACTGTTTGCACTGAAGATGCACAAGATTGCATATAAGTATGTTTGAACAATTACTTTGTTGGTTGTGGCCTGTAATGGTCCCTTTCAGGTTGCATGTCGGCCTGGTTTACCTGAACTTTCAGTGAAACCTCTACTGTAACGGGGATTTCATGCAGACTTCAGGCCCCTTAATTGAGTATGCAAAAATGTTGTGGTCTCGGGCCATAAATTTTGCCAACACCAATATCGTTGGGCTGAGTAATTCCAGCGAGTATTCAGCGTGTGCTTCGGAGGCCCCTTGGTCTCTGAAAAACGGGCGTAAAATGTGGTCGCATTTCAAAGGCAAACTGTTGTTCATTTTATCATTGGTACCTTTGCGTAAGTGACAATCTGAATTTCATAAGAAATCGCTGTCATTGTTGGCGCAGACTTTTGATACCATTTCACACTTATTTCTCCATGCTCTCATCAAAAATTCACAAAACGGCTTGGTTGTTTTCCATAGCATTCTGAATTATTTACACCTAATTAAACTGCAATGATCATCATTTTAAACAATGAGGCATTCCCCAGTGCAGAGCTGCAGTGATAGATCTCACACACTGTAGCCTTGGCAATGACAAGTAAAATGAAAATACTTCAGAATTTGGCACTTATCGCTCCGACTACAAATGACCTTATTCAGGATCTTTCCACAGCTAAATGCTTTCCTTCCTGCTGAAGTAAGCCGGTTATATCAAAGAACTCAGCAATGTTGTGCTTATTAAAATTCCTTTGATAATGGTGAATGACAAGGACGATGCTGGGGCTATAGAGCTTTACGTAAATGAGTCTTGCAGCAATGAAGAGATTTTCTTTGGAGAGAGGCTTATAGAAAAGGGACACAACTCAGATCTTCAGAGTACGGGGGGAGAGACAGCAATAATGTAGGTTTGCCTGTCAGCACAGAATTAGAGAACACATTGTAAAAATGAAGAGCTCAAATGACAAGAAGCTGGTAGTTTTACCAGTCAAAACAGTTGATATATGCATACATTTATAGCAGGTGAGGGAAAATAGTTGATAGATTTTTGGATACTCTGAGTATTAATGGACATGAGGTTTGTGTGGGAAGGTGAAGTTGAAAGATATGTAGAGGGACAGATTGTATTGAGGAAGCAGAGAGGCTAGAAGGACCTGGACAGGATAGGAGAGTGGGAGATGGAATACAATATAGAAAAGTGTGAGACCATAAGACCATAAGATATAGGAGTAGAATTAGGGATCAATCATGGTTGATATTTTTCTCACCCCCATTCTCCTGCCTTCTCCCCATAACCCCTTATCCCCTTGTTAATCAAGAACCTATCTATCTCTGGCTTAAAGACACTCAGTGATTTGGCCTCCACAGCCTTCTGCGGCAAAGAATTCCACAGATTCACCACCCTCTGACTGAAGAAATTTCTCCTCATCTTTGGTTTAAAGGATTGCCCCTTTAGTCTGAGATTGCGTCCTCTGGTTCTAGCTTTTTCTCCAAGTGGAAACATCCTCTCCATGTCTACTCTATCCAGGCCTTGCAGTATTCTGTGTTTCAATAAGATCCCCCCTCATCCTTCTAAACTCCATCAAGTACAGACTCAGAGTCCTCAACTGTTCCTCATACGACAAGCTCTTCATTCCAGGGATCATTCTTGTGAACCTCCTCTGGACCCTTTCCAAGGTCTGCACATCCTTTCTTAGATACAGGGCCCAAATTGTTCACAGTACTCCAAATGGGGTCTGACCAGAGCTTTATACGGCCTCAGAAGTACATCCCTGCTCTTGTATTCTAGCCCTCTCGACATGAATGCTAACATTGCATTTCCCTTCCAAACTGCCGACTGAACCTGGATGTTAACCTTAAGAGAATCGTGAACAAGGACTCCAAACTCCCTTTGCGCTTCTGATTTCCTAAGCAGTTACCCATTTAGAAAATAGTCTATGCTTCCATTCCTCCAAAGTGCATAACCTCGCACTTTTCCACATTGTATTCCATCTGCCACTTCATTGGCCACTCCCCTAGCCTGTCCAAGTCCTTTTGCAGCCTGCCTGCTTCCTCAATACTACCTGTCCCTCTAAAGATCTTTGCATCATCTGCAAACTTAGCAACAGTGCCTTCAGTACCTTCTTCCAGATCATTATTGTGTATTGTGAAAAGTTGTAGTCCCAGCACAGACCCCTGAGGCACACCATTGACCAACCTGAAAAAGAACCGTTTATCCCCACTCTCTTAGTTTGTGCACTTTGGTTGGAAGAATAGTGCCTCAAACTATTTTCTAAATGGGGAAAGGCTTTGGAAGCACAAATCATGGGCTTAGGTGTCCTAGTTCAGGATTCTCTCAAGGTTAATGTCTTTAAGATGCACGCACACTCAGGCACACACACAGAAACAGACATACACAACACATGCATATATGAACATACACACAATACACACGCACAAAACACAGATGCACTATTGTGGAATTGAACACACATAGACCTACACCCTCCCCAAAGATCACACACATGCACAGATCCACACCAGATTCACACACCACTCACCCACGTAGACCCATGCACCCACACAGATCTCACACATGCACAAATCCAAACATCCATCCACACACATACTAGTTAACCACACAAGTATACACACACACATGCAGACACATACCACCGAAACATTCTCACACAAAGAGAACCACACTCACCTACCCGTGCACACACGACACCTACACACACAGTCACAGGATAGGAATAGAATGGAAAAGTGTTTGAGTGAACAACAGGAAGTAGTTAAATGGGAAAAGTGACACGAGTAAGAAAGGAAAGGAGGCATAATGAGAAATAAATGAAAGCTTTATATGGTACCTGTATACAGCGTGTGTCAATACTGAAAGAAGGTAAGAGGAAATGGGAATCATGAAAAACTGACACAGTGGAGTTCCTAAAGTGGCTCGGGAGTCTGGTGAAAAAATTGCAACAGACTGATAGCTGGAACTTGGATCACATCACTCGAGCATGTATTTTGGGGCGAAAGGGGCAAGTTGCATAGACCAGGCCAGTATTCCTTTGAGTACAGATGATTATAGGGTGATCTAAGAAAGGTATTTAATCTGATTAAAGAATTTGCTGGAATAGATAGAGATCAAATAATTACGCTGTTGGGGGTGTCCAAGGTGTGTGGAAATCTGGAACTTTCTCCTTGTAGGAAATTGTTGAGGTCTGGAGTTGGGGAAGACATAGAAAATAGAAGCAGGAGGAGACCATTTGGCCCTTCGAGCCTTCTCCACCATTCATTATGATCATGGCTGATCATCAAGTTCAACACCCTGATCCAACCTCCCCTCCCCCATATCCCTTGATCCCTTCAACCCCAAGAGCCATAGCTAAACTCCTTCATGAAATTACAGAACGTTTTGGCCTCAACTACTTTCTGTGATAGTGAATTCCACAGATTCACAACTCTCTGGGTGAAGAACTATCTCCTTACCTCAGTCCTAAAAGGTTTATCCTTTATCCTCAAACTATGAGCCCTAGTTCTAGACTCCCCCGCCATCGGGAACATTCTTTCTGAATCTACCCTGTCTAATCCTGTTAGAATTTTATAAGTTTCTATGAGATCCCCTCTCACTCTTCTAAACTCCAAAGAATACAATCCGAACTGATTTAACTCTCCTCATATGACAGTCCCGCCATCCCAGGAATCAGCCTGGTAAACCTTCACTGCACTCCACCCATAGCACGAACATCATTCCTCAGATAAGGGCACCAGAATTGCACACAATACTCCTGGTGTGGCCTCACCAATGCCCTACACAATTGCAGTAAAACATCCCTATTCCTATACTCAAATCCTCTCGCTATGAAAGCCAACATACCATTTGCCTTCTTTACTGCCTGCTGTACGTGCGCACTTACTTTCAGCGACTGATGCACGAGGACACCAAGGTCTCGCTGAGTAGCCACCTCTCTTAATTTACAACCATTCAGATTAAAATTTGCTTTCGTATTTTTGCTGTTGAAGGAAGGGTTTGGGGGTGGTTTTGAAGGGGGCGGGTGAAGGGAGGAATGGGGGTTGCATGGAGAGTAATGGGGTCTGAATGCTCGTGTGGGGTGGAAAGGTCTAAGGGGTGTGGGGGGGGGGGGGCATTGGTGTCTACTCACTTGTGCTGCCTGGTGTCGGTCTTTGACCTTTTTTCTGCACTGGAGGCCAGTCCTCCAGGTGACACTCACGGAGCTCATAACCGCCACCTTGTCCCAGGCAGCACTGGCTGCCCTGTGGCTGACCCTCCGGGACCCTCGGGAGGAACAGGACATCTCTCCTGGCCTCCGCTGCGTGTAGGAGCCTCCCCAGGCCTGCATCCCGGAATCTTGGTGCTGGTCACCTCGGCGCCATTGTTGTGAGCTGACTGGGGTTGGCTGAGTGAGTGCTGCTTAAGTGCGGCTCGACCTTGTTAGCAGGGGGTTGGCAAGCGAGGTGGCAGCGAATCAGCCGGCGAGCCTTCATTTGCACCGAGAAGCTTGTGGGGCCTCTTTAAGTGGACCAATTAACGTTGAATAACGTTGAATCGGTGGGCCGAGAGCTGAGACGCTCGCGGCGATTCTCGCTCGCTACCACACTTAGAAATCTTTCCGGAGAATCGCGCCCAATATATTTAGTTCCCTTGCCCAAATCATTAACATATAATGTGAACAATTGGGGTCCTAGCAAAGATCCTTGCGGTACGCCATTAGTCACTGCCTGTCAATCAGAAAAAGACCAATTTATTCCAACTTTTTGCTTCCTGCCTACTAACCAGCTTTCTATCCATCTCAAGACACTACCCGCAATCCCATGCGCTTTAACTTTGCATATTAATGTGCTATGTGAGACCTTGTCGAAAGCCTTCTGAAAGTCTAGACAACCACATCCACCGGTTCTTCTACTATTTACATCTTCAAAGAATTCTAGTACATTTGTCAAGCGTGATTTCCCTCTCATAAATCCATGCTGACTTTGTCTGATTTCACCACTGCTTTCCAATTGCTCAGCCAAATCCTCAGCCATTTCTTTTTTCCTTGCTGTGAATTCCTCTGTTTCTGACTGTAAGGGGTCTTTTGTCAATCTTTTTCTCTTTACATACCTATAGAAACTTTCACAGTCAGTTTTTCTGTTCCCCACTAGTTTACTTTCAAATTGTATTTTCCCCTTCTTCATCAATCTCTTGGTCTGCCTTTGCTGAATTTGAAACTGTTCCCAATCCTCAGGTCTATTGCTTTCTCTTGCTAATTTGTATGCCTCTTCTTTAAATCTAATACTATCTCTAATTTCCTTTGCAAGCCATGATTTGGCCACAGTTCCCTTTCTACTCTTGTGCCAAATAGGAATAGACAACTTTTGGAGTTCACCTATTTGATATTTGAATGCCTGTCTGCTGCCCTTCTTTTCAGTAATGTTTCCCAGTCTGTCATAGCCAGCTCATGCCCCATACCATCATGGTTACCTTTATTGAGATTCAGAACCTTGGTCTCAGAATCAACTACCTCACTATTCACCTTGATAAAGAATTCTACCATATTATGGTCACTCATCCCCAAGGGTTCTCTCACATCTAGATTGCCAATTAATCCTTTCTCATTGCATAACGTCCAGGTCAAGATGGCCTGTTTCCATGTTGGTTCCTCAACGTACTGGTGCAGTAAACTGTCCCGTATACACTCCAGGACAACATGAGTTGTAAATTGTAAACCAGAGGTGAATCAGTTTAAGGGACATGAAACAAAGGCAGATCAGTGGAGTCATGATGCAGATCCAGCGTGATCTAATTGAATGGAGGAAGCTGCTTGAGGGGGTGTGTGGCCCGGTCCTGTCCCTTTGGGGTGAGTGCAGGATCTTGCTCTTCACGGTGCTCCCGATGACTGAAGAATCTTCAGTTGCTCACTATCTGGGCACACACGTGACAAATGCCCACTTGGGCGTACCACTGAATCGTGGCTGCTGCATATCCAACCATCATTTTTGGACTCCTACCTCAGGTGGAGGTAACACTGTTTGGGGAAGAAGGGAGGAAAACCGGAATGGGATTTGAAAGGCAACAAAAAAAAAGATCTTTCTCCATTATTCTCTAACAATCTCGCAGCAATGGTACACAGTGTCAATTATTCACCGAAAATTGATGCAGTGCTCTTTCTCTCTCTCTCTCTTTCCCTTGCACCCTGGGGCGGCGAGAATGAACTAAGAACTGCAATGTTCTGCTATTGATCTCAGATGAACATCCAGCACGGTGAATTGTAAGGATCAGAGCTTTCATCTTACGAGTTGTAAACGTGAATAGAAATTGTGATGACTTCTCTTCAAGATTCCAAAATGACGCAGCCCCTCTGAACCTGTTGTTCTCTGTGGAATTATTCCATTAATTGCAAGAGGGAAGGACAGAAAATCTGTTGCTGCCCTTATTATAAAACTGGATTTGCCACTTGGTGGCAGGCAAAGCGTTAAAAATCCCAGAAAACTTCAAAAGCATGCCCGGGAATAGATTCATTTTTTTATTCTTTCACGGGATGTGGGTCTTGCTGGCAAGGCCAGCATTTGTTGCCCATCCCTAATTGCCTTTGGCCTGCTCGGCCATTTCACTGGGCAATTCAGAGTCAACCACATTGCTGTGGGTCTGGATTCACATATAGGCCAGACTGGGTTAGGACATCAGGGGCGGAATTGTCCGACCCCCCGCAGGGTTGGGGAATCGCACGGGGCCTTCGTAAATCCCGCCCCCACCGTGGTCGGAATTCTCCGCCACCCGGGGAATCGGCGGGGGCGGGAATCATGCCCCACCGGTCGGCGGGGGCGGGAATCACGCCCCACCGGTCGGCGGACCCCCCACGGCGATTTTCCAGCCCCGATGGGCCGAAGTCCCACTGCTGTCAGGCCTCTCCCGCCGACGTGGTTTAAACCACCTCTGGTGCCGGCGGGAGCAGGCGGCGGGAGCAGGCCCCAGGGGGGGGGGGGGGGCGCGGGGCGATCGGACCCCGGGGGGTGCCCCCACGGTGGCCTGGCCCGCGATCGGGCCCACCGATCGGCGGGCGGGCCTGCGCAGTGGGGGTACACTTTTTCTTCCGCCGCCGCCATGGTGGCAGCCTTAGCGGCGGCGGAAGAGACCCCCTCCACCTCGCATGCGCCGGTGGTGACGTCAGCGGCTGCTGACGCTCCAGCGCATGCACGGACTCACGGTGACTGCCGAAGGCCTTTCGGCCAGTCCCGACACCGGTCGGCCGGGGGCGCCAAAGGCCGCACCTTTGGGGAGGCCCGACGCCGGAGTGCTTCTTGCCACTCCAGTATGCCGGGATCCCCCGCCCCGCCGGGTAGGGGAGAATCCCGGCCCAGGATTCATTCACGAAAAAGCATTAAAGATGGAGGGGTTTTTTTTGCCATAATTGTGGATAGTTTCACAGTCACTGGCCGGGACTAGCCAAGCTGTTCCAGTGCAGCTACAACAGTGGCATCTACCCGGCAATGTGGAAAATTGCCCAGGTGTGTCCTGTACACAAGAAACAGGACAAATGCAATCCAGCCAATTACCACCATATCAGTCTACTCTGCATCATCAGCAAAGTGATAGAAGGAGTCATCAACAGCGCTGTCAAGTGGCACTTACGCAGCAATAACCTGCTCATGGAAGCGCAGTTTGGATTCCGCCAAGGTCACTCAGACAGTCTTGGTTTAAACATGGACACAAGAGATGACTGCCAGAGGTGAGGTGAGAGTGACTGCCCTTGTCATCAAGGCAGCATTTGACCAAATATGGCATCAAGGAGCCCGAGCTAAACTGGGGTCAATGGGAATCAGGGGGAAACTCTCCACTAGTTGGAGTCATACCTAGCACAAAGGAAGATGGTTGTGGTGATTGGAGGTCAATCATCTCAGTTCCAGGACATCACTGCAGGGGTTCCTCAGCATCGTGTCCTGGGACCAACCACCTTCAGCTGCTTCATCAATGACCTCTCTGACAGCGGCAGCTAGTTTTTCTTTTAAGCTTTGAAGTTCGGATGATTTTAAAAAACGTCAGATCATGACGGTTACACAGACCTTTCTGTCCTTCGAGAGAGTTTATTTCCATCAATTCATGATTCTGACACTCTGGATTAAGACATTCACAATAGCCAAGAAGGGGTTTGTTGGAAATGGGGGTGGGACGTTCATATGTAGGTCATGCCTGCCATTTTTAAACATCCATGGTGTCTTCATAACTCCATGATAATCCGGGCCTTTAGAATCTTTCATTGGGTGAGATTGTGGCTGTTGGTCTCTCCTAGGACTGAGCTCAATGCTGTCACTCAGAAAAACCATAAGGATGGCAAGATAGGGAAATGGAAAGTGGCATCAATTTGCTGCAATAGGACATTTTATTGGAGCCAATTATTCTGCCTCCAACACATGTTATGCTTTATTTGGAAGAATAAAATCCCTCAATTTGAACATGAGAAGAAAGCCCTCTTATTGCATGAGGAGTTTTCCAAGTAATACTGGGTCTATGCCGTGCACTGGGAAGTTCTGCCACTTCTCCCAGGAGTACATCAACTGAATTTCAGAGTCAAGACCTTTAAAGGGATATCCTTAAAAAGCCCACCAGGATACCACCATAGCCATAAATAAATCCCAACTCCAAAGAAGCCAAGCAGAGTTAAAGAGAGCATTGGCCATTGATGGGACTAAGCCCATTCGCTATCATGGCAGCCATCCCTAGCTTCTCTCATTTAGGATTGCTCACGATTACATTCCATGTAAAACCAAACTACTCACTGGTTCCTGGCCGGGCATCTGAAACATCCACTAGAGGTCCAGTGGCCTGCGAGACCGAATGGTAATGGACAGTGTGCGTGGCCGTTAGCGACTTCTGTTTCACAGCCTCTCCAAAGTCGGAATCCGTCAGCAACACAGTAGACCGGTCGTCTGTAACACAGCAATAAACAGTTGTATAAACTGGCCTTTGAATAGTGTTTCATCCAAGCGATGGAGTTAAAATAAAAGGTGAACTGTACTTATATATTTGCAAGGTATATTGCTGCTTTAACAGGGAGTTTCTGGTGAGTTCTGTTCCTGTAATGCTTTGTTTAGAAGGCTCCATCAATTTTTCCATTTTGTCCAGGGAGAACAAGAAAAATCTGCATATTTAAATGCACCTTGTGCAACCTCAGACAGTCATTGCGGTCAATAAAATACTTTTTAATATTTAGTTACTGCTGAAGCTTTGGGGATAAAGACAATCAATCGGCATTTCACGTTTCCACAAACGGCCATGGCTTAAATGATCGAATAATCTATTTTAGCAACGTCAGGGTAATTTTTGGCCAAGGAATCATGGAGAATTCTCCTGCTCTTATTTGAACCTCTCTATCCACTTGGCCGGGCAGACAAGGCCTCGGTTTAATGCCTCATCTAACAGCGCAGTACTCTGCTCAGTACAGTCCTGGAGTCACCCTAGATTACAGGCTTAAGTCATTAGAATGGGGTCTCAAGCCCCCAACCTTCTGACACAGAGGTGAGGCTGAGAGATGAAGGGAGCTGGAGTACAAAGCTCTATGTTGAAGACCACGTAAAGGAAGGTGAAGAGGTAATTCCATTTCCTTTCCCATTATTAGTGCTCCTGAAACCTTTGCTTATCCCGACACTTCAATATAGTTTCAGCATTCCTCACACTGAATAACAGGCAACAGTTAAATATAAATACAAGCAGATATTTTTACATACACAAAGTACGAGTCAACCTCCCCTGGCATCACACGTGGGCAGTCGTGGTTAACTGTGGCGTTAAAGGACAGGAAGAAAAATCTAACCCAGTGCACTGATGCAATTCAGTGGTCATTTCAAAGTCACATATTCAGTCCTTGTTATTATGTAAATATATTTTATATAATCATTTACAGGTAAATACCAAAACATAGTGATTTTTGAAGTAGAGAGTTAGAGAGAACCTCTCTACACTACCAGCAGAGAAGCTGAATGTGATGCTACAGCGACACCACTGGTAGGTGAGTGTAGCTACAGTCATGTGAGAGTACCTTTAAGAAATGAGTGTTTTTATGGAATAACTGCAGTGGGTGTACCTTTAAGAAATGGGTGTTTATTACTGCAGTGATGTCAGAGTGTGGGTGGAGCTGGGCTGTCTGTCAGCTTTTAGTTTCACTTTGAGAAAAGCTTGGGTGTGTCTGTGTTTGGTTTCATTTCAGTGTTGGAGCTGCAGTCAGCCAGAGAATGTGTAATGTTGTTCTCTCTGCCATGTAAAGACTATCTCTTGATCATTTGGTGAATTCAGAGTTATAACTGTTCTCCGTGGTGAATTTAAACCTGATGTGCTTCTGTTAAAAGGTTTTTTTTTTAAGTCTTATGGATGTTAAAAGGAAAGTAAGGATTACTTAGTGTTGTATTCTTTGGGGGGTTGTATTTGAATTGATGGTTGCTAAGATGTTCACTGTATGTTTTAAACAGGTTAACTTAAGTTCATAGAATAAATATTGTCTTGCTTTAAAAAATACTTTTCCATTTCTGCTGTACCACACCTGTAGAGTGGGCCGTGTGCTCCCTATACCACAATCTATTAAAAGTTGTGGGTCAGGTGAACTCCATGATACCCTTTGGGGTTCTCTAATCCTGGCCCATAATACTACAGAGTGACAAAATTGCATTGGCACTTTCCATTAGGGGCTGGTTTAGCACACTGGGATAAATCACTGGCTTTTAAAGCAGACCAAGGCAGGCCAGCAGCACGGTTCAATTCCTGTACCAGCCTCCCCGAACAGGCGTGGGAATGTGGCGACTAGGGGCTTTTCACAGTAACTTATTTGAAGCCTACTATGAGCGATTTTCATTTCATTTCCTTATATAAGTTCACATTGGAATTTTATAATAGAAGAAGTTGACAGTCTAAGAATGTTGATGTATTATGAACACTATGTGATGATGCCAGAGGGGATGTATATGTATGTATGGATTGAGGGAAGACACAGTGGTTTTAATATGTTTTGTGAAAGGTTGTGGTGAATGTAACTTGGTAATTCACACTGTATCTTTGTACGCGCAGTAGTGTTATCCGACCACTAGAGGGAGTAGCTCTGGGAATGCTCTGGAGTTTGTACAGGGCTCCACCCTTGGCTCCGCCCACAACTCCTCCCCCTTGTGCTGCTGTATAAATACCCTTGTCCAGAGTCAGCCTGCAGTTCACCGAGAGTTCATCAACGGATAACAGGCTGGCTCTGTAGTAAGTAGATTAAAACCACTGTTCATATCTGAAAGCACGTGTCTGATGAATTGATGGTTCCATCAAAGGTTATGATGGCAATGCTCGTTGTTTAATATCATTGATGAGGACTGACCATTTGAATAAACTACTGAAGAGTTGTCAGTGCCTTGGAACCAAACAAATCTACAAAACAAAATCAAGTGTTGTGCACACAAATGTATAAGCACAGGACAGAGAATCATACAGCATGGGAGGTGGCCTTTTCGCCCACTGTTCTTTCAAAAAGCTCTACAATTAGCCCCACTCCTCCTTCCCCATAGCCCTGCAAATGTTTCCCTTTTAAGTCATATGTCCAATTCCCGCTTTAAAGTTACTATTGAATCTGGCCCAGACTCCATAGGCTGAATGGTCTTCTCCTCTGGCTCAAATGATCTCACGAATCTACTCCCACCATCCTTTCAGATTGTGAATTCCAGATCATACCCAATTGCTGCACAATTAAAATTCTCATCTTCCCTGTATTTATTTTCCGGGCTATCTTAAATCCTTGGTATTTAGTTGCTGACCCTCCCATCACTAAAAAAGCTCTCTCCCTAATTGCTCTATCAAGACCCTTTATCATTTTGAATGTCGATATTAAATCTCCTCATAACCCCTACTGCGCTAAGGACAACAACATCTGCTTCTCTAGACTCTCCACAATATTGAGTCCCTCATTCCTGGTCTGATTCTGGCAAGTCTCTGCGTTCTCTCCAAGTCTCTCAAAATTAGTGAGGAAACATGTTGTTGTCCCTCAAACCATTGGGAAAATTGCTGCTACATCCTGGCTAATGGTCAAAAAATAAATGGAGTGAATAACGGATGAAAGACGGAAATAAGAACGTGCAGAGTACGTGATTGGGGAGTGTTGGGAGGGTGATTTCCTCACCAATTGTTTCCATCGTATCTCTCTCTTCTATCAGAAGCTGAGCTCGAGGGATATCAATGTGCATTCTCAGCGTCTGCTGCTGCTTATTCATGGTATCGGATGTCCTTGTGTTTTTACTTGAAAGAGACAGAAAGGAAAATACACGTTATTTAATATCTGCGCCTTCAGAAGAGTTCTGGTGTCTGCCAGCAATTATTTCATTATTTCATTTTTACAAACTTCTTTATAGGATAAACAGGCCACTGACATCCAGGCCACCTTTGTGGTCAGTCATGTGAAGCAACAGGTGGTTTGTGGGATGGAATTATGGCCCAATAGGAGCTTGGGTGTCATCGCCTGAACTCATTAACAGGTCAGAGATCAAGAAAAGTCCTTCCCCTCAGTTGAACCACAAGGACATAAGAAATGATGGGGCCCATATATGGCCTTTTGAGTCCATCTCTGATATTCAGTATCACAGCTGAATGTCTCCATCAATTCCAAACACTTTCCCTATTCCCTTATCCTGACACAATGACCCCTAGTTCTAGACTGACCAGCCTCTCAGCTAGGGAAACCCTTTCAAGCCCTTTAAGAATGTCTTATGTTTCAATGAGATCACTTCATGTTCCTCTAAACTCTCGAGAATATTGGCCTATTCTACTCAATCTCTCTTTATAGGACTGCTCTCTCATTCCAGGAATCAACCCAATGAGCCTCACGTGCCCTTTAGCTGGAGTTTAGAAGAATAAGAGGTGACCTTATTGAGACATATAGGATTCTCAGGCGACTTGACAGGGTTGATGCTGAGAGGATGCTTCCCTTTGTGGGACAGTCTAGAACCAGAGGTCATCAACGCAGGGTTAGGGGTCGCGGATGAGGAGGAATTTATTTTCTCAGAGGGTAGTGCACCTGTAGAATACTCTACCTCAGAGAGCTGTAGAGGTTGGGTCGTTCGGCATGTTCAAGGCTGAGATCGGCAGATTTTTAATCAGAAAGGGAATCAAAGGTTATGGGGATAAGGCGGGAAAGTGGAGTTGATGATAGCACACGGTAGCACAAGTGGATAGCACTGTGTCTTCACAGCGCCAGGGTCCCAGGTTCGATTCCTCACTGGGTCACTGTCTGTGCGGAGTCTGCACGTTCTCCCCATGTCTGCGTGGGTTTCCTCTGGTTGCTCCAGTTTCCTCCCACAGTCCAAAGACGTGCTGGTTAGGTGGATTGGCCATGATAAATTGCCCTTAGTGACCAAAAATGTTAGGAGGGGTTATTGGGTTACAGGGATAGTGGAAGTGAGTGCTTAGGTGGGTTGGTGCAGACTCGATGGGCCAAATGGCCTCCTTCTACACTGTATGTAGATCAGATCAGTGATGATCTCATTGAATGGTGGAGTAGATTTGATGGGCCGAATGGTCTACTTCTGCTCCTACATCTTATGGTCTTGAAGGCGAATTTATCCATTCTCAGATAAGGAGACTAGAAATTGTAAACAGCACTCTAGCTGTATATATTTGAATTTGAGCCTAAGGACTGGATTTTCATTACTGGGGTGGGTACCTCAAGTTGCGAAATGTCCTGACTCGCCAGAACCATCTTGGTAAAGTGTTTCTCCGCTATACAATCTTTGCTCCGATGGTTTTGGGGCAGGATCTAGTCAAGCCTGCCAACCCTGGAAGCAGAGTGTAGGCGGCCATGAGGCTGGGTTGGTGCCGGGGTGAGCTGATTAGAAGGCCCATCTTGGTTCTCTGGGACTTGGTCTGAATTGTTTAAGAAGCTATGAGGCCCTTCAAGCTCTCACACTCCACTCCCCATTCACCTGTTATGGTCCTTCATATCTCCAGGCCACCTCCGTGTCCGAAACCTCGAAAGCTCTACATTCCTTCCTATGCCATCTCCATGCCAACTCAGCTCTCCCCTCTCCCACCATGGTCCCTCATATCCTCCATGCCACAACCATAATCAATCATCCAACATCTTCCATGGACAGACTTCAGGAGCCATGAGGAGATGGAAAAAAAATTCTCACAAACTAATATATCATAGAATCCCTACAGTGCAGAAGGAGGCCATTCAGCCCATTGAGTCTGCACCAACTTCTGGCAAGGCATCCTACTTAGGCCGACGCCCCTGCCCTATCCCTGTAACCCCACCTAACCTTATGGATACGAAGGGGAAATTTATTATGGCCAATTCACCTAACCTGCACATCTTTGGACCGTGGGAGGAAACCGGAGCACCTGGAGGAAACCCACGCATACACGTGGAGAACGTACAAAATCCACATAGTCACCTGAGGCCTGAATTGAACCCAGGTCCCTGACGCTATGAGGCAGTAATGCTCACCGCTGTCTCACACTTGATGATGAAAAAACTCCCATTCATAAAACTCGTTCAAAGCTTTTAAATTTCTCAAGCGATCAATCTCTCATGAAAACATACATATTTCTACTTAGACCCAACATCAATGAAAACTAATCTTTTAGTCACCTCTTTAAGCTGTCAATCAAACAGTAATTTCAGAACCCCTGCGAAGTCAGTTGTAGCTTTTGAAAATTAGCCAAACATTCATAATGACATAATAGCAGCCACAATAATGTCAACAAAGAACTGTATTGAAACTACATGAACACATGCTACCATTTTTCTAACTGGCACCAGTTGGTTGGTACAACAAAGTGATTCAGTTGTTTTGTACCTCACAGTGACCCCTGAACCCTGTTTATTTTTTTAAAACGCAGAGCTTGAAAATTATACAGACCTTCTCCGTCCTTCAAGAGTGTTTACATCTCATACCTCAATTTGCGACTCCCACGCTGCAGATTAAGGCTTTCGGAACAGCCAGGTATGAATCGCAGCACTGAGTGCAAATGGCCGGGTTGAGCTCGGGTTTCCCGTGTCGGTGAATGATGCCCAGCCCCCAGCTGCCCCCAGCAAAAATAAGGTCTGTTGGAAATGGGGGCAGGACTTCAGCATCCATGTCCCGCCTGCCATTTTATAAGGCCTGCGGGGTCATCCCTACTTTGCGAAAACCTGACCCTAAGTCTCAGAAAACACAGGAATGCGATTCCACTGCAATAGGATGATATACGAAACAGAATCGGCAAAGAAAACAAAGTGAGGCTTGGCAGTGAGGCGCAAACTATTCAGCTGAATGATTCACATCAGTAACATTCTTTCAGTTGGAAGGTGTTTGCTATATGTGGAAACTAGAGGGGTTTAATTCATGGCAGGCTCTTTCAATTAAAGGAAGGGTTTAGTTTACATTATCTACAAACGCTCAACATTACCTCATCTTTAACTGTGTATTCAAAACATGCGTGGCCACAGGACATAGTAATCTTTAAACAAATATGAACAGAACAATTGCTTCCAAGATATTTTAACATTCTCGATTCACTGAATATTCACCTGCAGTTTGCTGTCAAGCTAACAATGAGGCTCATAGCATGTGCTATTATGGATGCACAATTTCGACAGGGACCTCGGGCTGGGGTATGGTTAAACACAGAAACATTAAGGTCGCTATCCAGAATGCATGGCGAGGCTGTTAGATTCCCAAGAAATGGCACCTCACTGCACACCATCAAAATGCAGCGAGCAGCATCAAGCGGTTGTAGGTACAAATTAAACTCACCACAGAAAGTCAGAGCTGGCCTGAAGTGATACAAGGAGCCATTGGCGTTATGTGTATATGTAAATAAACCTCAGAGATTAGCCATCAGAGATACTTTTAACAATGCACTAAATAAAAGCCTATTACTTGCCATTGAACCTCTCTGGCACCAAGTGGGGTTTCATTTCTTCAATGTTTAATTGCTGTTAGATATTCATTTTTTAAACCTTTCTTTTGTACCTTCTGTCCCTCTCTGTTCATCAATCTTTCTTACCCTTTTTTAATTTATCTTTCTGTGCCGGATTTTGCATTGAATTCACCCACAATAATGTACACCTTCCGAACCAGCTACTGCTGCCACCTAGAAGGTCAAGGGGCAGCAGACGCACGGGAACCCCACCACCTGCAAGTTCCCCTCCAAGCCACTCACCACCCTGACTGGGAAGGATACCGCCATTCCTTCACTGTCACCGGGGCAACATCCTGGGACTCCCTCCCCATCAGCGCTGTATCTACACCATGTGGATTGCAGTGGTTCAGAAAGGTGACTCACCAGCACCCTCTCATGGGTAAAAAGGGATGAGCAACAAACGCTGGCCTAGCCAGTGAGGCCCAAATCCCATGAAAGAATGAAGATTTTCTTCTCACCCACAGTTTAGTGACTATTCCACTGCTCTGAACCCCATTCAGACAACACTTTGAAACTGCCCCCCATTCCACTGATACTTCTTCTAAACACTGGCAAAAAAAACTCAGGCGAGAACAGGAGTGACCTTTGACAAGATAGGTAAGAAGTCTTACAACACCAGGTTAAAGTCCAACAGGTTTGTTTCCAACACAAGCTTTCTATGCACTGCTCCTTCCTCAGACCTGAGGAAGGAGCAGTGCTCCGAAAGCTCGTGTTTGAAACAAACCTTTTGGACTTTAACCTGGTGTTGTAAGACTTCTTACTGTGCTTACCCCAGTCCAACGCCGGAATCTCCACATCATTTTGACAAGATATGCAGCAAATATTGAAAAATTACAGTGCATTACCTCATTAGCATCTCAGCCAGGCTTTTAGCATCTGGAAGAAAAGAAGATATTTGTTAGCGTGCCTGTCTCCAACCTTATTTTAATAAGGTTATCAAAATAATAACCTTGACCTGGTATAGTGGTGGCGGTGTTCATTGAATCATATCAGTGAATTTACAGTGCAGAAGGAGGCCATTTGGCCCATTGAGTCTGCACCGGCCCTTGGAAAGAACACCCACTCAAGCCCACAGCCCCACCTATCACCGTAACACAGTAACTCCACTAACCTTTCTTTTGGACACCAGGGGCAATTTAGCCAATCCACTTAACCTGCACATCTTTGGACTGTGGGAGGAAACTGGAGGACCCGGAGGAAACCAACGCAAACACAGGGAGAACGTGCAGACTCAGCACAGACAGTGACCCACGTCTGGAATCGAACCTGGGACCCTGGAGCTGTGACACAATTGTGCTAACCACTGTGTTACCGTGCTGCCCTAATGTTATACTACATGACAGCTTAACTTGGCAACGAAAAACACATAACTATCCTAATAAGATAGAAGAAGTCAAGGATGGTGACATCTTCAACTTTTGAGTGGGGGACGGGGTGCAAATTATTCCATGAGCCTTTTTAAATGTTTCTAACCCCTCAGTCTTTTCAGGCGCTGCTCCCTCCGTCGTCTTCGTACAACCAGAAGCAGAGCAAACAGGAGCAGGGCAGCTAGCAGGATGCAGGAGATGGTCACCAGCATCTTCAGTTCCTCGTTGGTTGCTATTCCCTCCTCGGTCTGGACCACTGATTTAATCAGTGGTGGGATCGTACCTGTGTAGTTAAAGACACAATATTATTTATCCATTGTGGCATTGTGTTATAAGATAAGGGCAGGATTCTCCGACCCGCTCGCGCCCCCTCGCCGGCCTCCCTATTCTCCGGCACTGTTTTTCGGGCACTGGAAGGATCGCCGCCATGACGGTCAGGGTCCGTTGACAGCGGCCCCACCGGCGATGCTCCGGGACCCGATGGGCCGAGTGGCCGACAAGTTTTGCCCAGTCTCGCCGGTGTGGATTACTGACCTCACACACGGTGAGACCTGGAAAGTAAGTGTGCAGGGGTCATCCTGGAGGGGGGTATCTGACCCTGGGGGGGCCGGGGGGGGGGGGCCTCCACAGTGGCCTGGCTCGCAATCGGGGCCTACCGATCGGCGGGCGGGCTGGTTCCGTGGGGGCCTACTTTACTCAGCGCTGGGCCCCTGTACGGCTCCGTGATATTGCCTGGGGACCACCGTGGAGAAGGGAAACCCCGCGCATGCGTGGAAATACGCTGGACGTTCTGCGCATACACGAGATCACGCTGGCCGTTCCGCGCATGCGCGGACTCGCTATGTGGGGACATAGCCCCATTTTTACAGAATCCCACCCAAGGTTTTCATTTAAAAAATAGCAATTTCTGATCGTCAATAATTCCACATACTCAGAATCGCACCACCCTGTTAACAGGATGTGTAGTCCAGCAACTAAGGAAGCCGATATTCAGGACGCCAAAGCGTGTAGTCACGCAGTGGGGAAGGTAACACTGACAAAGGAGAGTACTTGCAGGCAAGGAGATGGGTTGAAGTGTGTATACTTCAACGCAAGAAGCATCGGGAATAAGGTGGGTGAACTTAAGGCATGAATCGGTACTTGGGACTACGATGTGGCGGCCATCACAGAAACTTGGATAGAAGAGGGGCAGAAATGGGTGTTGGAGGTTCCTGGTTATAGATGTTTCAACAAGATTAGGGAGGATGCTAAAAGAGTTGGGGGGGTGGCATTGTTAATTAGAGATAGTATAACAGCTACAGAAAGGCAGTTCAAGGAGGATCTGCCTACTGAGGTAATATGGGTTGAAGTAAGAAATAGGAAAGGAGCAGTCACCTTGTTGGGAGTTTTCTATAGGCCCCCAATAGCAGCAGAGATGTGGAGGAACAGATTGGGAAACAGATTTTGGAAAGGTGCAGAAGTCACATGGTAGTAGTCATGGGTGACTTCAGCTTCCCAAATATTGAGTGGAAACTCTTTAGATCAAATAGTTTGGATGGGGTGGTGTTTGTGCACTGTGTCCAGGAAGTGTTTCTAACACAGTATGTAGATTGTCCGACCAGAGGGGAGGCCATATTGGATTTGGTACTTGGTAATGAACCAGGGCAAGTGATAGATTTGTTAGTGGGGGAGCATTTTGGAGGTAATGACCACAATTCTGTGACTTTCACTTTAGTTATGGAGAGGGATAGGTGCGTGCAACAGGGCAAGGTTTACAATTGGGGGAAGGGTAAATACAATGCTGTCAGACAAGAATTGAAGTGCATAAGTTGGGAACATAGGCTGTCAGGGAAGGACACAAGTGAAATGTGGAACTTGTTCAAGGAACAGGTTCTGTGTGTCTTTGATATGTATGTCCCTGTCAGGCAGGGAAGAGATGGTCGAGTGAGGGAACCATGGTTGACAAGAGAGGTTGAATGTCTTGTTAAGAGGAAGAAGGAGACTTATGTAAGGCTGAGGAAACAAGGTTCAGACAGGGCGCTGGAGGGATACAAGATAGCCAGGAGGGAACTGAAGAAAGGGATTAGGAGAGCTAAGAGAGGGCATGAAAAATCTTTGGCGGGTAGGATCAAGGAAAACCCCAAGGCCTTTTACACATATGTGAGAAATATGAGAATGACTAGAGCGAGGGTGGG
This sequence comes from Scyliorhinus canicula, assembly GCF_902713615.1. Classification (NCBI taxonomy): domain Eukaryota; kingdom Metazoa; phylum Chordata; class Chondrichthyes; order Carcharhiniformes; family Scyliorhinidae; genus Scyliorhinus; species Scyliorhinus canicula. The sequence goes on along the minus strand of NC_052152.1, from coordinate 20,130,966 downwards.
TCCGATCAAGGACAGTAGCGGGGGATTGTGTATTGAGTCTGAAGAGATAGGAGAGGTCTTGAACGAGTACTTTTTTTCAGTATTTACAAACGAGAGGGACCATATTGTTGGAGAGGACAGTGTGAAACAGACTGGTAAGCTCGAGGAGATACTTGTTAGGAAGAAAGATGTGTTGGGCATTTTGAAAAACTCCCAAGTCTCCCAGGCCTGACGGGATATATCCAAGGATTCTATGGGAAGCAAGAAATGAAATTGCAGAGCCGTTGGCAATGATCTTTTCGTCCTCACTGTCAACAGGGGTGGTACCAGGGGATTGGAGAGTGGCGAATGTTGTGCCCCTGTTCAAAAAAGGGAATAGGGATAACCCTGGGAATTACAGACCAGTTAGTCTTACTTCGGTGGTAGGCAAAGTAGTGGAAAGGGTACTGAGGGATAGGATTTCTGAGCATCTGGAAAGACACTGCTTGATTAGGGATAGTCAGCACGGATTTGTGAGGGATAGGTCTTGCCTTACAAGTCTTATTGACTTCTTTGAGGAGGTGACCAAGCATGTGGATGAAGGTAAAGCAGTGGATGTAGTGTACATGGATTTTAGTAAGGCATTTGATAAGGTTCCTCATGGTAGACTTATGCAGAAAGTAAGGAGGCATGGGATAGTGGGAAATTTGGCCAGTTGGATAACGAACTGGCTAACCGATAGAAGTCAGAGAGTGGTGGTGGTTGGCAAATATTCAGCCTGGAACCCAGTTACCAGTGGCGTACCGCAGGGATCAGTTGTGGGTCCTCTGCTGTTTGTAATTTTCATTAATGACTTGGATGAGGGAGTTGAAGGGTGGGTCAGTAAATTTGCAGATGATACGAAGATTGGTGGAGTTGTGGATAGTGAGGAGGGCTGTTGTCGGCTGCAAAGTGACATAGATAGGATAAAGAGCTGGGCTGAGAAGTGGCAGATGGAGTTTAACCCTGACAAGTGTGAGGTTGTCCATTTTGGAAGGACAAATATGAATACGGAATACAGGGTTAACGGTAGGGTTCTTGGCAATGTAGAGGAGCAGAGAGATCTTGGGGTCTATGTTCATAGATCTTTGAAAATTGCCACCCAAGTGGATAGAGCTGTGAAGAAAGCCTATAGTGTGCTAGCGTCATTAGCAGAGGGATTGAATTTAAGAGCCGTGAAGTGATGATGCAGCTGCACAAAACCTTGGTCAGGCCACATTTGGAGTACTGTGTGCAGTTCTGGTCGCCTCATTTTAGCAAGGATGTGGAAGCTTTGGAAAAGGTGCAAAGGAGATTTACCAGGATGTTGCCTGGAATGGAGAGTAGGTCTTACGAGGAAAGGTTGAGGGTGCTAGGCCTTTTCTCATTAGAACGGAGAAGGATGAGGGGCGACTTGATAGAGGTTTATAAGATGATCAGGGGTATAGATGGAGTAGACAGTCAGAGACTTTTTCCCCGGGTGGAACAAACCATTACAAGGGAACATAAATTTAAGGTAAATGGTGGAAGATATAGGGGGGATGTCAGAGGTAGGTTCTTTACCCAGAGAGTAGTGGGAGCATGGAATGCACTGCCTGTGGAAGGAGTTGAGTCAGAAACGTTGGGGACCTTCAAGCGGCTATTGGATAGGTACATGGATTATGGTAGAATAATGGAGTGTAGATGAATTTGTTCTTAAGGGCAGCACGGTAGCATTGTGGATAGCACAATTGCTTCACAGCTCCAGGGTCCCAGGTTCGATTTCGGCTTGGGTCACTGTCTGTGTGGAGTCTGCACATCCTCCCCGTGTGTGCGTGGGTTTCCTCCGAGTGCTCCGGTTTCCTCCCACAGTCCAAAGATGTGCAGGTTGGGTGGATTGGCCATGAAAAATTGCCCTTAGTGTCCAAAATTCTATGATCTATGATTAACCTAGGACAAAAGTTCAGCACCACATCGTGAGCCGAAGGGCCTGTTCTGTGCTGTATTTCTCTATATCAAAGCACTTCACGCAATGGGGTGTGGGGTTGGATAGTACAGAACGAAGCAGTATTAACCTAAACATTAAAAGTAGGTCATTCCGAGGTGATGTCTGGAAGCATTTCTTAACTAATGGAAATGTGGAACTCTCTCTGTCACAAGGATATGTTTACCTGCAAATGCTCGCATTCTAAGCATTGTCTGGCATCTCTGAATTTGTCTATATATATGTTTCATTCACCTGAGGAAGGAGCAGTGCTACAAAAGCTTGTGTTTGAAACAAACCTGTTGGACTTTAACCTGGTGTTGTAAGACTTCTTACAAGGATATGTTCAGTATGGGTCCACAGAAAATCTCAAGACTGAACTGGCTAAAGTTGTGTTAGGGGGCGGAAGGGTTTTGGAACCAAGGTGAGTAGATGGAATTAGGACAGGGATAAACCATGATCAGAATTTAACGACGGAACTACATTTATTCCTCTGTCATGTTCCCCTGATGATATGTATTCAAGATAAATTCTATACCAACAGTGATCAACACAGTGCAAAGAGATACGGTTGATTTGTTTCTTTTTCAGTTGTATGATTGGAGGAGGAATGACAGCAAGGACACTGGGAGATGTCCAAGGGAGAAATTTCACCAATCCCATGACTTTAACAGGGGTTCCAAGCTTGAAGGCATTCATGGCTGACGTATGAGGAGAGACTGAATCGGTTCGGATTATATTCGCTGGAGTTCAGAAGAATGAGGGGGGATCTCATAGAAACCTATAAAATTTAAACAGGATCAGACAGGGTAGATGGAGGAAGGATGTTCCCTGTGGTGGATGTGTCCAGAACCAGGGGTCACAGTCTGAGGATATGGGGTAGACCATTTAAGACAGAGATGAGGAAAAAACCTCCACCCAGAGACTGGTCGGCCTGTGGAGTTCGTTACCATAGGAAGTAGCTGAGGTCAAAATCAAGAAGCAGATAGATATAGCACTTAGGGCAATGGGGATCAAAGGATGGGGGGGAAATCAGGATTCGGCTATTTAATTGGATGATCAGATCTGACCATAATGAATGGCAGAGCAGGCTCAAAGGGAAGGGTCAAATGGCCTCCTCCTGCTCTTACCTTCTATATTTCTATGTGATCAATCCTCAAGCCCTTCAACCCTGATCCCGAGTGTAGATTATGGGACTGGAGGAATTTCCCTCCTGCTCTATCCAACATAGTGCTCTGAGGCTCCAGTCACATGTGCAGGTGGATGCCTCTTTGGGTTAGCACAGTAAGAAGTCTTACAACACCAGGTTAAAGTCCAACAGGTTTCTTTCAAACATGAGCTTTCGGAGCTCTGCTCCTTCCTCAGGTGAATGGAGAGGAAGGAGCTGCGCTCCGAAAGCTCATGTTTGAAACAAACCTGTTGGACTTTAACCTGGTGTTGTAAGACTTCTTACTGTGCTCACCCCAGTCCAACGCCGGCATCTCCACATCTTTGGGTTAAGCATTTCATTCACAGGACAGCACGTCCAATATGATAGAAGGGCACACTGGGCTAAATCGCTGGCTTTTAAAGCAGACCAAGGCAGGCCAGCAGCACGGTTCAATTCCCGTACCAGCCTCCCCGAACAGGCGCTGGAATGTGGCGACTAGGAGCTTTTCACAGTAACTTCATTTGAAGCCTACTTGTGACAATAAGCGATTTTCATTTCATTTCATTTCATAGCACTTCAGCACTGCTGTATCAGCCTAGACTTTTAGGCAGAATCCATTCTGGCAACGTTAAAGTCATTATTCTCTCACTTATTGTGACAGTCCTGTAAAGCAGACTAATCTGTCTCATTCTTCTCACCAGCATGTACATTTGTTCCTCACCCCACACAAACGTTGGATTAAAGATCATTACGTTATATGGATGCTAGTACAAAATGAATGATGGCAAAAGAACATTGGTGTCAATGGAAAACATAACTCGCATTTTTCATTACCAAGCAAGGCATGGTTATAACCCAATGATCTTTGAGAATTCAGGAACTTTTAGATTACATATGGGGAGGTCAGTTATGAATGTTTGCGGTGATAAAGCACTGACAATACCTTTCTAACATATTTTTTAAATCGCAGTTTCATATTTCACGTTACTTAATATTTTAAAATATTCTTAAAAATGAAGACAGACCTGTGATATGGACCAGGGTGTCTGAAATATGTAATAATCTGAGATGAATGGGGCTTAATCATTTCTCGGCTAAATTAAACCATATCCTCAAGTGCAAAACTTATGTTCAGTGTCTAAGGAGCGTTGTAAGTGCACTGGCATTTAAGATTGTTTTGTTTCATTTCTAGTCACCATAGTAACACAGGCTAATTAACAGTATTTAATTTCTGGGTATGGATTAAAGGAATCTTGCCGTTGAATGGACTTGGAAAGCTGAGTTTGAATCCTTAACTTCCTGTGGGGAATGTCGATAAAATAGAAGAGTTTTCCTGCCGATCTACTGCATTTGACACTTGCATTTTAATAAATGCAACATGTGGAGCATGTAGAAAATGAGCCAAAGACCTTTAATTTACCTCGAATTTGTTGTTGCCTTGCACCGGGTATTTTATGCTTGACACGGCCATCTCCTGATGATGATAACTTCTCAGGTTCGGTGGTGTCAATCACTCCTATAAGCATCTAACTTTAATGGAGATTGACTCACACTGTCCTGTATCTCAGTGTATGGTAGCATGACTCAGAATGTAACAACAGAACCCTGCCGTAACCCGAACCAGACATTCTTATCTTTCACACTTCTTCAACCTTGCTGTGAAAATGGACTGCATAGATACAAAGACCCGATGTGAATCGATGAGCTGTACTTCATTTTTCGGTCAGGTCAACATTCAGAGCAGTTGGAGACAGTCGAGCAGGAGATAGCGCAGGCTCAGAACAAATATGTTCCCACATAGAGAAGGGGTGGGGCTCTCAAAATCTGGTCCCCCCCCCCGCCAACCCCACCCTACCGCAACCCCTACCAGATGTCAAGAAGCGTACAGTGTCAGTGAGGCAACTGAAGCTCCTGTTAGACACTGAGGGCGAAATATGAGGTACAGTGAAAGTATTCTTTCTGCGAGCAGCTCAACAGATCATTAAGTACATGAAAATAAATGAAAATACATAATTGGGCAACACACGGGTGAAATGGGGTGAAAAGCAGCATATTAGCACAGCTGAGAGGGAGCGTGAACCAATATTGGCAAGCAAAAAGAATAATGCTGAATTAGGGTCGGAAAAGTATCTCCCACGCACCTGAAATAAAGGAATAAAACATCGGTGGTCGAGAATGACGCATTAGCAGAGTTTTGAGTACTCCATGAATATTTAAGCCAGTGCATACTCAGTTGGTGTAAGGGGATGGGGTGAAATTCCATTCTGTAGAGAAAATGGTTTTGAAAGGCCTCTGTTGGCTGGATGACCGGTGTGGACCAGTTTGATGCCAGCAGCACTGGGTTCCATTTCCCTTCTCGCTCGAGGGATTCGCTCATTTAGGACTTGCCTCCTTGCCCTACCTGCGGTGGAGGTCACGGTGCAGTGGGTTGGACCTGCCTTCGGGCAAAGAACTGCTCCCTACACTGAAGTTCACATGGCAAATCTGGATAGTCTCCTTTCACTCCAAGTGCGTCTTCACATTTTTGACGTTACTGCACTTCTACGACAATGGGAATACATTCAAATTCAATGTTTATGCAGTGCCAAAAGGAACAGATTGCTGGTCCCATGGAGTGAAAAATCCGTGTCAACATCAGTGCTACTGCCAAGGCTTCTAGTAATAATAAAAATGATCGTTCACAAATAAGAAAAAGCACTGTTGTAAGAGAGTACACTGGCTGGATTCCAAAACAGTTTAGATATTATAATAAATATTTCCCTTTCATGCCTAACAACACATGAGGCAACCCATATTCCTTCCACCAGTTTGACACCCAGCAGTTTTACACCCAGCAGTTCTAGCTTATTTCCATCATGAAGTCCCTTTACTACATGGGCAGGTTGTTAGCTTGACTCACAACTCCTTATTAGGATAAGCAGTTAGATGCAATGGAGGCAGTGGGAGTCACACTACTTACGCAATGGAAGAGAATATCACACTGGGCGTGGTACTAGGCCTCTCATTTCCATTGCTGTCCAAAGTGGAGGCTTTGGATTGAATTGGATTTGTTTATTGTCGTGTGCACCAAGGGCTTGAGCCCATAACAAAGAACAAACAAAGAACAATACAGCACAGGAACAGACCCTTCGGCCCTTCAAGCCTGTACCGGTCATGATACCACCCTTGGTCAAAACCCTCAGCACTTCCTGGTGCCGTATCCCTCTATAGCCAACAAAATCTATCAAACTGAGTTTTAAAATTTTCACATTGACCCAGTGCTATTTGAGGAAGGTTATCATAGGTTTAAGGTCCATGGGGCAAAGTTTAGAGGAGATGTGCGAGGCAGGTTTTTATCTATACCCATCCTAGCCATGTATTCGTCAAGATGCCTTTTGAACACCGTTAATGTAGCTGCTTCCACAACCTCCCATGGCAACGCGTTCCAGGCACTCACCAGCCTCTGTGTAAAAAAAACCTGCCTCGCACATCTCCTCTAAACTTTGCCCCATGGACCTAAAACCTATGATAACCTTCCTCAAATATCAATGTGCAATGTGAGTCAATGTGAAAAATTTGAAAATTGAGTTTGATAGATTTTGTTGGGTATATTATGGGATGCCCGGCGCCGGGTGCCTGCTCTCCTGCCCCTCTGTGACACCCCTTCACTATGGCCACACTAGAAAGCCTTGACACACTCAGCAGATCTATCCACCCCAGTGTCCATATGCGCCCCACATCCTGCGTTGTCTCCATTCCTGCCCTGGATGGCTCCAAGTGGACAGGAAACCTGCTTCTATTCCAATTAAAGGTTCATCCGTGACTACGTTAACTTTAATCAGTTTCCCACTTAACGTTAGCTTCTGACACAAAAACAAACCCGGTCCCTGTTCTCTGCTTCCATGTCAAATGTCAAGTCCCATTTAGCTACAATTTTACTTATTGGTGACTTTGTCACAATGCTCAATAATGAACTTTGCAGTTGAAATAGATTTCTTCATGGCTGTTAATAAATTTGAAGGTTGTTTTAGGCTTTGAGCAGGGAGGGGAATTGACCTTACCATTTCTCCTTCTCCAGAGTCAAGTACAGAAAGCAAAGTCTTTGTGTAACTGATTGCGTGTGATGAATTGAAAATGGCTGCACAGCAATCAGCATGTTATTGGCTTGAAACCTTTCTTTATCTGTTGCCCCTGATGCCAAATGCAGCCCCTTTCGATTGGAAGGTGAGGCTGCAGCTTGTCAGAAGCAATCAGACGCTGCTGTCTCCCATTGTTGGTGGAACAAATCCGTGAGGCAGTCCTAAGTTTGGGACAAAACTCTGTGACTTTGTGTTGGATGCAGAGGGTTAAAGCTGCTCTGTGTCTGTTGTACTTAATCCTGATGATTAGCATGTGGCACACTGGAAACTTTCACAAAGAATATGCACAAGTTTCTTTAAGTTCTCAACACCCTCCCCAATTTTTAATTCATTCATGGGACATGGGTGTCACTGGCTAGGCCCGTATTTATTGCCCATCCCCAATTTGCGTTGAGCAGAGGTGCCTTCTTGAACTGCTGCAAGTCCATGTGGTGTAGGTACACCCACTCTGCTGTTTGGGTGGGGAATTCCAGGATTTTGGCCCATTGACAGTGAAGGAACGGTGATATATTTCCAAGTCAGGATGGTGAGTGACTTGGAGAGAACTTCCAGGTGTTGGTATTCCCACGTATCTGCTGCCCTTGTCCTTCTAAATAGTAGCAGTTGTGGGTTTGGAAGGTGCTACCTGTGGCGCATTGGTGAGATTCTTCCATGCATCTTTTAGGTGGTGCACACGGCTGCTATAGTGCGTCAGTGGTGGAGGGAGTGAAGGTTTGTGGATGGGGTGCCAGTCCAGCTGCTGCTTTGTTCTGTGGATCTCTGTGACAGTCAATTCCTCAATGGGTCTTGGAGCCTAAGTTCATTATTATTGAATGGGGTGCCAAATGGGTTCAATGTGTGTCGTAGAGCAACTTCGATTCATAAATTAATGGAATGGATCTGGGGTTAGCAAAGCAGTAGAACTCCCTGGAGGTTGGACTGATCTCTTTTGTTTCAGAATACACGAGCTGAGATACAATAGCAAGGATGTACTGCTGAGGCTGTGTGAGGCTCTGGTCGGACCCCATATAGAATATTGTGAGCAGTTTTGGGTCCCTTATCTAAGGAAGGATGTGCTGGTTTTGGAAAGGGTCCAGAGGAGGTTCACAAGAATGATCCCTGGATTGAAGAACTTGTCGTATGAGGAATGGTTCAGGACTCTGGGGCTGTACTCGTTGGAGTTTAGAAGGATGAGGGGGGATCTAATTGAAACTGAGAGGCCGAGGTAGAGTGGACATGGAGAGGATGTTTCCACCTGTCAGAAAAACTAGAGCCAGAGGACACAGCCCTGAAGGGACAATTGTTTAAAACTGAGAAGAGGAGCAATTTCTTCAGCCAGAGGGTGGTGAATCTGTGCCGCAGAAGACTGCGGAGGCCAAATCACTGAGCGTCTTTAAGACAGAGATAGTTAGGTTCTTGATTAATAAGTAGATCAGGGGTTACGGGGAGAAGGCAGGAGAATGGGGATGAGAAACATATCAGCCATGATTCAATGGCGGAGCGGACTCGATGGGCTGAATGGCCTGATCCCTAATTCTGTTCCTATATCTTGTGGTCTTATAATTAATATATATGTAATCCTTCCAGGAGAGATTATTTGTGCCTTAGTAACTGCCTTGCAGTGTTAATGTAAGCCTACTTGTGACAATAGGGATTATTATTATTATTAAGAGGATGTCTTAAATTTCAGGGAATAACCAATTTTCAATATTTTAGCGTGGATTGGGAGTGCAGAGCGAGGGAATTGACCTAAAGGACAGATGAGCATAATTTGTTCCCCAAATCCCATCTCCATCATGTGAACGTGTGTAACTGTTTACCACATGTATCGTGAACAGTCGTTTCTTACTTCTGATCAGACCGACGTTCAAGATTAGGGTTCCCCACCGCCCCTCCCCCGGTGCGACAGGATATCCTAAAGTTGTCTCTGGGTACTCACTCCCATCGTTGTTGAGCGTTGCGAATTCCGTCTGCGTCTCCGCGCAGCCGGCGCTGTTGCACACCTTCATTTGCAGCTCGTACCACGTGGCCTCCTGCAGGTCGTACAGGATGTACGACTTGGACAGGGTTGTCCGCTGCGCTGTGGTCCAGGTTGTCCTCCCAAACGGCCGGTACTCCAGAGTGAACAATGTGATGGGACAGCCACCGTCAATCCAGCCGATGAGATTGAGCTTGATTCTTGTGGTGTTGATGCTGAAAAACAGTTCCTGTTCCTTCGCAAACTGCGGCTCTGCAAAGGAGGAACATGCGTCTGCTAATTAATATCGACAGATTCTTTCTAACCGATTGAGGGAGTAATAATTGTCCTTTCCTTGTCGAGCAAGTTCGACATTCCATTAAAAACCAATTCACAAACGTTTAGTATGCATGTGGATACATAGGAACCCTCTGGCCCTGGGCGCTCAGTCTTCCTGTATCATTTTGGTTCATACACATACTGTCATATATTACAAAAGGGCCAAGTATTCAGGAAAGGGTTCATCAGTGATTGGAGTGAAACTTCCTTTCGTATAAACCCACACGTTTTCAGTTTCTGCTTCACTGATCGTGAATCACCTCTTATAAGGACTCCTGTGAAACCAATCAAACCTGAAGCCGATGCCTTTCCACTCTTTGTCTCCGTTCTACGACAGCCTGAGGACAGGTTCTTGAAGGTCAACTCTGACGAATGGTTATGTGAGTTGCACAGGCAACAGACTATTACAGTAACAGCTCAGAACTTGTGGATCAGGGACTCCACTCGGGTCTTGCAGGTCGTCACTTAATTGGGGCAGTTCATGGCTGAAACACAGCCCGGCATTTCGATGAGATTCATTCTTGGGATTGCTGACAAGGCTATTGGGTTCCCTACCTTCCCGGGTTGACCTGGAGTCTCCAGGATTTGAAGGTGAATCTCCAGGCCACTGCTCTGTGCAACCCTGGAGAAAAATCATCGGGACATTAAAGAAACTTTGTTTTCTTTTTTTCCCCCAACATTGCTCAGATATAAAAATGTTGAAAACTGGAGAAAAAAAGGGTTTTGGCTGACTGTCAGGTGCGAATGGGTAATGAATCCTTTTGCTTTCCGATTGGTGGTGGATGAACATCAGCCAACTTGTGACAGGAGCTCGCTGGGGCAATTCGTGTGAAGAAACCTCCAGGAATATTTTTAATCCCAGTTGGTAACCCTACAATACTGATGTTTGTTGCCTGTCTCGAGAAACTAGGCTTTCCAGGTCACTGTGGAGGGCACTACAGTGTCAACCATGACATGGAACTGAAGCAACATCAACCCCCAGACTGTGAGAAGCTTTACTTTGAACAGAATCCCTACAGTGCAGAAGGAGGCCATTCGGCCCAGCAGGTCTGCACCGACTCTCCGAAAGAGCGCCCTACCTAAGCCCATGCTCCCCCTCTATCCCCCATAACCTCACCCAAACCTTTGGACACTAAGGGGCTATTTGGCATGTCCAATCCACCTAACCTGCACATCTTTCGACTGTGGGAGAAAACCGGAGCACCCGGAGGAAGCCCACGCAGACACTGGGAGAACGCGCAGACTCCACACAGACACCCAAGGCCGGAATTGAACCCGGGTCTCTGATGCTGTGAGGCAGCAGTGCTAACCACCCTGCCGCCCTTCTCTGAAGGAGGTTAAAGTTGGACTTTTGTGACTATCTGACAGATGCAAGGCCTATTTTACTGAAACTGGCTTTTTAGTTCCAGATTTTTTAAATATTCAAACTTCTCAAGCGACCATGGTTAGTGACTTGATCCAGTAACATTGCAACACATCTATCTAAAACGTTCTGGAGAACACTCAGGTGGGGAGACCTGTGCTACAGCCCCACACACCATTGTCATAATTTATTTCTGAAATTTAATGGCATCTCAAAAAGCATTTTTTGTATCATACTAGCAGATTTACTGGCGGTAGATTACCATGATGGGCTGCTTTGTAAGTATACATATGATGCATTGCAGAAGGAACTATTCATGTAGAGCTACATGCTCCTTGAGATCTCATTACTGTAAATAGGCAAATCCTCAGGGCACTTTAGAAGGGAGTTTCTCTCAGCCAGGAGTGTGCTTGCCAAATGAGGGCTTCGCTCCGAGGTCAGAGAAAACAACAGGAAAGATAATTATTAGATCAGAGCAGTAACAGGTTGCAGCAGGGATTCATCCCAAAAAATGGAGGGGGGGTGACGGTGTATGTGGATAGAATCAGAAGATAAGTTACCATTATATTGTGTGCGTGGAGCAGGGACTGAATAAAATTCAAAGGAAATCAAAGAGATGAAAATCTACATTTCAGGGATTTCTGTTAGATTAGGTGAACATAAGGGAAGGTCCTTTCATTTGGTTAGGTTGGCCATGCAGATGCCCATGACACTTGGGTAGCATTGCCAACAGTGGGTGGTTCTGCTCCTGGTGGCTGCTGGACATGACCTCCTGCCGATAACGATGTTGGCCTACACCCTCGCCATTGGATGCCCGACATGTCCGCCATCGCCTTTCCCCGCCTTCGCGCACCAGTCAGAAAGTGAGCAGCCTCTTCATTCTCTGATTGGCTGGTTCTTGACTGGCAGGCAAGTAGCATTCCTCCTGTCCTCCACCCCCCCCCCCCCGCCGGTATGAATATTCCGGCCTGCTCTCTACTGTGTCCTGACGATTTAAATCCTGGAGATCCCGGGGCAATCGTGCAGGATTGATAATCCTCCAGGATTGTACCCCAGAAGGATTGGATCTTAGCCCCTCGCTTCCAGTGGAGGCTGGGAGCTGTGCTGACAGCTGATGGTTACAGGGAGGGTGGGGGGGGGGGGGCTGCTCCACCAACCCTTTAGAAAATATCTTACATTCCTCCATCGGCCCCCTGTATAACAGAGCCTAAAATGTTCTTCACCGTTTCATTTTCTTCCAGCGGCTCCTGGCATTGAGCTGCAAGGTGGTACTCCAGCTGCACCAATAAGGCAGCCAGTACACTTACTTCACTGGGTACTCCACCCACCAACCATTTGATAGAGGTTTCCAAAATCATGAGTGATCCATTGTGATAGTGTGCTTGCTAGTGTGTAAAGTGTACACATTAAAAATATACGATTATGTAAATAATTATGTCATCACACAAAGTGAGGTCATGTCACATGACGCGGCAGCCATGTTAGTTGAGTCTGCACAGTGAGTGGTATGTGTAGCAAAAAAAAATTAACTCCATTGTCTTCACCCTCCACACCCGTCTTCAACTTTGTTTGTATTTGTCCAGGCGGCGGTGACACAACAGGGTCTAGGCAGAGTTTTTGTTTTAATTTAGAGTAACCAATTCATTCTTTTTCCAATTAAGGGGTAATTTAGCGTGGTGAATTCACCTACCCTACACATCTTTGGGTTGTGGGGGTGAGATCCACGCAGACACGGGGTGCATGTGCAAACTCCACACGGACAGTGACCCGGGGCTGGGATTGAACCTGGATCCTCGGTGCCATGAGGCAGTAGTGTTAACCACTGCGTCACCATGCCGCCCTAACAAACTGTTTGCATTAACCAGGAGCCTCAGGTCATTGGTTTAAGTTGAATGGCAAAAGAACCAACGGCAACTTGAGGAACATTTTTTTTTTTTTTTCCACAGCACGTGGTTAAGATCTGGAAAGTACTGCCTGACAACAACGTGGTGGGGACAGATTCAATCGTGACTTTCAAAATGGAGTTGGATAATTATCCAAAGAGAAGGAATTGCAGGGTTAAAGCTGGGGAGTTGGGTTGGGTGAGTTGCCCTCCCGGAGAGCCAGCATGGATATGATGGGCCAAATGGCCTGCTACTGTGCTGAAAGCATTAATTCTGCACTCAGTAGGCTATCTACCAGCTGAGGACTGAGAACGTCCATCACCAGGTGATGGGCTGAGTCCTACCACTTGTTAAGGTACAGTATGGAGACTCCACCTCTTACAGAGCTCTGCAGAATCCCCATCTGCAGAATCGTGCAGGAGCTTTGACTAATGTGTGTTAGAAAGGCAGCTGATTATCAATTTCCATTTCTTTTACAAGTTCACTGATTTTGTAACCCTGCACGAATCCTATTTTAACATCCAGGTTGTTGATTGCCTTGGCCAGAGCCTAAAGGGTTACAAAATGATTGGCAGCCCTGCCTCCAATACAACATCCTTCTGGATGCGTTTTTGAAATGATATATCATGTTACATTAAGAGATGAACTCCCGCTTTTAATCATTTACACAACACCTCCAGGAGTTACGCCTTCTCTTGTCGATGTTGCTACAGTATATATAAACTGGGAGGACCTTCACAGTACTTCGGGCCTTTCACTCAGGCCTCTGTACTAACAGCTGACTGTTGAGCAACATTGGAGGAAGCTGAGAGTGGGCCTCACACCCACCTTTGCGACGGGCATGTCATGTGGTGCTGAGAAGGTGAATGGGGAAAAAAATCCCAAAACTCAAATACCTTTCATCCAAGATGGAGCCCAGAAATACTTTCTCGCCAAAATAGGAAGGAGACAACTGGCAAGAAATGCAACTTTAATGGACATGTACATTTAAGTCGACAGAGGAAGCGAGGAGCTCAAAAGTTGCAAAATAGTACACTGTGCTATGAAGATTTAGCTTTTGACCATTTGAACTCAGACTTTCTGGCACCTGGAGGGGTTTGTTTCGATTGGTTGGCTGATTGCCAATGGATTGACTCAGGACCGTATCCTGCCCGGAAACAGGGTTCAGCCATGTGGGGGTTTTCAGAGGACCCAGGAAGAGAAGAGGCGCTCCTGGATGCTGAGAGAAGAAGCTGTGAGTTTCTCTCTCTCTTTATCCAAAAAGGTTTCCTGCTGTTTCTGAGAATGCAGTTACTTTACAGTGAAAACCATTCCAGATTGAAAGCAAGAACACCAACTGAACGCCTAGATTAAAATCATCGAACTGGAAGATGTCCAGCTGAAACAGAGACTTTTATCCTTTTACTTTTCGCATTATTCTTTTTTTTCCACCCCTCTTTCGCCTCTGTGTTTGTCTGTCTTCTGTGTGTGTGTATAGAGGATGGGGCAAGTTACGGGCTGGGGCGGGGGGGGGGGGGGTTAGGAATTAAATAATGGTTAACCAGTTGTATTTGCTGCCTATTTAATTATAGTTTTCGGTGTGAATAAAAATTAATTGTGTTTAAATTTATAAACCCGGTGACTGTAGTTATTGGACAGTCAAAGACCATAGACTTGGCGTATTTTCTAAGAATTATTTCAATTGTATTGCGGCTCCGGGTCAAGTGGGGCCCAGGGTGTCATAACACCTTGCACAATTTGCTGTCAGGAGACACAGTAGTTAGCACTGTTGCCTCACAGTGACAGGGACCCGGGTTCGATTCCAGCCTTAGGTCACTGTCTGTGTGGAGTTTGCACATTTTCCTTGTGTCTGTGTGTATTTCCTCCGGGTGCTCCGAATTCCTCCCACAGTTCAAAGATGTGCAGGCTAGGTTACAAGGATAGGGCGGGGTTGGTTGGGGAATGGGCCCTGTGTCGGGTGCTCTTCCGGAGGAATGGTGCTGACTTGATGGGCTGAAAGGTCTCCTTCTGCACTGTAGGAATTCTAGGCACTGCAGCACAGTGGGTAACTCTGTTGCTTCACAGCTCCAGCGTCCCAGGTTCGATTCCCAGCTCGGATCACTGTCTGCGTGGAGTTTGCACGTTCTCCCCGTGTCTGCGTGGGTTTCCTCCGGGTGTTCTGGTTTCCTCCCACAAGTCCCAAAATATGTTCTGTGAGGTGAATAGGACATTCTGAATTCTCCCTCTGTGTACCCGTACAGGCGCCAGAGTGTGGCGACTAGGAGCTTCTACAGTAACTTAATTGCAGCGTTAATGTAAGCCTACTTGTGATAACAAAGATGGAAAGAAATGATGGTGTTAACTATTATGGACGAGGGTGGCCAGCACCGGAGGCATCAAAATCGGTCGACTTTGGGACGCATGGTGGGTGGCACATTCATGCACAGGATGATATCATTGTGTATGAGGGTGGCCTCGCTCTGCATCACGGACCAGCTGCCCAGGCAACTGAGGTAACCGACAAGTTCATGAGTATCGGCTGCCCTCTGATACCCTATCCAAGCTATTGTTCTTCATGTGCCGATCCAGATGAGTCCTGGCAGCTTATTTGACAGCACAGGGCTCCAGCCTGAGCCAGTCCTATCCATTTACAAGCCGAGGTACCAAGAGCAGGAAATCCTGAATCATTTGTTCTCCTCCAGAGGCAACAACAACTTGAATTCCTGTAGCACCTTTATTGCTGAAACGTCCCAAGGCTCTGCACAGCAGCATTCTCACACAAAATTTGACGCTGTGCCATGCGAGGAGGTATCACATTTAGAATTTACAGTACAGAAGGAGGCCATTTGGCCCATTGGGTCTGCACCAGCCATTGGAAAGAGCACCCTACTTAAGCCCAGGCTTACCCACTGTCCCCGTAACCCAGTAACCCGACCAAACCTTTCAGACACTAAGGGTTATTTAGCATGGCCAATCCACCTAATCTGCGCATCTTTGGACCGTGGGAGGAAACCGGAGCACCTGGAGGAAACCCACGCAGACAGGGGGAGAACGTGCAGACTCCACACAGACAGTGATGAACCTGGGACCCTGGAGCTGTGAGGTAGTAGTTCTAACCACTGTGCCACCATGTCGCCGTATTTACAGCTGACTAAATGCTTGGCAAGAGGTATGTCTGAAAAGAGGAGAGAGAGGTTGAGAGACTCAGAGATTTGGAAGGAATTCCAGAACTTAGAACCTCGGCTACTGAAGGTGTGGTGCCAATGGTGAAGTGTTAGATGATGCGAAGGTGCAAGAGGCCCACATCGGAGAAGTGCGGAGCTTTTCAGCTGCTAGGCTACGGAGGAGCAGCATCCTATTTTAACAAGCACCAAGGCTGACCCAGGATCAGTAATCTATTTTCTTCCCATTGTGTAAAAGCAGAAAGTACCTTTCCCGTGGGTCTTGGCCTCAATTATTTCGCTGATGCGGCCGGGTCCCACTCCATTCTGTGCCGTCAAAGTGAACTTGTACCACGTCCCACATTTCAGGTTCTCCAGGCGGTACGAACGTTCGCTGGGGCTGATGGGAAAGCTGCCCCACTGCTCACTGTTGTCCTCTGAGTACTGCAGGATGTAACCTTAAAGGGGAGGCATCACACACATATACACAGAGTCAGTAAATCAAGGCGTTTGCTTACAGGAAATGAAAAAGTAATTGCACTCATTAATAGATCAATCTCTGTCACCAAGGTGTAATGTGAAAAACGGCTGAAGGTTTCCTGGTCCCTTTACAATGATATAGCAATTAGCTCTCGGATGTCCCAACCTTAACATGACAGGCTTTTCTTCTGGTCCCATCCTATTGCACAATAATGGAGTTCCGCTCGACAGATTGGGCTGAGAAATTGTGTCTGGTAACAGGAGGACGCTGCGTCAATGACCGTAACTGTATTCATTCGGAGATAATCAAATTGCTCGCAGGCAGGCAAGATCACTGGAGGCCGCAGAAGTAATTCTGATGAGCAGATTAATCTTCCGCCTGTCAGAGTGTCCCTGCTCATCATTTCATTCTTGTGCCCTGATGGCCCAGGTCGCAGTGTCACAGGGGAGCTGCTCAGCAAGATTAATAGCCCTGGTCAACCTCGGCTCATTGGCCAATCCTAAAACCTGCCACGGACTAACCCACATGGCATGAGCTGCCATCATTTGTGAGCTGCCAACCATGTACACCCTGACCTCCACTTACAACTTGGCTATGCAATGCTTACCACTAGGAGGCAGTATTAGCCCCATCTTAATAAAAAAAAAATATTTTTAATCAAAAAAGGAATCAAGGATTATAGGGATGAGGTGGGAAAGTCAAATGAGGATGTTCATTTCAGATCAGTCAGGATCTCATTGAATTACAGAACAGACTTAATGGGCCAAATTGCCTACTTCTGTTCCTACGTCTTATTGTCTTATCTTAAAGGCAACTATTGGTTTTACAGATTTATTTTCCTCCAGTGTGCACTGTTAAAGATACATTATTTTACTAAATTTGGTAGAATCCTAATGCCACGTGACATAGACTCACTTAGAATCTTCAGCATTAAGGCTGTTTGACCCAATTGGTCTATGACAACGTTTATGTTCCACATTAGCCTTCTCCCATCTCTCTTCACCTATTGTATCAGCACATTCTGCTATTCCTTTCCCCGTAAGATATTTTAACAGCTTCCCCTTAAGTGCAACCCCGCTACTCACTTCCGCTACTCCATGTGGTACGGAGTTCTGCGTCCCTACCCCTCTTTGAGTGAAGATATTTCTCCTGCATTCTCTGTTGGATTTTTTGATGACTACAATATACTTATGACTAGATTTGATATCCAGATTAGTGGAAATATCTTCCCTACATCGACCATATCGAGCCCCTTCATTATCTTTGAGACCACTGTCACGTCACCCCTCACTCAGCCTTCTCTGTTCTCAGGCGAGAGCTCCAACCTTTTCAGATAAATATATCATCTCAGTTATCAGCCTTATGAATCATCTTTGCACCTTCCCAACTGCTTATATATCCTTTTTTTATAATATAGAGACTTCACAAGAGATTTTCCGTAACTTGATATATGAAGGGAAAAAAATTATTTCAGGTCTCTTTTTCCCCTTCCTATGTAACTGCCCAGGATATTAGCATAACAAAGTCAAGAGCTTAAATGCGTTCAATTAATGGGCATATATCTGTAGCCCGTTACTCTGTGGCATTACTCCCTCCAGCATTCAATAAGAACTTAGCTAATCTTATTTTAGTCTCAAATGCGCATTCCTTCCTATACCTTGTACCCGGTATCTCCCTTGTCAATCAGGAATCTACCTCTGCCTTAAAAGTATTCACTGAACCTGCTTGCAGTGCTCTCTGGGTAAGAGAGTTCCACAGACTCACAATGATCTCAGCGAAAAAAAATCCTCATCCCCACCTTAAATGATAAAACCCTTATTTTTAAATTGTCTCCCCTAGTTCCAGTCTTTCCAGCACGGTAGCATTGTGGATAGCACAATTGCTTCACAGCTCCAGGGTCCCAGGTTTGATTCCGGCTTGGGTCACTGTCTGTGCGGAGTCTGCACGTTCTCCCCGTGTCTGCGTGGGTTTCCTCCGGGTGCTCCGGTTTCCTCCCACAGTCCAAAGATGTGCAGGTTAGGTTGATTGGCCATGCTAAATTGCCCTTAGTGTTGGGTGGGGTTACTGGGTTATGGGGATAGGGTAGAGGTGTTGACCTTTGGTAGGGTGCTCTTTCCAGGAGCCGGTGCAGACTCGATGGGCCGAATGGCCTCCTTCTGCACTGTAAATTCTATGATAATATTTCTATGATTTCCCACACGGGGAAACATCCTCTCGACATCCACCCAGTCAAGACCCCTCAGGACCTGCGATGTTTCAATAAGACCACCTCTTATTCTTCTAAACACCAATGGACCAACCTGTCTAACCTTCTCTCGTAAGGTAACTCCCTCACCCCAGGAATGAGTTGAGTGAACCTTCTTTGAACTGTTTCTAATGCGATTATGTCCTTTCGTAAACAAGGAGTCAAAAACTGTACACAGTACTCTACATATGGTCTTACCGATACCCAATACAACTGTAGCAAGGCATCCCTACATTTATATTCCATTTCCCTTGCAATAAACAACATTCCAACTGCCTTCCCAATCACTTAATCAACCTATATATATTTGCAGATTCCTTGTCCTCTTTACAACTTATTTTCCTCCCTATCTTTGTGTCAGTAGCAAATGTAGCAACCATACCTGCGATCTTGTCATCCAAGTGTCATTAATATAGTATAAATAATCAGTCCCATCACTGATTGTTACTCCACTCGTTATTCCGTTCCAACCTGAAAATCACACATTTATACCTACTCTGTTTCCTGTTAACTAACCAGTCCTCTGTCCATGCTGATATAAGCACTTATTTTGTGTAGTAATCTTCGATGTGGCAGCTTTTCAAATGCCTTCTGGAAATCTAAGTACACCACATCCACAGGTTCCCCTTTATGCACATGGCTTGCTTCTTCCTCAAAGAACTCTTAATAAATTAATTAAACACGATCTTCCTTTCGCAAGATCTGCTTCATTGCATTGAGATTTTCTAAATGTCCTTTACTAACTCCTTAGTAAGATTTCAGCATTTTCCCTATGTTCAAGATAGGGGGATCCTGACCAAGATTTTAATTGGGATTGTGGTAATGAGTGACATTGCGCTAACAGAATAAACTCCAGGGCAGAGGCAAGTTGTCGTAGTTTTTTTTTCCATATAAATTTAGAGTACCCAATTATTTTTTTTCCAATTAAGGGGCAATTTAGTGTGGCCAAACCACCTACCCTGCACATCGTCGGGTTGTGGGGGTGCAACCCACACAGATACGGGGAGAATGTGTAAACTTCACACGGACAGAGACCCAGAGCCGGGATCGAACCTGGGATCTCGACGCCATGCACCACCGTGCGGCCCTTAGTTGTGGTAGTTATAGATCTGTAGCATATCTGATGTACTTTCTTACCTCGAATAGAGCTGCCACCATTGTCCCCAGGTATCCAAGAAAGAATAATGGAATTTGAGGTTGTTTTGGACACAGTCAGGCGTGGTTGGTCTGGTGGCACTGTCAATGGAAAAATATGGTAACCGGTTAGATTCAGCACTGAATTGATCTACTTTGCTAAGTTTCCACTATCAGCATCACAATTCCATAGAGTAGGATGAACAATCAGTTAACCTTCTCTACTTATACAGTAGGCTTGTCCAATCTATGACCCATGGTCACAACCCAGCCTCCAAGACACCAGTTGGAGGAACAGCGGACAGTAGGAGAATGGCTTCTCTTTGTTTTCAAAGCATGCTGTCTCTGTCTTTTGCCATGTTCTCACTTTCATTTAAAGCAGCACAGGGCTCAAGATGGCGGAGCGTACTGGGGAGGCCACAAGAAACAGCAGAGTTGCAGTCATGATGCATACCTGGAGTCCCTGATTGGGCAGAGAGAGGAAGTGCATCCCTTCCCACAACACCCTGAATACCTTCTCAATAAAATGTTCAAACCTCCGGAGCCTGGGTGGGGAGAGAGTGGGTGGGTCTGTGTGGGTGAGTGGGTAATGTGTACGTCAGTGAGTTTGGGGGAATGAGCAAGTGAGTCTGGGTGACCCTTGTACACCTTTATCAAGTCACCACTCTTCCTTCTTTGCTCCAGTGAGAAAAGCCCTAGCTCCCTCAAACTTTCTTCATAAGACATGCCCTCCAGTCCAGGCAGCATCCTTGTGACAATAAAGATGATTATTATTAATAATCTCTGGACTCTGCATTATCCTACACGTTACAAACTCCAGGTTGTGCATTATTCTACACATGACCTACTCCAGCCTGTGTTATTCTACATACTACACACTCCAGTCTGTATTATCCAACACATTCCATACTGTTTATTATTCTGTATGTTGTGCAGTCCACCTTGTACCTTATACATAATCTATTTGAAATTCAAGCGTTGCTTACAGAACTCCGAGCAAATCTTATTAGCAAATAATTAATAACATATTTATGCATTCAATAATCACAATTTCCAACTGACCGCCGACTTCGATAATGACTTGCCCGATCTCCAAATGTTCTGCCATAATTATATTACAAGGCGATACATCAATATTACAATATAATGGCAGAATTATTTCAGAAGGATCTGTCCATTTGCTTAATGTCACCGCAGGCACATAAGTAATTAGGAGCGGCACTGCCCTTTCGCGAGGGTTAACACTGCATGAAAATGCCAATGTCAATGCTCATTAAATGCTCAAACATACATCATCTCATTAACAGCACCAGAGCAAAAGGGCTCAAAGGTTTGTTTCCCCACAGGATTCATCTTCCTTGTTTTGTGATGTTGCCAAAAGGTCAAATTGCCAGGTACAACTTGAACAAACTCACCTCAACCATCAAGCGATGAACTGAGTCAATATTAAACACAGAATCCCATTGAATTTAAAAGCACAGAAACAAGTCATTTGACCCAATTGGTCCGAGCTGATGTTAACGTTCCGTGTGTGCCTCCTTCTCTATCTCATTTCACCTCGTCATCATATCTTTCTATTCCATGCTCGCTCAAGCACCCATCTCGCTTCCTCTTCGATGAAACCACTGTGGTGGGGGTTTGCAGGAAAAATATGCTGTGGGCTTCATCAAATCTAAGTTACTTGCCTGTGCGAAGCTGATAGTCTTCTTTTACAAACAGTGCAGTCCTTATGGCTGAGAGGATGGAACCACAGGCCAGAGTGGCTAAGGACAAGATGTTTCCTTCTTGAGATGACCAGTTGCACTCAAATGATGATTATTTAGCTTAACAATGAAGTAAATTGAAATTCCCCACCCACTGTGATTGGATTTGAACTCATATCTCCAGGTTATTAATAAACTTACCAAGGCTCCTTCGATAGCACCTGTCAACACGCACCCTCCACCATCTAGAAGGACAAGAGCAGCAGATACATGGGAACACCACCACCTAGAAGTTCCCCTAGAATCCACTCACCATCCACGTGGAAATAAATCGTTGTTCCTTCACTGTGGCTGGGTCAAAATCTTGAAACTTCCTCCCTAACAGCACTGTGGGTGTACCTACACCAGGTGGACTGCAGCAGATCCAAAAGATGGTTCACCACCAACTTATTGAGGGCAATTAGTGTGTTGCATCAAACATTTTAAAGATAATATTAGTCGGGTCTGCCCCAGACCAATGGGACTGGGTGCCATATTGATTTTACACTTTCCCAATTTTACTTGCTATAGAAGGAATATTGAAGGGTGGGGAGTGAAGATGGCATTCTGGCCAGTCCCCTGGAATCTCTGGCTTGGGGGGGGGGGGGGGGGGGGGGGGGGTCAGATGAAAGCAACTGCTTTTCAGACATACCTTTTCAAAAGGTTGAAATTTACTTAGGAGCATCATAGGTGTGGACATGATGGGTCAAATGGCCTCCCCCTGCACCAGGACAATACTGTGATTCTGCGATCAAGGACAGTGAGTGTACTGTGACACAAATAAAGGTGGTGTATGCTAACGCTGACTGTGGATTTGAGAGCGAGTGCCTGAATGAGGCATTCCCTAATAATAGCAAACGTCCCCTTGATCAGTGTAAAAGCGTGTGTGGTTATAGTCATCAGAAAATCATTCTCACCGAGTTGAACTTACAACTGGTTATCATTAGACTTTACTCTCCTTTTTAATACTTGGGACTGACTATGACACCCAATGTGACATGCAGTTCCTACAACCAGTTATTATGCTCAATTTCCTGACGTGTCAGTTGTGGCTCAGTTGGAACGTTATTTCTTCTGAGTCACCCAGCGACCTGAGTACAAAAAAATTAAGTCGGGCACTTCAGTGCAATACTGAGGGATTCATTCACATAAATGGAGCCAGAGAGTGGCGCAAACTTCTTAAAGGGCAAGCAAGCGACGGAGAATTAATGAAGAGTGAGAGAGTGATGTCAATTTTGTAAAGAGGGAGAGAGAGGCAGAGGTTTAGTAAAGAGTAAGGGAGTGGCGGAGACTCCATAAAGAGTAAGAGAATGATGGAGATTTCATAAAGAGCGGCAGACACTTGGTAAAGAGCGGGAGAGTGGCAGAGATTTCATAAAGAGCAGGAGAGCAACGGAGACATAATAGCGAGCGAGAGAGTGGCGGAAATTGCATAAAGAGTGAGAGAGCAGCGTTGATTTCATAAAGAACGCGAGGGTGGCAGAGATGTTGTAAAGAGCGAGAGAGCAGTGGAGGAGACTTCAGAAAGAGTGAGAACATGGGGAGACTTTGTAAAGAGAGAGAGAAAGGTGGACACTTTATAAAGAGCGAGAGAGTGTTGGAGACTTCACAAACAACAAGAGAGCAGAGGAGACTTTGTAAAGACCAAGAGAGCATCAGAAACTTCATAAAGAGCAAGACACCATCTGGCCTTTTGGGGACATTAAGCTTACCGTCAACAGTGCCTGGTGTCTGGACCAGTACTCGATCCCCCGGGTCGAAGATGTATACATCGATTGGCTGGAGGATGCTACTTCATGAAGCTGGACTGTGTCCTTGCAGGTGGAGCTGGACCAAGGGTCCAGAAGTTATGCCACTATCAATGCACATCGGGGATTGTTTGAATATGGTCACCTTCCATTGGGGTTACATCCAACCTGCAATTTTTCAGCGAGTGATGGAAAACATCTTACAGGACTTGCTAAGGCAGTGACCTATTTAGGTTACCGGGTGGGCAGTGACGGTCTAGACCCAGTAGAGGGTAACATTCATGCCACAGAGGGGGCCCAGACACTGAGGAATGCTGCTGACCTCAAGTCCTTTTTGGGCCTAGTCAATTATTACGGGAAGTTTATCATCAACATGGCTCCTCTGCTCGCTCTGCTCTTTGTGTTGTTGAGGAAGGACCAGGAGTGGTGGGCTGGGCACTTTTCAGGATGAGGTATTCGTTGACATTAAGCAGAGTCTCTCTTCAAGACACTTTCTTGCCCACTATGATCCGACTAGACCTCTTGTTTTAACGTGCGATGCTTCCCCTTATGGCATCGGGGCAGTGTTGGCCCACGGATGGGATGATGCCATGGATCACCCTGTTGCGTTTGCCTCGAGGATCCTAACGGACTCTGAGCGTCAATATGCGCAGATAAAGAAGGAAGGTTTGGCTGTTGCATTTGTCGTTAAGTCGTTCCATCCGTGTGTGCATGAGTGACATTTTTAATCAAAATGTACCACAAACTGTTGCTCGGCTTCTTCAGGGAGGATTAGGCCACCCCGCTAAATGGATTAGCCAGGATTCTGCGTTGGACGCTCCTCCTTGCCCCATACAGATACTCTTTTCAGCACCGCCCGGGTACCAGGTTTGCCCATGCTGATGCCCTCAGCCAGCTGCCATTGGCCGTGAGAGCCCTGAACCCACCTGTGGTGGATGAAGTGATTGCGACGTTAACCTTTATGGACACCTTGCTGGTGACGGTTGCTCGGATACGTGTGTGGATACAGCGAGACCCGGATTTGGTGAAGCTTCGGCTCATGCTGCTGAGCGGTGGTACAAAGGAGGCTCTTCCAGCGACTCTGCGGCTTTTCGCTCAGAAACTTTCCATGTCGTTTGGCGGAAGGAGTTTCTCGTGAGGGGCTCAAGTGGTCATCCCCCCGCAGCGTCGGGAGGTCCTGCTGCAGGATGTATATGGTGGCCATCCGGGGGAGCATCGAAAATGGAATGTTGACCCAGAGTTATGATTGGTGGCCGGCTATCAATGGGGACATCAAACGAGTTGTGAAAAGCTGCCCGACGTGCCGGGGCCTTCAGAAATTCCACCGGCAGCATCTCATCACTCTTGGGAATGGCCGGGTCATCCATGGGCTTGCCTCCATGTGGACTTTGCCAGACAGTTCATGTTTCTCGTGCCCGTGGGCTCCCACTTAGAGTGGCTGGAGGTGTGCAGGCTACCCTCCACGACATCCAGGGCCATGATTCAGGAGCTCAGGGGGGCTTTTCAGCACCCATGGGATCCCAAGGTCCTGGTGACGGACAATGTAACTCTTCAGCAGTTAACCAGAAGCGGCGTTCTGCTACTCGATACATTCCACCCGACCCAGATCCGCAGGCAAAACGGTGCAGACGGCCTCCTCCATTGGCGGCTGAAGGGGAGCTTTCAGACTTTGGGGGAGTGGGGTGTCATAACCCTCACAAGAACAATGGAGAAACATTCATTGATCTATTCATGGAAATCGTGGAGTTCATGTTCCCCAGAAAGGGGGTGGAGGTCAACCACCAGGGGCTCGTTATGAGCAAAGGTTAAAAGCAGGCCCAGATCAGGGCCTGGTGAGATAAGTCCTCCCAGCTAGGATTGCACTGGGTGTGAGATGCTGCGTTACACAGACCATTGTAAATAGTTGTGAATAAATCTATCTCACGTTTATTGTCAGACTCCTCTGCGTCATTATAGAGGAAAACCTTTTTCACCCAGAGGAAGTTGGGAGCCTGGAACTTCCTGTATGAAAGGGTGGTAGAGGCGGGATCCCTCAACTTTGAAGAAGCATTTAGATGAGTACTTGAAATTCCAAAGCATACAAGACTACGAGCTAAGAGCTGGAAAATGGGATTAGAATAGATAGGTGCTTGATGGCCAGTGCAGACGATGGGCCAAAGGGTCTTTTTTATGCAGTAAAACTCCATGACTCTAAAAAGTGCATGCGAGAAGACCAGAAGCATCTGCCTCTAAGAACATTGGAGGAAGAGAGGATTAGGAGAAGGCAATACAGCCCCCTCGGCCTGTATCACCATTCAATTAGCTCATGGCTGATTTATATCTTAACTCAATTGACTTGCATTGGGTCATTGATGAAATTTTCCCCTAAAATAGGGAATTTCAATTGAAATGAAAATGAAATGAAATTGACCTAGCCTCAGCAGTTTTTTTGGGGGACAAAATGTTCCAGGTTTCCACTCTGCTTTTGAGCGAGGACGTGCATCTTGACATCGCCTTTGAACAGTGTGGCTCTAATTTCAAAGTCGTTCTGGGCTCTCATATCAGAGAAAATGATATTTTTCCCTCTCCTAATCTGCTATCAACCTCTTTAATCATCAATTTTCCCTCTTAGATGAATGTAAAAGGTTTCACGGCGCTGCATTGAAGAATTTCTTTTTGGTGTCCTGGCCAATATTTATCCCTCTATCAACGTCAAAATAGCAAATCATCTGGTCCTTATCACATTAAGACCATAAGACATAGGAGCAGAATTAGGCCACTCGGCCCATTGAGTCTGCCTCGCCATTCAATCATGGCTGATATTTTTCTCACCCCCATTCTCCTACCTTCTCCCCATAACGCCTGATCCCCTTATTGATCAAGAACCTATCTATCTCTGCCTCAAAGACACTCAGTGATTTAACATTACTGTTTGTGGGATCTTTCAGCCCTAAAATTATCTACCACATTTCCGACATTCTGAAAAATGCTTTTGGTCATCCTGAGGTAATGAAATGCGCTCTTTTATTTTTGATTATTCCTTCCCCATAAGGAAGTACCTGGTTTCCATGTTACTTCAGCTCCCATCACCAATCACCAACAGTAAACTTTACTCAAGATAATGTCGTACAATGTCCGACTGAATGTCGCGCTGTTCACTTAGTTTGGGTCTGCTACGTTTTTTAATAATCTCTCAACGACACCAATGGTGGAATAGTTACCTACCACTAAATGTTTGTCAATGTAACCAAATATTTGCCTGGAAAGTATCTTCTGATTCACGTGATTGAATGAATAAGGTTCCGGTACAAAGAGCTGGCACGGATTCAACGGGCTGAATTACCCCTTTTTCTGCCTTATTGACTCTGTTGCTGTATAATTGGTGAGGAAATTCCCTGTGTGTTGTGGAACCGGGCCATTTACACCGTGAGCCATTATGCTTTACTCCTGGTTTTCTCCTTGACTGGGCTGAAGCTCACCATTAAGCAATGAAGCCCACATGTAGAGAAACTAAAAAGGCCAAGGGCGCAAATTAAAAATCCACAATTGCGTCCGAGTGATGGTTGTGATATGGGCCAGGGTTTAGAAACTCCAAAGTGTATTCTGAAGTTCACCTGACCGATAACCTTTTGTTGAATTTGGCTAGGATCAGCACAAGAGCCTTCACTTGGGGTGTGATTCAACAGTCTCCATAGACACTTTAATCAAAATAAGCTTTACTCTCAGAACTTAGTTAACATTTATATAAACACACAGTAAGAATTTTTAATCAGTCACAAAAACAAAGGCACCCCACAGCTACAGTAATCTATATATAACACTTAATGAATCCCCCCTTAACTGTTCCAATTCAAAAACAAAATCCCATGAACGAAAAATCCCTTTCAAGGGCGTGGCCCAGCACTCTGCATTCTCACTCGAATAAGACTGGCATTCGCTGAGATTCTGACCCCATCTCACCAGCAGGTTTAAACCCTTCCGGAAAGCAAACATTAACTTAAAAGCCACCACCAAGATGATTTTTACTGGAACATATATATAAATGAAACTAGAGAGAGACAGGCCTAAACATTTATTTCTCCTGTCTGAGTCCACAGCAGTCAAATCTGAAAGCGAAAGCAAAACCAAATCACGGTGCCCACAGCCCAGCTCCACCCACACAATGACATCACTGAAGCCATGTGATAAGACAGAAACCTTTCTTAAAGGGACATGCCCACGAAAGTTGTGAATATAAAAAAACATAATATATAACATATTTAATGAAAATTGCTCACCTTGCACCTGTAGGTTGAGGAGAATTTCATCTGATCCCCAGTTGTTACCCGTTACGCAGCTGTAGTACCCAGAATCCTCTGCTTTTACAGTACGGATGACAAAGCTTCCATTGTTAAAGATGCTCCTGCGTCCGTCAATCAGGACTGGGGAGGGTGTTCCATTACTACACCAGAGAACAAGAAAAAAAGGTATTGATCTGACCATGTACAATAACAAACACATGTAACGAAAAGTGAAATGAAATGAAATGAAAACCGCTTATTGTCACAAGTAGGCTTCAAATGAAGTTACTGTGAAAAGCCCCTAGTCGCCACATTCTGGCGCCTGTTCGGGGAGGCTGATACGGAAATTGAACCGTGCTGCTGGCCTGCCTTGGTCTGCTTTCAAAGCCAGCTCTTTAGCCCTGTGCTAAACCAGTGTGCGACAAAGTTTGGATCAGATCGTCAAAGTTAACATGGAGGTAGTTTTAGCTGCACTAGTGTCTCATTGGTGCCTAAATCTTCAGTCACAATGCAAATTGGTTTAGTATCAGCAGCCTGAGGTGTGTGCAGACTAACGGGGGCATTCACCCCTCCAAAACAAGGTTGTATTCAATTAATCTAAGTGATCCAGGAAGGTAATAAAAGAGACTAGTCCAGAGAGGTTCATTGGCCTGGATTTTACGAGACCGCAGGGCTAGAAGGGATGGACAGCTGCTATTGCAGTGGGAAAGATGGCGAACATGCCCTGAAGCCAATTGAATCCCTTAAATAGCCACTCAAGGACCTCTTCCCCTTGCTGTTGGGATTTTACCATGGCTCATGGGCCCTTTGGTATATCCTGGCTGATATCTGGGCACGT
Source organism: Scyliorhinus canicula (assembly GCF_902713615.1). Lineage (NCBI taxonomy): Eukaryota > Metazoa > Chordata > Chondrichthyes > Carcharhiniformes > Scyliorhinidae > Scyliorhinus > Scyliorhinus canicula. The sequence goes on along the minus strand of NC_052152.1, from coordinate 20,102,651 downwards.
GGGCGGGGAGGGCTGCCACCCCAGTGGCAAGCGCCACCCACTTGGATACACCAGCACCACCCTCTTCATCCTACCCCACTCCACCCCACTCTTCCCTTGTTCCAACAAGGTTGGCCCCGCTCACCTGGGTTCTGGGGCACCCCCCCCCAAACCTGGATCAAACCGGCTCCCGCTTGGCTGCAGTCCCAGCAGTGGCCATCACTCCCGGTGGTGCTGTTAGAACTGAAGACCCTCTAGATTGGCTGGCAACACTTGGTGGCGGGATCCTAAAGGGACAGGAGCTCTGACGCCAGACAGTTCATTGCTGGGTGAATGTCAAATCCAGCCGGGGCTCCCAGAACTGGCCGAGGTGTGATTGTCCCCAAACTTCTAGTCAGGTGCACATGGTCACTGTTGGCCTCTGAAATCCTGGCCAATGTTGAAGGACATGTACTTTCCCTGTTTCCATCACCTTAGTACCCAGGGTTTAGTGCCAGCTACATGCTTCATTGGCTACAGTTTCATACCCGATTTGGTGCTTTTCGAAGCCAAGAATTTCAAAGCCGCAGCTGCCTCTGCCAGGTGTAGACTCTGCAATTACCTGTTCTTCATCCATTTGACTGTGGGTGGCGGGTCTCCAACTGCTTTACACGGCAGCACAATATCGCGCATCCACGGTGTGGTCACAGTGCCGCTGAATGTTAGGATCCGGGCCGGTGCTGGTAACAACCACAACAGCACGGGTTAGAACATTAACCAGAGTTTTATTTCTTTCATCGAACCAGAGAAGGTGGAGGAAGGATCAGCAACATCAACAGAGGTCGACTCACCCTACGTTCCTGATGTTTCCAACAACGAATTGAAATCAAATTCTCAAGGTGCTTGGCAGAGCTGGAACTTAGAGTTCGCTTCCCCTGGCTGGGGGACCTCGAACACAGGGCCTCAGAAAGAGGAGCCGCCAATTTAGCACTAAGAGGAGGAGAAATGTCTTCACGCGAAGGAGTGTTAATCTTCGGAATTCTCTACCCCAGAGGGTAATGGGTGCCCAGTCATTGGGTGCATTCAAGACACTGGGTGGCGTATTTTCTGGCAGTGGAGGTGGCCCGACATTGCGTCATTGACCAGCAGTGAGACATGCCAACCCCGCCAATGTCTATGGGGTTTGGCTGGTGGGGGGGGGTCACCATTGGTGGGACTGTCGCTGGGAAGGGCTGGGATATTCCGCCCAGGGATTGATAGAAATTTGGAGGCTAAGGGAATTAAGGGATATGGAGAAAGTGAGGGAAAATGTAGCTGAGGTCGAAGGTCAGCCTTGATGTTGCTGAATGATAGACCAGGCTTGAGGGGCTGAATGGCCTATCCCTCCTTCTTTTTCTTACATTCATATTAAGTGGGCTCCAAAGTGCACCCTTCTTGCGGCCTGTAATGGTACATAATATCGATCGAAAGTAACCACCTCTTTCCTAAAGGAGGCTGAAATAGAGGGTGCCCATCATGCACAAGGGGATCTTCAAATCCTCAAATAATGGAAGTGCCATGTATTTTTTAAAGTGCGGCAATTCACTTCTCAAATTCTCCTGGATACATTCATCAAAATAGTGGGCCGAGACATGTTCCTCTGCCACAGACAGAATCTAAACACAAAGTGGGCTCTGGAGGATCACATTTATCATCAGGTCAATAATGAAATTAAGAATCAGACTCAACAGCACAGGGTGTTACAATGGGGAGTTTGATCAGACGAACAAAGGATTAAATATCACCAGTGCCATGCGGGAACTTTACCTTTGGCTCGTGGCTCCACTGTGATGATCTCACTGGAGTTGCCCTTCCCGGCTGCAGTGATTGCCACAACCCAGATGCTGTACTGGCGGCTCTGGCTGAGGTTGGGAATACGGTAATAAAATGTGTCTGGTGAGGCTTCAAATTCACTGATTACCTGGGAATGGAAACAAAAACACTTACTGGCGTGGAAGTGAAACCTGAGATCTATTAAGGCTTTGACTTTTCACTGCAACTTGCCAATCAATCCAAAAGATAAGTAATAAGATCCTTTGTTAATTCCAGGGGGCCCTGGCATCCTGGTTGTTTGTGAAGCAATACCCTTTTTGTTGTTGAATGATTCCTGCTTGGAGTTTCCAACACCTAGTCATGCGTTTGCCAGGCTGCTGGGGAGGGTTTAAGCCAACTTGGCAGTGAGTGGCCTGCGATCCTGAGAGAAGGTTCAGCAGCGGTAGATGCACAGCCAAAATTAGAAGAGACATCAAGTGAGTCAGGAAGGCATAGGATGTCTAGACGCGTTGAGTCACAAGGGGAGGTTTGGCAAGGTTGGATGGTATTTATTTTAATGCTGGGAGTCTGCCGAACAAAGCAGATGAATTGAGGGCATAAATTTAAGCTAGTGCATATACTATCATTGCTGTCACTGAGACAATGTTTGAGAGAGGGGCAGGATTGGCAGCTCGATATTCCAGGGTACAGGATCTTCAGGCGATTTAGGGAAGGAGACGAAAGAGGCGGGGGTGTCGCAATTTTGATCAGGGAATCAATTACAGCAGTAAGGAGGAATGACATCTTAGAAGGCTCTTCAAATGAATACATATGTATAGAACTTAAAAACTAAACAGGAGCAATCACATTGCTGGGAATATTCTATCGGACCCTAACAGTCCGAGAGAAATAGAAGAGCAGATATGTAGGCAAATTTCAGAGAAGTGTAAAAGTAATCGGGTAGTGATAGTGGTGATTTCAACTTCCCCAATATTAACCGGGGTAGCAATAGTGTCAAAGGTTTAGAGGGAGCGGAATTCTTAAAATGCATCCAGGAGAACTTTTAAAGCCAGTACGGAGGAGGAACTACAAGGGAATGGGCGGTCCTAGATTTAATTTTCAGTAACAAAGCCGGGCAAGTGGTTCAAGTATCAGTGGGGGAGCATTTTGCAGACAGCGATCACAACGTCATTAGATTCAAGATTGTTATGGAAAAAGACAACAATGGGCCTGAGAATCAAAGATCTATACTGGGGGAAGGCTGATGTTAATAAGATCAGACATGATTTGGCCAGAGTGGACTGGGCTTGGCCACTTTTAGGTAAATCTGTGACAGAACAGTGGGACGCATTCAAGAAGCAAATAGGGAGAGAACAGAGTTAACATGTTCCAATGAGGAAAAAGGGAGGGACCAACAAATCCAGTGGATATCGAGAGATATGCAGCATTGCATCAGGAGAAAAGGGAGGCTTATGGCAGATATCGAGGCAGAAGCTCTAGAGGGAACTTAAAGAGGAAATTAGGAGAGCATAAAGGACACTGGCAGATAAAATAAAGAAAATACTAAGTTGTTTTACAAGTACATTAAGGGGAAAAGGATAACTAGGGAAAGAGTAGGGTCCATTAAAGACCACAGTGGTAATTGGTGTGTGGAGCTGGAGGCTGTTGGTAGGCTTTTAAATGAATACTTTGTTCAATCGTGAGAGGAGCAGTGTCGGTATAGAAATCAGGGAGAAGGACTGTAATAAAATTAAAGAGGTTAACAGAGAGAGAGAGGAGGTTCTTAGTGGTCTGGCAGGCTTAAAAGTAGACAAATCTCCAGGGTCAGATGAAATGTATCCCAGGCTGTTGAGTGAGGCAAGGGGGGGAAATAGTATGGACGCTGGCAATAATTTTCAACTCCTCTCTGGCCACAGGGGAGGTGCTAGAGGACTGGAGGATAGTCAATGTGGTACCATTATTCAACAAGGGAGGAAGGGATAAATGAGGAAACTACAAGGCTATGGGCCATGTGCTGGAAAATGGGATTACAGCAGTTCGGTGGCTGATTTTAACAATGTAGACGTGATGGGCTGAAGGGCCTTTTCTGTGCTGATGACTCCATGAACTCAGGTTCAATGACAATAACATGGAATAAGTAGTTGAGAGATCCAGGATAATGTTCTGGGGACCCGGGGTTGAATCCCACCTTGGCTGATGGTGGAATTTGAATTCAATAAAAATAATCTAGAATTTAAAGTAGGGGTGAGTATGAAACCATTGTCGACTGTTGTGAAACCTCATCTGGTTTCCTTTAGGGAAGGAAATCTGCCATCCTTACCCGGTCTGGCCTACGAGTGACTTCAGATCCACAGCAATGTGGTTGACTCTGAAATGCTCTCTGAAATGGCCTTGCGAGCCACTTAATTCAAGGTCAGTTAAGGGATGGGCAACATATGCAGGCCCAGACAGCAACGCCCACATCCCATGAATGAATGAATAAGAAACAAAAAAACAAGATAAATGCCTGCTTTAACAAGCTGGGGCTCATTTTTTGAGAAAAGGGTGGCACGGTAGCACAATGGGCAGCATGATGGCACAGTAGTTAGCACTGCTGCCTCACAGCACCAGGGATCGGGTTCAATTCCAGCCTTGGGTGACTGTGCGGAGTTTGCACGTTCTCCCCGTGGCTGCGTGGGATTCCTCCGGGTGCTCCAGTTTCCTCCCATAGTCCAAAGATGTGCAGGTTTGGTGGATTGGCCATGCTAAATTGTCCCTTCGTGTCCAAAAGGGTAGGTGCAGTTACTGAGTTAAGGGGATAGGATGGTCTTTCGAAGGGTTGGTGCAGACATGATGGGCCGAATGGCCTCCTTCTACGCTGTAGGGTTTCTATGATTCTTCTATGATTCCATGAAAAAAGGAGGCCGAAGGGTAATTTAATAGAAGCCTTCAACAGTGGGAAAGGATATGAGAGTATCCCTTGATTTTCATTATTCCTCCTTGGCAGCTGTGCTTTCTTCCGGAATTCCCTCTTACCCTCCCCACCCCTCACCCCACCTAATTGCCTCCTTTCAGCCACACTTTAAGACACAGCTCTTTGACCAAGCGTTTGGTCATCCACACTAATATCTACTCGTGACTCGGGGCCAAATTTGGTTGATGCTCCTGTCAGTCACCTCGAGATGTGTTAGGCCTCATATAAATACAGCAGTTGTTGTTGATGAGGAATAGGCATAGAAACCACGTTTCCACTTGGTGGCGAGGTCAAAACTAGGGGCCATAAATGTAAGATAATGACTTATGAACCTCAATGTCAATGAGGAACCTGGAGGGACAAAGGTAAGCAGCATAGATAAGTTTAAGGGCTAGCTGGATAAACACGCGTGGGAGGAAGAGTAGAAGCTTTTGCTGATAGGACGGAACGATTTAGCCCTGACAGCAGAACCTTCTACTCTATGGGAGGGTGCTGGCCTGGAGACAAATACCAGCATAGAACAGGCACGTTCCTACACTGTTTACATAATAATAATAATCGCTTATTATCACAACTAGGCTTCAATGAAGTTACTGTGAAAAGCCCCTTGTCGCCATATTCCGGCGCCTGTTCAGGGAGGCCAGTACAGTGTGTGATTCAATGTAACAATGTGGAAGGGAGCAAATCCTCTGGCAACCAAGGAGGGCTGAGAAAGTTCCTAGTGGCCTAAAGCTGGTGCATGCACCAAGTTGCACAAAAAACAGGGAGGTGATTCCTTTTGACAGCTCCACTTTGTCTCTCTCCAAGTTGCTGCCAGAGCATTTCCAACATTTTCTCTTTTTATTATAGGTGGGTGACCTGGGGGATTGCAGCCTGAACAATGGTTGGTGGGGATGACAAAAATATTGTCAGGAACAAAAGAAAATCAGCCCATGTGCAAAGACGGGGTATTGGCGCTGCGGATGTGTTTACTCAGACCCAGCTGCTTCAGGAAAGGAGGGCAGAAATATTCAGCTAGTTTATATCATCATTTGGTACCTTTGAAAGGAGCCGAGCTTGATAGTGCAAAATAGTGCTGAGCACGTGGCTCTGTCGTCACAATGGCTTGGAAATGTTAAGTGGGAGAGAGAGCACTTAGTTCTGTGCAATCACCCTCCCAAACAAGCCAAGGGGTTTTGCTAGATACAAACGATACCAAACGAATTACACTAACATATTGCTAGGGGGACATTGGGGAGAGGTGAAATCAAGGTCGATGCCGGAAGAATTTCTTCCCACAGAATTCAACACACAAAGCAGACTTTTCACACAGGACTACATGATCATTCAAGTGCCAATGTGACGGGAGAGGGCTGTGGACAGATAGTTAAGATGAATCATCTTCCTTGTCCAGTGAACTTGCGAATTAAATTCAAAAGACATCAAGGGTATTAGTTACTTGGAGTACAGCAAATACACAGCCAGCATCAGCATAGAGTAACTCCCACTGTCCTCCGCTAATGACAAGACACCACTGAACAACTGGCCTCTGATGTGAACAAAGCACCTCTAAGAGAGGGCAAAGTGTTAATAAATCAATAAATAATTAACCAACATGCTCACTAATTTATACCAAGATAATAGCAGCCACAGAACTGTGGGCTCTGGCTATATTGTATTTGGGTCCGTGTGCTCATTAAGAGTTCAGCAATGTTCTATATTACAAAAGTTAGGCTCAGGGAACATCATGTAGCTAGGTTTGTGACATGAGGAATATATAATGACCAATTTACAGTACACCAACCACTTTATATATATATATATATATATATATATTGGCTTCAACTTAGTAAAATACTCCAAGACGCTTCTTGTAAGTGATGTGGCAAAATATGAGGTTATTCACATTGGTCGTAAGAATGAAAACGCTGAATTTTTCTAAAAGGTGTGAAACATGTCAGTGCTGGTGATGAGAGGAACTTGGGTGAACTCGTAACAAGGAACACAGAAAGGCACCATTAGGAAAGCAAATGATATGTTCGGCTTCATTGTAAGGCGACTGGAAGACATAATAAAGAAATGTTTGCAATTGTACAGGGATTTGGTAAGAGTGCCCTTGGAATACTGTTTTCAGTTTAGGTTTCCGTATATAATGAAGGATATACTTACATAGGAAACAGAACAACAAAGGTTCATTAAGTTGGTACCTGGAATGAGAGGCTGAGTCAATTGGGTCTGTGCTCTCTGGAGTTTAGAAAAATGAGAGGAGATCTCATTGAAACATACAAGGGAGCTTGACATGTATTGGGAAAACAAAGGTAGTTTTAAGGGAATTAGATTTGTATTGGTAAACATTAGAAATCATGTATAGTTTTAAGTGGATTTAATTTAATGTTTCTATGCCTGGAGGGGTTAAACCTATAGTTAGATTCATGCTGGACAAAGGAATTGTTTGTGGGGGTTGGTTAAGTGCAAACAGTTTTTATATTGTGCTTAGAGAGGGCTGTGGCATGAAGAATAAATAAAAGGCATATGCATGTGAGTGTTGCTTGGCAACTGGGGCCTTGTAAGGGAGAGAAGCTTTTAAGTTTTAGTCAGCTAATTTGATTGCAATTGGAGATATGAGGTGAGAGAGAAGCTAGCTCTCTCAGCTCTGTTACAAGCAATTTGTTTAGCAGGCTGGAGAGGGAACATTCCTCAGCTTCGCTAGAAGTGGCACGGTTGCACAGTGGTTAGTACAGCACCAGAGACACAGGTTCAATTCTAGCGTCAGGTGACTGTCTGTGTGGAGTTTGCATTTTATCCCCGTGTCTGCGTGGGTTTGCTCCGGGTGCTCCGGTTTCCTTACACAGTCGAAAGATGTGCAGGTTAGGTGGATTGACCATGCTAAATTGCCCCTCGTGTCCAAAAAATGTTAAGTGGGGGTTACTGGGTTACGGGGATAGGGTAGATACGTGTGCTTCAATAGGGTGCTCTTTCTAAGGGCCGTGCAGACTCGATGGGCCAAATGGCCTCCTTCTGAACTGTAAATTCTATACTATGACAAGATTCTAGAACTTTATTACCACTGAGCCGAGAACTGACTTTGGAAGTTCAGCTTTCTTTCCAACAGATAAGTGAGGAAGAGAAGGAGACGGGCTGGGCTATGCACCAGATTCCACGGCCTAATCCGTGCTTCTATATATATGCAAATAGCTGTGCATTGCCATTTTGCCCCATTGCATGTCACACACTGGTCTGCATAGAGCTTCCCATGGTGCACAATGCTCCATCTCGTGCCACCGGGTATCCCAGCTAAACAGGGAAGACATAGTAAGAAGTCTTACAACACCAGGTTAAAGTCCAACAGGTTTGTTTCAAACACGAGCTTTCGGAGCACGGCTCCTTCTTCAGGTGAAGGAGCCGTGCTCCGAAAGCTCGCGTTTGAAACAAACCTGTTGGACTTTAACCTGGTGTTGTAAGACTTCTTACTGTGCTCACCCCAGTCCAACGCCGGCATCTCCACATCAGGGAAGACATAGACTGAGTAGTCATGCGAGAGGCTGATGATGCAGCTACATAAGAAGTCAAATGGCGGGTGCGCGGGAGAACCCGGACAGAGCACAAGTGTCGTCTGTAACTGTTGAGCTTCGTTGCAAGTTCTTGATATCCGCAATTTAAGGAACCCACAACATTCCACAATAGCTTTAAGCTATCCACGTTTCACAAACATACAGGCAGGTGCTGAGAGCACGGGCCTCATAAGTCAGCATCTTGGTCTTTCTTCCGACCAATTTGCACTCCTGCCCTCCTGCCGCAGGTTTGCCTCTGTTGATTGGGGGGGGGGGGGGGGGGGTGGTACTGACAAAACACATGCGCAAGCCTCCGACTGGAAGGTTTATTTTGTAACACTGATTTTGGTCCTAAAATTTCATCTAGGGATGATGTCCCTCTGCTGCCCTTGCTCTCTGTCGAAATGTAACAAAATTAAACCGGAACACTAGGGATGGGCAGAAAACCAGAGACAGTTGTGGATTCAGATGAAGGAGCTGTTTAGAGGGGATCTACCACCCTCTGCTGTTCAAATAGTGCAAAGTCAGGCGTTTTTGCACACAACCAATATTGTCCGACTGCTTCTTTACTGTCCCTTTTTCTGGGAAGGGAAGGCAAGAGAATTGATAAATAATTTCGTGCCGTGATATTATTGTATTGATGGAATAATTTAAAGCAAGTGTTATTGGTGAGAGATAGCCCAGTGGAGTAAGAGGGAAAATGGATTGTTCTCCCTTGTGAGAATGTGTATTGATAATGGCTAGCCATAATCAAAAAGAAGAGATTTATTCAAGAGGTTCTGCGCAGCATTAACAGAACAGGTGACCCATTGGCCGGTGGCAGGATCTTCTGGACTCGCCGGACCAATGGGATTTCCCATTGAATCGACCCCACGCCGTCAGGAAGCCGCAGGCATGACCAGAAGATCCCGCCAGCGTGAAGAGCCGCAGGTTCTCGCCCAGTGTCTTGAGTTCACAGTTAACTGGTCCTTACTGTTGGATACGGGTGAGAGCAAAATATGGTGTACTTCCAGATGATGCCATTCATCTTCACTGGGGGCAGCCAGGAGACGACCACACTGGTTGCAGAGGCTGCAGCTGCTTTCACTCCACCAGGGGGCCCCGGAACTGAAATAAAAAGCAACAATTATCACATTGAATTAGACCACACGAAGAGGCCATTCAGCCCCACAAGTCCCTGCCGGAGTAAACACTCCGCATGAGACTCTTCCCCTAACTGTAGCAGTATAACAATCTATTTCTTATTCCCTCAAGTATTTAGTTGGTTTCTCTTAAATGTATCTGTACTATTCAACTCAACCAAACCCAGTGGTAATCAATTCCACATTCTCAGCACTCTCTGGAAGAGGTTTATCCTGAATTCCCTGTTGGATTTATTGGTTTTCAACTCCCGTCTAAGTAAAAACACTGACCCCACGTCTATCTTATCAAACCCCTCCATAATCGTAAAGATCTCTATTAGGACACCTATTAACCTTCTCTTTTTGAGAGAATGGAGCCCTGACCTAAACTATTTGATAAAATGGAGTCCAGACTCTTACTGAGGTAAGTTCCAGTAGTTCCGAGAGAGTACCTAATCGTACAGGACATTTGGGCATGGAGTCATTGTACTCAGATCATCTACCTCCCAACTTTCCACCGATTAATGTTCCTATCTGGAAAATGAGGAACGCTACTGACCCCTGCAGGTCATTTTCACCCTTCTCTTTTGTTCAGTGACTCTCCACCACTGAAGTTCTACCTTGCACAATGTACTCTGGAAGAGATGACTGGGAACCTTTTCGATGGTTATTCTTGTTGAATTATGCAAAATGCAGTGGGGAATATAATGAGGGGGGAGATGGCGGTGTAGCGGTAATGTCACTGGACGAGGCCAAGGGTAACGTTCTGGGCGACAGTGTTCAAATCCCACCAGCTTCTAGAACATAGAACAGTACAGCACAGAACAGGCCCTTCAGCCCTTGATGTTGTGCCGAGCAATGATCACCCTACTCAAACCCACGTATCCACCCTATACCCGTAACCCAACAACCCCCCCCCCACCTTACTTTTTTAGGACACTACGGGCAATTTAGCATGGCCAATCCACCTAACCCACACATCTTTGGACTGTGGGAGGAAACCGGAGCACCCGGAGGAAACCCACGCACACACGGGGAGGACGTGCAGACTCCGCACAGACAGTGACCCAGCCGGGAACCGAACCTGGGACCCTGGAGCTGTGAAGCATTTATGCTAACCACCATGCTACTGTGCTGCCCACTCTGCAGCAAAAAATAACTAATCAGTAAGTAGTCTGGAATTGACAAGCTAATCTCAGGAAGGATGACCTTGACACCATTGTCGATTGTTGTAAAAATCCATCTGGTTCACTAAATACCCTTGAGGGAAGGAAATCTGTCGTCCTTACCATAATCGTAACGATCTCTATGAGGACACCCACTAACCTTGGCCGACATGTGACTCCTGACCCACAGCAATGTGGTTGACTTTTAACTGTCCTTTGAAATGGTGTGTCAAGTTCAAGGGCAATTAGGGATGAGCAAAAAAATGCTGGCCTTGCCAGCAATGCTCACACCCCATGAAAGAATCAAAGGAAAACTTAAAAATGTGCTTAGTTAACTTAACTTACATCGTAACCTAATTATTCCTGGACTAGGGATGGGAATATCAACACGCCATGCTCCTTTAATGCAGAGTAGCACTTTATAATTCTTCAGAGGGGCAAAACCAATATCAAAGCAGCCGAGCCAATGCAAGCGATATTAGGATGAGCGACCAACAGCTTCACCTGAAATTATTTGAAGGGAGTAAAGAAAGGAGGGATACAATGAGGGATTTCCAGAGGATTGATTCTTGGAGGCTGAAGGAATGACCGTCGATGGTAGAGTGAAGCGCTGTACACAAGACCAGGGAAAGAAGAGTGGTGAGTTTGTGTCAGGCTTGTAGACAGCACGGCAGCACAGTGATTAGCACTGTTGCTTCACAGCTCCAGGGACCCAGTTCGATTCACGGCTTGGGTCACTGTCTATGTGGAGTCCACACATTCTCCCCGTGTCTGCGTGGGTTTCCTCCGGGTGCTCCGGTTTGCTCCCACAGTCCAAAGATGTGCAGGTTAGGTGGATTGGCCGTGATAAATTGCGCTTAGTGTCCAAAAAGGTGGGGAGGGGGGGGTGTACGGGGATCGGGTGGAGTTGTGGGCTTGAGTAGAGTGCTCTTTCCAAGGGCCAGTGCAGACTCAATGGGCCGAATGGCCTCCTTTTGCACTGTAAATTCTATGGTGTCTATTGTATGGTTCGTAACAAGTCACTGAGATCAGGATAAACACTAGGATGAGAATTTTTCATTTGGAGTTACTGCGGGAACCAAGACCCAATTCAGGTCAGCAAAAACAAGAGTGATAGATGAGTGGAACCTGATGCAGGATGCGATACGGGGAGTCGCATTTTGGATGAGACGGGGTTTACAGAGGACGGTGAATGGGAAGCCACCCAGAGAGACTATTGGTCGAGTGAGCCTTGGTTGAGAATTTGCATCAGCAGCTGGGCTGCAGAGAGGTTGGGTGTAGGTGACGCTACAAAGGTGGTCTTTGTGCTCGAGAGAAAATGGGAGTCAGAAGTTCAGCTCTGGGCCCTTTGTGGGTTGCTGATATGTCTAATAAGCTCATTCAACTGGAGACAAAGGCTAGGGCATTGCTTAGATACATAGAAAATAGGAACAGGAGGAGGCCATTCGTCCCGTCGAGCCTGCTCCGTCATTTATTGTGATCATGGCTGATTATCCAACTCAGCCGTCTCATCCCGCCTTCCTGCCTTGTCCTTTGATCCCCTTCATTCTAAGTACTATATCTAACTGTTTCTTGAAGACATGAAATGCTTTGGCCTCATCTATTTCCAATGATAACAAATTCCACAGGCCGAATACTCTCTGGGTGAAGAAATTTCTTCTCATCTCTGCCCGCGATGGTCTACCCCATATTCTCAGACTGTGACCCCTGGTTCTGGGCACTTGCACCATCGGGAACTTCCTTTGTGTATCTACCCTGTCCAGTCCTGTTAGAGTTTTATTGGAATTGGTACAGAGATAGAAAGTAAGTGGTTCTAGCCAGAGGAAATTGTGGTTCATTGAAGACTGACTATTGGGCAAACAGGCTGACAAGACCGAGGCGGTGGGAGGGTCATGAGACAGGACGGACGGCTAGAGCCCCCTGGCATCAAGTAATTTGTGGAAGCGGACCCTATATCCGCAGGTGGCATTACCAAGGGGCAGGTAGGCTGCCTGGGCTCCTCGCATGGGGGTGATTGTACCAACACTGGCGCTTTGATGGTGGAAATAAGTTGATTTGGTGCTCCTTCCCAGTCAATATGCTCTGTGTATTCACCCAGGAGCCATTGGGTGGCTTACATAGCTTGTCTCAGCAACACCATATCGCAACATTTAGCACAGTGGGCTAAATCGCTGGCTTGTAATGTAGAACAATGCCATCAGCGCGGGTTCAATTCCCGTTCCGGCCTCCCTGAACAGGCGCCGGAATGTGGCGACTAGGGGCTTTTCACAGTAACTTCATTGAAGCCTACTTGTGACAATAAGTGATTATTATTATTACATGACATTGCGGCAGTAATATGACAGATACAAAATGTTCAGAAACATTTTTTGGTGTTTTTCGGATCTGATGGTGGCCAATGCCAAGTTCAACTCAGCTATAATTTGACAAACAATGGCATGAAAATTATTTATCTCGGCTCTGCAAAACCTGGGAGAAGAAATCGATTAAACAATCTTATAAAGAAATACACACCCGATCAATCCTGGCCTCATCTGCAGCAGAGAATATCCCAGGAGGGTACGATTGGCTGAATGCTGACTTGGATAGTGAATGTCAAAACCTCTCATTAATTCACGATCGATCACTAGCACAGCTCGATGATGAGGCCTGCGCCTGTTTTATAACTTATTTATCACCTCCCTTCTGAGTTTCAGCTGACATTTGTTTTAAAGAAGAAACAATTTTATACGCTGTGCTGAATGGGAAAGACTTTCACAACATCAGGCGTGGGCTGCAGATCAAAGTGCTGAAGAGTCTGCATAAAGATTGTTTCTTCAACTAGTGCAATGTAATATCACATAGAATGAAAGATCAAACTTGGTGCTTCTTACATCTCCTTTAAAAGGGCATCCTCTATTAAGAAGTGCTAACAAGCTAGCAGCTCAATGGCTATTTGAACTGGGAAGAACAGTCATGATCAGAACTCTGATCCCTTGTCAGTGTTGCAGGTTCTGTTCTGCATCAGATTGGGGTAATTGGATTCAGTGTCCCTGTGCTGAAGGGAAAAGTCAACAAGAGACTATGGTTTGGGCCAGTCCATTAACAGAATCACAAAATCACACAGTGCAGTGCACCGACACATGAAAAAAAGCTGACCTACCTAGCTTTGGCCCATACCCTTAAATGAAATGGGCGTGTGAAAGGGCGTGGGGAGTGGCTGAGTGGAGGGTGAAGAGTTGTGAGGGGTGAGGGATATAGAGTCTAACGAGCTTCTGAAACAACTGAGACAAAGTTCTGGAGATCCGGAGCAGGCCTTTTAACCAGTCCGCCTTGGCACATGCCCACTTTTCAGTCTGCGGAGGGGCGAGACTACCAGGAGCCAAAACTCGGTTTATGGGGGCCCTTTAAACCAGAGCGGTTTAAACATCAAAATACCCGCTCGGTAGTGGAAATCCGGCCTGGTGACTTCAGAACAGAAACTAAAGAAAACATTCTTATTCAGTTACTCACAATGTTTGGAAAACATTTTGATGCCATGATGTTAATCTCATTACTATGCATATGATCACAGTGATTCAGTACAATTAAGTACTGCTCGACTTTAAAATGATCTTATTTTCAAATCCATCCCACAGCCTGGACCCCCTCTATCCTTGTAATCTATTTCAGCTGTGTCTGTGCTTCTTTAATTCTGTCTTAGCCCCAAGATCTTACAGTGGCCCCCAGCTCTCCAGTCTTTCCTTCCTGAAGATACTCTTAAAACCTACCTTCCTTGACTAAGGCTTTGGTCATGTGACCTCATATCTTCTTACTTGGATTGGTGTCACATTTTGTTTTACTTATTAAAAATAATTTCCCAATCGAGGGGCAACTTCGCGTGGACAATCCACCGAGCCTGCACATCTTTTTTGGGTTGTGGAGGTGAGACCCTTGTGATGTGTTTGGCAGGTTGGTTCGATGTGGACTGCACTCGATGCAGGGAAGCTAGAAACAGACGTCTAACACTGGAGAAGATCCAACACTGTTTTATTCAACGATAGAACTGATAAACATATTCAACTGTGGGTCGACACTATACTGAATTGACTGGAGACCTAGTAGTAGCCTGACCAGACTTACTAGCTACCACATGGTGTTTGCACTGGCTAGCTCATGGACTCTGACTGTCTCAGTGGCTGGGTCCAGAGAGAACGGGAAACCTCGTGCCCTCTGGCTTTATAGTGGTAGTGTCCTGTCTGGTGATTGGCTGCACTGTGTTGTGATCTTACTGGTCATCCTGTGTGTCAATCACTGCCTGTCTGCACCTCATTATATACATGAGTGGATATTATGACACCTTGCAGACATGGAGAATGTGTAAACTCCACACGGACTGTGACCCAGGGCCAGGATTGAACCTGGGTCCTCGGCGACGTGAGGCAGCAGTGCTAATCACAGTGCTACCGTCCCGCCCTGACATTTTGTTTTATAATGCGACTGTAAAGCCCTATTCCTTATACTTTTCTCTGTTAGAAGTTATTGTTACTCTCCCTTCTTAGTATTCGAAATGGCGGTCTTGTAAAGTTAATACCCACAACATCACAATACCCCTAGCTAAGGGGTCAATTATCAGAGGGCAGAGATTTAAGGTGATTGGTAGAAGGATTAGAGTGGACAATAGAGTGGAAAAATGTCTTCACGCAGAGGGTGGTGGGCATCTGGAATTCAGTTTCTAAGTTGGTAGTTGAGGCTGAAACCCTCAACTCATTTAGGAACATGGGAATTAGGAGCAGAGGTAGGCAATTCAGCCCTTCAATCAGATCATCGCTGATCTTCCTGGTCTCAAATCCACCTCCCTACCTGGTCCCCATATCCCTTTAACCTGTTTTTTTCTAATCAGAAATATATCTATCTCCTACTTAAAATCATTTAATGACTCAGATTCCACCACACTGTGGGGGCAGCGAGTTCCACATGTTCACCTCACTACCTGAAAAGATGATGAAAGATGAAAAAGATGAAAGATGAACATCGCTTACTGTCAAAAGTAGGCTTCAAATGAAGTTACTGTGAAAAGCCCCTAGTCGCCACATTCCGGTACCTGTTCGTGGAGGCTGGTACGGGAATTGAACCATGCTGCTGGCCTGCTTGGTCTGCTTTAAAAGCCAGCGATTTAGCCCAGTGCTAAACAGCCCCTGTTCCTCCTCATATCAGTTCTAAATCTAACACCTCCCAACCTAGATCTGTGACCTGTAATGGGTACCTGGATCTGCATTTGAAGTGCAGTAACCTGCAAGGCTATGGGCTGGGTGCTGAAAAATGGGATTAAAATGAGCGGCTTGTTTATTTTTCCTCTTTGTTGGCCGGCGCAGACTTGACGGGGCTGAATGACCTCTTTCTGCACTGTAACATTTCTGTGGTTCTACTGCCAGAGTGTAAAGTTTCCGTCCTTGTATTTAACTCCTATCGTGGCCTCACCACTTCCTAGTCCTTCAGCCCTACAGCATCATGTGAACTCTGGCGTCTTGTGCATCCTTCCCTCATGTTGCCCCATTGGCGATGGTCATGACACAGCAACCCAGACTCCTGCTCTTACATAAGGGGCATTGCTTTTTGCTTTATACGGATGTTGTGGCTAGGATATTCTGGCTGTCCCCAATAGTGACTGGCCAATGCTGAATTCCTTAACCACCCTCCAGACAACCCACTCCCACCCCACCTATATGTAGTGTATACCCAAAAACTGCTTTGATGACTGATGCTGCAGCCTTGAGCATGGGTTGCCTGAACCCCTGGGAGTTAGTTGAAATTAGTCTTCCAGGTCACAGTTCCCACTTTGCCGCGATAGACGCAGCAAAGATGAATCACAGACTTTCAGCACCTCTTGATAACAGGACAGAAGTCATTAACGTTCATTTTAAAAGTCATATTGTTTGCAGGATTTAACTTGGGGGCTGGTTTAGCACAGTGGGCTAAACAGCTGGCTTGTAATGTTGCACAAGGCCAGCAGTGTGAGTTCAATTCCCGTACCGGCCTCCCCGAACTGGCGCTGGAATGTGGCGACGAGGAGCTTTTCACAGTAACTTCATTGGAGCCTACTTGTGGCAATGAGCGATTATTATTATTATTATTGGACCCCTGAATATTACAAGTGACCCTCATATCAAGTGTAATAACCAAATGTACTTGAATTTACTGTGATGGACTGAGTAGACTTTTTTCACAGAACAGAAAATGTTGCGAGGTGACCTAATAGAGGTGTTTCAATTTATGAAGTGGTTTGATTGGGTCAACTCGGATACAGTTCCACTTATAAGAGAATTCTCAAACAGGGAATCCATAATGTAATTTCATAATTAATAAGCACGGTAGCACAGTGGTTAGCACGGTTGCTTCACAGCACCAGGGTCCCAGGGTCGATTCCTGGCTTGGGTCACTGTCTGTGCGGAGCCTGCACGTTCTCACCGTGTCTGCGTGGGTTTCCTCCGGGTGCTCCGGTTTCCTCCCACAGCCCAAAGATAGGCAGGTTAGGTGGATTGGCCATGTTAAACTGCCCTTAGCGTCCAGAAAAAAGTTTAAGTGGGGTTACGGGCATGGGGTGGAAGTGTGGGGCTTAAGTGGGGTGCTCTTGCCAAGGGCTGGTGCAGACTCGATGGGCCGAATGGCTTCCTTCTGCACTGTAAATTCTATGTATGTAAAAAATCGCGAGAGGAGATTTTGCAGAATCCCTTACGTTTGGAAAATGGTGATAGTGTGGAACTCACTAGCATGGGGAGTAATGAGGTGAATAATCAACGGTTTTGATGGAGTAAATATGAAGACAGTTTTCAGTGGCAGGTGAATTTGGGGGAGGAGGGGTGTGGGGAGCAGGGGTCCGGAGTGTAGGGTGGAGATCCTGCAGGGTTCGGTCTGTGTATAGAATAGTTACGCTGAAGTTAGAAGTGGTTTTATTCCATCTAACTGTTTCAGAGTAACCATCAGTTAAATCGCTTTGTTGGTTCCCAGTGGAGCACAATTATTCAGGGGAAGTTAGCATTCTGGACAATTGGTGTGTAAAGCCTTACCTGGGATCTTCCCAGAGAGATACCCCAGTGAATCTTTGGGGTAACCCCCAAATCCAACACTGGGGAGCCAGAATGTTATGGAGTTGTTATGGTCTGGAATGTAGTGCGCGGAAGGGTAGAGGATGCAAATTCAACAGTGACATCAAAAGGGAATTAGATACATATCTGAAGGTGAAACATTCACAAGGCTGTGAGGAAAGAACAGCAAGTGAGGCTAATTTGGAGAGCTCTTGGAAAGAGACAGCACAGGAACGATGAGAAAAATGGCCTCTTCCTGCGTTACACGATTCCATGATTCAATAACTTTGTCTCAAGTGTCTTGGGGGTGGAAGCTTCAGACTTCCACGCCCTTTTGAGTGAGAAAATTCTTACTGACGTCAACCTCTGCTGCTTGGGGCAGCTGGGAGACTGCAGAGAAAG
The DNA here is from genome assembly GCF_902713615.1 of Scyliorhinus canicula. NCBI lineage: Eukaryota > Metazoa > Chordata > Chondrichthyes > Carcharhiniformes > Scyliorhinidae > Scyliorhinus > Scyliorhinus canicula. The sequence continues at coordinate 20,084,687 of NC_052152.1, read as the reverse complement.
AGTTTCCAAAGGCCACAGCGCGATGCAACCCCAGTGAACTCCGAGAGGCCACGTCCACTTTCTAATTTTAGCTCGAATTTTAAGGTTAATCCCCCATCATAGGAAATAGCTCCTCTCTGTCGAACCTATCAGCTCCTTTAATCATCTTAAACACCTTAATTAGATCATGATTTTAATTTTATACATGATAGAACAAGATTTAGATTTATTGTCACATGTACTGAGGTACAGTGAAAAGCATTGTTCTGCATACAGTCCAGGCAGATCGCTCCATATATGAATACATAGAACACAATGCAAATACATAAACATAGATATCGGGTGAAGCATACGGAGTGTAGTGCTACACCTGTAGAGAAGATGCATAGAAGGATCAGTTCGGTCCATAAGAGGGCCAATCAGAACTCTGGTAACAGCGAGGAATAAGCTATTTTTGAATCTATTGATCCGTGTTCTCAAACTTTTGTATCTTCTGCCTGATGGAAGAGGTTATAAGAGAGAATGACGTGGATGGGAGGGACCTTTGATTATGCTGCCTGCTTTCTCAAGGCAGCGGGAGGTGTAGGCAGAGTCAATGGATGGGAGGTGGGTTCGAATGATGGACTGGGCTGTTTTCCCGAATCTATAGTTTCTTCCGGTCTTGGGCCGAGCAGTTGTCATACCAGGCTGTGATGCAGCAAGATAGGATGCTTTCTATGGTATATCTATAAAAATTGGTAAGAGCCAATGTTGGCATGCCGAATTTCCTTAACTTCCTGAGGAGGTGCTTTCTTGGTCATAGCATCAACGTGGGTGGGCCAGGACAGATTGTTGATGATGTGCACACCTAGGAATTTGAAGCTATAAACCATCTCCACCTCGGCACCTTTGATAAAGACAGGGGCATGTACGACACTTCCCTTCCTGAAGTCGATGGCCAGCTCCTTAGTTTTGCTGATATTGAGGGAGAGATTGTTGTTGTTACACCATGCCACTGAGTTCTGTATCTCCCCCTGTACCCTGACTCGTCATTGTTTGAAATCTGACCCACTATGGTCGTGTCATCAGCAAACTTGCAAAGTGAGTTGCCTTGCAAGCTGCTGTACAACCTGCCTCATAATTTAACCCATTTAGCCCCAGTATAATTCTGATAGATCTGCATTGCAATCTCTCCAAAGACAATACGATATATCCTTTCTGAGGTGGGATGCCCAGAACTAAATGCATTACCTCTAAATAAGATCTAATCAGAACTTAATGGAACTATAATATAACTTCTACTTCATTTTATTCCAGCTTCCAGGTGATAAAGGTCAACTTTCCACTGCTGTTTTAGCAATTCATTATAGCTGCCCACTAAGTCAATAATGGAGTAGAAATTTCTGGAACCTAGTTTCAAGCCAAGCCGAGACAGATGAACTGAAAATCTTCACATAGTCCAGTGCAAAGTGAATTTGGTTTGCATCCAGCAGGATTCGTAGAACTAAGCTACCTCCTAATTTGATGCTAAATTAGTAACCCAATTGAAAGATGGAAAGATAGCTGATCTGGCCATAAACATGTCACATTGGAGCAATAATTGGTCCTTTTTTGAGATTTGGGCAGAGTAATGAAACTTTGCTCAACAGTTAATTAATGCTAACATAAAGTAGCAGAAATGGAGAAAGTGCCCTTTCCTACTATTAATGTCCTCAATTTTGGTACAAAATAACTTTCAACACTGAAAGCACCTGAGCAATGTGCGGTATATTGCCAAAGTTGCCTCACACTAATAGCTTTCCATGACAATTGATCCCACAATACTGATATCAGAACAGATAGACTTTTGGTTTGGTAGTTAGCATTATTGCCACAAAGCTGAATTAATTGGGGTGTTACCATGTGTTGCCACTGAGAAAAGCTGAAGAATGTTGTGACAGAGACTGTGACTTGCAAAAATAGGTTGCGCAGAAAATACAGAACAATTAGAGCATTGTTGGCATTGACCTACCATCCTCCTTGGTACGTGTAAAGATCTGCTCGCTCCTGACTCCATCTCCTGCCCGGGTGAATGCCAGCACCTGTATACTGTAGTTGGTGAACTTCTCAAGCCCATCCAGCTCCAACGTGACCTGGGTGGTTGTGACGTTTCTAATTTCTCCGAGCTCTGGCACAAAGCAAATGAGAAGAGAGAATGGTGAAATTGGCCAACTAAATATTTCAACAGGCTTGGAAGGTGAGCAGGAGATCAGTGAGGAAGTATCATTGGTTATCGCATTCCCTGACCAAGAAATGGGAAAGTCAGTCGAGGATTCCACTCCTAATCAGCTGTGAGGCCCTATCAGTCAAATGAAATGATGGTCTGAGTTCGCACAGGGGGAAATATTATTTGGTCAGATACGAGAGGACGCTTCTTCCTTGGAAATATTCGATTTGTTTAAGTGCCAAATTGGATAACTGGGTTTTCAATCAGAAATGAAAAGTGTCCATTTTTATAGTGGCAAAATCAATAAGCTATAAAAACAAAGGAAACATATCAAATTAAATACACAGAGTATTTTTTCCTTGTGACTACAAAGCACTCCTGTACCTAAGGCTCCCACCAGTCACAAAGAACTCAAGTGCACCAGCAGGCATCGTGCGTTCCCTGACCAGGGCCATGCAAGAGCGTTTATAGCTACACCTATATTCAGTCACATCCATCAGAATAGAAGAGGAGAAACCGGGATAGGGGAGGCTCGGTCTCTTAGCCCAGGGTTCAACTTTGACCTGGAGCATATGTTTAAAACCAAGTAAGTGGCTGGGATAAAGTCCTTTCTTTCACAGCTGGGAGCATCTTACATGACGTGAATCTGAGGCAGTCTTGGACCACTACGGAGTAAAAAGCAAATTCATATAGTCTGTCAGGGGTGACATGACTCTGCTCAGAAGGGTTACCACCCCTCCTTATGCTGTGGGATGAGGCATTCTCTGGTATTCCTTGCAATAACTAATAGAATTGGGAAGCATCAATGTACTCTTTTAGGCACTGATGAAGCCTCCTGAGAGATAGCATTATGCAAACCCACAACCAGCCCACCTGGGTTCCGAGTGCGACCCAAGAGATACCTTTTTGATTGTGCCCCCTCTGTGTCCAATTAAGGTGTAAATATTTCTTTTGTTTTACAATTTGAAGTTGATGCCAGCTCCATTAAGATCTGAATAATTAAGCATTTTCCATAACTCATTATGAGATATTCGTTGTGTATTAAATATATTCAATCTTATTCATGGAATCATGGTTCGTGAACATGCCCAACTTCAACCTTGCGGCCCACCGAGAAGATGGAGGGTGACTCATGCAGCCCACTCACTAGTTTAAGTTGCCCATCGCTGGACTAGAAGGACAAGCGCAGCAGACACATGGGAACACCACCACCTGAAGCTTCCCCTCCAAGGCACTCACCATCCTGACTTGGAAATAAATCGCCGTTCCTTCGTTGTCGCTGGGTCAAATTCTTGGAACTCCCTCCCTTACAGCACTATAGCTGTACCTACACCATAAAGCAGTGCAAGAAGAGAGCTCATCGCCACTTTGTCAAGGGCAACTAGGGATGGGCAATAAATGCTGGTCTAATCAGTGAAGCCCACATCCCACGAATGAATAAAAAAAGATGAACGGCTCCTTTTTGAATTCATGATAGTAAAAGGGGCTTCTGGATTGAAAGCTATTTACTGTTCAAAAAAAGAATAAGACAAAAACATACTGAAAAACGTTGAAACCTGTGAATGATGGCGATGCACCATCTTGATTCTCCTTTCTGATCAGGCATTATGTTGAGGTCAAGGGTGTAGAGGGGCTAGGGGGCTGACGAATCTCAGGAGAGACTAATCCTATGCGCAGATTACTGCAGTGTACTTACCTCCATCTGGGAGATTTGCCCAGTAAATGACCCTGTATCCCTGTAGAATCCCATTCAGGGCCTCCTTTGGCGGCATCAACCAGGACAGTGAGATGACCTCTGGAGACGTGGCACTCGCTTGGACGCTGTCTGGTGGTCGGCTGGGTACTGCCATGAAAAAGGAAAGAAGCAAAAAGCACGACTGAGAAATTCTGGTGAAATTCTGAGAAATTCTGGTGAAATCCAGTGGAGTTTAGGTACTCTTAAAGCGAGAAACATCGTGGACAACCGCTCCATTATTCCCATGTGAGGCAAATACTGCCGCGTTGCCAAAATGTGACGCTGAATGCTGCATTACTTCAAAACATGGTGACCTTATGATCCAGGAATGCACTTCAGGGAAAAAACCCTGCTGCCTTACGTCCGTAGAATCCATAGAATCCCCACACTGCAGAAGGAGGCCATTCGGCCTATCCAGTCTGCACCGACCCTCTGAAAGAGCACTCTACCCACGTCCACAACCCCAAACAATTCGTGTAACTCCGTAACCCTATAAAACCCCACCTAACCCACCTACTTGTGACAATAGAAGCCCCTAGTCGCCACATTCCGGCACCTGTTCGGTTACACAGAGGAAGAATTCAGAATGTCCAAATTACCTAACAGGACATCTTTCGGGACTTGTGGGAGGAAACCGGAGCGCCCGGAGGAAACGCACGCAGACACGAGGAGAACATGTAGGCTCCGCACAGACAGGGGCCCAAGCCAGGAATCGAACCTGGGACCCTGGAGCTGTGAAGAAACAGTGCTACACACTGTGCTACCGTGGACACTAAGGGGAAATTTCAGCTTGGCCAATCCACCTAACCTGCACATCTTTGGACTGTGGATGGAAACCGGAGCACCCGGAGGAAACCCACGCACCCACGGGGACAATGTGAAAACCTCACACAGACACCCAAAGCCAAAATCAAACCCAAGTCCCTGGCCTCGCGGCGATGCAGCAATGCTAACCACTGTGCTACCGCGTCACCCGTACTTACCTGCGACTCCAGGTCCATACCAGTATGGCTGACTCTTAACTGCCCTCTGAAGTGGCATGGAAAGCAAGCTCAACCGTCTCAACTGTGACCAAGAGAAAACTATTGTGGGAGCACCATAACCCTACAGACTGCAGGGTTTGCAGAAGGCGACTCACCACTCCCTTCATTAAGGCTAACGAGGGATACACAATATATGTTATCCTCACTGATGACACCCATATCCCAGGACTGAATTAAAATAATCTTGTCGAAGAACCCATTCACTGTGAAATTCTGGAAAACACAGAGCCAGGAATAGACAGCGCCATTCCTCAATATGTTGACTGAGAGATTTAGGTCATTGTCTCAATCCCCTTCTTGAAATGAGCCTACAGCAGGAGATTGACCTGCCCACTCGGTTGAGAATTGTGTACAACAGTGACAACGTCCCATCGGTACTGGGAAGGGGAGAGGTGAATGGTCCGGGGGAGGAGAGGGTGGGGGGAGCTGGGGGGGACCCTCCGAGCTCAGGGCAGACACAAGTTGTTGGAGGTATAGCCATCTCCCACAACTGCCTGTCAGAGAGAGTAGCTTGATATTATCTCTGTGGAAGTGAATGGCTTTTGAGTGAATGAAAATCGCACCCAAAAGCACAACCAGATTGACTCTGAAAGAACTTATAAATGCAGAGGGCCGCATGGTGGCGCAGTGGGTTAGCACTGCTGCCTCACGGCGCCGAGGACCCAGGTTCGATCCCGGCTCTGGGTCACTGTCCGTGTGGAGTTTACACATTCTCCCCGTGTCTGAGTGGGTTTCGCCCCACAACCCAAAGATGTGCAGGGTAGGTAGATTGGCCACGCTAAATTGCCCCTTAACTTGGAAAAAATTAATTGGGTACTCTAAATTTAAAAACAAACTTTAAAAAAATAAATGCTGCGATTTAAAAGATTCAGAACAAAGGGTTCAAGGATTAATATTCGCCTAGTTTTTTTTTTAAAAAGAGAAATGGTTAAGAATAAACAACGGAAAATCTTCCACATATTTTTCATCATTTGTTCACTCCCTTTTCTCAATATTTGAACTGAATGTATTGTTTGTTTTCTACAGTAACCTATTCTAGGTCTGATCAGCCGGGGGCACTGTAGGATGGCTGAAGTATCTTTGCCAACCATCTTTGCATTGTATTCTGCAAGTTTAAAGCGGGAATTGCACCAAGCGAAATACCCTTGCTCTGTTATTATTTCTATTGGAGAAATATATATCTAATTCTCCCGCCCTACTCTCTGACTCTCGCCTTGTACAATATCTGATCCTCCTCTGAACTTTCCTTGTTTGATATAAGCTTCACTGTTCTTCCTCTTTCCTGCTTCCTCAACTGTGTTTAGATCACAACTCTCAATTCTAATTTATCCTTTCCCAGGTTCTCAAAGCTGTGCAGTTCTGCACCTCCCTCGGTCTATGATAATTCCTAAAATATAGTCAGGCTTTTAAAACCGCGGCTGGTCATTACTCAACTAGCTCTTCTCCCGCGTGACGATGTGACAACAGACCATGCCTACAGCGCAGTCAGCAGTTTTGGGGCGCGGGCGGGGGGGGGGGGCACAATTCTCATCCGTGCACTGAAGTCAGTGAACAAAATCCTCTCGAGGCCAATTTTGCTCACCAAGTGATTCTGGCTGCTGCAGGCAGTGAATGGGATTTTCTGTCCACGGCAGTTGGACCACTTAATTAGCACGAGCACTGGGAGAGGGAAGAGCGAAATGAAGGGAGGTAAGGGCAGAAAAGGGGAAAGTGGCAGGGAAAAGCAGAGAGGGATGGGAAAAAAGGGAGAGGGAAGGAACTAAATGGCGCGGAGAGGAAAGAGGGAAAAGAAGGGAGAGAGAGAGAAGGTAAATGAAGAGGACAGGGAAATGAAGATTGAAAGGAAGACAGAAGGGTGAAAATAAATGATGTGGGGGGTAGGAGAGAGGGAACGAGCAGAAATAAAACGATGGGGGAAGGGAGAAATTAAGGGTAGCAAGGGAGCATATATGAAGAGGGAGAGAGGGCAGACAAAGGGGAGGCAAGCAATGAATGGAAGAAAAGCGCCTTATAATTATAAAGAGGAGGCTGATGGCAAATGTATAATAAATTTATTTACAACTATTTACAATGGTCTGTGTAATGCAGCATCTCACACCCAGTGCAATCCTAGCTGGGAGGACTTATCTCACCAGGCCCTGATCAGGGCCTGCTTTTAACCTTTGCTCATAACGAGTCCCCGGTGGTAGCCCTCCGCCTCCTAACTGGGGAGCTCAAACTCCACGACTCCCACGGGAGGTCACAAATGTTTCCTCATGATTCTCGTGGGGGTTACGACACGCCCTAAGGAGATAGTAGCATAGCAGTCTCAGGCTGTAGCTGTGCACTGGTTTTATCGCACATTCACACACAGCACAGTAGGGCAGCACCTAGAAGGTGTGGTGTGTCTATCCGATGCCTGGGAGAAAAGGGACCAGAAAAATCAACTCCTTAGTATCGGAAGTATCGGGTGAAAATGCAAAAGGGAAGAAAGGGGAAGTGGGACACAATAGAAGACTGTGACCTGAAGAGTGTGTGAGTGTGTGTGTGCTGGGGGGTGGGCAGTCGGCTGGTGGTTTTGTTGGGCTCTGCATTGGCGAACGGGCGGAAGGCAGATCTTTTCAACTGGGGTGAGGGAAGAATGGGGCCATTTTGAATTGGGGAAGGAGATGAGTGAAGATATCGGTGGGTTGGAGTGGGACTGAAGTTCCAGGCTGGATTGAAAAAGGAGATGGTTGTCAGCATGAAGTGAGGGGTTGAAAGGGAGGGAAAATTGAAGTATGAAATTACTGAAGCTCAACCAGAAGGTCCTGAGACTTCTTAGAAATATTGATAGTCAGGATATTCATCAAATTGTCTTTCCGGGAGCTTTGATTTCACTAGTCTATGCTTCTCAAAATAACTTCTTGATTTATTGGGACCTCTCAGGCTGTAGCTGTGCACTGCTTTTATCCCACATTCACACACAGCACAGTAGGGCAGCACCTAGAAGTGTGTCTATCCGATGCCTGGGAGAAAAGGGACCAGAAAAATCAACTCCTCTTATCTTCATTGTGTCTTACCGATACTCAAGGCTATGAGCCTTGGATTTTCACTTGTGTTTTCAGTTTGGAAAGAAACGTTTCACACTGTCTTCTGTACCACAGACCTTGACTAAAGATCTCCACCCCTGCTTCTGCTCCTCTGCTGTTGTGGCCTGCACCCATTCCTTTGTTATCTATTGACTTGATCTATTTTGCACACTCCTGGCCAACCTTCCACCCTCTCTAAACTTCAATTCATCCAAACTTTTGCTGCCTGGATCCTTATTAACAAGTCCGGCTATCCTGTCAACCTATGCTTTCTCACTTACATTGGTTTCCAGTTCAGCAATGCCTTGATTTCAAAACATTTGTTCTTTTTCTCGAATCCTTCTATCTCACGGCCTCATCTCAGTCTCCCCCAGCTCTTATCTCTGTAATCCTCTAATTCTGGCCTCTTGGACATCAGTGATTTTCATCAACCCACCACTTAAAACCACGCCAGTCGCCCAAGATCTGGAATCCCTTCACTAAACCTCCCCACCTGGCTGATGCTCTCTCCTTGCTTGGACTAAGCTTTTGGTTACCTATCCTGGCATCTCCTTAGGCGGCTCAGCGTCAAATTCTGTTTGACGTCACTCCTGTGAAATGCCTTTGGGACGTTTTTGTTATGTTTAAGACGCTATAAAAAAAACATGAAATTGTTGTTGGCCTACCGTCCTCTAACGTTGTAGCAATGATCTCCTGTGAGGAGGGTCCTGTGCCCGCACGGTTACAGGCCTGGACCACCACTCCATACTGGGTGAACTTTTTCAGATTGTCCAGGGTGTACAGCTCGCTGTCGCCCGTTGTCTCCATGCTGATGATGTTGAACTGGTAGTTGCCACCGGTGCTGTACTCCCGATAACCAATCTGATAGCCGCGGATCAATCCATTTTGCAAGTGCTTCTTTGGAGCCTGAGCAAATGGCAGGGAAGAAGAAAATAGCGCAGGTCATTATGAATCACAGAGGTGGCACACAAGCACACAAACGTTTACCATTCTGGCTCTCGGTGGTGTTGCGTCGGAGATAAGTATTGGCCATGGCATTGCAGGTCATAGATGTTTTACAGCTTGGAAACAGGCTCTTCGGCCCAGCTTCTCCATGCCGCCCAGTCTCTATCACTAAGCTAGTCCCACTTGCCCACATTTGTAGGTGAAGGGAAGACGGCATTGGAGTGGGGTAGGTGGCAGGGAGAGAAATCCCTATTTCTTCTTCGACAACACTGTCCATGGGGTCGATTATGTCCATCTGAGAAGGAAGATGGATTAAAGGCTCATTTGAACCTTTGGCAGTGCGGCACTCCATCAGTACTCTGACTGGAATTGACCAGACAAAACTGGCAATTTCACTCAGCTCAGTGAGTCGGAAAGTGAAGCATCAGACGGACGTGGTTAGGGTTGTCCTCTGAGAATAGATTAAGACTCATAGGTGAAACGGAGGAAAATGAACTTTTCAGCTGGCAATAGCCTGCAATTGTGACACACTGCCTGCGATTAATTGATACAGGCTGGAGACCTGGTGAATTATCCATTCATCAACACTCCACATCCTGACATTGGGATGAAATGTCTGGAAATTAAAACTGTAGAAGAAAAGGAAGCTATTTCCAAAGTCGTTGCAAAGTAAAATTAAAATGCAAAAGCGGTAGTTCAGCTTTTCTATAAAACTGTTCTGCAAACAGGTATTATTAAATAAACCCAAAATCAACTTTTGCACTGCCAAAGCAATATTGGGCCTTGCTGCACACTTCACCCGTTATTGAAAGATTCTGACTAAAATAAATAATAATTCAGTAGAAGTAACACACGAGTGGGAAGTGAATGACAGCTCTGTCAGATTCAATTTCAGGTGAATAGTATTCAAATAATACAAAAGGCCACCACCCTGATTATCTTTAGGCAGGCATGTGAAGGTACACACAAGGAAATGGATCTGAACATAATTGCCTTTTATAAATATACGCAAGTACACACAATGGTCATTTAACATTCTCTGCTTAGTAATAAATTGGTAGAGTGGGTGACTGACTCTGCCAAGATATCATGAAAGCATAAAGTTAAAGGAAATTATCTCCATACCTACACAAATACATTACACACAGACCGATCCCCCCTCCCACACACACAGAGACATATTATGTACAGACTCTGTACACACACGCACCCACTCACCTATACTCACACACTTATTTCCTACACATGCACTAACAATTCACACATTCATTTATGCACAAACTCATGCACACCACACACATACGTGCACACTCCTTTCACCCATTCCACAAACACAAATCCACAGCCACCTTACACCTTCCTTGCCAAACATGTACATTAATTCCCACCCACGCCACAGTCAGACAGACTGGGGTTTGTTGTAAAGGTTTGGCATCTCACTAAGACATCTGGAGGCATGCGTGGTTGAGCATTAAATATTTAGTACCGAGTACCTGGCCCTGACTAGGTACTCGGTACTATGCCTATGCAGGCTTCTGCTAGATTACTGCCATACTCAGTCCACTATCATGTGACTCTCTCCATCATACTGCGGGCGGTACTGTACTCCAGTCCCATATTAACACTTGCTTTGCCGAACACCTTGCACTACATTTCCTCCAAACCTTTAACCAGCATATTTACAGTAAAATATATCTTTGTCCAACCCCTTCTCCACACACCCAACCCCCAAGTCACTGATTTTACATATTCAGATGTTATGGAGGCTTGACAATTCTTCCAGAACTTGTTTTTGTTACATTTTGCGGTGTGGTAGGCTCAGTTGCATTGAGCAAATTTTGAGGGTTCGGAGTTAAAATCACAGTATTCTGTGTCTCTTGACCTTAAGATTCATTTTGCCTCCAAGAGGAACAAACATTGACCTGAGGGGTCCTTGGATCACGTGAAACACATTCCATGGGTTTCCCTTTTCCTTGTGCAGATAAGATGTGTCCTTTCGAATTTCCATGCAATTTAACACAGCCTCCTCAACCTTGTTCTGCTGTGCTTCCATTCTGCTGTCCAAGGCTGTATTAATTTCTTTGTGCTGCTGAAAGGTTATATACTCCTTTTGCATCTCATCTTGAAGGACAATCAATTGTTCATTTGCTTCTTCAGCTCTTGCCAACTCCACCTGCGCTACAGTGCGTTGCTTCATCATCACTTGTAGTTCCAACACAACTTTTTCTGAAGTAATATTCGGTATCACATTTAACTCATCATATTTGTTTCAGGAGCAGGTACTGATATTTCGAAGAATCTTTTAAGGCAGCAGTTTCTTTGCGTACATTTTCTGCCTGTTGTTGTGCCTGGCTGGTTGAGCTCTTCCAATTCGTGGTTTGGTTTGCCAAAAATGGAATTTTGAGTTGCTATTTTCTCCTTGTGCTTTTCTGGAGTTATGTACTGAGTCCGGTCAATTCAGATTTTCCTGATTGCATTCTTCACAACATTCAACCTGTTTATTTCTCTCAAAGCCTTCAGATCTTGTAAGGTTTGGTTCATTGAACATTTTAGTTCATCATGCATTTTCAAAGGTGCACAGGCAACTTGAATCCTTTGTTTCAAGTCTTCCAATCCAGTTTTGAGACGAAAATTTTCCAATTTTGTTTCCGTCCTTTCTTTATCTGTTTGTGTGATGTTCTTTGTTTGATTAAATTAATGTTATGAAAGTTGCAGTGTTGCTACAAAGAACATGCAGACTTTGTACTAAACAAAGCTAATTTATTTACACCACACTACAAATTGTGCATTATTAAGTCTGTCAAAAAATCTAAGTATTAGATCACATACCTACAATACAGAGAACTGCTGAAAATCAGGACTGCTTGTAACACCTCCACTAACTCACTTCAGGACACACAGAGATCACCGTCTGGCACGTGAGATGAGCTCTTAGTCCATCTAGTGGCTGGATGGCGTAAATACATATTATTCTACATGATCATTCATCTACACCAAATGATATACTAGATATCATTACGGTCTGCAGCTTGGAACGCTTGACAACCTTGCCTTCAATCAGAGCCAGTTGACTCAGCACTGCCACCCACGCAGACACGGAGAGAATGTGTAGACTCCGCACAGACAGTGACCCAAGCCGGGAATCCAACCTAGGGCCCTGGAGCTGTGAAGCAACTGTGCTAACCACTGTGCTACCGCGCTGCCCAGTGCCTTTGCCCTCTAGTTGCTTTATCAGGGGTGACCATCACTTTTTTAAAGCTCTGCATGCTCCACCACTTGAAGATTAAAATGTTTGTCAAAGGCTTTTAATATCTGAAAGCAGACTGAAGAGTCATCTTTCTGATTACTTCATCAGCAGGTTCCCAAACGAGTACAGAAATGCATTAACCTGAACCTCATCCGATTTCCTACGCAATCCTGAACTGCTGCGGTAACTTAAAAACCTCTCCAATTATGTGCCTGGTTTGACCGCCTTGGATCATTTTAAATTGATCTGGCAGGGATGATTTGTTGTCCATGGTTGCTTTTGAGCACAGGGGAGTACAGCTTTAAATTCTCTTGCATTTTTAAAGACGGCGCTGGGGTAACTATTTTTCTATTCTGCTTTCCGTGCTTGTCACGTTTTGGCAGGCTCCCAGATCTCAAAAGGTTTGATTTTTTCTAGCGATTGGTGAAATGAAAATTTTGAGTCCCTTTGGAACATTTTCAGAGTATTTCAACCGGATTAACAGGTATCCCTGGCTTTGGTTGAGTTTTTAATGCTTAAGTTTTGGCTTCAACGGAGAACGGCCGCCACATGGTATAGCGCCGCCCATGCACCCGGGATGGTCGTGGTGATAAACAAAATGGATTGTTCTGGCATATTAATAGCCTGAAGACCTTTGAAGGCTAATTAAGCCCCAAAGGGCTGTTTAGCACACTGGGCTAACTCGCTGGCTTTGAAAGCAGACCAAGCAGGCCCGTAGCACGGTTCGATTCCCGTAACAGCCACCCCGAACAGGCGCTGGAATGTGGCGACTAGGGGCTTTTCACAGTAACGTCATTGAAGTCTACTCGTGACAATAAGCAATTTTCATTTCATTTTCATTTCGTTTTCAAAGGACATGCTTGTTAGGTGAATTGCACATTCTGAATTCTTCCTCAGTGTATCCAACCAGGTGCCAGAATGTGGCGACTAGGGGCTTTTCACAGTAACTTCATTGCAGTGTTAATGTGAGCCTATTTGTGACACTAATAAAGGTTATTATTTTATGCCTTGGTACTGAAATTATTCTCACCCTTGCTAGGTCCTTTGACACTGCCATTGTTGGGGATTCACAACAGATCTCCACATGCTCAGTTAGATGCATAGTGGATGTTTATTCTGTGCCTCAGCCTCCACGTCTGCAATGGAGCTTCCTTTTAGGTGATCTTTAGCTCTGTCTGCAGTTTAGGTGGACCTCAGTCAGGTCAGGCTGCCATTTCTTTAGATTATTTCATATTCTGAAGTCTTTCACCAGATTTTCTGGGTTCTTTCCTTAGCTCCCACCCTGTTGAGTTTGCCTGGTGCCTCACTAAGGGATCTGGAGGCTTGTGTGGTTGAACATTAAAACTTATTGGTAACACATATCTATATACATCTGCAAGAGATAGGTACAATCTCCATGCTGGCTTCTGCTAGCCTATACTGTACTTAGTCCACTATCATGTGACTCTCCACATCATACTGTGGGCAGTATTGATCTCCAGTCCCACATTAACCCTTACTATACTGATTGCCCTGATACAACAGGGCTTAGGAAACGTATTTAAATAGATGTTCATTTATTTTCTTGTACCAAATGTTAGACGATGGAACAGAAAGAATGAAACGTAGATTGAAGGTGAACTATGCAAAGGAAATAGAAAGATAGGAAGAAAAGGAGGTCAGACAAAATTATAAATTTAGATCCCGAAAAATAAATCAAAATATTTGATTGCTGACTTAATCTGGAATATATTCCAAAATATAATCCAGGTCAAGCGGGTGAAGTTACAATTGGCGAGCATATCGGGGATAATGATCACAATTCTGTTAGATTCAGTATTATCACGGAAAAGGACAGATAAAGCAGGAGTAAATATTTTGAACTGAGGGAAGGCAGATTTTGCAGAAACGAGAAGGGACTTGGCTGAGGTGGACTGGCCAGCACTGCTAGAAGATAAATCAGTGGAAAACCAGTTGGAAGAACTAAAATGCAGGATGCGAAATGTACAAAGTAAACATGCCCCTCCAAGAGTAAGAGTAGTATGCCAAATCTAGACACGCCCTGGGTTGTCTCGAGGAATATAGAGGAAGGTCAAACAGAAAAATAAAGCGTATGATAGGCATAAGGACCTAAGCATTTCAGATAGCCTAGACGAGCATAGGAAGTGCAGGAGCGAAGACCAAGAAAGTAGATTCTCAAGTAAATTAAAGAAAACCCAAAGATGTTTTACCAATATATTAATGGTAAAAGATTAGTTAAGGAAAAGGTGGAACCTATCAGAGATGAGGAAGGGAACTTGAGTTCAGGTGCAGAGGATGTTGGAAGAGTTTGAAATGAATATTTTGTCTCCGTGTTTAGAAAGGATGCAGATGTAGTAGTCCAGGAGGATTACTGTGAGATATTGTATTGGATAATCATAAAGAGAGAGGAAGTACTTGAAGGGTTGGAATCCTTGAAAGTTGGTAAGTCACCAGGGCCAGATGGATTGTTTCCGAGGCTACTGAAGGAGGGCAAGGAGGAGATAGCAGATGCTCCGAGAATGATTTTCTAATCCTCACTAGACACAAGGGAGGTACCAGAGGACTAGAGAAATGCAAACGTGGTTCCATTGTTTAAAAAGGGATCAAGGGAAATGCCAAACAATTATAGGCCAGTTAGTTTGACTGGTGGGAAAATTAGTAGAATCAATCCTGAGAGATAGGATTAACTGTTACATAGAAAGACATGGACTAGTCAGGGATAGTTAGCACGGATTTGTTAAAGGAAGGTCTTGCCTCACAAATTTGATTGAATTCCTGGAGGAAGTGGCAAGAAGGGTTGATGAAGGAAGTGCAGTGCATGTTGTGCACATGGATTGTAGCAAGGCTGTTGACAAAAAGTAAAAGCCCATGGGATACAGGGCAATGTGGCAAACTGGATAAAATGTTGGCTTAGTAACAGGAAACAAAGGGTAATGGTAGATGGCTGCCCTTGCAAATGGAAAGTTGTTTCATGTAGTGTTACACAGGGTCAATGTTGGGACCCTTACTGTTTGTATTATATATTAACGATTTGGACATGAAGGTGGGGGGCATGATTGGGAAATTTGCAGATGACACAAAGATTGGCCGAATGGTGGACAGTGTAGAGGATAGCTGTAATCTCCAAAGTTTTACAGATGGGTTGGTGGAGTGGTGATAAAGTGAGAGATGGAAATTAATACAGAGAATGGGAGGTCAAGCATTTCGGGAGATCAAACAGTTATAGTGAATATACTAAGAGGGGCGGATGAAGTGAGAGTTCTTGATGTACAAGAACACAGGTCCCTAAAGGCAGCAGTTCAAGTAGACATGGTTATACAGAAAGCACCATGGAATTCTTTCCTTCATTAGCAGAGGTATAGAACATGAAAGTGAGGATATAGGGCGCGATTCTCTGCATCCCACGTTGGGTGGGAGAATCACGGGAGGGCCGGGAGAATCACGCCATGCAGCCCTGGCACCCCCGCAATTCTCCCACCCCCCCCCCCCCCAAAATGGCGTGTCGCATTTTGCGACAGGCCGCTCGGAGAATCACCGCTCGCCGTTTCCCACGGTGACCAGCGATTCTCCGGCCCGTATGGGCTGAACGGCCTGCCGAACCCGACCGGTACATGCCGGCGCCAACCACACCTGGTCGCTGCCGGCGTGAACAGCGCGTGACCGGTGTGTGTGGGGCCTGTGGGTGGGCGGAGGGAGGATCGAGCACCACAGGCGTGCGCAGGAGATGTCTGGCCCGCGATTGGTGCCCACCGATCGTCGGGCCGGCGTCTCTAAAAGATGCACTCTTTTCCCTCTGCCGCTCCGCAAGATCAAGCCGCCATGTCTGGCGGGGCAGCGGAGGGGAAGACGGCAACCTGCGCATGCGCGGGTTGGCGCCGGCCAACCCGCGCATGCGCGGCTGACGTCACTTAGGTGCCGCCGGCCGCGTCATTCCCGGCATGCCGCTTTGACGCAAGCGTCAAGGCCGGGCGCTTGGAATTCACGCGCCGCCGCTCCTAGCCCCCCTCGGGGGGGGGGGGGGGGGGGGGGGGGGGGGGGGGGGGGGGAGAGAATAGGGGGCGAGGAGCGCCCTCTGACGCCGGAGTGAAACACTCCGGGTTTCACTCCGGCGTCGGCTGTTTGTCTCCCTTTGGGAGAATCGCGCCCCTAATGTTGGAATTGTATATAACTCTGGTGAGGCCACAACTGGAGTATTGTGTGCAGTTCTGGTCGCCACATTACAGGAAGGACGTAATTGCTCTGGAGAGAGTGCCGAAGCGGTTTACAAGAATGTTGCTAGGGTTAGAGAAGTGTAGCTATGAGGAAATATTGGATAATTTGGGGTTATTTTACTTGGAACAAAGAAGACTGAGGGGTGACTTGATTGAGGTCTGCAAAATTATGAGGGGAAGTGAGAGAATGGAGAGGATAAAATTGTTTCCCTTGGTGGAGAATTGCAGAACCAGGGGACATAGATTCAAGTTGGGCGAAATTCTCCGACCCCCAGCAGGGTCGGAGAATCGCCTGAGGCCGCCTAAAATCCCGCCCCCGCCATGGCAGAGATTCACCGCCATCCGGGAAGTGCCGGGGGCAGGAATCTCGCCACTCCGATCGGAGAGGCCCCTGCGGTGATTCTCCGGCCCGGATGGGCCGAAGTCCTGCCGCTGGGAGGCCTCTCCCGCCACCAAGGTTTGAACCACCTCTGGAACGGCGGGATCAGCGGCACGAGCAGGCCCCCGGGGTCCTGGGGGGGGGGGGCGGGGGGCGATCGAACCCCGGGGGGTGCCCCCATGGTGGTCTGGCCCGCGATCGGGGCCCCCCCTCCGAGTCCGGGCCAGTGCCCTGGCTGCACTATTTTCTTCCGCGTCCGCCATGGCGGAGGCCATGGCCGAAGCGGAAGCGGAAGAGAACCCCACATCGCGCATGCGCCGGCAGTGACGTCAGCGGCCAGCTGCCGCTGACGTCACTGCCGGCGCATGCGCGGACCGGCGAAAGCCTTTCGGCCAGCCCCGCTGCCGGGGGCGCCGGTTTTTTGCGCCAGTCTTCTGGTGGCAACCACTCCGGCGCGGGGCCGGCCCCCAAAGGTGGGGAGAATTCCCCACTTTTGGGGAGGCGCGACCCCTGAGTGGTTGGCGCCACTCCCCTACTCCGGGACCCTCCGTCACGCCGGGTAGGGGAGAATGCCGCCCAAGATAAGTGGCAGAAGGTGTAGAGGGGGCATGAGGAATAACTTTTTTATGCAGAGGGTACTGGGAGTCTGGAATTCACTGCCCAAGTTGGTGATGGAGGCAGAGACTCTAAATTCTTTTAAAAAGTACCTGGATCTGCACCTTAAGTGCTGTAAACTACTGGGTGCAGGAAGGTGGGATTAGAAAAAGCACTAGAGTGGGATTAGAAAAGGCACTAGAGTGGCCTTGGGCTGGCACGGACAAGATGGGCTGAATGGCCTCTTTCGGTGCTGTAACTTGTCTATGCTTCTAGGTATCAGTAAACCTGCACACAGAAAATAACTGTGCCCTCATTGTATAATCTAATTTTGTATTCACATTACAGGAAAACAAATAGATCCTATTACCTTCAGTAATAACTGCCTGGGAGTTTATAAGGTAGTTACAATCATTTTTAACCTTCATTGTCAATTGTGCTTTTCCACAAATGCCCCCCCTTTTTTTTTTAGCAATTACACCTAAGTGAGGTACAGCATGATTTATGTCCAGAGTAAATATTCTTGCACTCAACTGCAGAAATGACTTTAATCCCAACGCTAGCAAAGTGCCCGCTGAGGGGGAAAGGTACCCAATAACTCACTAGGCTACCCAGTCTCATGTACTGTGATGCAAGAGCAACGTGTGATCGCCCCGTGCCTCAACTTCGGCGAAAGAGCGTGTGGCTTCCACTTCCACGTATTGGGAAGAAACGCATCTTTCCCTGGATAAACGACTAATTAATTCCTTATTATTCTTGCAGTACAATGGTCTGTCCACTACACCTGTAAGTCTTTCAATGGAACAATGAAAATCCACCACCAAAGTAGTCATGGTTTCAGCTAACAAAGGCAAGAAACTTTTAGCTGACAAAATTTACACATCCTGTCCTAAATTATCAATATATTGTTTAATAAAGGATAGTCCTCAAAACAATTCTTTTTGAGCACATTCACAAATAACGCAAAACCAAAACAGCTGTATAACCTCACTATATGTAGTGAGGAGAGGAACTCAGGGAGTGCACTCAATGCAATGCACGAGTCCTCCAAATTTTCCATTCTTGTCAGAGTAAATTTTCACTCAAATTCATTTACCTTCCAAGTCACTTTGATGCACTGAGAAGACAGAGATTCCAGTACAACATCCACGGGTGGGCCATCAGGGGCTAGAGAGGTTAAAATATAAATATGAAAATTACCAGCCGCACTGAACCGTGAGCCAAAGTGAAATCAAGAACATCTGGAAAAATTGGTCTTTATTTATTTTTTCCACACGTTTGTGTACCCCACACCCCACACCATTCACCTCACCTACCAAACACACACATGTAACCATTGCACAAAAGATATACGACACGTTAGCTGCTTTCTGCGCATATTTACCCAGGCTGGCACTAAATAGAACAGTGTGGTACTCAGGCCCCACTCAAAGCATGTTCCTGCACTCCTCTCACTGAATCAGCGAGGAACGCCCAAGGACGTAGCTTCAATAATCGACAGTCGAACCTCAGGTTATTGATCTAACAAGTTTATCAGCTGAGCATCAACTGCCTAGGCAGGGTCAAGTGTGCTGGACTAGTCGGTCCCTTCCTGCCAGTTATTTACCTACAATTGTAAAGGCTCTGTAAACTCCCCACACCCTTTCTGAAGAGACAGCAGAAGGCCATGGATTGTTGGCATCTGACACTTTTTTTCTGTCGATAAGACACAGAATAGTCACATGCCATAAGCACATTAGACTGTAAATACATCTTGCTTGTACATTTTTGTCGATGTTATTGGATACAGTAATGGTAAAAATTATGATTGGGATTTTTAGATTTGAGCAACTTGGAAACCTTCACGCATACTTCTTTAAAGGAAAGAATTAAAAACAATACAAGGTTGGAATATCAACACCAAACAGCAGCATGGTGGTTAGCACTGCTGCCTCACAGCGCCAGGGATCGGGGTATAATTCTGGCCTCGGGTGACTGTCTATGTGGAGTCTGCACTTTCTCCTCGTGTCTGCGTGGGTTTCCTCCGGGTGCTCCGGTATCCTCCCACAGTCCAAAGATGTGGAGACTAGGTGGATTGGCCATGCTAAATTGCCCTTAGTGTCTAGAGTTACAGAGATAGGGCAGGGTGTGGCCGTGGGTCGAGGTTCGGTGCAGACTCGATGGGCCAAATAGCCTCCTTCTGCACTGCACAGGTTCTATGATTCTATGAATTGCCAAAGTTCTGGAGAAAATAGGATAAATTCATCAATTGGGCGCTTCTAATGATGTGCTACGGTCTAGGCGAGCACAGGTAAGATTTAAGGCTACAGCATTGCTGCATTGATTCTTTGTACATGAGACACCCTTCAGCCCAAACTCCCTCCTTGAAGAGCAAGGTTGAAAAATCTTCATCTTTATGTGGCTTGAAACAGGAGGCTGCCTAACCAAAATGTACGACTTCATTTGAAAGCACCGGGAATTCTGCCAATGAAGCAGCAAGCAATTGTGTCCAAGGAGGCTTTGAAATGAAAGGACTAAAGGCAGCAAAGACAAAATAAACCAATTGACCTGATGAAGGATTAAGGAAAATGTCGGGAGTCTTAAGTAATTTTGGGTACAAGGATAAAAAGGAGAACAAATGGGAAGCAATTTGAAAAGTGCATTAGCATTAAGTTGATATCTTAATGAAAATGCCACATGATGAGACGTCAGCTAATTCTTCACTCTCTGGAGCTTTCTTCTTAAATCCTGTGCTCAACGTGTGGGGAAAAATGCGAAGGAACAAGTTTGCAAGGAGATGAAAGTGTGTTGCGAAATTAAACTGTCCCATAGTGGGACCACTTTCTGTACAGTTGTTAATGTTTTCATGGTGGGGGCGTCACTGGCAATGTCAGCATTGGTTGCCTATTCTGCAAATTGTCCTGGGCGTATTATGTCAAGGCGCTCTGGAAGCCCAAACATGGACTCGACATTGGCGAGCAAAGCATAGGGAACCAGCTGTACCTTGCAATATTTAGGGCCTCTGGGACTACCTAGAATTTTGCCCTTGCTTCTTTGATTTTGCCAAGGTCCTCCTGAAACACCTCGGGATATTTCCCGATGACTTCATATCGACGATCGGTTTGCATCCTGAAGATTTTCTGCCAGTCCAGTTAGATTTTTGTAGCAAGTCTCTGCCCAGATGACTGGGTCCTGGTCCTTGCACAACCATGAGGGGAAGTCTGACCTTCTATTGCCGATGGGGACATGGCCTGGTATCCTACAGGCACAGGGTTGTGAAGGTCTGTTCCCCGATAATAGAGATAGTGGCTCCAGTGTCAACCTCCATTTGCAAAAGATGACAGTTGACCTGGAGTTTAATTTTGATAGGGTGGTGATGCAGTTCAACTGCATTAGTTCATCCTGTTCATCTTTAAAATGAAAGAAGTCAAATGAGAATTGGCATTGAATAGGGAAAATGCATTTTGCTTTAAAGTAAAGTAAAGGATATCAAATGTTATTTTTGGTATGGTTATAGTCCTAATGCCCTCCACTCCTTATCCTCCCATCATCTGGAAAAGAATGATACTTCCACAAACTTACTGCTGTTAGTTTGAAGTAAACTGTCCCAAGGTCAGACCCAGTGGTGAGGCTAAATGTTTTTTGTTCAAAAAATGCAATCTGGTGATGGAGGCAGGATAAAAACATTTCAATCCCCTGCGACTGAGGAAAGTTATCAGCTACAAAATCCTCCTTCTTCGGCTGCTCTGTAGATCAATCAGTGGAGAGGTCTGGTAGCTCACAGCACGGTGTCAGTGCGCAGTCTTTTCAGTATGATTAGATTCCTCTTCAATCACTTTGATAAGGTTCAATCAGATTGATACATGGGGTTTCGCTGCACCATCACTCATTGATTAAAGCAACATTCTCACTCCAATGAATAGGCAAGTCACACACAAACACACAATCAATTGGATACCCAATATGGAGCTCTGACCTAGGAGAACATCAGGAACATTATGCTGAAATATCAGCCATGTGGTATAATTCGATGCTTCTGTCGTAAAGTAACAGAAGTTACCACCGGTGCCATTTGATTTGAAGTAGGAATATGGAGAGGGGTGGGATTTTACAGCCCTTCTGACTGGCAGGATCTTCCAGAACTGATGGCGGCACAAACAGCCAGACTAGCACATAATTATCTGGGCCAGAGTGATTTCCTGGTTAGGTTAGGAGATGAGAAAGGAACCTCTGGGATTATTTCCTTTCCTTGTCGTCCTGCCATTGTATTTGGTTATTGGCCGATTGAAAAGCAGAGATGGCCCAAACGGTTCCACCCTTGACCATTGACCTTTTTTTTTTACCTGCTTCATCCGTGGTGATGGTGAGCTCATTGCTGGCCTCGCTCTTGCCAATGCGATTTTTGGCGTACATGCGGATGTTGTAGGTGGAAGATGGGTGCAGGTCAATGATTGTGGCCTGGTTTAACTGAGGCGAGACATCTTTCGTCCTTTGCACCGCATCCCAGGAATCTATAGGACACATAAAACATTTCTCTTTGACAAGTATATAAAGATTTTCACATTTTAATGATGTTTTAGTTTTGAATTTATGTAATTGAAATATTGAGCTCATCAAATCGGATGTCACTGCGAGCAAATGGAACAGTTTAGATGGTGTCATCCTCCCATTCCTGATTTTAGACAAACTTATCCAGTGGGATTCAGTTGGTAGGTTCATTTTACACGTGCCCAATTACACACTCCGTTAAAGTCAATAGGCATCCGGCCCAAACCAATCCCAGTCCTAATGGTTAGCGAAGGTTAAAATCAGGACTCCTGTTTTTTTCCAGTGTAAGGAAAGCACAGAAGAGAACTCTCTCAATGGTGCAAATCTGGTAACCCCCAATCTTGTGAGTTCCCTGTATCGTACCTGCGTGAACGTTTCTCCAGGTGGCCTGAGCAAGATTGTTAATTCTGTCCCAATATGGGCTGGTTTAGCACAGTGGGCTAAACAGCTGGCTGGTGATGCAGAATAATGCCAGCAGCGCGGGTTCAATTCCCGTACCGGACTCCCTGAACAGGCGCCGGCATGTGGCATGGGGCCTTTCACAGTAACTTAATTTGAAGCCTACTTGTGACAATAGGCGATTATTATTATTAATTGATTGGTCGCACTGTGTTGCAGACTCATGCCCACTGCAAACTCATTTCACACACAAGCCTGGGAGGTGCTGGAAAAGATACGTGCCCGACCAGCCTGCGGTAAATTTGAACTTACGTTCCGGATGTGCCAAGGTAGGGTCCAAACCTAACACTTGGCCCAGTGAGTGAAACAGCAAAGTCTGTTCTGAAAACTGATGACCCTTTAACAACTGATGATGTTAGGAGAGCCAGGGACGTAGTCACAAATTAGCAATCAGTCAAAGCAGTGGATACAACTGTCAAGTGCTGCAATATGAGGGGAAGCTGATTTAGGGAGAGGAATACATTTAATGGTCCTGATTTTCGTCTCAGCAATGAAAAGCTTTTGCCATTCTTCTCATAGATAGGTGCCTAGAAACCTTTTGCAGGATTTTCACTAATCGTATACCAACACAGCACTACAGGGGTGGGGGGGCGGGGGGGGGGGGGGGGGGGGGGGGAATCTGTGTCAGCTGTGAGCAGAGGCAAGCAACAGGGAGCTCTTCAAGCTGTCAGATCGAATGATACTCACTGAGACACGCAGACTGAAAACCAGGAAGTGAAAAAAAAAACTATAAATAACATTTAAATTATTTCATAGGGAGCAAAATAATGATCGGGAAACGCAGATGGATTTAAGCAAGGGGCTGGTTTAGCACAGGACTAAATTGCTGGGTTTGAAAGCAGACCAAGGCAGGCCAGCAGCTCGGGTTCAATTCCTGTACCAGCCTCCCCGAACAGGCGCCGGAATGTGGCGACTGGGGCTTTTCACAGTAACTTCATTTGAAGTCTACTTGTGACAATAAGCAATTTTTCATTTCAAGATCAGGGAGAAAAGCAGGAAAGCTAAAATCATTTTTTTTTTAAAATTGTAACATTATTTTTTCATGAAAAATTGAGGCTCCATACTTGTAAAATTATTTATCAGGGCCAGAGAGGTTGTTCAGCAGAACCCGTCATTGAAAATTCACCTACTCCTGAATGCATCTGCCCTGAGACATCCAGCCATCTGACATATGAGATTAGTGATAGTTGTTCTAAGTTCATCCCAGTCCAGTGATATCTATGCTCAGTCTACCATCAAGGTCTATAAGAGTGTACAAGGAGCAGGGTATCTCTGATATCAATTTATGGATTTCCACATTTAGCTGCGCAAGTACAGGTACCAGAAGTTGGCAACAGATTCAAACACCGAGCTTTGTTAGTCTCAACATTAAAGGTGGAGTTCTCCAGTACCCCCGTGGCAGAGGATGCTCGCCATTGGCCACCGGCATGATTATCCGGTCCAGCTAATGGCGTTTTGCTGCATGGCTCGCTCATCCCGCTGCCAGGAATCCCGCAGCGGGGGTTGATTTTGGCAGGATCTGAAGATCCCTTCCGGCGGGAAGGGCTGGAGAATTCCGGCCTAAGTCTGCACCAAACTCCAGGCCGAGATAAACGGGGAAACAAAATAATATTAAAATGCCGTCTGCCATTAAGAGTGTCCTAATTAACCAGCACATAACACACTTTTGCGCAAATTGCAGGAAAGATGTCATTTTATAATGACTGTGTGATACCTGAATTGCTAAACATTGGTTCTGAAGGCAGCTAACACACAGCGTCTGTTACATTAGCCCATGGGTTTTATAATATTCATAAGGTTAATGTAACTGACACCAAGTATTTACAGCCTCAGGGCATTAACAGCCTAAAAAAAACCTGCTGAATAATCAATGACACCGTGTACTTTCAGAGGGGAAATTATACAAATGTGAGCAATAAAGTGGCAGATTTGAAAGAATGAAATGGGACGGCCATTGCTAAACGTTTGCCTCCCTCAGATCACGAAAAGCTATCATTCTTGATGTGCAGCGCTGACAACGAGCAAGGTCTTCTTCAATTTGCAAGTGAAAATTTGCATTATTCTAATCCATTAAAGGTTATTTCCCCTCATTGGAAGTCTAACGGGACACTGAGGGCGAGATTCTCCCAAAACGGGAGAAATCGTAAAGCTGCCGTAAAACCCGGGCGGGTTTTACGGCAGTGCGCCCCTTCCCGACGGGGGACCGATTCTGGTCCCCGGTCGGGGCTAGCAGCCCGACGCCGTAGGCTCCGGCAAGACGGGCTTAACGAAAATCGTTAAGCCCGCTTACCGGAGTTAGCGCCGGCTGACGCGTCATATGACGTCAGCCGCGCATGCGCAGTTTGGAAGACTCCAACCCGCGCATGCGCGGGTGACGTCATCGCGTTTTTGCGCGAAACCCGCGCATGCGCGGGCCGGGTTGCCCCTCAGCCGCCCCGCGAATGGATACTACGGGGCGGCGGAAGGACAAGTAGTGCGCGGGCATCGGGCCCGCTGCCCGCGATCGGTGGCCCACCGATCGCGGGCCCATGGCACCCTTGGCACGGCCATGGTACTGCCGTGCCAATCGGTGCCATGGTTATAAAAAGCGAGTTGGTGACGCCGTTTTTACGAACGGCAAGACCAGGTGTGTTTGCCGTTCGTGAAAACGGCGGAAAGGGCTGGGACTTCGGCCCATCTAACAGCTGTGAATCGCTGCCGGCCGTAAAAAAACGGCGGCAGCGATTCGGGTCGGGACTTCGGCGGGGGGGTGGGAGAATAGCGGGAGGGCGGGAAAAATGTCGGGAAGGCCCTCCCGCTATTCTCCCACCCGTCGTGGGGGGCAGAGAATTTCGCCCTGAGAATCAGACTCTGTCTCTATGGTCGAAATGTGGGTCGGATCGACACCTGGAGATTCCCACGTGGCCTTCTGCTTCCCACTGCCCCGCATTCAAACTCCCGTCACTGGGGATTCAGCAGGCTGACTCTGGCACCACAGAGCTGTCCCGTGCCAACTGGATGGTCAACAGACTCTTCTGGGGCAACTTTAACTCCAAAACATGAGTGGGTTTGGGAGGTTAAACTGTTAAAAATTGGAGATGGGAACTCAACCCACCTCAAAGGTGCTCTTTTCCAGTTTTAACAGCGGCAAAACAAGGGTGGGCAACACATGCCCTCCCAGGAAGTGGGTCGGTCATTGAAACCATTCGAGGAGTCAGCGAGCCTTCATTCCAACAGTGTTATTATTTTTAACCCATGCAAGTTGGGTTTCCCAGATTTGGGAAACCAACAGGTAAAAGGAGGTGATAAGCACTGGATCCATGAGGTAAGTCTTTATGGCACTGCTTGTGCGTCTGAAGGAGCAGAAACATTCCCTCGAGGTCCAACGGGTTTAGCCTGTAAACGCTCATGCAATCATCCGCTCCCCCGACAAATCACCCAATCCACAGTGAAGGGGTCCTGTCCTCTAATCGCCACTTTGTTCCACAGGCGATTTTGTCCCACCCTTTGACTAGAGCTGCCCACCCTGGCAGCCATCTTTCCTGACGTCTGCACTTAGACTTTGGCCTTCAGCTGCAGGCTTTTCAGACCAACAAACAGCGAGTCAATCAAGTTGCCTGTCAACAACTTAAAAAGCTTGAAAATGTAAAAGTTAAAAACTGCAGGACGTTCAGGGAATATTGCGCATGATCTGGTTTCTTGTCCATAAAGCCTCACCATCTGTTTCAGAATTCACTTAAATAGGGCGGCTTTTCTTACTACAGTGGATAGTTCTTGACTGCCAAACTACCTTTTATCCAGATGCAATGCTTTGTAACTAATATGCACAAGTGCTTGCCTCTGTTGTTTTCTCCAGGGTTGTTTACCACAGGACAACTGCGGAGGACTGGGAACCCCTGTCAGTTTAACTACAGCCCAACAGGGCCCGAATGTGAACCATTTTATAACAATGGTGTCAGGGCATGAGTCATAGGGCGGGATTTACCGACCACTCCGTCGCGAGTCTTTTTGGGGTGGAGGTTGCCCGCCAGCGGGATCTACATTATTTATTAATGATTTGGACGAGGGAACTAAATGTATTATCTCCAAATGTGCATTTGATACAATGTTGGGTGGGAGGGAGAGCTGTGAGGAGGATGCAGAGATGCTTCAGCGGGATATAGACAGGTTGTGTGAATGGGCACAGGCATTGCAGATGGAGTATAATGTGGATAAATGTGACTTCGATAGCAAAAATAGGAAGGCAGGTTATTATTTGAATGTGTGTGAATTGAGAGAGGTGGATACTCAGCGAGACCTTGGTGTCCTCGTGCATCAGTCGCTGAAAGTAAGCGAGCAGGTACAGCAGGCAGTAAAGAAGGCAAATGGTATGTTGGCCTTCATAGCCAGAGGATTTGAGTATAGGAATAGAGATGTTTTACTGCAATTGTATAGGGCATTGGTCCTTATCTGAGGAAGGATGTTCTTGCTATGAAGGGAGTGCGGCGAAGGTTGATTCCTGGGTTGGCGGGACTGTCATATGAGGAGGGGCTAAATCGGTTAGAACTGTATTCAGTGGAGTTTTGAACAGTGAGACGGGATCTCATAGAAACTTACAAAATTCTAACAGGATTAGACAGGGTAGATTCAGAAAGAATGTTCCCGATGATGGCGGAGTCCAGAACTAGAGGTCATAGATTGAGTATAGGGGGTAAAACCTTTAGGACTGAGGTGAGGAGAATGTTTTTCACCCAGAGAGTGGTGAATCTGTGGAATTCACTACCACAGAAAGTAGTTGAGGTCAAAACGGTGTGTAATTTCACGAAGGAATTAGATAGAGCTCTTGGGGCTAAAGGGATCAAGGGGTATGGGAGGAAGGTTGGATCAGGATATTGAACTTGATGATCAACCATGACCATAATGAATGGCGGAGCAGGATCAAAGGGCTGATTGGCTTCCTCCTGCTTCTATTTTCTATGTTTCCACCGACCCTGCTGCTGTCAACGGGATTTCCCTGTTTCAGCACCCCACGTTGCCAGGAAACCCGTGCGCAGGCGTGGGACTGGAATTTCCCGCCGGCGTGAACAGTCAGTAAATCCTGGCCATAGAGTTTTAGAGCACGGAAAGAGGCCCTTTGGCCCATCGTGTCTGTGCCAGCCATCAAGCGCTTATCTATTCTAATCCCATTTTCCAGTACTTGGTCCATAGCCTTGTCTGCGGTGGCCTTTAAAATGTGCATCTAAAACCTTCTGAGATGTTACAAGGGTTCCTGCCTTTACCATTCTTTCAGACAGGGGGTTCCAGATTCCACCACCCTCTGGTCGAAAAAAAAATCCTCAAATTCCCTCTAAATCTCCTGCTCATTACCTTAAATCTACATCCCCTGGTTATTGACCCCTCTGTTAAGTGGAAATGTTTCTTCCTCTCTACCCGATCTATGCCCCTCGTAATTTTGTACATATCAATGAGTTTCCCCTTCATCCTTCTCTGTTCCAAGGAAAATAACCCCAGCCTCTCTTCATAGCTGAAATGCTGCAGCCAGGCAGCATTGTGGTGAATCTCGTTTGCACCTTTTCTAGTGCAAACACATCCTTCCCATAGTGTGGCAACCAGAACTGCACACAGTACTCCAGCTGTGATCAAAGGAGCATTTTATATGGCTCCATCATAACCTCTCTGCTCTTGTATTCAATGCTCGGCTAATAAAGGCAAGTATCCCATATGCCTCCTCAATAACCTTATTTACCAGTCCTGCTGTTTTCAGAGATCTTTGGACATGCAACCCAAGGTCCTAGTGTCCTACCTTTCATTGTATATTCTCTTGACTTGTTAGTCCTCCCAAAATGCATCACCTCACACTTTTCAGGGTTCAATTCCATTTGCCACTGTTCTGCCCATCTAATCAGCCTGTCTATATCATCCTGTAATCTAAGGTTGTCCTCCTCACTATTTACCAAACCTGCCAATTTTCATGTGATCTGCGGACATACTGCCAACATTCACATCTAGATCATTACTGGACACTACAAAGAGCAAGGGACCTAGCACCGATCCATAGGACCATAAGACATAGGAGCAGAAATTAGGCAACTCAGCCCATCAGGTCGGCTCTGTCATTCAACAATGGCTGATATGTTTCATCCCCATTCTCCTGCCTTCTCTCCATAACCCCTGATCCCCTTATTAAACAAGAACCTATTTATCTCTGTCTTAAAGACACTCGGTGATTTGGCCTCCACAGCCTTCTGCGGCAAAGAGTTCCACAGATTCACCACCCTCTGGCTGAAGAAATTCCTCCTCATCTGTTTAGAGATCATGAGTAAGGAGATCTGCTGTATAAATGTAAAATCATTGTTGGTGCATGACTGAAGTAAAGGGGGAGGAATTTTATGTGTCAGAGAATACATCCCTGCTGGTAAAGTGTCACGTGATGTGTACTGACGTCAGCAGAGAGTTTTGCGCAGGCTTTGCCATTCTCTGTCTTCGATTATATGAGCAATGCCTCATAATAAAACCTCTCATCACATTTTTAAGAATCCAAAGTGTGGGCATCTCCGTACCTTTGCTCTTTGTGACTAACAAAGAAACATAACAGATATCTAAATAAGCAATGTTATAGGGAGAAAAAAATCTGAATGTTGGTAAAGAGGGGAGGCTTAATGTTTGAACAAAACGTTTTTGTCAAATTGTGAACCCTAGTTAAGGATTTTTATTCGCACATTAACCTGTTCAACGTCCATTGCCTACATTGTATGTCCAGTCCTTCCTATAATGCTATATTGTGTATTACAGTCCAGCAGGGTGTGAAGGAGGAGGTGAAGTGTGGATTTTGCTGGCAAAATAACAGCGTTTTAAAAATGTACACCATTATAATGTGCAAGTTGATGAATGCAAAAGATATATCATTAGCCATCAATCTCCAGAACTCACTTCCTGATAACATAATGACTAGGAACTCTTTCCTAGACTTTATACTTTATAATTACAGTCTCGACTTTAGACTGGCAGGTCGTTAGCATGCCTGCAGTGATTTAGCCGCAGTCCAAATCATCCCTCCCTGTCCAATCCTGCTACCTCCTTACAAGTTGCAATTTTAACCCATTCTTTAAGCAGGGAGGTGGGATGCCCACGAGAAGGCAAAAGGTCTTTTTTTCAAACACGCAGGTAGATCTCTGATCATATCATCAAGATCAGGCAGCCATTTTAATCCAAGGCCTGTGCAGGGAAGTCGTCAATTCGGCAGCAAGTGTAACCAAGGTGAACGAGGCCCAGAAAGGTGAATTTATTATTCTGGTTTCTTGTGGTTCGTGCTTCTCCAGCCTCTACAGAGAAACCACTGAGCCTGCCCTGTCTTTCTCTTCGCCCATCCCCTGACCCTCATTGCCCTTGATACCTGAGTGCCAAAGATGTTTAAAACACCAAACTTGGGCCCTCCACCTCACAGGACTTCTATCTCACCAGCCATTTTGGCATCTTCCGCAAGAAGGAACTGAAGGCACTATTGCTAAGTTTGCAGATGATACAAAGATCTGTAGAGGGACAGGTACTATTGAGGAAGCAAGGGGGCTGCAGAAGGATTTGGACAAGTTAGGAGTGTGGGCAAAGAAGTGGCAAATTAAATTCAATGTGCAAAAGTGCTATGATTTGCACATTAAAAAGAGGAATTTAGACATAGACTATTTTCTAAATGGGGAATTGCTTAGAAACACAAAGGTACTTGGGAGTCCTTGTTCACGATTCTCTTAAGGTGAGCGTGCAGGTTCAGTCGGCAGTTAAGAAGGCAAGTGCAATGTTAAGAGGGCTAGAATACAAGACCAGGGATGTACTTCTGGGCTGTATAAGCTCTGGTCAGACCCCATTTGGAGTATTGTGAGCAGTTTTGGGCCCCGTATCTAAGGAAGGACGTGCTGGCCTTGGAAAGGGTCCAGAGGAGGTTCACAAGGATGATCTCTGGAATAAAGAGCATTCATATGAGGAACAGTTGAGGACTCTGTGTCTGTAATCGTGGAGTTTAGAAGGATGAGGGGAGATCATATTGAAACTTACAGGATACTGCGAGGCCTGGATAGAGTGGATGTGGAGAGGATGTTTCCACTTGTAGGAAAAACTAGAACCAGAGGACACCATCTCAGACTAAAGGGACGATCCTTTAAAACAGAGATGAGGAGGAATTTCTTCAGCCAGACGGTGGTGAATCTGTGGAACTCTTTGCCACAAAAGGTTGTGGAGGCCAAATCACTGAGTGTCGTTAAGACGGAGATAGATTTTTGATCAATAAGGGCATCAGGGGTAATGAGGAGAAGGCAGGAGAATGGGGATGATTTGGAAGCTACTCCCTCACTTCGTAAACAGTGGTGTTACATTAGCCACTTTCCAGTCCTCTGGGACCGTTCCTGCCTCCAGTGATCCCTGAAATCAAAATCTCCTGAGACCGAACACTGGAGGGGTCGGAGGAACGTCTCCCCTCCCCACTCCCCCACCATCCCACAACTCCTTCCTGGAATTAAAATTGGTTCTTCAGTTTCAGGAACTCACCTGACTTGTTCTTGCATTCAATGTCAAAGCCAGTGATGGGGCTGTTGCCATCAAAGCCCATGCTCCACCTCAAAGCAATGCTCCGAGCTCTCACCTCACGGATCTCAATCTCAGGGGGATCTGGAGGTTCTGCAAGATGACAGACAGAGTCAGCTCAGAGAAAAAACAAAGTGCATTTGTACTAAATGTTTCATAGTAGATTTTGATTTGTTAGCCTGGTAATCTCTACGGTAACCTCCACGGAAACTCTTCAAACCTTTATTAGAAGTGAACATTTGGTTCTTAGCAAAGTGCTTATATCCCAAATGAGCGAAATATGGATTCTAAAACAAGAGCAGAAAATGCTGGAAGAACCCCTCACAACGTATGTAGAGAGAGAAATTGAGTTAACGTTTCGAGACCACTTGGCTCTTCATCAGAACTGATGAGCAGCCAAATGGACTTGAAATGCAAGCCGGGATTCTCCATTGCGAGTCCGTCCTGCTACCTTTACTAGTGAGGAGGGAGAATTTTGCATCAGCAAAATCTCCCAATCACTGCAGCAGGACCAGAGAACCCTACTCCCGTGAATGGATGGAGAATTCCGCCCAATAACTCTGTTCTTTCTCCCTACAGATGCTGCCAGACCTGCTGTGTTTTTTCAGCATTCTCTGTCCTCATTTAGATCACAACTGTAAGTAGATGAGAATTTCTTTTACATGTCAACACTGAAAAGACAAACTGGCTTCACCACCCACCATAACCTCCATTTGTTCATCAACCATTCTATCCTTCGTCCAGACTCTTCATAATCCCGTCACCTTATTGGATCCCGAGAAAGCCTACCTGTAACTCTCTAATCTTGCTCGTCTCCTGCCGCACCCAGCCCATCTGCTGTTGAAACACCCATCAATACCTTTGATACCTCTTGAGCCAAATACTCCAAATGTCCTCCCATCTTGCACCCTTCGGGAACTTGAACTCATTCAAATCCCTGCCACTCCAGTCTGATCTCGCACCGAGACTCGTTCACCCATCACCACTCTCTTCATTGAGGTGCTTCCAGGCTGATTAGCTTCCAGTCCAGCATTGGCTTTGAAAATTCTCATTCTGGTTGTCAAATTCTTGCACCCCCCTCCCACCCCCACCCACCCCCCCCCCCCCCACCCCCCACCCACCCCTCCCCCCCCACCCACCCACCCCTCCCCCCCCCCACCCACCCACCCCTCCCCCCCCACCCACCCACCCCTCCCCCCCCCACCCACCCCCCCCCCCCCTCCCCCCCCCCCCCCCCCCCCCCCCCCCCCCGCACCCCATCCATCCCTCCATCTCTGTCAAAGCCTACAGCGAGACAGCCACCTTTTTTCAGCTTTGGCCTTTTGTACATCCCTCACACCCCTCGCCCCCACCATTGGGAACACTGCCTTCAGCCGTCTAGACCCTGTGCCTGGAAGCTCGCTCCCCAAACCTCTCCAACTCTTCATTTCTCTCTTGTCTGCTTTAACATGTACTTTATCTCCTCAGATACTTGTTCAATACACCCGTGAAAGTCATGATTGAACCTGTCTCCATCACACTCTCGGGTAGTGCATTCCAGATCCTAACCACGTCCACATTAAAGGCTCAGTACAAAGGAAACTTGCTCGCTTCTCGGACTTTTGGCAAAGGTCAAGCATCAGATCAAGCCCGAGATGAGGTGCAATGCCTTTTTTTTGTCAGGTTGGATCTTGCATGCCTCTTGCATTGGATTAAATTTGAGTTCTAATTGGCTTTTGGAGCAAGCGAGGAGAATGATTAAGGGCCTGCTCTGTCTACTCTGTGCATTGGCTTTGTAACTGTAAGACAGTGAATAAAATGTTTTAAAAATAAATAAATTTGGGGTTGCTTACACTGTTGAGCCCTACTGCTTACTGTTTTATTACATTGAGTAAGCCTGAGTATCTCTGAATACTGCTATAGGCTGCTGAGTAACCATGGTTATTGCTGAGTAACCTTGGAAACCTTGGACATTGATGTTTCACCTTGGTAACCATTGGTACTGCAAAGTTGTCTTCTCCACCTTGAATTCCCATCCTGACGGCAGGTTCTTGATAACTGTTTGCCTAAGCACAGCAAAATGCTGTAGTTTTATACTATTAGTAGGCCAAAGAGTCAGGGCCAAGTCTACCTCAGCCAGAATAGGAATGTAACCCTGTGCTGTTGATGTTAATCTGATGTTCAGCATCGCTGTCTAGCCCACTCAGCTAACTGTGTATGCCCCCCCCCCCCCCCCACTGCTGAATAACATTGCACATTGTTGTGTAATCCTTAGCAATGCTCATCGTTATGCAGCAGTGCAGAGGAACATTGTCAGGAGTGGATCAATTGGAAGCACTCTTAAAGGCAGAAGGTTGAGGGTTCAAACCCCACTCCAGGTCACGAGGGTGTATTGCATTGTTGGAGGTGCTGTTGTTCGGATGTACCCATTCTATATCAGAAGGGCAAGGTATCTCAAATATTTGAGCAACAGGTGAAGCTAGCTGTTTCACGTGGCTCGGCGGCACAGTGGTTGGCACTGCTGCCTCAAAGCACCAGGGACCCAGATCCGATTCCGGCCTCGGGTGACTGCCTGTGTGGAGTTTGCACTTCCGCTCTGTGTCTGCATGGGTTTCCTCTGGGTGCTCAGGCACCAACCCCCCCCCCCCCCAACCAAAGCCCAAAGATGTGCTGGTTGGATGGGGCTAGGTCAGCGGTGTGGGCCTAGGTCCGGTGCTCTTTCGGAGGGTCGGTACAGACTTGATGAGCCAAATGGCCTCCTTCTGTGCTGTAGGAATTCAACGGTTCTATGCAGCAGCCAAACGTATATGAAATTCAGTACCAGTTTGATGCCAGATAGATAGGCCTTATCTACCAGTAACTGGTACATTGTATCAAATTGAGAGTCTGACATTCAGAGAGTCTGTACCCTCAGCTCAGCCACCCCACCCCTCTCCCCATATAATTACAGCGGAATCATGCCAAATGACTATGGATTTTCAAGAACAATTTCTTTTGTAAACGTCAATGTTCCCCACAATTTGTACAGACTGATCTATTTTGTGAGAACTTTGGCACAGATTTGTTAGTGAAGCAGCTTAGAAAGTTCATGCAATCGGATGGAAATCTGGGGAAACCAGGAAAATAGACAGCAGCAAAATCACAAATGAAATGAAAGTTCTTGTGCTCCGGGGGCCTTTTAATCACCCTTGGATGACAAATCGATAAAAATTGTAATGCTGCCTGCCTTTCTGTGCATGTGATGAGCGCAAGAATCACCCAGGAAACCTAAAACCTGTGTTCATTGGATTTTTAATGGCCTTAATTGGCCCTTTAATTGTCGGCAGGTGCAACTCCAACACGCGGGCACACCTGCCAACCTCAATATTGCACCTGTGCGCGAAGCTGTCGGGACACAGGCCTGGCATTGTCTTGTGTAATTTTACAAGCGTTCAGGACAGGTGTGTGCCCGGCAGAATGCTGTAAAATTCTGGACCATATTCAACTTGGTGCTCATTGCTTTTGTCTGATAATGCGAAGTGCCTTGGAACATCCTGCTATGTTAAATAATGTTATATCCATGCTGTCGGGGCAGGACTCCTGTTGCACTGTTCAGCTGGGGGAGTGGCACGTGGCACAACGTGGAGAGGCAAGTGATCTCTAAAGCCAACTTTATATCGTGCTGAATAATAGCATGCAACAAAGCATTTCAATTTACCTTGCACGGTGAGCTGAATCAACCCTCGATCCTCTCCGTATGAATTGATAGCGTGGCAGGAGAAAAACCCTGAATCCCCTCGCACTGTTGGGGTAATCTGAAGAGAAGAAAGATGTGTCAAACAGCAGAGACATCAAGGTACGGAAACTTTTGGGAATTTTAAACAAGATTAGAAATCAACAGCTGAAAAGAGGAAAGCCAGGCGAATGCTCCTCATCACGGGCAGCACGTTAGCATTGTGGATAGTACAATGGCTTCACAGCTCCAGGGTCCCAGGTTTGATTCCGGCTTCGGTCACTGTCTGTGCGGAGTCTGCACATCCTTCCCGTGTGTGCGTGGGTTTCCTCCGGGTGCTCCGGTTTCCTCCCACAGTCCAAAGATGTGCAGGTTAGGTAAATTGGCCATGATAAATTGCCCTTAGTGTCCAAAAATTGCCCTTAGTGTTGGGTGGGGTTACTGGGTTATGGGAATAGGGTGGAGGTGTTGACCTTGGGTAGGGTGCTCTTTCCAAGAGCCGGTGCAGACTCGATGGGCCGAATGGCCTCCTTCTGCACTGTAAATTCTATGATTCTATGATCAGCAGCTTGGGTCTTAGCGTGTGGATCCCGAGGATAAGTGTGGGCTTTCCTGGGCAGGATCAATTCTGGATCTGTAGAAGTCGGAAGCAAATCCTAGCATCAAAGTTATTCTAATAAATAGTCTGTCGTTGTTCAAACAGTGATTGGTCACCAACGACTCAATGACTCACTAATTAGATATTAGAGCCCTGTATTAAATTCTTGGCTTTTAGGTATTGTGGTGAGAATTCATTTTATTGCCTTGAATATTACTGCCAGCGTTTTGCTCACTAATTCCGACATCCCCACCCCCCTTCCGACATCCCCCCCCTTCCAACATCCCCCCCCTTCCGCCATCCCCCCCCATTCCGACATCCCCCCCCCTTCCGACATCCCACCCCCTTCCGACATCCCCCCCCCTTCCGACATCCCCCCCCCCCCAACCGCCACCCACTGTGGATTTGATCTTCAGCCATCTTTGAAGAACTGTGCCTGTTTGACTTTCTCTCACTAGCAACTCAATTCACACCATGTGAGTGGCAATTAATGACCAGAAACATTATTTCCCACAGTGCAAATAAAAAATTGTTCCTGACCGTGTGTTTGTGCTGATGGATTTTATGAAGGAAAGATAATTAGTTGCATCTGCAAAATTAATATTCAACAAAACACAGACTCTCTGTTGTGTGGGGTTGTGTGTTTATCCCAACTTGAGGAGGGGGAACTAGCAGTTTCCTATTAGAACAAAGACCACATGGTGATTGCATCATTTGTAATGGGCAAATGATTGGTCAATGTTCACAATGAGAAAGTAGGGTCGTCAGGAGGTCACCTTGAATTGGGTGTGTCAATCACCTGACCACAGCTGCTAGCAACCTCGAAATGTGGGCGCGATCAGCGGTCTTGAGCTCAGCTGAGTGTTCCCTAGAACCTGCAGACTCTCGGAATATCTCAGTATTCAATGGCACTTTGGCTCTTTTTCTGGCCTGGGTGAGATTCTCTCCACCTAGGCGGCACTTAGAGGGAAGCTGAAGTTGAAGCTTCGAGGGAAGGCCGCCCCGATCTTTTCCCCTACTCCCTTCAGGCCCCCCACACCTGGGGCCGATCCCTGGCACCTGAGAACCCTGACAATTCCAGCCTGGTACCCTGGCAGTACCCCTGACAGGGTGACACGGCCAGGTTGCCTGGGTGGCAGTGCCAAGATGTCCAGGTGCCAGAGGGAGAGCCACCCTGCCCTGTCCCCGACCACCCAGGGTCTCCAATGGCCAGGGAGACCCCACCCCAGGTGCTGTTACGCCTGATCCACGTTTGTGTGGACCAGTACTAAACGCCATCCTGGCAAGGTCTCCCAGGCGCGACTGTTGATTCCCAGTCAAATGTATATTTAAATGAACCACATGGCTCATTAAATATGTTGAAACGAACCATGCCCAGTGAGAGCGAGGTCCAGGTTGCGACGTTTCGTGAGACATTTCGAGCATCGCAAATCTCGCACGAGACTTATCGTGAGATTCAACAGCCTCGTTCCGGCACTAAGCCATGCGCGACGAGACCACTGAATCTTGCCCTATATCTTTTAAATCACTCGCCCTGCTCCCTCATGTTGCCAACTATCGTCACAGTGGTGTGGCCGGCCCAGTGGCATCAGCAAAGGCAGCACTGTTCCCCCACTTAGGGGTGGAGCGATAACGGGAATGGCTGATGACTGGGAGTCTGAGGTTGGGGCAAAGTACAGAGAGACAAATGGAGGGATGGAAGGTGGGGGACTCGGTTGGAGAGGATGAATGGGAGCTAGAGGGTTTTTATTAAATTCTTTGGTGGGATGTGCATGTTACTGGCAAGGCCACCATTTGTTGCCTATCCGTAATTGTCCTTGAACTGAGTGGCTTACTCGGCCATTTCAGAGGGCAGTTCAGGGTCAACTACATTGCTGTGGATCTGAAATCATAGGTAGGCCAGATTGGGCAAGGGCGGCAGATTTCCTTCTAAAAGGACATTCTCAAAGCAGATTTTTTTTTAAACAAAAGCCCCCAGTCGCCACATTCCGGCGCCTGTTCGGGTGCACTGAGGGAGAATCCAGAATGTCCAATTGACCTAACAAGCACATCTTTCGGAAATCGGATCACCTGGAGGAATCATGGAATCAGAATATACAGTGCAGAAGGAGGCCATTCGGCCCATTGAGTCTGCACCGGCTCTTGGAAAGAGCACCCTATTTAAGCCCATGCCTCACCCTATCCCCGTAACCCCAATCAACTTTGTTTTTGAACACTAAGGGCAATTTATCATGGCCAATCCACCTAACCTGCACATCTTTGGACTGTGGGAGGAAATCGGAGCACCCGGAGGAAACCCACGCACACACGGGGAGGATGTGCAGACTCCGCACAGACAATGACCCAAGACGGGGATCGAACCTTGGACCCTGGAGCTGTGAAGCAACTGTGCTAATCACTGTGCTACAGTGCTGCCCATAAACTCACGCAGATACGGGGAGAACGTGCATACTCCGCACAGACAGTGACCCAAGCTGGGAATTGAACCTGGGACCCTGGCGCTGTGAAGCAACAGTGCTCGCCACTGTGCTACCTCCTTTAACCTCCAAAAATTCTAAGCAGTAATATGCGGTACTCCAGTGTGTTCTACTCCAGAATACCAGATGGTGAAGGTTAGAACTGGAGGCCAATCTTTATGCACTCCAGAAGCTTCATCCATAGTGATATATATTACAAACATGTACCTCCAGATCAACCATCACAGTTTCAGTCTGTTCCTATAAATATATTTACGTATAAGGGTAAGTGACCTTCCAGGTAATGCCTTTCACCTAAGTTCTAAGTTGTAAAAAATCTGATTATTTTTTCCGATTAAGGGGCCATTTATCATGACCAATCCACATAACTTGCACATCTTTGGGTTGTGGGGGGAACGTGCAAACTCCACACGGACAATGACCCGGGGCCAGGATCGAATCCGGGTCCTTTGCGCCGTGAGGCAGCAGTGCTAATCACTGTGCCACCGTGCCGCCCCACCTGAATTCTAACTTACCATACAGCTATCACAGGGTGAGATTTGAAGAAGACCCAGGCAGTGAAGACCAGGCAAATATCGTCCACGTGCACAAGTCCCTGCCTGTAAACGCGAAGCAGAATTGGAGGGGAATTCTGGGACAACGTTGGAAGAGAATACAGGGAACAAGGGAAAAATCGCACATGCTCAGAAGGCCTGATCCACATGTAGGGCTGGACTTTCTGTTCGGGAGATCAGGTCGTCGTGCCGGAGCTGAATTGCTTCTGTTCAAGGCTGGCACCGGGAGTGGCGGCCAGAAGCGATTCCGTGCCCCTTGCCAGGCAAATTTTGCATGGTGGAGATCGCAAGGGATTCCATCGAGAATCACGCTGCCAGGCCGTCTGCTCAAAATGTCAAGGTGCAGTGGCTGGCCTTCCCCTCCCGGCAATGCAAATCTGCCTCCCCCTACTGCTGACAAGTCAGGGTATTGTCCCCTCTCCTTCCTGCAGGTGGGTTTCCCCTCCCACAGAATGCACGCATGATGGTGGCCTGACCAACCACCCCCCCACCCAAACCCCCTTCAGAGCCCCCATCAGAGACCCCCCGCAGACCCCACCACCAGAGAATCTCACCAGAGACCCCCATCAGAGACCCTCCTTCCAGAGACCCCCCTTCCAGAGCCCCATCCCATATCTTGAAACCCTCATATCAGATAACCCACCCCATAGCAGAGAGCCCCCCTCCCCATTGGTCACACCTGCCTGGAGACTGAAGAGCAGTCCAGGAAGAAACAGTGTAAAAATATCCCTGTCTTTTTCATTTGTCTGTCCCTTACACCTGCTGCCTCAGACTGATGTCTGGAAAGCAGCAGCTGTAACTTCATAGATAGCGAAAATCACATCACAAGACTCCCTCAGATCATTTGATCCGCAAAGATTCTATTCACTTCAATATGAATTAGCTTTTAATAATTGACAGCATCCAGACAGCCAGATGTCTGGATTGATTATTTTTATGTCCTTTCATGTTTTCATTTTTCCTTTCATTTTCATGTTGAATGGATCTCAAGTAGCCTGCTGTGAAACCAACCACAATGTTTGTAAATATCTAGTTGTGATTGACAGCTCATGACTATATCAAAAGCAGTTGAGTGATTTCTGAAGAGAAAAATAAGAAAGAGGAAGTTAAAGCACTTAATTCCTAGATGTTTATCAATATTGTGGTTTATAACAATGTTTATGCCTGGACTGTTCTTTAGCCAACCTGTCTGATGGGGTGGGGGTAGTTCTCTGCTATGGTGGGTTCCCTATTATGGGGGGGGGGGGGGGAAGGTTCTCTGATATGGGGGCCGCGATTCTCCCAAAGGGAGACAAAGTGCCGATGCCGGAGTGAAGCCCGGAGTGTTTCACTCCGGCGTCGGATCCCGCTCCTCGCCCCCTATTCTCCCACCCCCAGGGGGCTAGGAGCGGCAGCGCATCAATCTCGGGCGCGGGACCTTGACGCATGCGTCAAAGCGGCGCCGCCTGAATGACGCGCCAGCGGCGCCTAAATGACATCACCCGCGCATGCGCGGTTGCTGTCTTCCCCTCCGCTGCCCCGCAAGACATGGCGGATTGATCTTGCGGGGCGGTGGAGGGAAAAGAGCGCGTCTTTCAGAGACGCCGGCCCGACGATCGGTGGGCACCGATCGCGGGCCAGACCCCTCCTGAGCACCCCCCGGTGCTCGATTCTCCCTCCGCCCCCCACAGGCCCCACACGCAGTGGTCGCGCGCTGTTCATGCCGGCAGCGACCAGGTGTGGTTGGCGCCGGCATGAACCTGTCGTATTAGGCAGGCCGCTCGGCCCATCCGGGCTGGAGAATCACCGCTCGGGAGCGCCGATTCTTTGAGCGGCCTGTCGCAAAACGCGACATGCCGTTTTGGGGGGGGGGGGATTGGTGCCTGAGCACCCAGAGGAAACCCATGCAGACACTCCCGCGATTCTCCCACCCGGCGTGGGGTCGGAGAATCGCGCCCAGGATTTTCATGTTATGGGGGCTCTCTGTTAGGGGGGTGCTCTGTTATTGGGGTTCTCTGTTATGGGGGGGGTACCTCTGTTATTGGGGGTACCAGAGGGGTATTTCTTTTAGGGCTCTCTGATGGGCATATCTGATTGGGGCAACTGTCGGATATCTGGTGGGGTCTCTGGTGGGGGCTTGATGGGTGTCTTTGGTTTGGGTCTCTTACAGGGGAGGTCTGGTTGGGGTGGTCAGAGGGCAGGATTTGCATTGTGGGGGGGAAGAGAGAGAGGCCCTCCAAAGGACTTTGGCAACACCTACCTTAAATACTTATCTCCTTGGCCCATCGCAAGGTCCACCGCGTCAGAGCTACGTTGGCAAATACGTATATCAATCCACACCCACGCGAATCGGGGAATCGCTGCGATCTGGAGAAT
Source organism: Scyliorhinus canicula (assembly GCF_902713615.1). Taxonomy (NCBI): domain Eukaryota; kingdom Metazoa; phylum Chordata; class Chondrichthyes; order Carcharhiniformes; family Scyliorhinidae; genus Scyliorhinus; species Scyliorhinus canicula. Next base: position 20,044,129 of record NC_052152.1, on the reverse strand, counting down.
CCAGGGTCCAGCCCCTTAGTAAGATGCAAACGGTCATTTTGACCCACTTGCATCCTCCCGCTGGTGGTTGGTGCCGACCCTGTTTTTTTATGATAACTCTGGATTCTCCGCCGCATCAGGAATTTCACTGCCGGTGACACGCAGCCCTTGGTAGAAACTATCAATGATTGTGGGGCAAACTCAAACATGCATCAGGCATTCCTGTAAATACTGGGCTTTATCAGCAAGCACCATTGCAGCACTCCATGTGAAAGGCAGGCCGTGATTGTACTTGCAAGGTGCTTTACCATGGCAGAGGTGGCACACCATTGCTCCCCGACAGCATCCTTTGGTCCTGCCTAAGCCTATGGCATTCTGCATGGCTCACTGCCCTTCATCGGGGAACCTGTCACGGGGCTGTCTTAGGCAGGAAGGACTGGGATGTCCTGCTCACTGTCTGTTGCAGTGCAAGCATTATTTAGCTGGCTTAGGAAAACAAAAATTATGCATGATAATAATAATAATAGCTTATTGTCACAAATAGGCTTCAATGAAGTTACTGTAAAAAGCCCCTAGTCGCCACATTCCGGCGCCTGTTCGGAGAGGCTGGAACGGGAATTGAACCCGCGCTGCTGCCTCGTTCTGCATTACTAGCCAGCTGTTTAGCCCACTTTGCTAAACCATTCCACTCCCAAATCTTATAAAGTTGTGCAGAAGCCTGCACTTCCATCCCAAGTAATATCCTGAATTCACTATATTGTAGTTTGAGAGTTGGATATTAATACACAATGGCTCTGTCATGTTTGAGAACACACACACACAGACATGTGCACATGCAAACGCACTCATGCCGCACACACATGTGCACATACACTCACACACACACGCACACACACATGCCCCAGGCTGCTGGATGACTGTGATGATAAACGACAGTCCAGATTACACATTCACCTAATTAGGGGTAATATCTGTCAACATTTCTATATTGAGAAATTAAGTGAATTTATGTGCTAGTGTTTAAAACAACACGCCAATGAAACCAAATTGTCAATTCAATGAACAGAATACAAGATACGTTTTATGGGTTAACACTCTGATGATGGGAATTCTGTGACAGGACAGCAAAGGCTATGGGCCCTGACAATATCCTGCCAATAGTACTGAAGACTTGTGTTCCAGAACTTGCCGCACCCCTAGCCAAGCTGTTCCAGTACAGCTACAACACTGACATCTACCCGTGAATGTGGAAAATTTCCCAGGTGTGTCTTGTACACAAGAAATATGGCCAATCCAACCCAGCCAATTACCACCCTATCAGTCTACTCTTCATCATCAGCAAAGTGATGGAAGGAGTCATCAACAGTGCTATCAAGCGACACTTACTCAACAATAATATGCTCACAGACGGTCAGTTTGGGTTCTGCCAGGGTCACTTAGCTCCACAGCTCATTATAGCCTTGTTTTAAACCTGGAGAATAGAGCTGAATGTCAAAGTTGAGGTGAGAGTAACTGCCCTTGGCATCAAGGCAGCATTTGACCAAGTACGGCATCAAGGAGCCTGAGCTAAACTGGTGTATGGGAATCCGGGGGAAAACTCTCCATTGATTGGAGTCAAACCCGGCACAAAGGTTGTGGTGGTTGGAGGTCAATCATCTCAACTCCAGGGCATCACTGCAGGAGTTCCTCAGGGTAGTGTCCTAGGCCCAACCATCTTCAGCTGCTTCATCAATGACCTCCCTTCCATCATAAGGTCAGAAGTGGGGATGTTTGCAGATGACTGCACAATGTTCAGCACCATTCGTTACTCCTCAGATAATGTAGCAACCCATATGTCCAAATGCAGCAAGACCTGGACAATATCCAGACTTGGGCTGACAAATGGAAAGTTACCATACAAGTGCCAGGCAATGATCATCTCTGACAAAAGAGGGTCTAACCATCGTCCCTTGACATTCAACAGCATTACTATTGCGCAATCCCGAACGATCAACATTCTGGTCGTTACCATTTATCAGAAACTGAATTGGACTAGGCATATTAATACTGTGCTACCAAGGCAGGTCAAAGGCTAGGAATCCTACAGCGAGTAACTCACCTCCTGACTCCCCAAAGCCTGTCCACCATGGAGAACGGACAAGTCAGGAGCGTAATGGAACACTCTCCATTTGCCTGGATGAGTGCAGCTCCAACAACACTCAAGAAGGTCGACACCATCCAGGACAAAGCAGCCTGCCTGACTGCTACCCCTTCCACAAACATTCAAACCCTCCACCCGCCGTCGAACAGTATGTACCGTCGACAAGATGCACTGCAGTAACTCACCAAGATTCCTTCGACAATACCTTCCAAACCCATGACCACTAGTATCTAGAAGGACGAGAGCAGCAGATACCTGGGAACCCCACCACCTGGAGGTTCCCCTCCAAGTCACTCTCTAGTCTGACTTGGAAATATATCGCCGTTCCTTCGCTGCCGCTGGGTCAAAATCCTGGAACCCCCCTCCCTAACAGCACAGTGGATATACCTACACCTCAAGGACTGCAGGAGCTCAAGGAGGAAACTCACTCCCACCTTCCGAAGGGCAACTCGAGATGAGCAACCAGCCACGCAGACATCCCAGAAATGAATTTTTAAAAATTGTTCAGATAAATATATAAATTCTTCTTCCTGTAGAAGCAAGAGAAAAGTAATCTTGTGGCTTAGATCCCACATATTGTTAAAATTCCTCTAGTCCTGCAGTGAATCCATGAAGGGTTAATCATTTAAACTGCAAGACTTAATTGCCTCGCCAGAGAAATTGATTTACTTTCCCTTTCTCCTCACCATGATTGGGAGAAAATTATCCGAAGCTTCAAAATGAAGGTCTGAGGCACTTTCGGAATCAGTGATGACAGGGGTCAGGACAGGAGGTTGTTATAGTAACGGTGCAAAAGAAAAAAAATTCGACTTGCTGCCAGCGTGTTTGAAGTAGAAAAGGAAGATTTAAAAAAAGGAGACCGAGAAAGGTCTGAAGGCTCAAGAGCGGGGAAAGCGGGACACAGAAAGCAATTGGTTGAGAGATCAAAGGAGTGAATTGATTATTTTCAGAATAATCCATAGTTTAACATTAAAGCAGATGCCTTGCGCTGCCAATGATTATTTTTTTTCTCCTTCTTACATTTGTGTAAACCCTAAACTCTCTGGGACATTGAGACTGGGCCCTGGATTTCTCTGAAGTGCCTGCCTCATGTCATCATTGTATAAGCAGGTGCAGCACTCTGATTCCATGTGTTTGGCCACTGAGAGCTTGCAGGCTTTACGCAATTTACTAAAGTGTCTTTTCATCTTTTTTCTCTGGGTCTCTTGCTTGCTGGCATGCTGGAAATATGGTTCTGTGGTGCCAGGCACAGTTTCGTGCGTAACCCGTACGACTAACCTCCATGCATGCGTTTATTGTGGTCCCAATTGGGCTATTCGAACACAGGAATATCAGGGGATGGGCAGGTCAAAACCGCATCAATGCTCACCTCGCATGGTAAAAGTCACTGATGCGCTAACAATTGCACGCAGAAACATGAAACGGTACAAAAGAGGCTTTATTACCGTGAGATGTTATTCCCTCAAGTGGAGCTGTAAAATGGCAGCTCAGGAGACCTCATGGATATTTGTACTGCTCCTGTGGCCGGAGCTAGCCGGCAGGGGCTTACCGACAAACTATGCAGGGGCTTACCGACAAACCTGTAATAGCCGGTACTATTGTACATCCCCTAATAGAGGCACACACATATATATACAGTGGTATTACCACAGTCACGAGATTGAGTTGATTCAGCACAAACTGGGCTTTTACATGTCCTTGCTCCTCTATGCTGAGCACCTTCCCTGTCCACAAGAAACTGACCAGCCGAATGATCAGAAGTTACACGTTAGTCAGAGGATAATGATATAGCCTGAAAATACGGGCCTCCAATGGGCAGCAAGTGTGGGCGTGACGCGCCGAATTAAAAGCTGACAGACTGTTGCAGGAACTCCATTTCTGTTAAAAGCTGCAAATAGATGGTGCATTATGTTGATTCACAGAATGAACAGGTAGAGACGGCCATCATATGAGGGATCTGAATTATGCAGAGAGACTGGAGGAGATGGGAAGGTTAAAGGGAGACCTGAGAGGAACCATGAGAGATTTAGATCCAGCAAAATTGGACAAAACTCTATCCCCTGGTAAGTGGGGTGGGATCAAGAGGTTGCGAATTTAAAACAATTGGAACAACTGGGATGAGGAAGAGAATTCCAAAGAAATAATAAAGACGGCGTTTACATTGCTTGCATTATACTTAATCTCTGGGGCTTTTTTTTTAAGCAACGATAGACAACATTTTAATTCTATTTCACTGTTCTCTTTGCCTGTGTGAAATCCCTGACACCCCGCTTAGTACCATAGTCTCTCTGATGTCCTATCCATCCTAATTGATGGAGAACCTGGGGCCAGATTTTCGCCCAGATCACGGAAGGCCGAATGTCGTTTCCTTTTGCTGGCAAAATAATTCCTTAGAGAATTTGTGACCACTGGGGGAAGCCCGTTGAGGAGTCAGGGACATTCTCAAAGGCAAGTATAAATATTTTCACACCTTCAGATGTCAGTGTTAGATATTTTATTGCAATGTAGATGTGTTTTGATGCAGTGATTCATCATCGGGAGCTTTCCTGCAAAGGTAATTTGACCCTTATATTGAGTGCCACTGTGCTAAAGTTATTATGCATGTTAGTAACTTTACTTGCAGAAAGTGCATTAATAATACATGAAACCATGGAAAGAAAAAATGCACGGTGGCTCTCTGCTGTATTGTTCTGCCTCTGACTTAAATCGACTGACTGCTTTGGGCTGTTGAAAAAGATCCCTGCTTTTGAAAATTGGAAGAATTCTCTGGATCAGCTTACCTCCATTGACAGGTGACTGATTCCCCATTTTGCTGGGGGCTAGCAGGATGGCAGTGTGGAGCACCCTGCCCTAGCTGCCGATACGCCCCGGAGAATTGCCGGGTCCGTGCCCACACATGCGCACGACGCCGGCCTGCAGTGGCCAGGCTGTGCTACATGCTGGTGGCCGCTCGCGGACCCGGAGCGCAAAATAGTCCCCCCTTCGGCCAACTCACTCATCCCGGAACCCCCCCCCCCCAACATGTCCCGAGCCCTGAAGATTGTCCCCCCCTTCCTGCAGATCGTCCCTCCCCCGACTGTGCTGGCACTGGACTGAGCCCACAGCCACCACACCGAGTTCCCGACAGCTGAGACCACCCGGCCGAGATTCTTCGAACCCGCGCCAGGTCGGAGAATCCCCGGGGGGACGCGGGTATCGCGCCCCGCTGCCCCGATGCTGGCTTCCCAATTCTCCCCCACCGATTATCGGGATTCCCGCCGTGCCGATCGGGGGCCATTGAAAGCGGTCCCCCCCGGAGAGTCTCTGGGCCCCGATGGGCTGAGTGGGCGACGAGTTCGGCCGAGACCATCCGCCGTGGGTTACTCAGGTCCCACACGGTGGTACCTGGAAAGTGGGTCTGCGGCGGCCGTCCTGGAGGGGGGGGGGGGGGGGGGGGGGGGGGGGGGGGCGCGACCGAGGTCTACTGATTGGCTGGTGGGCTGGTTCCGTGGGGCCTATGTTCCTCTGCGCCGGGCCCCTGTAGGACTTACCATATTGCCCGGGAGCCGGCGCGAAGAAGGGAACCCCTATTCGCCACACTTAGAACATAGAACATAGAACAGTACAGCACAGAACAGGCCCTTCAGCCCTCAATGTTGTGCCGAGCCATGATCACCCTACTCAAACCCACGTATCCACCCTATACCCGTAACCCAACAACCCCCCCCTTAACCTTACTTTTATTAGGACACTACGGGCAATTTAGCATGGCCAATCCACCTAACCCGCACATCTTTGGACTGTGGGAGGAAACCGGAGCACCCGGAGGAAACCCACGCACACAGGGGGAGGACGTGCAGACTCCACACAGACAGAGACCCAACCGGGAATCGAACCTGGGACCCTGGAGCTGTGAAGCATTTATGCTAACCACCATGCTACCCTGCTGAGAGAGAGAATTCAGAATATCCAATTCACCTAACAAACACATCTTTCGGGACTTGTGGGAAGAAACCAGAGCACAATAGCATTCTGTTCTTTTGTGTCAGTTTCACAAAATGTAGCTGTCAGAATCTGACAGCTGTAGACATTATGAATGCCTGGCTAGGTTTCAAATGCCTCAGCACAGCAGGTGGTTTTGTGGTCCCAGAACAATGGAAACTTTTTAAGAGGCTGTCATAATTCAGGCTCTGACTGAAAACCGGCGTCTATCTCTCCAGATGTGCTGGGGCTGCTCTGACGGGAAAAAAATGGGTATGTGGTTTATGCCATCAGCCTGGCAGCAGGGCAGGACCTGATAGAGCCTGTGGAACAGCTAGAAATCTGAAATATAACAGGAATTGGTGGAGTGTCTCATAATGCTTTACTGCACGAAAGGTGCTTTATTAATACAGGCTGTTGGGTCAGCATCATTACTGCTGGTATGTCAACTTGGAGAGAAGCTAATTTGACATGTTGATAAAGAGGAGGAGTAAATTATGTAAAGATAGGGCACTTACCATTTGTTTAATACTACTAGGGCATAGAACTTAGTGTGAGGAAAATTAATTCACAGCAAAAAAAACACCTTTATGTTATTTTCTGATATTTGATCAAGATATTATTATGGGCACGATCTATCTGCGGCATTACGCCTGAAAAACAGTGCGGCGCAGCACAACGTGGGCGGTAGATGCCGGGATATCGCTCTTCTGGGATCACCCAGCTCGCTACGCCTCGCAAGACCTAACGTGCCCCATTGTGGGGGGGGGGTATCACATTTTAGCAAATCTGCATATTAGAACGAGACAGCTAGTCTTACTCGAATATGCACTCCTATGTTCTAACCAAGACATTAGGATCCAACTCATTCGCCTTGGTGATCTCGTGTGAGTGCCGTTCACTGCTGGTCTCTACAAAGCAGGACCAGATGGAATGGCACTTTTGGGGGTCTCCCAGGGAATTGGAGGACCCCAGATGCTTGCCCTCTGGACAAGGTGGTGCCCTGGTACTGCCGGTGCCACCCAAACACCTTAGCACTGCCAGCCTGGCACCTTGGCAGTATCACCTGGATGTCAGCCTGGCACTGACAAGGTGCCCAAGTGGCACTGCCAGCTGGCCGGGGCACTGATATGGTGCCAAAATGCATTTTCTCTGTAACAGGGTTTGGGCCCGGGGGTGACCTGCGCAGTATACGCGAGTTGGGGCTTTGGGGGGGGGGGGGGGGGGGGGACCGAGAGATCAGGATGTCATTTAAACATGGCATCCCAATTTCCTTCTGCACTGAGGAATTCCGGCGAATGGAACTTCTCAGTGCGGAAAACGGGATTCAATGCAGCCTAGTCAGGGAGTTTGCCGCTGAGGCCCCGGATCTATCCGAATGGGAACAGAGTCTTGTTCGATAGTGTGGGGTTTCTTGGTGCTCCCAGCACCGGGAAGCACACAGTTAAACGTGTTCATTATGGGACTCTGTTCGCATTCGGGTATATCGTGCCATACGTATCAGTGTGATAGTGGGGCTGAAGGTGAGGCAGGAAAAGGTTAATTTTGGAATTGAATAGGCTGAGGGTAAATTGCCTCCAATCAGATTGACACCTCAGGCAAAGGGCAGGGTTGAGAAGACGGGGCCTTCATGAATAGCGTCAGTAGCCTGTTTCCAGTTGGTAAAGGTGGATTAACCTCCAGAATCCAGTTCAAGAGGGACCTCCAGCTATTGTAAGGTAAGGGAGGACAGTTTGGAAACTCGTTTTTTGTCACTTGCCTGCTCAAGTGACATGTGACTCATTTGTGGGCCAAAATCCTCCATCCTCGCGGCTGGGATTTTCCATTGTCGGTGAAAGTGAATGGAGTTTTGGCTGGAATACCAAATTCTCAGTGCGGGATTCTCTGATCCCGGGGCTAAGTGCCGGCACCGTTGTAAACGCCGGTGCATTTTACGACGGCGTCATCTGGCCCCCTAGGATCAGCGAACCTGTGCCGCACAGGGGCCAGCACAGCACTGGAGCGACTCACGCAGCTCCCGCTGCCGATACGGGCACCAGCACGACCGGCGCGCGTTCACACATGCGCAACACGACCGACGCGAGTTCGCACATGCGCAACACGACCAACGCGAGTTTGCACATGCGCAACACGACCAACGCGAGTTCGCACTTGCGCAACACGACCAACGCGAGTTCGCACATGCGCAACACAACCGACGCGAGTTCGTACATGCGCGCCATGGCCGGCGTGGGTTCACGCATGTGCGTGGGTTGTCTTCTCCACGCTGGCCCCCGGGCAACATGGCGGTGCCTGACAGGGGCCAGGTGCAGAGGAGCATAGGCCCCCCCGGGATAAGCCTGTCCGCCGATCGGTAGGCCCCGATCGCAGGCCAGGTCACCGTGGAGGCCCCCGCGGAGTCGGATTCCCCCCTCCCCCACACCAGGTCGGCCCCCGCAGCATGAATGCTGAGGTCCCACCGGGTAGGACCACACGCGAATGGCGCCGGCGGGACTCGTCCGAACTTAGCGGGTATTTGGCCCGTCGAGTGCAGAGTATCGCTGGGGGGGGGGGGGGGGGGGGGGGGGGCGTGGAGCGGCCCCCGACCGCCACCGCGCTGACTGTGCTGGCGCCATTGGCACCGATTCGCTGGTCGCCAGAGAATCGGCGTTGCGGCATCGGAGTGACGTCGTGTGACTTGCGCCCTCCAATCCTAGCCTCTGATGCATAACCTGTTCTTCGCACATCACCGTGGGTAACTGTGCTTTCAGCTACCGAGGGCATAAACCCTGGGGTTCATCTTCTGGAGCATGTCTGCCTCCTTAACTCTCTCTCCTCTTTGAAGATGCTCTTAAAATCTACCCAAGATCAAGATTTTTGTCAACTGCACTAATGTGGCTCAGTATAATATTTTCCTTGGTAATGTTAATTATGGGATGTTTTGCTCCAATAAAGGTGCTACATCAATGCAAATTGCTGTTGTTACTAAACACTCTTCCATAACCGCAATGTTCCTTTAAGATATAATCATGCTCGTTCAATGGCTCATTGCATTTGTTCCTTCAAAGAGTTCCTGCACAAAGACAGCAGCTAAAATATTTTGTGATCGGTAAGAGAAGGGTCACTCTGTGCACAAGTTGCAAAAGTAACTACGAACACCAGAAATGAAAGAGCGTGGACGCAACACCTTTCGAAGCCTCAATTTGCTGTCAGTAAGTGCCCACGATTTGTCAATTTTCTTTCATCTTTCACACAGAACATTGCTTCTTAGAGCCGGGGAACCTTGCAACAAATAGCACATCACAGGAGAGAGAGACAGCAGTAATAGTGCAAGGAGACTTTTAGCTGACAGGGAATATTTGGTGAGGTAAGAAGGGATGCTTTCTGACAGAAAATGTGAGGTGCTGATGGGCTTTGATGCGAGCACCAGCAATTTCGACTTAGTGCTTAAAAAAAATACTCGTCATGTTCCTCCTGCGTTTACAGCTTGCTGTTCTCGGCTCTCATTATCGACGCCTGCACTTCTATGGTGCCTTCAACACAGTAAAGATGACTGGAGGTGCTTCAGGGGAGGCCAGCCAGACAAAATGTGACACCGAGCCATTTACAACAGCATGTGAATGAAGGCTCGATCGAAGCTGTCAGTAATCAGGAGTGACTCTGAGCGGCAGAGGGGTGGAGGGAGGGAATTCGAGAGCTGGGCACCAGCTGAAGGCATGGCTCCCAAAGGCGAAGTGAATTGGGGATTTGCGGGAGGCAGGAACTGGAGGAGGCAGGAATTGGAGGGGTTCAGAGCTGGAGGAGGTCACAGAGAGGGAGAGGGTTGAGCTGGTAGAGGGGCTTGGAAATCAGGATATGAATTTTAAAGACCTCAAATGCTTGGCTTGGGTGCCTTTCTATTTTTTTCCCCAAGGGTGTCTTTCAAATTTCTCATCTGTGATCCTAGTGTCATTGAGAAAAGATTAGATGCAGTTTGGCTGTATTTCTTAAATTTACGTCATTGCAAAGGTTGGAGAAGCTGCAATGACAACCCAGGGTATTCAGCAGCTCAAACAGTAGAGGGTGTACATTCACTGAAATGTGTCAGCCTTGGCTCCGTGATGGAAATTCACCTTCAAATCCAAAGGTCACGGCATCAGTGAAACCCAGAGCAGAGTCAGACTAAAATCTTTTTTGAGGCGTTGGGTCCTGAGAATATTCGTCGGACTCCGCACAAATTGCACAACCCCGCTCAGTCCATTAGAACAAAGACATGTAATAAAATGCATGAAGAAATCGGAGCAGAAAACGCTTGAAGACTGCAGTCAGAATAAAGCAAATCATATCCATCACCATGTTCCACATGTGACTAAAACGGAAACTGTTCAGGCAGTTTTGGTTGGAGTGTTTTACCACGGGCCCCATATAACCTGAGAACCTGGACACAGGCCCCACTCCAGGCCATGTGCTTAGGTTTTGTTCGGAAGACTTGAGCACAGGCTGACTGTTCAGTGCAATACTGAGGGATTGCTGCACTGTCAAAGGTGTCATTTTTCAGATGTTACACCCCCCCACAGCTGAATGTGAAAGTTCTTGTGGCACTGTTGACAGAAGGCCAGGTGAGTTTTCCCGTTTATCCTTCGATGAACACCAGTGAAAGAGCGGTTATCTATTTACCTGTCGCATTGGGTTTCCTCCGGGGGCTTCGGTTTCCTCCCGCAATCCAAAGATGTGCAGGTTAGGTGGTTTTACGGGGTTATGGGGATAAGGTGGGGGAGTGGGCCTCGGTAGGATGCTCTTTCAGAGGGTCAGTACAGACTCGATGGGCCAAATGGCCTCCTTCTGCACTGTAGGGATTCTATATCCATTCTATGAGCGGGATGGCCGATCACCCCGCCGCGTGCTTTCCGCCGGTGTCGGCGGCTCGTCAGCGGGATCTAGCGGTCCCGGAGTTACCAATGGGATTTCTTGTTGACTGCACCACTCGTTGCCGGGAAACTGTGCGCTAGCGTGGGACCGGACTTTCCCGACGGCGTGAACAGCCAGTAAATTCCTCCCCATATCTAGTGTTCTTGGGATCTTGCTGTGCACAAATTGGCAGACTCGTTTCCTAAATAGCAACAGAATACACTACAAAAATATTCAATTGGCAGGGAAGGTTTGTGATTTCCTGATGTTGTGCAAGGTGCTATTTGAATGCAAATGAATATTCCTTGGAGCCAATTTGATTGTTTTCTCACTCTGCCCCGTCTCACTTCCTTCCTTATTGTTTGAACTTGGTAAAACTGGGCAACATGACGTCAGCAGTTAATAAATCAATGGCAGTAAGGGCAAATTCAAATGAGAAAGGATTCGGGGAATTCCTAGCTATGTAAACGTAAGCATGACTGCCACCATTTTAAGGGCAGTGCACAACTCCTGGGGTTTGGATTGCTTTGCAAACCATTCATGATTCAATCATAGTTAATAACACAATGAATGTCTTTTGGCCCACCCTATCCGAACTTGTCCATACAGAATGTATTAGACTGTCGGGGTTTTGCCCCAGTTAGTCTACCATGGCGTCACCGGGAACCCGTGAATGTGTCAGAGCTCCGTTTCACACCGCCAGCCAAATTTAAATCAGTTTAACATGCAGAGTGTGGCCTACTCTCCGTCAATACCCCTCCAATTGGGGCAGCATTGCGCGGCATGGTGGCACCGGGGTTAGCACTGCTGCCTCCAGTGCCAGGGGCCCGGGTTCAATTCCAGCCTTGGGTGGCTGTCTGTGTGGAGTTTGTGTGTTCCCCCCGTGTCTGCGTGGGTTTCCTCCGGGTGCTCCGGGTTCCTTTCACAGTCCAAGGATGTGCAGGTTAGGTGGATTGGCCTTGCTAAATGACCCCTTAAAGGTGGGGTTACAGGGATATGAGGATAGGTGGGCGTGTGACGCTAGGTAGGATGTTTTCGGATGGTCAGTGCAGGCGCGATGGGCTGAATGGCCTCCTTTTCCATTATAGTGATTCTCTTCTTTGAATAAAACCTTCCAATAATCAGCCTTCTGTATGTGCCTTCATCAGGTCACTTGGAGCCTTATTGTCAAGCCGCCTAGTTCACAGCTGGAACATCATTCTGCGGTGTAACTAAATCCACCTTGACTTTGCTATGGTGACACAGGGAGTTGGCTCCAGAATAGTGGCAGACTGGCGAGCAAGGTGGGGGGCAGGAGGTGAAAGTTGAGTGATATAATCGGGTTGGAGTGGAGGATGAAACAAATCACCGGAATCAGCAGAGAAGTTAAAGATAAAAACGTTGATCAGAATAAGAATGTAGGCCTGGGCTAATAGTGAGGGTTGAGGACCAGGTTGGGCCCCTCAGGGGACAACAGGCAGTGAGTAGGGTGCTGAGAGCAGCAGGCACAGGAAGGTAATAAAAATTAATGTGAGAAAAATGACTAACGTTCGGTGAAGCGGGGGCGCAAATCAATGAGGTCAGTGAGGCTGATTTCCCATTATGCCTGATAATCACATCATTGTCACAGAGCAGAGAATCAAGGCCATCCAATGGCAATGCAGACTCGTTGTAGTTACATTTCTTATTTCGTCATTTGTCTAGTTTGAAATTTGTATGCCTGGGGGTTTGGGAAATGGCTGCTCATCAGTGCTGCATATATTCTAAATCGCTACCTCAGAATAGGTGTAAATTAATGGAACAATCATTTAAATTTTAGCCGTGGTCCCAAGGAACCGCAAGATGCACCGTGCATCCTGCAGGCAAATAAATCGAAGACCCCAGGCACAGGCCAATCACCATCATTTTCTACAATCATATATTCTTACCTTCCAACAGACACAATTTAGATTGATGGTGAATCACTTGGCTTCGAACATAACTATTGAGAGAACAAAACTGCCCTTCCCATTTGTCTGAGTGAAGCATCTCTGTTCAGCTTTCGCTTGGTCAGACCCACCACACGAAGAGTGCTGCTAAATTGCTACCAATTTAGGATCGTTCGAGGCAGTTTTCTCCTGAGGATCGGACGAGGTGAATTTCACTGGTGGTTCCTAAGAGGCCTAATGTACACTTAAAGGCACAAAGTATACTCAGCAATCAATCACACTATGCCCCAGTTGCAATTTACCGATGCATTATCTCGTCAATACAGGAGATTCTGATGAGGGCTCCAGAGAAAGGCGGCAAAATGTTGTCCAATTTGCACTCACCTTGATTAGAGAAGGTGGCTGTTCTTCTGAGAACAGAAAAGGCTAAGGGAAGGCTTAAAATAGGGGTTTTTCAAATCATGAAGGGTCTTGATCGAGTAGGAAGGGAGAGATTGTCTCCATTGGCAACTGGCTGGTCACTATGGCAAGAGAACCAAAAGGGGGCATGAGGGGAAATTCAGTGTTTGGCCCTGATGGTCAGGCCATCATGGTCTGGGCAGGTTTGATGGACTAATTTTGTCATTATGCTGGCCCATCAATTTGGCATGTTTACATGCTCGGAAGCAGGAAAAAAGATGCAAAATGTCATAATCAGTACCTGCAATATGGAAACCACCTCATCCCCAATCTCCTTGGTGGACACAATGTAACGGAACATGCGCTCAGGGTCAATGATGGTGTCTTCTTTCTCCCAACGGACAATGATGGGCTTCTCTCCATGTGCGGTGCAGCTGACTTCTTTCTTCTGGCCCTGAGTTGCCAAGGTGGTGTTTGGGTATGATGTGATCATGGCAGGAACTGCAAAAACAAAAGCATAAGGTGGTCAGCTTGAGTCTCGGTGAAGGGCTGACGTAGAGGTGGAACGGCCTCGGAAGATGTAAATATTGAACCACGATGATTGGAAATCTTTTAACTATTGTAACCAGCAATATTTGCATTGTGCTTTCAATGTAGAAAAACAAGGCACTTCCTCACTATTAATCAGGGTTCTGACAGGAAATCTTATAATAACCTGTGTCCAGTGGGATATCACAGGAATCAGTGTCGGGGCCCTTGCTGTTTGTGGTTTATATAAATTATTTAGATATGAATATTGTAATAATCTTTATTAGCATCACAAGTAGGCTTACATTAACATTGCAATAATAATAATCTTCATGAGTGTCACAAGTAGGCTTACATTAATACGGCAATGAAGTTACTGTGAAAATCCCCTCGTCGCCACACTCTGGCCCCTGTTTGGGCACACAGAATTCAGAACGTCCAATTCGCCTAACAGCACGTCTTTCGGGACTTCTGGGAAGAAACTGGAGCACCCGGAGGAAACCCACGCAGACACGGGGAGAAAATGCAGACTCCACAGTTACCCAAGCCAGGAATCGAATCCGGGTCCCTGGTGCTGTGAAGCAACAGTGCTAACCACTGTGCTACCATGCAATGTTCTTGACCTTACTGTTTCCCACTGTATTAATGACAATGTAATCCCCATGATTTGTTCATCCGTACTGCATGTCACTACAACGTTTTGCTCATGGTTGAACTTTGGGAGCTCACTACATTTGATCAGACAAGTTCTGAGACCTTAAATGCAGCAGAGCCAAGGCTAAATAAAGAGCAAGTGACTGACTTTAGAAGATGCCCTCTTCGAACTGAAGAAGGGTGTGCAATTTGGCATCGCAATTGCCTCGGGGTTACAGAAGGAAAATCACAGATAGAGTTCTTGGGTGCGATTTAATGGGGAAAAACGCAGAGTCCCGTGTCGAGCATGTGTAGCGCCGTGTTTTCTGGCACTTACAGCGCAGAGATGGCGCCGCGATTAAATGGGACTCCGTTTTTTGGGGGGCCTCGGCGAGGAAGGCCTCTCTGTGGCTGTACTTACATTCATTTCCTGCACTGAGGAACTCAGCTCGTCGTGGAGATCAGGGAGCTATTTAAAAAAAAAACTCAAACCTCCAATGTGAATCCTGGACCCCACCAATGCCCTAACTTACCGATTACATGGCCCTCCAGCACCCCCTCACCCCACCTCATAAGGGCAGGGCACACTACCATTCTGACGCCCTGGCAGTGTTCCTTTCAGCCTGGCAGTGCCACCTGGGCACCCTAGAAATGCCAGGGTTGTAGCCAGGTTTCACTGCCAGGATGTCACTGCCAGCATGCCAGGCTGGCAGTGCCAAGGTGCCCAGGTGGCATCAGCAGTGCCAGGGTACCACCCTGATCAGATCGCCTGGTAGATCCCTGAAGTGCGATTCCACCTGGTCCACATTTTTGGAGGCCAATGCTCAACGATGCCGGCTCAGGGTCTTCGAGGTGAGGGTATTTGATCCTGGGCGCCAGTTAGATTCGGCGTAGACATATTCAAGTGAGGCTAACTGCTCATTTCAATATGCAAATCTGGGCCTCGCCCATTGTGGGCGGGATCCCTTGAGACCTTGCAAGGCGTAATGAACCGGACAAATCCTGTGAGAGGCCTCTGGCGAGATTTACCGGGCATGTCACATCCCGCATCGGATGTGGCGCGGCCCTTAGTTCGAGCCCCTTGTTCTTAACGGCCCCTCAATTGGGAAGGGCAGGACTGGGCTCCATTGTCTCACATCGTGGTTCAATAACCTGTTGGCACCCACTCTCCAGGCTTAAATATCAGTAAGAGCTACAAGAAAGATCTACATCAATAAAGCAAACTATTCCGACTCTCAAGCAATAGCTCAAAGCACGGTCCGAAAAAGAACAGTGAGAGTAACTGAAAGATCAGCTTGTGATGTTGGTTGGGAAACGTTTATTGTCCAGGAGGATGTGCTGCACCTTTCGGAGTTGTACCGTGGATCTTTAACGTCCACCCTGAGCTGTCGGCTCAAGCATTCCGGATCCTGACTTTAACACGGCGTTGATGGCGTATCGCCTCTGAAAGAGCAAAACTGCTTCAAGGAGAGGCACAGGCGTCAATCCCTTTTCATGTCTGATTCTGCGGTCACCTCAATGGATTAGAGTTCGGCATTCAAATCAAAACGGAAGAGGTAGTAATCAAGCGGGCAGATTTGTTCTGGATGGTGTTGAGCTTCTTGAGTGTTGTTGGAGCTGCACTCATCCAGGCAAGTGGAGAGTATTACATTAGACTCCCGACTTGTGCCTTGTAGATGGTCGACAGGCTTCGGGGGGGGGGGGGGGGGGGGGGGGGGGTGGTCGACAGGCTTCGGGGGGGGGGGGGGTCAGGAGGTGAGTTACTCGCCACAGAATGTCTTGCCTTTGACCTGCTGTGGTAGCCACAGTATTAATATGGCTAGTCCAGTTCAGTTTCTGATCAATGGTAACTCCCAGGATATTGTGATAGTAGGGGATTCAGCGATGGTAATGCAATTGAATGTCGAGGAGTGATGCTTAGATCCCCTGTTGTTGGAGTTTTTCGTTAACCGGCACTTGAGTCATGTGAATGCAACTTGCCACTTGTCAGCCCAAGCCGGAATATTGGACATGGACTGCTTCATTATCTGAGGAGTTGCGAACACTGTGCAGTCATTTGCGACCATCCCCACTTCTAGAACATAGAACAGTACAGCACAGAACAGGCCCTTCGGCCCTCAATGTTGTGCCGAGCCATGATCACCCTACTCAAACCCACGTATCCACCCTATACCCGTAACCCAACAACCCCCCCCCTTAACCTTACTTTTATTAGGACACTACGGGCAATTTAGCATGGCCAATCCACCTAACCCGCACATCTTTGGACTGTGGGAGGAAACCGGAGCACCCGGAGGAAACCCACGCACACAGGGGGAGGACGTGCAGACTCCACACAGACAGTGACCCAGCCGGGAACCGAACCTGGGACCCTGGAGCTGTGAAGCATTTATGCTAACCACCATGCTACCGTGCTGCCCCCAGAAGGCAGGTCATTGATGGAGCAGCTGAAGATGGTTGAGCCTAGGACACTATCCTGAGGAACTCCTGCAGTGATGTCCTGGTGCTGAGAAAACTGCCCTCAATCCACACAACCATTTACCTTTGTGCCAGGTATGACTCCAACCAGCTGAGAGTTTCAACCTGATTCCCATTGACTCCAGTTTTGCTCGTGCTCTGCTGTCAAGGGCAGTTATCTCACCTCACCTCTGAGATTGGCTTTCAGATTGTCTTTATATATTCGTTTGAGATGGCCCATGCTGTGACTTCCCGTACTCATTTGCCTGCAGAATACTGCTTTTGGTATGCATGAATTCTCCAGTCAAACCACATGACTAGCCCAGCAAAGCTGAGCACCAATGGGCATGCTCTCAATGTCAGGCATACTGCACTTTTTGAGATCCTCGGTGAAGGGGAGTTTGTCCTGTCACCAGACGCTGCAAATAGATCTCAGACAGCGAAGATTAAATGCTTCCAATGATGCCAAGTCACGCACCCACAAAGAAGTGATGCAAGAACCAGATCATAGAGATCATAGAATTTACAGTGCAGAAGGGGGCCATTCGGCCCATCGAGTTTGCACCGACTCTTGGAAAGAGCACCCTACCCAAGCCCACACCCCCACCCTATCCCCATAATCCAGTAACCCCACCCAACACTAAGGGCAATTTTGGACACTAAGGGCAATTTATCATGCCCAATCCACCTAACCTGCACATCTTTGGACTGTGGGAGGAAACCGGAGCACCCGGAGGAAACCCACACACACACGGGGACAACGTGCAGGCTCCGCACAGACAGTGACCCAAGCCAGGAATCGAACTTGGGACCCTTGAGCTGTGATGCAATTGTGCTAACCACTATGCTACCGTGCTGCCCAGTAGACGCTGATCTTTGTACCGAGACAAACTCCACAATCCTTCCAAAGTCTGTGGGCCAGGCTACCAAACACTGAGCTGGCTGATGCCAGATAACCGTTGATTTTGTCATCCTGCTGGGTGTTATTGGAGAGGATACTCCCAAGGTGGAAAAACCTCTGTCCTGAACGGAAGGGGATTTTGTTGATAGTGATTGTGGGGTCTTGGAGTATGTGGCCATGGGGCTGGTCGACACAAGAACTCTATCTTCTTCAGACATATTGTCAGGCTAAAGTGTTCTGACGTTCGGGGCAAAGCAATCAACAAGCAGCGAGAGCACAGTTATCAGCAAACAAGAGTTCATTCAGTAGTTGTTCACTAGCTTTTGTACAACCCTTGGGCCTGTGTAAATTGAAAAGATTGTTGTCTATCCTGAATTGATTGTGCATTTCTGGGTGAAGATCTTTGAGTCTGAATTGGAGCATGGCCAAGAGGTATTGGGCAAACAGCTGATTCCGATACACAGCCCTGGAGATGGTGACCTGCCATTGGCTGGCGATGGGATTTTATGGTCCCGCCGCTGTCAATGGGATTTCCCATTGAATGTGACCTGTGCTGCCGGGAAACCCACAGCAGAGGTGTGTCAGCAACAGGACCAAAGGATCCCGCCGGTGTGAACAGCCGGAAGATCTCGGTCCACATGTCCACTCTTCCCTGCCCAGTATGGAAGCTGCAGTGATCCTGGGGACACAGAGTTAATGAGCTGAGTGATAATCCAATCAGGAATAACCCTCGCTCGGATTTTCCCTGCTGTTGATAGACACAATATTCCACAATGAATGGCACAAATGGACTTGCTCCTTTTATGCTCCATCACCTCAGGAGGATATAAACTCCACATCTGCCCCCACCTGTGGAGAGCTACCATCACCCCGAGACCTCGTATGTGGGTGGTAATAATGAAAACTGCTAGTAGCGTCCTCTACCTGTCCCCGTTGTCACTTCCCCATCGCCACAGGACTTGGTATGTCAGATGTTTTGGTTGATGACTTGCTGAATAACCTATATGTTGAGTATATTTTTTAGGAGGTGGAATTTGTGCAGAGCCTCTCCATTCCCTCGTCCAAGACAGCTGATACGACACGAGGACAATCACGTCGCACGCGCAGCAGCTGGAAGGATGCAGGTTTGATTTTGGAGTGGTTCCTCTCTGAGATGAGAAGCTGATGAAGCTGAAGAACCTGCCCAGTCTGTTCGTACTGCTTGTCATCCTCTGTGCTGTCAGTCCACGTAAACCCTGCCGGTTAACCCATGGCGGGGAGATTTTGAAAGAGTTATCTTCTCTCAGGTAGGCTGCCAATTAACACTGATGAACCCTACCAACCTGAAATTGTCTGGTTTAGAGGCGTCAAACAGTAGTTTTACACCTCTGTCCATAGTTATAAGCAGGAATGACAAATGAAGTCGGGCAGTAGGAGTTTCTTTGGAGACCTTATTTCAAACGCTGATCATGTGGGACTTTTTGCAGATAAAGAGAATCTTAACTCGGTTCACATCTCGCTCCCTCTTCACCCTCTGGACCCTTAATCATGTCTCTTGTCCTATAGAGCTATCGACTGGGTAATTGGTGAGTGTCCTGAGATTGTGTCCTTCTGTCATGGAATCTAGGTCTGGGACTGGGTTCTTAGACAGACTGTGGACATACTCTGGTATCTACTTGACACTTGTTTGTTAATACTACTGCTGATCAGAGTAGGCGTAGAATCATAGAATTTATCATGCATGGAATTTCTCATGGAGGCCATTCGGCCCATCGCGTCTGCACCGGCCCTTGGAAAGCAAATACTACTTAAGCCCACGCCTCTAACCTATCCTATAACCCAATAACCCAACCTAACCTTTTGGACACTGAGCATGGCCACTCTTTGGACAGTGGGAGGAAACCAGAGCATCCGGAGGAAGCTCACCCAGACACAGGCAGAACGTGCAGACAGTCACCCGGGGCTTGAACCCGGGTCCCTGGAGCTGCCAGGCAGCAGTGCTAACCACTGTGCCGCCGTGCCGCCCATGTAGCTCTTAGGCATGAAGCTTACCTCTCTTCCGGGAGTCTAACACATGACTGACTGGTGTCAGTGGCGCATCACCATTCGCATCATGCATGAACATATCCTAACTGTTAGTCCTTTATATTACAGTGAGTATTTGGGGGGGGGGGGGGGGGGGGGGCAGTGGTATTAGAGGCTATGATGGTAGCCTGTACCTCGGTATATGTAATGAGAAGAGAGATTCTGATAATTGAAGCGATTCTGTCATTTTTAGAGCTTTGAACAGAATTGCAGCTATAGAACTTTACAGCATGCTGTTGTGGGCTTGACAGCTTGTTAGTTTACTCTGGTTGTCAGGACCCAGGCAGCGAAGCCTCTTTTGATCTCAGCTTTGTAATACCCTGCTGTTTGCTTGTCTTGTTTCAGGAAATCTTTGCAACTTGCCATGATTTCCCATCCTAGCTTGTCACTTGGAATCACTAGGCACTGCATCACCTCTCCTTGTACACTGCAGCATCTTTAGCACTATCTCCTCAGGATTAACGTGCCAGCTCCCCGAGGCTTGCAGGAATCTTCCCGGGAACCCGGCATGAGTGTTTAATGACTCCTGACCCAGCGATGAGAACAGGGTAAATGAAGGCCTGAAATTCTCCCCCCCCCCCCCCCCCCCCCCCCCCCGCCCCCCAAATCCTGGAGGAGGGATTAAAACTAAGAACTTCCGGGAAAATTCAGCAGGTCTGCGGGGAAGGAAACAGAGTCAGGTCCAATATGACTCTACTTCAGAATTCCTGGAGGAGGGAATTTCAGCTCAAGTTCAAGCTGGGAGAGGGGGTGGTTGGATATGGCTGCAAATCTACTTTCAGTGCCAAACATTCCGAGATAAGGTTCAGTGAATCTCCTGAGAAAAGCTTCCTTGCTCTGCCCAACAATGGCACTATGCCCTATACTCAAGAATGCATCTATTGTTGCATGATTTGTGAGATTGCCAGTTCTATGCTTAATTACGGCTACGTTCGTCTTCTTCCCACTAGGCCCAGACTCCGTCTACCTTCAGACCTTTCGATAGCAGATAGACTTTCACATCATCAGTCTAGGCTGCACCTCTGAGGTAAGAGGACACATAGCAGCATCAAAAGTCACTAAATGGCAGCAAGGTTAGCAGATTCACCTAACTTCTTTACTGGACTTCCATAACAACAGCTTCAAGAGTCCTAAGCAAATTGCTTCCTTGACGTGTTGCCACAGCAACAGAGAAGCAAACCAAAGTTTCTGCAACCATACCTCTTTGATAGACGCTGCAAGAATGAAGACAGTTCCATCGAAAAACAAATATCAAAAAACATCAGTCGCATGAACAGAATTCAATTCCTACTTCATCTGCCAAATCCCAATAATTTTCTTTCAAAATATTAATATATTAACATGTATCTTAGTATCGTACATCATAGAAGGAGGCCATTCAGCCCACCACTTCCTGTGCTAGTTCTTTGAGGGAACAATTGTGCTCAGTTCTGCAGCCAATAATCCAGTAAATTCCCTTCAGTGCTGCATGGGAGTGCTAATCTGGATTCTGGATAGGGCAAGGTTTTCAATCAACCTTCGGCTGGGTGGCCAAATATCGGGCAGCAGGTCCACTTCGGTCAGGGCAAGAAAATCCCAGCCCTAGACTCGAGCGAAGGATTTAAACCCACGACCTTCTGTTTCAGGGAGAAAAGTGCCAACAACTGAGACACTAAATTAGCACCATGATCTGGCACTTGAGACGATGATTGAATCCTTGAGCGCTGTCGCAGTATGAGCCTATTGTGCGGCAACTTCGGGAAAAAAAAATCACGCTTAACATAGAAACCTTTATATAATGGGTGACATACTTGATCTTTCTGCTTAATGCTTTGCACATTAATACGCTAGGTTTATCAAGTATTTCAAAGAAGCAGCGTTGCTCCTTTGTCCCGGCCTCCTATGTGCAAAATATGTATGTAAATCTCCCTTTTCATGCTATCTTTAGTGGTTAGAAAAGGTATGGAAGACAACAGATCAATCTTTAACATACTTGAGCGTTAAACTGAATGGTTTTCGTGCTTGTGATGCTTCAAGGTGTGTTTAGGCTCCTGCGTTACAGCAAAGTGCTGTGTGTAAATGTCCTCCCAGGGGAAATGTAGCAGGCAGTAATTGGCATGCTAACGGCTTTAAACAAAAGCAGAGATTTACTAGAGCTCGAGGATAAATTTAAGAGAGGCACAAAGAGTATACTTTAGGTTACCACTGCCTCTGGTGCCATTCTTACATGGGTGGGGGATGCATGAAACTGTAGCGTTAAAATAAATGAAAGGTGACAGAATGAGCAAGAGCCCTAATCCATTGAACAAAGGAAACACCCAGAATCTATCACTCATCATCGTCAATCTTATTTGCACAGTTACTAATTTTTCCCATATCCCTGAGCTGTTATGAATGTTGTCCAAACCTCTCACACAGGTAAAACAAAATTCAGTGGTGGTGGGTGTCTCTCCTGTTATTAGCAACCTTTAAGACTGCGCACACATCATTATGGCATGGATCTTCCCAGGCATACTTGAATTATCAGTGCTTCGCTGAGAATTGAAATCAGGGAGGATTTTTCCTTTTGATGCCATGTGTAATGAAACTATAAATTTGTTCTTTGGAAGCAATGTCTTTGTACACAGCGCCCAGAGGAAATCTAACTTCTCCCCACCCCCGTTACCCATGAGAGAAATATCACATTTGGGTAACAATTGGCAAATTTCCAAACATTTTGTCGTTCAACCAGAAGAAAGCACACAGTCGCTGACTTAAATGGGAAAAGAAAAAGAACTGAAATTCACAGGCCTGCTCTTAATAGCCTCACACCAGGCTTTGACTGAATTAGCACCATGGCTCCTTTGAGCAAACAACGGGCCAGAAATAGCAGTTAATATAGTGGCAAGGGTGAATGCTGCTCACTTGTTATTTCAGTGCAAATACCTCAGACACCTCAGGCAACATCAGTTGTGCATTTAAATGCAGAAATCCAAAATGCTGTCAAAGATGACCTGCTTCGCAAAAATGGCACCTTGCTGGCTGAATCACCATTGAGCAGCATGGATGTAAGGAAGGAAATATTGCATCAGGAGCCAAAAAGTGACAGAAAGGAAAAGTATAAAGAGCAATTTAACTTTAAAAAAAACCCCCACCAATAACAATTAAAATCTGAAGGACTGAGACTCCATCGTACATCCACTGTAGATATGAGCTAAACCCATCGCAGGAATTTAAGTTAAGTAAGTTCAAGTCAACAATGTGGGAAATCTTAATTATTTCCTGTTAACCTCTCTGGCATTGAAAATTAACTATTATGAGTGCAGAGTCTCATACCTTCAGATTTTAATTCTTGTTGAGGAGTTTTTAATCAGACTATGTATTTTTTGTTTTCTTTGTATTTTTATTTCTCTCTTAACCCAATCCATTATTTATTTTTCTGGACCTAATTTGACAGTGGTTAGCCCTGTTGGCTTCACAGCGCCAGGGTCCCAGGTTTTATTCTCTCTTGGATCACTGTCCGTACGGAGTCTGCTCGTGTCCGCCGTGTCAGCGTGGGTTTCCTCCGGGTGCTCCGATTTCCTCCCACAAGTCCCGAAAGACATACAAGTTAAGTAAATTGGTCATTCTGAATTCTCCCTCAGTGTACCCGAACAGGCGCCGGAGTGTGGCAACTAGGGGATTTTCACAGTACCTTCATTGCAGTGATAATGTAAGCCTACTTGTGACAATAAAGATTATTATATATTATTAGATATATTTTAATTTATACCAACAAGTTGCATTTATATAATATCCACAATGTGGGAGAGCATTTACACCAGCAGAGGAGATTCCTAACTTGGATCTGTAACACTGTATCACTGTTCCTTCACTATTGCTGGGTCACAATTCTGCAACAACCTTCCTACCAGCACTGCAGGTATACCAACACAACATGGTTCGCCCGCAAATTCTCAAGGACAGTTATAGATGGCCAATGAACGTTGGCCTGGCCAGAGTCATCCTCATCCTGTGCCATCATTTAAAAAAGTAGAGAGAAACTGCAAGAGGGATGAAAGGTATCAGAGAAAATCAATGTGGTGACACGCTCCCATTTAACCTGGGAAGTCAGGACTCAAGCCTGTGACTTGTGCATAAATATAAAAACATGGTAGCTCAACAATAAATCTCTCAATAGGTCTTCCATATGCAAAGCTGAAACCGTAATATGACATCCATCGAAGTCTCTCTGCTCCAGCAATACATCTCACAAATTTAGCAATGGAGTTATTCCATATAAAGCGCAATGCTAGAGATTATCTAGAACAACAACTTATATTTATGCAGGCCTTTAATGTAATGGTACATTCCTACAGACTTCAAAGCACACCACCCGCCACCTTAAACATCAGTCCCTGCACCACCCACGCACAGTAGCAGCTGTGTGTACCATCTACAAGATGCACTGTAGTAACTCACCAAAGTTTCTCAGACAACACTTTCCAAACTGCGCCACCTAACTCCTAGAGGGGCAAGGGCAGCAGATACATGGGAACAGCATCAGCTGCAAGTTCCAATCCAAGCCATACACACACCATCCTGACTTGGAAATATATCGCCATTCCTTCATTATTGCTGGGCCAAAATCCTGGAACTCCCTCCCCATCAGCACTGTGGGTATTGACACCACATGGACTGCCGCGTTTCAAGAAGGCAGCTCATCACCACCTTCTCAAGGCCAATTAAAGATGGGCAAAAAATGGTGGCCCAGACAGCGATTCACACAGCCTATGAAAGGATAAAAAATAGAGTTACGAGCACAATGTCTGAAAACCGGCAACCTCGGGACCAAGTCCATGCTGGATATTGGATTGTGCCAGGTTTCACAGACCTCGGGCATGATTGTACGGCCTCGTCACTCCCGACTCGGTGACGCGAAGAGGTCTCTCGCGTGATTTACGACGCTCGGGACTCCTTGCGGGATCTTACGATCCAGATTTGCATATTCAAGTAAGCAGTTAGCCTCACTTGAATATATCTGCACCGGAGTATCCCAAGGCGTGGGATCGAAGGCCCACTGGGAGACCCGTAACAGCCTCCCCGCACAGGCACCGGAATGTGGCGACTAGGGGCTTTTCACAGTAACTTCATTGAAGCCTACTCGTGACAATAAGCGATTTTCATTTTAATTTCAGACCGCGCTGCGGTGCCGTTTAGCACTGGTTTCCACAAACATGGATCAGGCGTACTGGCACTTCCGGGGGGGGGGGGGGGGGGGGGGGAGTGCTGTTATCCTGTGTTTTTGGATAGCCAGATTTTAAACACTGTACTTACACTGAGCCACAAAGTGAGATGTCAGGTCAGATGACCAAAATCTCAAAGAGGTTTTAAGGAGGGTCTTAAAAGGAAGAAAGCAAAGTAGAGAGAAAGAGGTGGAGTGGTGTAGAGAAGGTATTCCAGAGCCTGGGGTCTGGGCAACATAAGGCCCAATGGTAGGGTTATTATAAGGTCATGAGGTCAGGAGAAGTGTAATTATCTCGGAGGCTTGTGGGACTGGAGGAGGTCACAGGAATAGGGATGGGCCTCAGCCACGGAGGGATTTGAAAATAAGGAGAAGCTCAAAGTCAAGATGGGAGATAATGTAGGTCAGTGAGCACAGGAGCTGCTATGAGTTCAGACACAGTCACAGGGTAACCAGAAGTTTGCAGAGGGTAGAATGTGGGAAACCAGCCTGGGGTATGTTGGAATAGTCAAGCCTTAAGGTAACAAAGGTATGGATGAGGGGTTTCAGCAGCAGATCATAGAATTTACAGTGCAGCAGGAGGCCATTTGGCCCATCGAGTCTGCACCGGCCCTTGGAAAGAGCTCCCCAGTTAAGCCCATGCCTCCATCCTATCCCTGTAACACAGTAACCCCACCCAACCTTTTTTTGGACAATAAGGGCAATTTATCCTGTCCAATCCACCTAACCTGCACATTTTTGGACTGTGGGAGGAAACCGGAGCACCCGGAGGAAACCTGCACAGACACTGGGAGAATGCGCAGACTCTGCAAAGACAAAGGCCCAAGCCGAGATTTGGAATTGGGACCCTGGAGCTGTGAAGCAACTGTGCTAGCCACTGTGCTATTGTGCTGCCTCTCCGCAGCTGAGCTGAGGAGGGGTAAAGTCGAGCAATGTTACAGAGATGGAAATGGAAGAATAATGTCATTGTAAGGACCCTCAAATGCCTCAATATTGTGTCGATTAGCCAAATGACCTCACCCTGTGCTTCATGATCCACCCTCGGTAAAGGCCAGGTGCAGAGGGAAGGGATAAGCAAGATAGGAACAGCTGTAGGTCTCTCGGGCCTCTGGTTACATGTGGGGCCTACGACAGAATTGTCCATGGAAATCTATCAGAGGATTCTGCAAAAGGCAGGGACACCTTTACCTCATACACTGGTCCCATCTACAAATCTGTGGCCTGTCAAGGGACTCTCATAGACCCCGTGATTGTCTAGAGTCTCAGAGAACTTTCTTGCATCATAGCCTTCAGGCACTTGCTCCATTTGAGAATAAGGCCTATCCTGCCTCATTTTCAGCTCTTGGAATACCTTGTACCTACTGCTGATACAGATCAAGCTTCAACGTCCAAGGAAAACCCTGAAACACCTGGGAACCATTGAAGGCACAAAGAAACCCAATGGCCCCCTTTTCCTTGCATTCCTTTATTCTGGATCTTTGCTCCTGAGAAAATATCTCTTTCCCAGGGTCAAGAATCAGGAAATTTGATCTCTATTGCGCGACTGGAAGAATTAGATCATGGACAGCAGTTTTCAATGGATGAAGGGCCATTTGGAACCTATGTTCTGATGAAAAGTTGGCTGAACAAGCTCTTCAAATCTGTTGACAAAAACAATTGAGCTAACTTCACTTGCTTGTTTGCAGGGTCATCTAATTACACTAAGGCCTCATTACTCACTTCCAGCTGTCTATTATTCTTTATATAACTATACGTACTCTTTATTCTATATATAACTTACTTTTGGTCACAAAACTACTCTTTGCGTTTGTCAGCGACAGAATGTTGCTTTTATTGGAATGCCCTCCTGCGAGTTGTTTGACAATGTTATTGTGAAGTGGTCTTCAATTGATGTCACCTCCAGTCTACTTTTATCTACTGCTCACATTATTCCTATTTCCCTGGAAATTATAGCACATGTATAATTAAGCAACGTCGCACCATTGCCAATTCCAAAACTGATAATTAAGAGACAGACCAGCTGAGGAACGAGGTGTACATTCCTTACGGCATTCTGCTCCGTGGAGTTAGTTTGGTTCAGTTGGCAGCCCTTTCATCCTAAGGATATGGAGTTAAACCCCCCCCCCCCTCCTCATGCTCGGACCTGAACTCACATACTAGGCCAAAACCCAGGTGCAGAATGGAACCTGCGCTGCGTTATTGGGGGTGTAATCTTTTGGGTGAGATTGTTGAACCGATAAGAACATAAGAACATAAGAACTAGGAGCAGGAGTAGGCCATCTGGCCCCTCGAGACTGCTCCGCCATTCAATTAGATCATGGCTGATCTTTTGTGGACTCAGCTCCACTTTCCGGCCCGAACACCATAACCCTTAATCCCTTTATTCTTCAAAAAACTATCTATCTTTACCTTAAAAACATATAATGAAGGAGCCTCAACTGCTTCACTGGGCAAGGAATTCCATAGATTCACAACCCTTTGGGTGAAGAAGTTCCTCCTAAACTCAGTCCTAAATCTACTTCCCCTTATTTTGAGGCTATGCCCCATAACAATGTAGAATCCTTGCTATCCACTGATGTGTTAAGGTACTAGTCCCTGTTATGGTTGCTCCTTCAATCGACATGGACAGTAGCCCTGATTGTCACGTTTCTTGTAATGTGACCTCTCCATGTACAAGTCAACTTCTCAACTTGGCCTATATTACAGTCAGTGGAATCCATGTATGAATGTGAAATAGCTCGAGGTGCGGCAGAGAGCTGTGATTGAAAAAAACTAAGTAAAGTGTTTCTTCACAGAATATTTCTAATAAGACCTTTTTTAAAAAACTGGCAGCCCACACAATCAGAATCCACTTCACCAATTTCACAACAGCTCTCCCCACAGAGACATGAAGGGCATCACAATAGAAATACAGCAGCAGGAGGCACTAGAGAAATAAGAACCCATTCCAGTGAAAAGCTAACAAAGGTAAGATTGGTTTGCCGGAGCAGTTTTACCATGCTGGGCTTTCATTGGATTGAGAGCTGTGCTCTATAGACATCCTGACCCTGAAGTAACCTAATACTGCAATTGCTAGAACTTGCATTTATACAGTGGACCCAGTTTTCAATAGCTTCCTCAGGTGTCATAAGAACCTCTGGGTGGCTCAGTTAGGATCTTGATCTGGATTGACAGCTTAGCATCCATTTAGTGCTAACAAGGCAGTGTGGTAATTGTCTCTTTAAGGGCAACACAGCAGAGTAAGGGTCACGTGGCGAGTGCAACCAATCGGGGTTCAGTGTGTGGATTCATCCGATGGTGAGAGAGGCTCCTAGGCAAAGTGACATTCTGGGAGCAAGTTACAGGCATGAGGATGCTGTACAATTCTTATTAATAAATATCTTTTGTGTTCAGGAGTGAAGTCTGTGGAAGTGCATCTTTACATCTGGCGAGGATAAATTATCCTGACCCTGCCTCTGGCCCAATGCCTGTGAGTATCCTGTTTTCATCAGTCTGACAGAAGAGGTACTCACCAGAATGCCTCAATTTGGGCGAATTGACCCCTTTGCCTCCTCCACGGAGGGCTGGACACAATATGTTGAGCACCTTGGGGATTATTACATATGGTGCAGTGGTAATGTTTAGGCCCAGACAAATTCCCTGGGTACATGTGTTCAAATTCCACCACAGCATCTGGTGGAACATTACCACGAGATCACTGTCTCTCCATGTGACAGAAGCAAAGAGATAAATATGCTGCAGAGGGTCAGCACCAGCACGCAACCCAGTTTGACCCTTCTCCAGACCTCAAGGGATTGCTGTCATAGCTGATTTTATGCATGCTGTTACCAAGCAGAGATCCCACTCAGCCACTTTGGCGGCCATTTTCCCTCAGCCCTTAAATGGCTTCTGCTCAAATAGTAGCAGGCCTTGGTGAATAATCAATGGAGGCATTATACAGTGGTCTCCTTTGTTCCCTGCTGAATTCCTGCAGTGGATAGACTTAGAATATTAATATTTCAATGATCTGCCAGTGCTCATTAAAGAGGCTGCATGACATCTTGCCATATGACACTTCAACCAATATCCTTTCCCAACAGCAACTAGCTAATTGGCCGTAAGCGAGTATTTGCTGAGGATTCCGAGCGCTAGTTCAGGATACATCGCCAATCCCTGCTGTTGGAGGTTTGAAGAGGAGTTTAGAAACGCATCAGTTGACTCTCTGGGACACTTTGTCCGGACGTGGCCAACATTCTATCAAGGTTTATTCCAGAGACTCTGAGGTCTTCCGTCCTCATGTCATCTTGAAACCTGCCACAATGTGTCAGCTGGCGCACTCAGTCCTTTAGGGGAAGCGAGCACGTGGAGTTGCAGGAAAACTGCTTCTCACTAGGGCTGAACCTGAGTGAGTTGTGCCTCTGGTTCCACACCAATATGGTGAACTCTGCTGGCCTAGAAAGCCACTCAATTGAAGTCCAACACCTTCTAAAAGGCAACCACGGATGGGCAATAAATGCTGAACAAATGAACGATTTTTAAAAAAAATAATGGTATGAGGTGTTTTTTGTGAGATGTACGATATAAATTCAAGATCTTTCCCTGCCAATCACCCCTGACCATTCCCATATTATTTTGTTTCTCCAACCAACGTTGACTTTTTGGAGAATGGCTGTCCTTGATGCATTTTTCTACCTCAACCATACTTTGTCTGTGCATGCTGGACAGCGAGGCATGAGTGAGCGGGAACTCTGGGTTGGACAGATGAGATGCAGGGAGGGCGTTTTCCCTGCTTGGGGAATCCAGAACCAGATAACAGTCTCAGGATGTGGGGTAGACCATTTAGGACCATGATGAGGAAAGATGGCTTCACTCAAAGGTTTGTGAACCAGTGGTATTCTGTACCGGCTATGGAGGCCGAGTCACTGAAAGTATTCAAGAAAGAGATAGGTAATTTTTTAGATTTTAATGGCATCTAGGGGTAGGGGGAGAAAGCAGGAATATGACATTGAGCTAGAGGATCAGCCATGATCATTTTGAATGGTGGAGCATGGTCGAAGGGCCGAATGGCCTCCTCCTGCTCTTAGTTTCTAGGTAGCTGCTGTGGTGATATGCATTACTGTAAATACACAAGGGGTTAATGTAGATACACTGGGACACTGTAAATACACAAGGGGTTAATGTGAACACACACCTAGCTAGACACTAGAGGTAGCACCAGAGACATCATAACACACAGACAGTCAGACAATAGGTCAGTAAGATAGGACACGACCAATGGGCATTCACGACACACACAGAGGTGACACTACCACAGGGGAGCATTACACCAACCCATATAAAAGGACACAGCACACATGATCTTCCTCTTTCCAGTGGAGACACTTAGCGAGTACACTGGGTTGATTGAAACACATCACA
The DNA here is from genome assembly GCF_902713615.1 of Scyliorhinus canicula. Classification (NCBI taxonomy): domain Eukaryota; kingdom Metazoa; phylum Chordata; class Chondrichthyes; order Carcharhiniformes; family Scyliorhinidae; genus Scyliorhinus; species Scyliorhinus canicula. Next base: position 20,013,716 of record NC_052152.1, on the reverse strand, counting down.
CCCACCACGTGGATTGTAGCAGACTGGTTAGATAGTCTGAGTAGCTATAGCAGGATTAACAGGAGAGTCGAATCCAAGTAGGAGAATCGTTAACAGTTTAATAAATGTGTTAAAGCTATCTCCAAGTCTGAACCTTCCTTTGTCAGAGTGCACATCAAGGAAGCAGCTTATGCTACGTCAAGAGCATAACAAAACAGCTGCCTGGTCCATTCAGCTCGAATCTGAAGCAAATATGGGACCATCCTGGTTTCAGTTGAACTCTTGTCAGCGACCTTCCCGTGAAACTCAATCCACAGGCCTATATATTACATATGGTATTAATTAGCAGCACAGAGTGTTAATAATCTCACACATTCCACCACTTTAACAAATGCAATTACAGAGCATTGAAACATTAACTAGAGCGGTACTATGAACCATCATGCACTGTGTTGTTTTTAATGCATTAACGATATCAGGGGGCTTCCGAACACCCGGAAAGAGCAATCCTGTTAATCGCTTTGCCCTTTCATCTATCTTCCCCCAAATTTAATTTCAAACACCATTGAGATATTAATGTAAATACAATATCTGTATTTCTTCTATCCAGTAGCAAAAATAAATGGCAGTTGATCAGACTAGAACAAAGACAATCAATTTCCGCGTATTCACACTGTCAAGTCCCGCATTCAGATAGGGGTTATTATTGCTGAGAAGCTCACTGTGCTATTTATAGCTCGAAAAGAATCACTGATCCAGAAAGCTTAAGGCCGGCAGCAACCTCCCTGCAATCAGCTCGTAAGGAACCCATTTCCAAGAGCCGGTGCACTCACTCTCAGAGTGGAAGCTGGTATGTGGAGCCCTTCATATACTACTTCTGGAAAGTTGCTTCTCAGTGACGCTGAACCTGGGTAATTTGTGCCTTTGTCTCCACACCAATATGCTTGACTCCAATTGGCCTGGAAAGTCACTCGGTTGTTTATGGAGAAGTTCGCCACTTTGCGGTTGGGGTGAGGTGGAGTGGGGAGGGTGTTTGAGAGGGTACGGGATTGGATATGGGGAGGGGAGCAGGTGTGTGTGTGTGTGGGAGGGGGGGGGAGGCAATTTTAACCAAATCAGAAATCCTATGGGATTGGGTGGAATGCCATTTTAGACACTGTCTGATTTTACTCTCAATTGGTCTTTCCCTGGGGAACTGGGTTAAGATTGCTTCCCTCTGCCCCGCGCCTCGCAACTGATGTTTGTTGACACATAACGGAGCTGGAATTTGGGGCAGTCTGGGGTTTTGCTTTTAAGCCCTACCCGTACCATGGAATCACAGCACTGAAGGACATTCAGCGTTCCATGTCCACATTGGCTCTCTGCGAGGGCAACTCACCACGTCCCACTCACCTGCCTTTTCCCTACAGCCCTGCTGTTTTTGTTTCCCTTTTCAGAAAAATATCCAATCCTCTTTTTTGCCGGCCTGGATTGAACCTGCCTCCTCCGCAGTCTTTGGCTGTGCATTCCAGATCCAAACCACGTTGCATGAGAAAGTCTTTTTGTCATGTCGACGTGGCTTCTTTTGCAAGTCACCTTAAATTCTGTCTTTGGCTCTTGATCTTTTCATCAAAGTGAACAGACTCATCCTATCTAACTCAAAGCACTGATGATTTTGAACACCCCTATCAAATCTGCTCTTACTCTTCTGCAAGGAGGACAGCCTCACTTCTCCAGTCTATCTACATATCATATGTTCTACTATTTATGTTATATTACTACTGGTAACATGCTATATTACAGGGATGTAATATATATGCTATCCATTTGTCTTCTCGAGTTTACATAGATTTTACAGTGCAGAAGGAGGCCATTCGGCCCATCGAGTCTGCACCGGCTCCTGGAAAGAACACCCTACCCAAGGTCAACACCTCCACCCCATCCCCACAACCCAGCAACCCCACCCAACACTAAGGGCAATTTTGGACACTAAGGGCAATTTATCATGGCCAATCCACCTAACCTGCACATCTTTGGACTGTGGGAGGAAACCCGAGCACCCGGAGGAGACCCACGCACACACGGGGAGGATGTGCAGACTCCGCACAGACAGTGACCCAAGCCGGAATCGAACGTGGGACCCTGGAGCTGTGAAGTGATTGTGCTATCCACAATGCTACCGTGCTGCCGAGTTGTATTTAACTTGATGATAAAAGTCGAAGTCTTCCAGTTGATGACAAATTATTTATTGAGTAACAAAATAATATACTTGTGAGTTCTTTTACTTTAATAATTTGACTAGTAATAGAATTAACTGAGATTAGATTAAATTAACAATGAATATAATCCACTGAGCTGGTCCCTTCTATCCTCTAGCTGCAATACACACTAAGAACCTAAAGAAAGAGCGGGAAACTCCTTATCTAGTACCTGTTAGTGTTGCTATCTAGTGACCATCTGACTGTACTGACTGCACATTAACTAATCATGTACTTACATACACAGAGATCACTGCATCCACCTTTTTTTGTGTTAAAAAGAAAATTGAGCATAAAGAAAAATGTAGTTTGTCATGAATTGTACATAGGTTATGAGTCAATCAGTCCAATCTTTTAGAGAGGACCCAAATACTTTTTTCCAATTAAGGGGCAATTTAGCTTGGCCAATCCCCTAATCAGCACATCTTTGGGTTGTGGGGGTAAAACCCACGCAGACACGGAGAGAATGTGCAAACTCCACACGGACAGTGATCCAGGACCGGGATTCGAGCCCGGATCCTCAACGCCGTAGTCCCAGTGCGAACCACTGCACCACCATGCTGCTCCAATCAGTCCAATCTTTATACATTTAGTCTCTTAGGTTTCTTTCTTTCTTTTGATTTCTTATGTTTAAGTACCAACAAGTCATCATGAGGTGTTCAAATGGTTGAATCAATTTTGTTGTCTGACCTTGACTTTTTCTTTTGCTTGTGGTATCGATTCTGGATGTCATTTGCCTGAAAAACTGTTTTGCTTCTTGTCTTGGAGCAAATATGAATTCATGATTTTCGTCGGCATGTGTGAACAATGTCCATGTTATGTCTCTACTCTTGCCATCATTTTGGACTGTGCTGTAACATTGTCCTTCATGTGCAGAGTTGTACCATGTTGTACAGGTTGTTGTTTCGTTATGCTCAATAACTGTTCCTGGTGGATAATTTGTGTCATTCTCAAACTTCTTGGTATCAGTGTCCTTTGTGGTATTTGATGTTGCATTGAGCTTTGTGATTTGAGGTTTGTGTGAATGATCTGATGTTGCATTGAGCTTTGTGATTTGAGGTTTGTGTGAATGATCTGATGTTGCATTGAGCTTTGTGATTTGAGGTTTGTGTGAATGATCTGATGTTGCATTGAGCTTTGTGATTTGAGGTTTGTGTGAATGATCTGATAGAATAGAATAGAATAGAATAGAATAGAACAGTACAGCACAGAACAGGCCCTTCGGCCCTCGATGTTGTGCCGAGCAATGATCACCCTACTTAAACCCACGTAACCCGTATAACCGTAACCCAACAATCCCCCCATTAACCTTACACTACGGGCAATTTAGCATGGCCAATCCACCTAACCCGCACATCTTTGGACTGTGGGAGGAAACCGGAGCACCCGGAGGAAACCCACGCACACACGGGGAGGACGTGCAGACTCCACACAGACAGTGACCCAGCCGGGAATCGAACCTGGGACCCTGGAGCTGTGAAGCATTGATGCTAACCACCATGCTACCGTGAGGCATTGATCTTTGTGGCATCGGTCATTTCTGGTTGATTTGATTCAATTTTGATTCCTTGATGCTCCTCTTCTGGAGTCAACGTCTTCAAGAGTTCCTTTCCTTGTTGGTTGTTTAGAGTAGATGAAGTTGCAATTGATGTGGTCTCAATGGATGTGCTCTCACGGGACACATTTGTAGTTTTACTTTGATTGCTATGCTCTTTTGTACAGTCGAGCTGGGATCAGTCAGCCTCGCTTTGGTCTTGCACATCTTGTATGATGATTGTGATCACTTTGTCACTATTCTCAAATACAGTGGGCAGACTTTCATTGTCTTCTTGTAGTTGTTCATCAAATAAGGTGGATCGACCTTCATAGTCTTCTTCATGCATGGTTGTCGCTCTGGAGTCTTTAATTGCTTCCATTCTGGAGTCTGTCGATGATTTCTCAGTGGAGGCTTCCATCGCTCTCTGTGGAGTCTTTCATCGCTCTCAGTGTGGAGTCGTGCAGTGTTCTCTCAGTGGAGACGATCAGCGCTCTTTCGACGGAGTCGTTCTGTGCTCTTAGTGTGGCATTGTTTTCATCTTGGCTATTTGACAGGTTACTGTCATCCAATGTATCAACAATCTGCCATTCCATCATGGCAATGGATTCATTTACCATGAGTAGAGTCGTATTGAGCTTTTAAACCTTGTTGCTGATGCTGTGATCATCATATCTGAATAACTCAACCATGTATGAGTAGCATTCTTCAATAAACAAATCATCTTCTTTAGTTTGGGATTTGTTATTGTGCTCTTCATGTTTAATTAACAAATCATCTTCTTTAGTTTGGGATTTGTTAATATGTTCTTCATGTGCTGCATACTTCATGTTCTATGGTGTTGCAAAAGTTATTTTCATCTGTTTGTTGAAATTCAGGCATTGTTCAACCTCTCAAGGTAAAAAATTAGGATTTTGTAGCTTTAAAACTGTTATTTTTAATTTTCAGGCTCTTTCCCTTTAAGTGGGTGTGGTCTGAGTCTTCTGACGTCATGCGCTCGTGCCGTCAAGCGTAATCATTGATTGCGCATGTGCAAATCGATTTACTTCCAGAGTGCGCTCTTTTTTCAACTGCGCATGCGCAGAACGGTATTTTGCCGGTTTGTGTCTTTTTTAGATGGGCGCATGTGCGTACTGCTCTCGCTCAAGTTGTTTGCCATTCAAAACATGCTTCTTCATCGGGTGCGATACTGCCGCTATATCGTGGTAGGTTTTCATGCCAGTTTCACAGAATTTATATTCTAGGTATTCATTATATTGATTCGTTGATTGTCCGTGAAACGAACATTTTTCAATCACCATTTTAAGTGTTAATTCTTTTTGCATTAATAATTCTTCCCTTAATCTTTCATCGCAAATGCCAAACACTATCTGATCACGAATCTCAGAATCTTGCAGCGTAAAAAAAAATTCCACGATTATGCAAATAACTTAAGGTCTGTGACAAAGCTTGTGATTGGTTCGCCGTTTTTTGTAACCGTTTATGAAACCTGAACCGCTCCAGTATTTTATTTGTCTGCATTTTGCAGTGGTCTTGCAACAATCACTCCAAATTTGCTTTTGTCTTCGCCTTCGGCGTATATAAATGAATTTCTATAGCTTGCTGACCTGCCATTGGCAGTAGCAGTGCTATTCTTCTAGCTTCAGAGGCTGTATTTAAGTCATGAGCTTCCAAATAGAGTTAGAATAGGGGCTGGTTTAGCACACTGGGCTAAATCGCTGGCTTTTAAAGCAGACCAAGGCACGCCAGCAGCACGGTTCAATTTCCGTACCAGCCTCCCCGAACAGGCGCCGGAATGTGGCGACATGGGGGCTTTTCACAGTAACTTCATTTGAAGCCTACTTGTGACAATAAGTGATTTTCATTTCATTTCATTCAAATGCTGTTTAAATAGTTTCCACTTTAAATTTAAGTTACCGGTAGTTTTCAGCTGCCATGGAGCTTGAACGTGATCCATCAAATCGATTTGTTGTCGAGGATCCATTTGCTGTGAAGACTTCCACAGTCAAACAGTCGGTATTGGAACTTTTTCTTTTCTTTCCTAATCTTACTACTAGTTGTTCTTAAAGCCTTTTTTACCTGGTACCATGTTATGTTATATCACTACTCCAGATAACATGTTATATTACAGGGATGTAATATATGCTACTCATTTCTCTTGCCGAGTTGTATTTAACTTGATGATAAACAGTCAAAGTCTTCCAGTTGATGACAAATTATTTATTAAATGACAAAATAATATACTTGTGTGTTCTTTTACTTTAATACTTTGACCAGTAACAGAATTAACTAAGATTAGATTAAATTAACAATGAATATAATCCACTGAGCTGGTCACGTCTATCCTCTACCTGCAATGCACACTAAGATCCTAACGAAAGAGCGGGAAACTCCTTATATAGTCCCCGTTAGTGTTGCCATCTAGTGATCATCCGACTGTACTGACTGCACATTAACTGATCATGTATTTGCATATACAGAGATCACCGCAGTGCGTACCTGGAACCATTCTTGTGAATCTTTTCTGCACCCTCTCCAATGCCTTCCTGAGGTTTGGTGCCCAGAATTGGATGCAATACTCCAGTTGTGGTTAAACCAGTGTTTTATACAGATTGATCAGCACTTCCAATACTCTTCGCCTCATGGTAAAGACCAGGATCCCATATACTTTATTGGTCACTTTCTCAATCTGTCCTGCCAACATTAATCATTTTTGTGCATATGTCTCCCAACAGTCTATCTGCTCTGCTCTCTGCCCCCCCCCCCCCCCCAATTTACCTATAAGGGGGTCCTCTGGCTCCTGACGCACCCCGCCTCACATGGGCAGGGCACCCGGGGCCCAATCCCTGGTGCAGGAAAAAAGGCAGCCTGACACCTTGGCAGTGCCAGACTGACACCCGGCTGCCCTTGGCTAGTGCCGCTGCTAAATCATGGCCAAGGTCATTAATACAGACCCAGAAAACAGGAGTTCTAATATGATTAACCTTTGAGGCACTCTGAGTTACAGTAACCATTGAAGGGAAATCGGAGGCTAAATCCTCAAAGGCAAAGAGCTGAAAGCTTTCGTGAGGCAGACAGGGTTTCAAGGATTTCTGTGACCCACAGTCATCACTGACATCCAGGTCAGTTGATGAGAAGCTCATGGGATCTGTCTCAGCTGTATCTGCAATTTAATGTGTAATTAGTGGTGTTTTCAACGACAGTTTGCCTGTTAATTCATGCCAAAAGACAGTCCCGGACCAAGCTCGAGTCCCACACGGACCCCCGCCGACTATGGCAAGGTCTGCAAGACATAACGGGCTACAAGATGAAGGCATGTAAAATCACCGGCTCCAATGCACCCTCCCTGATGAGCTCAACGCATTCTATGCATGCTTTGAGCAAGAGGTCAGTGAGAGCAAACCCTGCACCCCAGAAGCCTTGGATGAACTTGTATCTGAGATCACCATTGCAGATGTCAGAGCAGCCCTCTTGAAGGTCAACCCACGGAAAGGCACTAGCCCGGATGGGGTACCCGGACGGGCACTCAGGTCCTGCATGGATCAGCTGGCGGGGGTATCGCAGACATCTTGAACCTCTCTTTACAACGATCTGAGGTCCCTATCTGCTTCAAGAAGACGACCATCATCCCTGTACCAAAAAAGGCCAAGCAGTGTTCCTTAATGACTATCGTCCAGTGGCTCTGACATCCATCAGCATGAAGTGCTTTGAAAGGTTAGTCATGGCACGAATCAACTCCAGCCTCCCGGATTGCCTTGATCCACTACAGTTTGCCTACCGCTGCAACAGGCCCACAGCAGATGCCATCTCCATGGCCCTGCACTCTACCCTGGAACACCTAGATAACAAAGACACCTATGTCAGACTCCTATTTATCGACTACAGCTCAGCCTTCAACACCATCATTCCTATGAAACTCATCTCCAATCTCTGTGGCCTTGGCCTCGGCTCGTCCCTCTGCGACTGGATCCTGAACTTTCTAACCCACAGGCCACAATCAGTAAGGATAGGCAACAACACCTCCTCCATGATCATCCTCAATACCGGTGCCCCACAAGGCTGTGTCTTCAGCCCCCTACTATACTCCTTCTCCACCTATGACTGTGTGGCCTAATTCCCCTCCAACCCGATTTTCAAATTTGTTGATGACACCACAGTAGTGGGTCAGATTTCAAACAAAGACGAGACAGAGTACAGAAATGAGATAGTGAATCTGGTGAACTGGTGCGACGACAATAATCTTTCCCTCAATGTCAACAAAATGAAGGAGATTGTCATCGACTTCAGGAAGCGTCGTGGAGAACATGCCCCTGTCTACATCAATAGGAACGAAATAGAAAGGGTCGAGAGCTTCAAGTTCTGAGGTGTCCAGGTCACCAACAGCCTGTCCTGGTCCCCCCATGCCGACACTATAGTCAAGAAAGCCCAACAATTACCACTTTCTCAGAAGACTAAGGAAATTTGGCATGTCAGCTACGACCCTCACCAACTTCTACAGATGCACCATAGAAAGCATTCTTTCTGGTTGTATCACAGCTTGGTATGGAGCCTGCTCTGCCCAAGACCACAGGAAACTACAAAAGGTTGTGAATTTAACCCAATCCATCACGCAAACAAGCCTCCCATCCATCAACTCTGTCTACAATTCCTGCTGCCTTGGAAAGGCAGCCAGCATAATTAAGGACCCCACGCACCCCAGACATACTCTCTTCCACCTTCTTCCATCAGGAAAAAGATACCAACGTTTGAGGTCATGTACCAGCCGACTCAAGAACAGCTTCTTCCCCACTGCCATCAGACTTTTGAATGGACCTACCTTGTATTACGTTGATCTTATCTCTACACCTTGCTACAACTGTAACCTTATATTCTGCAGTCTCTCCTTCCTTGCCAATGGATGGTATACATTGTTTGTACAGCATGCAAGAAACAATACTTTTTTTTTCACTGTATACTAATACATGTGACAATAATAAATCAAATCAAATCAAATCAAAATCAAAAAAGAAACATTTATATCGACAAAGTCGAAGGTGCAAGTCGATACTTTGAATGCGAGCATTTGCAGGTAATTAAGTCTTTACAGATCCAGAGAGAGGGGTAACCCCAGGTTAAAGAGGTGTGAATTGTCTCAAGCCAGGTCAGTTGGTAGGATTTTGCAAGCCCAGACCAGATGGTGTGGGGATGAATGTAATGCTACATGAATCCAAGGTTGAGATTGTACTCATGAGTGCGAAACTTGGCTCTAAGTTTCTGCTCGGCGATTCTGTGTTGTCGCACGTCCTGAAGGCCGCCTTGGAGAATGCTTACCCGAAGATCAGAGGCTCAATGCCCTCGACTGCTGAAGTGTTCCCCGACTGGAAGGGAACATTCCTGCCTGGCGATTGTTGCGTGATGTCCGTTCATCCGTTGTCGCAGTGCCTGCATTGTCTCACCAATGTACCACGCTTCGGAACATCCTTTCCTGCAGCATATCAGCGAATCTGGTGGCTTCACTCATTTAGAAAATACATAGGAATTTAAATTTCATGTACTTTAAACAAAACGTTACTGGGCCCTAACCAGATTGTAACACGTGATACGGAGGATCAATATGCCAATGTCTGTAATGCGCCAGTGTGCTCTCCTATAAGGACAGCGAATCAAACTCTAGCATTAGATTCCCGGATGAGAACCCAATTATTTGCAATTTATAAAACTGAGGGGAAAGGTGACAGCACCACAGGAGTGATAACACTGACCAATAGATATCTTCCATGTTAAAACAAGCTTCAATTTAAACACAAAATCAATCAAATTTGCGACAAAGTAATAGCTCTACAGTTAAGAGTTATAACAGTTCTTAAATAAAAGGAAAATTTTTAACTTATTCCGCACATCTGCGCTGTATATGTTCCAATAACTATATATATTCCAATTCAGCAAACCAATACAGTTCAAAGACCACTTGTAAATGAATATTTTTGATTCAGTACTATTACCAGAATATTGTCAGGGCTCACAGCCTTTGCAGTATGCAATGCCTTCCGTCATTTCTTGATATAACACACAGTGAATTGTATTGGCTGAAGACTGACATCTGTGTTGCTGGGGACCTCCGGAGGAGACCGAGATGGATCATCCACTTTGCACTTCTGACTGAAGATTATTGTGAATGCCTCAGCCTTGTCTTTTGCACTGATGGGCTGGGCTCCTCCATCATTGAGGATGGGGAGCCTTGTGGAGCCTCCTTCTCCAGCGAGTTGTTTAATTGTCCACCACTTTTCATGGCTGGATGTGGCAGGGCTTAGATCTGATGTGTCCATTACGGAATCATTTAGCTCTGTCTATTATTCGCTGCTTATGCTGTTTGACACACACTGTGTTGTAGCTTCACCGGGTAAACACCTAATTTTTCGATATGCCTGATGTTGCTCCTGGCATGCTCTCCTGCACTCTTCATTGAACCAGGGTTGATCCTCTGGCTTGATGGTAATGGTAGAGTGGGGGTATCCCAAGCCATGAGGTTGCAGATTGTGGTTGAATACAATTCTGCTGCTGCTAATGGCCCACAGCACCTCATGGATGCCCAGTCTCGAGTTGCTAGATCTGTTCAAAGTCCATCCCATTTAGCACAGTGGTAGTGCCACACCATACAATGGAAAGTATCCTCAGTGTGAAGATGGGACTTTGTCTACACATGGACTGTGCGGCAGTCACTTCTACCAATAATGTCATGGACTGTTGTATTTGCAGAAGATAGTTTGGTGAGGATGAGGTCAAGTATGTTTTTCCCTCTTGTTGGTTCCCTCACCACCTGCTGCAGTCCCAGTCTAACAACTATGTCCTTTAGGATACGGCCAGCTTGGTCTTTGTGATACTACTGAGCCGCTCTTGGTGATGGACATTGAAGTCCCCCACCCGGAGTACATTCTGTGTCCTTGCCACCCTCTGTGCATCCTCCAAGTGGTGTTCAACATGGAGGAGTACTGATTCATCAGCTGATGGTGGCCGGTGTGTGGTAATCAGCAGGAGGTTTCCATGAGGCTTAATGGGGTCCAGAGTCAATGTTGAGGACTCTCAGGGCAACTCCCTTCTGACTGTATACCACTGTGTCATCACCCCTGCTGGGTCTGTCCTGCCGGTGAAATTGTAGACAGACCTGGGCTCCTCCCTTTAATTACATAATCCCAACCTAAGTAAAGGGCATTCTACTATCTCTTCCCCCAAGATGTCCCATGGCATGATTAGTCAGGACTAACATGCAATCCCTCTTAAATGATCTGCACCCCAGCAATCTGTGAACAAGTAAATGGTGAAAATCAACTATCACCTCATTTTGCAACCCTCTTACTCACAGCTTGAGCAGATATACTGGCTGCATGTATTTTAAACCCCTTTTTAATAACATTACAAATATCAAAAATACTGATTTCTTATTTTCATAACACTAGTGACTTTGCAAAATAGATATGTAGGTTTTATGTATGAAAAATGAAACAAAACAAGAACTGTACATGCTTGACTTGTTATCCTATATATTGGATTTATCACTGTTGCTGGCCACTCTAGTAAGTGAACTTCCTTACACAAAGCAGTGTGACCGGCTCAGCATCTAAACATAAACAGCAAGACAGGAAATTAATACAGAACCCTCAATACTGTATTCTCACTCATTGGAAAATATCACATGATCCAATCTTCTGTAGGTGGATGTATGAGATGGATGTATACACACAACACTGTGTGACTATAAGCCAACTGGCAAATTAACTTAACATTAAACAAGTAAATTAAGAGCACTTAGTCGCAACAATCTTTGCCAATCTCTTCAAATGCCACCTGGCCAGGCTTGCACATTGCTGGGAGAAATACTGCAGCTTTTTTTTCTCCCTCGTACACTCTGCCTAGATTCATGCATCGCTGTCTGTGATACAAGTAGACTTACATTGTGTGCCGTGGCTCAGTTGGTGGAACTATTCCCTCTGAGCTACAAGGTTATGACTTCAAATCCCAGTTCCAGACCTCGAACACAAAAATCACATCACTACTGAGGGAACACTGCACTGTCAAAGGTGCCGGGCCTGATCGCCCCGAATGGGAACAGTCCCGTAGCGTGCGATTAGCCGGGTGTGTCCCGGCATCAGAGCACGGAGAGACCCCACGCCATCGAACGGCCACTTGGGTACATTGGGGGCCTCAGTGGGGAATGCTCAGCCGAGGTCACACTTGGTCCCACTTGTCAGAACTCCCCAGTGTAGGGAGCGATCTGGCCGCCATTTTTAATTGGCATCCCAATCTCTTGGCCCCCCAACACCCTCTCCCCCTGCTCAAGCCCCAACACACCGATAAGGGGGCTCAGGCTCCCTTTGCACCCACACAGGGCACCTCGGGCCTGATTCACAGCACGGATAAAATGCCAGTCTGGCACCCTGGCAGTGCCTCTGCAAGCTGGCTATTGCACTTGGGCACCTTGACAGTGCCAGGGTGGCATCCAGGTGGGTGCCCGAGATCTCCAAGTCGAGAGAATTAAATTCTACGGCATGCGTAAATAATGGGAATGCCTTTTGGAAGTGAGACTAGCTGTCTCACTCTAATATACAGATTTGCTAAAAAGTGATCCCGCCCACAATGGGCGGGATTCACATTGCGCGACTCGCGAGATTGTGTTAGATCTCCCAAGGCATGGCAAGCTGATTTGATCCTGGAAGAGGGATCAACCGGCATCTATCGGTCACGTTGCACCATGCCACCTTTCGTACGCAAAGCAGCCGGTAGATTTCACCCATTGACTTTTGAATGAGATGTTAAACCACGACCCAATCTGTTACTTGGGTGGATATAAACTATCCAAGGCCATTATTTTTGAAGAAGAGCTGGAGACTTATCCCCAATGGAGGTTCTGGACCGTGGCTTATTCGTTGTCCCAGTGTTGTTTGTGGGAGCTTGCTGTGTTGCTCCCCGTTGCCCAATTTACTATATCACAAAATTGCCACAGAATTAATTCAGCGATCGTAAAGCATTCTGAGACATCTGGTTGTGAAAAGTGCTAAATGACACAATTTATTTTGTCTTCTTTATGACTGGATCCGTTCGTAACCTGTTGGACACTGGGAGGTCCTCCAGGTATTTCAAGTATTCACTAAAGCAACTTGCATTTATAACAGCCTTTAACATAGTAAAATGGCCCAAGCTATTTCGCAGGAGTCATTACATCGGAACATACAAATCAGGAAAAGGAATAGGTCACTCAGCCCCTTGATTCTGCTCCAGCAATAAATTAGATCAAGGCTGATCTGATTGTAACCATAAATTCCTAATCCTGCCTAACCCCGATAACCTTTTATCTCTCCCCCTCCCCCGGCGTATCAAGAGTATATCTCACTCTGCCTTTAAAATATTCAAAGACTCTCCTTCCACTGCATTTTGAGGAAAAGAGTTCCAGAGATTCACAATCTTCTGAGAGAAAGGTTTCTCCTCATCTCTGTCATAGAATCATAGAACTTACAGTGCAGAAGGAGGCCATTCGGGCCATCGAGTCTGCACCGGCCCTTGGAAAGAGCACCCTACTTAAGCCCACACCTCCACCCTATCCCCGTAACCTAGTAACCCCACCTAACCATTTTCTGGACACGAAGGGCAATTAAGCCTGACCAATCCACCTAACCTGCACATCTTTGGATCTTTGTCTTAAATGAGCGACTCTTTATTTTTAAACAGTGACGCCTAGTTCTAGATTGTCTGACAAGAGGAAACATCCTCTCCACGTCCACTCTGACAATACCCCCTCAGGACTTTAGCAAATAAAATTTGACTACATATTTATCTACATACGAAGGTTTTGGGACAGGTGACCAAATGCTTGCTCAAGGTTTTATGTTTTAAATCTCCCCCTGTGTGCGTGGGTCTCACCCCCATAACCCAATTCACCTGGGTGGGGGGGGGGGGGGGGGGGGGGGGAGGTGAATTGGCCACGCTAAGTTGCCCCTTAATTGGAAAACAAAGAATTAGGTACTCTAAATTTTTAAAAAGGAAAACAAAAAGATAAATGTTTTAAACAGCATCTAAAAAGAGGAGAGAAGTAAGGCAAGGTTTTACAGGAGGGGTTTCCAGAGTTTAGGCACCTGAAGGCATTAATACCATTGGTGTGGCAATGGAAACTGAGCTTGTGCTGGAGGCTGGAACTGGAGCGGTATGAACATCTTCGAGGCCTGTAGGACAGGCGGAGGTTGTAGAGGCATGGAGGGCAGGGATATTGGACAGGATTTGTAAGCAAACATGAGGGACGAGATTCTCCCGTACCCGCCGGGGCGGGGGGGTCCCAGCGGGACGTAGTGGCGTGAACCACTCCGGCGTCGGCCCGCCCCAAAGGTGCGGAGTCCTCCTCACCTTCAGGGACTAGGCTGGCGCCGGAGTGGTTTGCGGACTGCTGACTGGAATGGAAGGCCTTTGGCACCAGCTGGGGCCAGAGGGACTCCGCTGGCCGGCGCAAGTCTGCGCATGCACGGGAGCGTCAGCGGCTACTGACGTCATCTCCACGCATGCGCGGGGGGGGTTCACCTATGCGCCTGCCATCGCGGAGGCTGACACAGCCAACGCGTAGCAAGAGTACCCCCACGGCACAGGCCCCCCCCGCGGATCGGTGGGCCCCGATCGCTGCCAGGCCACCGTGGGGGCACCCCCTGGGGCCAGATCGCCCGCACCCCCCCCCAGGCCCGCCCACGTTGCCAAGTCCCGCCGGTAAGGAACCTAGTCCCATCTGCGCCGGCGGGAATGGCAAAGAATCTGTGGGACTTCAGCCCATCGTGGGTTGGAGAATCACGGAGGGTCCGCTGCGAGTGGCCGCCAACCGGTGCGGCGTGATTCCCGCCGCCACCGAATCTCCGGTGCCGGAAAATACGGCGGGATTCACGCCCCCCCCCCCCCCCCCCGGCGATTCTCCGACCCGATGGGGGGTCGGAGAATCCTGCCTGAGAAATTTAAAATGGAGATGTTTTTTGGGATCAATAGCAAAGTATGTCTCACTGCAAGTGCAGAGCAAAAAAAACTGAGGATAATTTATTGCCCTTCACCACAGTCACAGAAAGCTGGGTGACTTCTTAACATTAAAGAACTCTGAAAAGCTTAAAAGTAAGGCGAACCATTGACAGAGTAAAGGCACAGGGCTGGATTCTCCAGTCGCAAAGGGCAAAACTGCGATCAGCAATCGGCTGGAGAATCAAAGTTCCTAACCAAATCGGGGCAGCGCCGCTTTCACGATGCTCCGCCCCTTCCAAAGCGGCGTACTCTCCTGAGGCCACCTGAGCCCCCCCCCCCCCCCCCCCCCGATGCTCCGCCCCTTCCAAAGCGGCGTACTCTCCTGAGGCCTCCTGAGCCCCCCACCGATGCTCCGCCCCTTCCAAAGCGGCGTACTCTCCTGAGCCCCCCCCCGATGCTCCGCCCCTTCCAAAGCGGCGTACTCTCCTGAGGCCCCCCCCCCGATGCTCCGCCCCTTCCAAAGCGGCGTACTCTCCTGAGGCCTCCTGAGCCCCCCCCCCATGCTCCGCCCCTTCCAAAGCGGCGTACTCTCCTGAGGCCTCCTGAGCCCCCCCCCCCCCATGCTCCGCCCCTTCCAAAGCGGCGGACTCTCCTGAGGCCCCCCCCCGATGCTCTGTCCCCGTCTGGCCGAGTTCCTGACAGTGTGGGTCTCTCATGGTCTCACCCATTGGGAACTCGGCTTGGCGGCTGCGGACTCAGTCCAGCTCCGCCACAGTCGGGGGAGGGCCGCTCTTATCCGCTGCAGTTGAGGACAGGGGGCGACTTTATCAGGGGCTGGGGTCACTGTTGGGGGGTGGTCCGGGGCTCGCCTGCCGGCCAAAGAGGGGGGCACTATTTTGCGGGCCGGGTCCGTAAGCGGCCAGCACCTTCTTCCACGGGCCGCCACCATGCGCATACATGGCCACGGACCGGCAATTCTCCTGGCAGTATCGGCAGCTAGAGCCGGATGCTCTACACTGCCGGGATGCTAGCGCCCAACAAAACAGAGGATCGGTGGCCATTTTTCACCGAATGTCCGGGCGTAAGACACCAGGTTCCCTCAGCAGGCGTGAGGATATAGCCTCACAATGGGAGAATCCAGCCCACAGTTTCTTCTGCCTTTTTGCATGATGGCAACCTCAAATCTCAACCAAGTCTTCTTGCTCTTGGGCTTTGCTTTCATGCAGTATTGACATTTGTTCTGCTTTTAACACATGCTAGTATCTTACATTTATGCCCTATCGGTGCCCACCTTAGTCCATAAAACTGCAATTAACCCTTCCTTTGTCTTGTGTCCTGAACATCCTTTTCCAATCTCTCCGAGCTCCCACCTCTCCCAGACCTTCTACTTTGCTTCACCCACCAACCCCTCCCCTAAACAGTATAAAATCCATCTCATTTCTCACTCCCTTTGGCTCCGAAGGAGAGTCAATACGTTAACTCTGCTTTTCTCTCCACAGATGCTGCCAGACCTGCTGAGTTTATTTTTCTGTTTCCATTTAGCCCAAAAATCTTTCTTCTGATCGGATCTCACAACGGAATCGGCCTCTGAGCAGAGGGGGGTGGGGGTGTGTGAACGTCATGTGTAGAAATACAAAATGATAGTTCCCATGGAGGGAAAAGACAAATTATAAGCAAAAATCCCTCCAAAGTAAGGGGGAGTTGGGGAATTATATATGACTTTCCATTGACTAAACGCAGATGGCTGTGGGGGTGGTAGGGAAGAAAGAATACTGTACGCCAACTAAACTACCTCTTTCATTCACCTTCAGAGCATGAGAGAGGGAAAAGAACACAGTTATCTTAAACACAACCAACTAATCATTTCTCCTTTAACCTTGGCTCCTACAGAACTGTTTCAGCACTGATAAACTGATTAAGCCTTCAAGTAATTACTCACAGTCCACTGTTACAAAGATGGCCGATAACTCTGTTAAAAAAATTACATTAGTAAATATGTTTATTAATGAATTAACTAATTTAAAACCTATTAAGCACTATACTTTGACAAAGCACTCCCCAGATTCATTAAAATTCATATGAGGAGGAAGATATTTCATCATTCCTGAAACATAAATTACTAATTTTAATATCACCTTACAATAGCAATGCCAAATATGAATTAAAAATCAGAAATCACTTGATAAGAAAACGTAGATTTAAAACTTAACGATGCCAAGGTCCATCTCTCTCTCTCTCTCTATGTGCTGTGCTGTGGTTGCTGATGGATGAGATTACTTCACATTTTACCCTTGTTGCCTTTATCCTGGTGCATTTTTATAACTGCCCTCGCTTGATTTTCTGTTGATGGAGTCGCCCACTATTAATATATCTTCTATCTATCCCTCTCTCATTTTCCCTTCATTTCCCGAACCCAAGTCATGTGTCCGCCTACCCTGGCATCTGTTGCCATGACCATAGCCAGCCACCAGCAGAATCCTGTCCCTCTGTACAAAGGAAAGATGGGTGTCATCTGGATTTAGATTTGGATGGATTTGTTTATTGTCACGTGTTCAGAGTTACAGTGAAAAATATTTTTCTGCGAGCAGCTCAACAGATCATTAAGTACATGAAAAGGAAAGGAAATAAAAGAAAATACAGAATAGGGCAACACAAGGTACACAATGGAACAAGATAACACCGGCATAGGGTGAAGCATACAGGGGTGTAATGTTAATCAGGGTAGTCCATAAGAGGTGAAAGAGAAAATGCTGGAAAATCTCAGCAGGTCTGGCAGCATCTGTAGGGAGAGAAAAGAGATAACGTTTCGAGTCCGATGACTCTTTGTCAAAGCGTCATCCCTTTGACAACGCTTTGACAAAGAGTCATTGGACTTGAAACTGTGGCGATATGCATCACTGTAAATACACAAGGGGTTGATGTAAATACACTACAATTAAGTAAACACTAGAGGGAGCACCAGAGACGTCATGACATGCAGACATACAGTTAATGAACACATAGAATAGGACACGACCAATTGGCAGTCAAGACACCCAGAGGTGACACTACCACAAGGGGGCATTACACAACCCACATAAAAGGACAGGGCACACATGCTCTTTCTCTTTCCACAGGCAACACTTAGCGAGTAGGACAGGGGCAGATCAGAAGCATCACACCCACCACGTGGCTTAGAGCAGACTGGTTAGTTAGACTGAGTTACTACAGCAAGATTAGCAGGAGAGTCAAACTCATTGAGAACTGTGCTAATGGTTCAATAAATCACATTGAACTTACTTCAAAGTCTGGAGTATCTTTTGGTCAAAGCTGCATCGAGCTGCAGCCTGTGTTATCCCAGAGTACATAACACAACAGAAACGTTAGCTCTTTTCTCTCCCTACAGATGCTGCCAGACCTGCTGAGATTTTCCAGCATTCTCTCTTTCGTTTCAGATTCCAGCATCGCCAGTAATTTGCTTTGATCCAGTTCATAAGAGGGCCGTTTAGGAGTCTGGTAACAGTGGGGAAGAAGCTGTTTTTGAGTCTATTTGTGCGTGTTCTCAGACTTTTGTATCTCCTGCCCGATGGGAGAAGTTGGAAGAGTGAGTAGGCCAGGTTGGAGGGCTCTTTGATTATGCTGCCCGCTTTCCCCAGGCAGCAGGAGGTGTAGATGGAGTCAATGGATCAACAGCAATCTGCAGCATTTCAACAGCATACCTCAGGACCTCAGAGCACCTCAAGGCACATTATAGTCAAGTAATCACTTCTGAAATAGTCACTGTTGGAATGCAGCAAATACAGTCAATTTGTGCGGAGCAAGCTCCCACAAACAGAAGTGGGGTAATGACCATATCATCTGTTTTACTTCTTTAAAATACTTTTTTTTTAAATGTTTCCAATTAAGGGGCAATTTAGCGTGACCAAACCAATTTACCCTGCATATCTTTGGATTATGGGGGTGATACCTACCCAGACACAGGGAGAATGTGCAAATGCCGCACGGACAGTGATGAAGTCTTTGGCGCCATGAGGCAGCAGTGCTAACCACTGAGCCACCATGCCGATAATCTGTTTTACTGATGTTGACTCAGAGTTTCCTTTGCTTTTTTGAATATCTTTCCGTCAAGCGCTTTTCCACTTCTTCCCCAAATCAATTGAAATTGCTTAACAGTTTCATATAACCCAACAGAAATGCAATTATTCTCCCCTCCTTGATGTAACGCTGTACACAAGGGCTGCAGTAATCATAGATTACAACACCCATGATTCTCAGTGCAATAGGACAAAGGAATATTTTCTGCTCCTTTGGTTAGAGTGTGTTGTGTTTCCAGTTTTAATTGTCACCCATTAGAAAACAGTATTTGTTGAAACCCTTGTGCAGGACATGCCCTTCAGTTACTTCTCACATCCTCAGTTTTTCCTTTACTCACACTGTGAATTCCAGGGTGTCCAATCGACCATTTTCCTTTCAATCGCGCTACGTTAACTTGTCACAATGTAGGTGCCTTCATTGGCAGCTCTGCAGAGCCCCTGTTTCCCCTTTCCCAGTGCAACTACCATTGGTGGAACATCTTAGGATCAATGTCCTGCATCTCACATACCCAAATAGGTGTTGCACAGTGAGTAGCATAAACTGCTGAGCTCTGCTCTGTTCACAATACATATTGCAATTCAAAAATATCTGGCATCAGGAACTTTTAATGGATGCTGCTGAAATGTTCTCTTCCCTGATTCAAACTTGCTACATGCTGATTACATGCCTAAATCAAGCTTTTCATTTTGCTTTCTGGGACTTCAATGTTGTCGAATCCGTGATTACATTATCATCATCATGCGTGCTTATTTCGAAGGCAGGTCCTAGGTCCATAGTCTTCTCTCTCTGTCCTGTGCCAGTTTTCTTTTTCATTTTCCAATAACTTCCTTCAATATTCAAGCCATCCAGCAATGAGATTCTCTTTCTTCCTTAAATCTTCCCTCCATAATGCCTCTTATGTATCCATTTCCTCTGACAGTGTGTCAGTCCCTCTTCCTTTTCCAAATTGTGTTCAGCAAATGTGTCTGTTTATTCACTCTCCTCCGCACTTCATCATTTGTTACTTTTTCTGTTCGGCCAATCTCTTTCTTCTCCTCTAAACATTTCAAAGCTATTTAGCAAGTTGGTCCCCTCTTTATGTAAGGTGCAAATCTCACATCCACACAAAATTACTCGCCAAATCAAATTTTTACAAGTCGCATTTGAGTTGTTTATTCAGTGTGGTGGACAATTGTTATTACTAAATACAGCCTCTCCATTGTTACCTTGTTGTTATTTTGCAGTTGTACCTTCTACCTGCAGATATCGGGCGAGATTCTCTGACCACCCCTGGACGTGTTTCATGGCGGTGGGAGGTGGCCCACCCATGGCCCGTATTGGGATATTCCATTCCTGCCATTGTCAATGGGATTTCCCATTGAATCCACCCCACGCCGCCAGTTTCCCGGTGGGAGCGGAGGATCCCGGTGCCATGAACAGCTGGAAGATGTCACCCATCAGATTTCCTAAATACTTGAATTCTTGCACCTCTCCTTGTTCTTTTCCTTCAATTAATATTTCTTGGTAACTTTGCGATAGGCTGATGTTCACTTGCATTCCAAAATATATCCAGAAAGCGATCCATTTATTTCCATCACTCCTCTTTGTCTCCATGACTGTTCTGTACTCTGCTCCCTTTGCTGTCCTTTCCTTAGGTCTGATTATATCAGTGCTCGCCATGACTCAGTTCGTTGCACTTTCAGCTTGAAGTTAGAAGCAGTAAGCAGTACAACACCAGGTTAAAGTCCAACAGGTTTGTTTCAAATCACTAGCTTTCAGAGCGCAGCTCCTTCCTCAGGTGAATGAAAAGATGGGTTCCACAACCACATATATAGACAAAGTCAATGATGCAAGATGATACTTTGAATGAGAGTCTTTGCAAGTAATTGAGTCTTTACAGGTCCAGATGGTGCAACTGGAGAGAGGGATAATCACAGGTTAAAGAGGTGTGAATTGTCTCAAGCCAGGACAGTTGGTAGGATTTTGCAAGCACAGGCCAGATGGTGAGGGGTGAATGTAATGCGCCATGAATCCAATGTCCTGATTGAGGCCGTGCAGAACTTGGCTATCAGTTTCTGCTCGGCGGTTCTGCTTTGCTGCGCGTCCTGAAGGCCACCGTGGAGAATGCTTACCCAAGGATCAGAGGCTGAATGCCCTTGACTGCTGAAGTGTTCCCCGATTGGGAGGGAACATTCCTGCCTGGCATCGCCACATCATGGCTAAGTTAGAAGGTTCCGGATTCAAATCCTACTCTTGGTGCTTGAGCACACAAATCACAGTTGACACTCCAGCGTAGTACTGAGGGAGTGCTGCACTATTAGAGGTACACGCCTTGAATGAGGATTAAACCAAGGCTGCAACTGTTCTCCTGAGGTGGACACAACAAATCCCATGGCAGTATTACAAAAAAGTGCAAGGGAATTCTACCTAATCAATACTTATCTCCCAATTAACATTGCAAAGAGGATTATTTGGTCATTGTCACATTGTTGCTCATGAGAGTCTACTACGCACAAATTGGCTGCCACATATGCTGCATTACATCAGTGACAGCACTTCAAAAGGATTTGATTGGCGGTAAACTGCTGTGGGAGGCCCAATGGTTATAAAATGTGTTATGTGAATGTAAGCCTTTCTGTTTTTTGTGACAACCTCATTCTGCGCTCACTGCTAATCACATTGTTTGCACCTCAAGGCCAAGAGCCTCCAGGATAGGTTGACTTGACCAAAGAAAGGGCTACTTGGTTGCCAGCCTGTTCTGCCCATCCTAATCCCAACTCCCATTGGCCCATCCAATTTTATCACTCCAATGTGACGAGAAATGGTAGAGAGGTAATAATATCGAGAGAGTTTTGCGTTGCACCATGAGTGATTTTCTAATTTCATGTCTTACACGCACTGCATAACATTACTGATACAATTTAAATATTGAATCCATTTGCATTTGGTGTTTTGTCTCAGTTGTAACCAATCATCCAGAAAGTTTGAAACATGAGCACTAGTATAAACTAGTTAAAATAAGTCCAGGACTGATGATACCAAATGCTTTGGGTGAAAAGTGATCAATATCTATAATGGTTTTCTAAGTAGGGTAGCAGAGGAACTATGCAGCAATGAGATAGGTAGATAGATCAAATAGCCTTCGTTATCCGTACAACTTATAATTCTACAGCGTCTTAAACATAATAAAAGCGACCTAAGGAATTTCCGATCAGCATTACAAAATAAAATATGACACCAAGCCAAGTCAGATAGGAATATATGAGCAGGAGGAGGCCATTCAGCCCATCGAGTCTGCTCCACCTTGGTCAATGTCTTTTTTCAATACGATCGGCATATCCCTTTATGTCATTGGTATTTAGAAATCTATCAGTCTCTGCTTTAAACATACACAATGAGTATCCACATGCCCTCTGTTGTAGAGAATTCCAAAGCTTCACCAACCTCTGAATAAAACAAAAACCTTAATCTCGTATCCCCAGATTGTTCACTCCGTAAGAGGGGAAACATTTTACCTGCATCTGCCCTATCTATTCCTTTAAATATTTTATTCAAAAGTTCAACGAGATAAACTCGATGTAAATGTCATGTCAGGTGACCAAATTCTTCGTCAGTGTGGTAGGTTTTAAGGCCTGTCTTAACTGAGGAAGATGAGATGGAGGCATGGTAGCAGAGTGGTTAGCACTGTTGCTTCACATCGCCGAGGACCCGGGTTCGATTCCCAGCTGGGGTCACTGTCTGTGTGGGTCTGCACGTTCTCCCCGAGTCTGCGTGGGTTTCCTCCGGGTGCTCCAGTTTCCTCCCACAAGTCCCGAAAGGCATGCTTGTTAGGTGAATTGGATATTCTGAATTCTCCCTCTGTGCACACGAACAGGGGTTGGAATGTGGCGATTCGGGGATTTTCACAGTAACTTCAGTGCAGTGTTAATGTAAGCCTACTTGTGACACTAATAAAGATGATTATTATTATTAGAAGCTGATAGATGTAAGGAATGTATTCCGAGCTTAAGGCCTGGGTGACTAAAGGCACAGCCATTGGAGGTGGCATAATTATCATTGGGGCCAGAGTTAGATGAGCCAAGGTGTCTCAAAGGGTTGGGCAATTGGTGGAGATTGCAGAGATATGGGCGAATGGAGGGATTTGAAACAAGGCTGAGTATTTTAAAATCTAGACATTGCTTGACTGGAAGTCAATATAGGTCAGTGAGCACAGGGTTGATGGCAAAATGTAACTTAGTCCAAGTTAAGGCATGGGCAGCAGGGTTTTGGCTGAACTTTACGTAGGGTAGAACGTGGGATACCAGGCAGGGGTGTGTAAGCGGAATCAAGAACATTGGGAATGGTGGCATGGAGGAGAGTTCTCAACAGCAGATAAGCTGCAACAGAAGTGAAGTTGGCCATGTTATGGAGGTTATAATAAGTGGTGTGAGTGATGGTGCTAGTACATGGTCAGAAATTCATCATGGATGTGGACAGCTCAGGCAGCTGCTAGGAAGAGGGATGAAGTCCGTAGCTGGTGAACAGAGTTTCGACAGGGATGAAAAACTATGGGCATGATGTGGTGGAAAAGCTTCTGTGTCATTTATGGCGTGTTTCGCTTGGAGATCCCCCCCCCGGCTCTGTCGGCGTGTTCCCCACCTCTATCTAACCACACTTAGTCACTTTTCCGGGCCCCGGGGAGTTTCTCCACGGGCTAGCCCACTAGAATTATTTTCATCACTGGGGAGCTGAACTTGCTGGCCAGAGTATCTCCTCAGAGATCGGGACACCAATTTGAAAAGGTACTCTGATCTATAAATTGGCTTGAGGTTCGCTCACACCCCCATGAGCAATGTCATCCCCCATATACAAGGGCAGTACCCCTCCTCCCCAAGTGATGAGACCCATTTATGGGGTCGCTAAGGTCCCCCATTCCAGGTCTTCTCACACACCCTTGCGGGCTGCCCATCCCTTCCAGGACCCCCACCCTTAACCCCCCCCCCCCCCCCAACCTTCTGGAAACTTCTTCATACCCGCTCTGCAGCCACCACACCCTTCATACTCTCCCTCCTTTCATGGGAATGGCTCCCCTCAGGCCCTAACCCTTGGCCGTGCTACCTGCCACCTGCTCACCCAGGCAATACCACCCTGGCATATTGGCTGTGGTCTTGCCTGCATGGCAGTGCCACCTGGGCACCTTGGAAATGCCAGGGTGGTGGTGTCAAGGTGCCTGCATTCCAGGGGAAGAGCCAACGAGCCACTCTGCCATGTCCCTGATCACCTAGTGGCATCCAATGACTTGGGAGACCCCCGGTGCCATTCCGCCTGGTCCACGTTTATGTGGACCAGTACTGAACAGCGCCCTGCTGGGGTTTCCGGGGGGATGCCGGCAGATGCCGGGAGCTGGATTGATCTGGGGTCAGCACGCCTGAGTGGGTTTCAAACCCACTTAGCCGTGCGTGGCTTGGTACCGCCCATTGTGGGTGGGATCGTGCTCGCATCGCCTCACGAGACCTGGTAGATCTCACGAGATACCGACTGTCGGGAAGCCCGGGAAGCCTCTCTCAGCCTTTACCGGTCGCATGCCCTTCAATTCCGGCTGGATGCAGCTGGTAGATCACACCCAATGACTTCAGTCTTCCCAATATTTAATTGTGAGAAATTGCTGCTCATCTAATCCTGGATGTTGGATAAGCGAGCGAATAACTTTGCAACAATAGAAGGGCAATGGTGAGGTAGGGTTGGGTGTTGTCAGCGAACATATGAAAATAAAGCCGTTGATTCAGATGTCACCCAGGTAGCATGTAGATGGGAAATAGGAGAGGGCTAAGAATAAAACCTTGGTCCATAAGGGAATCCCTGGCTATTATTAAATAGATAAGGATGGAACCAGGCCAAGCCGTCTCACCCAGCTGGATGGTAGTGGAGAAGCACTGGAGGAGGATGGTGTGGTCAACTTTGTCAACGGCAGCAGACAGGTCAGTAAGATTGGGGAGGGAAGGTTTACCTTTGTCACATACATACAGCATGTCATTTGTAAATTACCTTCGGGGAGAGAAAGTTAGTCTCCACCATTACATTTATTTTTTTTATTCATTCCTGAGACGCGAGTGTCACTAGACCAGCATTTATTGCCCATCCCTAATTGCCCTAAAGGAGGTGGTGGAGATCTGCCTTCTTGAACCATTGTGGTCCTCCCACAGTGCTGTTCGTGCAAAATGGATTCCGAACGAATCAGCAACTTGCCTTACACCTTGGGAAAGGAAATTAGTTGCAATGTAAAATGAGTTTACTATTTACTGTCAGCCTATTTTAACACAACTGCTGCAGACTAATGTTACCTTGCGAACCACAAGAGGGCCTACACATGGAAAGGGAAAGAAAAGCATTGAGAAAACAAAGTTCTGGCCTTTCTTCCCTCCATTTTTTTATATATTTACTCTTGTGTCACTGGTGAGGCCAGCATTTGTTACCCGACCCTGATTGCCCTTGAGCTAAGTAGCTTGCCTGCTGGGCCATTTCAGAGGGCAGTTAAGAGTTATAACCACATTGCTGTGGGTCTAGAGTCACATAATAGAATCCCTACAGTGCAGAACGAGGCCATTCGGCCCAACGAGTCTGCACTTGGAAAGAGCACCCTACTTAAGCCCACACCTCCACTCTGTCCCCGTAACCCCACCTAACCTTTTGATCACTAAGGGGCAATTTAGCATGTCCAATTCACCTAACTGGCACATCTTTGGACTGTGGGAGGAAACCGGAGCTCCCGGAGGAAACCCACGCAGACAAGGGGGAGAAAGTGCAAACTCCACACAGACTGTCACCCAAGGCCGGAATTGAACCCTAGTCCCTGGAGCTGCGAGGCAGCAGTGCTAACCGCTTTGTGTCGCGCGGCCCAAAATTGAATTTTAAATTCTACCTGTCCAGATGGGGATTTGAACCCAGGGCACTCGTCTGGGTCCCTGGAGTACTAACCAAGTGACAATATCACCGCACCACCACCTCCCCAGTAGGCCTTCCATGTAGGCCAGACCAGGCAAAGATGGTAGATTTCCTTCCCTGGTCAGCCAGATGGGCTTTTAGGTGGTCGCAATTGCCGACACCAGCTTTATATTCCAGATTTACTCACTGTGTTTCAAATCCATTAGCTAACATGGTGGGATTTGGATCCCTGTCCCCAGGGCAATCACCTGGGCCTCCTGAAGAACTAGCCCAGTGACATTACCATGCACCATCTCCCCACGTGAGGAAAGGTCAGATAACCCCAGAGTTGCTTGGCTCGTGTTGCACCAGGTCAGGATTTTCACTTCAGAATCCTTGCAGCTATATCTGCTGTTAGCTTACCTTGTCAGCTGGTGAAATCAAAGCAGCAAATGAACAAGAATAATAGCGATTGGCTTTAAGTCGAACGCGACGGTGATTTTATCAGGAAAACATCCTGGCTGAACCATTTATCTTCAATTCAGGTGGATAACAGACACATAACATCTGAAATGCTTAATGGATTTTCTAAGCAGTCATTAGTGTCATAATGATCCTTTCTCTCCCCACTGTGTAAAAGGGAAATAAAAAGCAAAAAAAACACGAGCTAAATTTGATTAGGGAGGAGGCATAGAATGCAAATAAAATCTGCTAATTAGTTTGTGCGCTAATGGGAAGAGACACAATTATGTGAGCCTGCTCCCCTCTCTACTAATTATGCACAAGGCTGCAGAAAAATCAAACTTGCATTAACTAATTATAGGACCTTGGCTGACACTAAATTTATGACGGCTGAACCCTGATAAACACATCACTGGTTTGCCAAGGAACTGTGCATCTGTGGATCAGGCCAGCCACGTGATATGAGATGGAGGCTCTTTAAACCTCAGTCAAGGCATTCAGTCACACCGCCACTGAAAGTGTATTAAAACAATTCATTATCCAGCATTCTGTCCTCTGCACATTGTTACTGTGCAAAAGATGACTGGCAGGTGCTGAACTGACAATATTTACTGTTGGTGAGAGAAGGGAATGCAAATAATTGAAAACAGTTTATGCTCAGTACAGGGAGCGCTGCTAGGCGCAGATCACCAGTTTGATGCAGTGCAAATCGCTAAGTGTCTTTAAGACAGAGATAGATGGGCAGCACGGTGGCCTGGTGGTTAGCACAACTGCCTCATGGCGCTGAGGTCCCAGGTTCGATCCCGGCTCTGGGTCACTGTCCGTGTGGAGTTTGCATATTCTCCTCGTGTCTGCGTGGGTTTCGCCCCCACAACCCAAAAATGTGCAGAGTAGGTGGATTGGCCACGCTAAATTGCCCCTTAATTGGAAAAAATAATTGGGTAATCTAAATTTTAAAAAAAAGACAGAGATAGATAGGTTTTTGATCAATAAGGGGATCGGGGGTTACGGGGGAGAAGGCAGCAGAATGGGGATGAGAAAAATATCAGCCATGATTGAATGGCAAAGCAGACTCGATGGGCCGAGTGGCCTAATTCTGCTCCTATGTCTTATGGTTCGCAATCCACTCCATGTGGGCTCTCTATGTAGCAAGAGAGAATTCAAAGTAGTTTGACCTATTCAAAAGTTTGTTTTCTGCCTGGGAAGAATAGAAAGTGGCCCAGACTGTTCCATCTACAAGAGTGTATGGGAAGTGGTCAGGTCCAAAGCAATTCTGTCTTAGGCACTGATTCCGATATTACAACATTGCCTGCACTTCAACACGTGAGGACTTGATTGGCTGTAATGTGCCTTCCGTTGTCCTGAGGGTGTCAAATGCACTATAGAAATAAATGCAAGTTTTTCTTTTTTAGATAGTGTTGCCCAATAGAAATCAAAGAACAAAGAACAAAGAAAAGTACAGCACAGGAACAGGCCCTTCAGCCCTCCAAGCCTGTGCCGACCGTGCTGCCTGTCTAAATTACAATCTTCTACACTTCCTGGGTCCGTATCCCTTTATTCCCATTCTAAAGAACAAGGAACAAAGAAAAGTACAGTGTCTAGCCACAGATGACAAAGCTGTTCATAATGGCAGGGGGCAAGGGCAGCACGGTGGCGCAGTAGGTTAGCCCTGCTGCCTTACGGTGCCGCCTCCCATGTTCGATCCCGGCTTTGGGTCACTGTCCGTGTGTAGTTTACACATTCTCCCCGTGTTTGCGTGGGTTTCGCCCCCGCAACCCAAAAAACTTTGTGCAGGCTAGGTGAATTGGCCACGCTAAATTGCCCCTTAATTGGAAAAATGAATTGGGTACTCTAAATTTATATTAAAAAAAATAATGGCAGAGGGTGGGGAAGTGGGGCCCGATTAATTAGACTTTGGAATCAAAAACACAAGTTCTAAATTTGCGGGTGATACCAAATTGGGAGGGAAAGTTAATAATAATAATTATCTTTTATTGTCACAAGTAGGCTTACATTAACACTGCAATGAAGCTACTGTGAAAAGCTCCATTCCGGCGCCTGTTTGGGTACACAGAGGGAGATTTCAGAATGTCCAAATTACTTAACAGCACGTCTTTCGGGACTTGTGGGAGGAAACCAGAGCACCCGGAGGAAACCCATGCAGACACGGGGAGAAAATGCAGACTCCACACAGACAGTGACCCAAGCCGGGAATCGAACCTGGGACCCTGGCACTGTGAAGCCATAATGCTCACCACTGTGCGACCGTCCCGCCCACATACTGAGAGATAATACTGAGAAAGACTGTGACAAACTACAAAATATTAACATGCTTGTAGAATGGACTTAGAACTGACAAATAGATTTCAACACAGATCAGCGGGACAACGAGGGGCAGCACTAGTGGATAGCACTGTGGCTTCACAGCGCCAGGGTCCCAGGTTCGATTCCCCGCTGGGTCACTATCTGTGCGGAGTCTGCACGTTCTCCTCGTGTCTGCGTGGGTTTCCTCCGGGTGCTCCAGTTTCCTCCCACAGTCCAAAGACGTGCAGGTTAGCTGAATTAGCTATGATAAATTGCCCTTAGTGACCAAAAAAAAGGTTAGGAGGTGTTACTGTACTAGAAAGGTAATGGGAAGCCAAGAAAAGATTGAAACACAAGGATGAGAATTTAAAATTGGAGGTTTCAGAGGGCTTGAAGTGAATGGAAGAGAGCAAGGAGACTGCTGACAGTTCAGCGATGCAGGATATGATAAGGGCAGCAAGGTTTTGGATGAAGTTCGCAGATCGGAAACTAGTGGAATTATATTGTCGTTCCAACACAGTCTCTGGTCACAATTCCTGGAATTCCCTCACTAACAGCACTGTGGGTGTATCTACATCACCTTCTCAGGGGCAATTAGGGATGGGCAAGAAATTGTGACACCCACATCCTGTGAAAAAAATTAAAAACCACTATGAGGGATGAAAGTTGACCAGAGGACCGCTAGAATACTCTGTGGCTGCCAAAAGGATGAATATGGGTTTCAGCACCAGATGGATGTGAACTAATTAATTTTTAATCAGCCGCATTGCTGTGGGTCTGGAGACACAGGTAGGCCAGACCCAGCAGACTTCCTTCCCTGAGGGACACGAATGAACCAGATGGGTTTTTACGTCAATGGTTTTGTGTCCATCATTAAATTTCCAGGCCGGAACTTTCCAGCTGTTCATGCGAGTGGGATCTTCCCGTCCTGCCGGCAGTGCACCCCCGCACCCCCCATTGGGGGTTTCCCGGCGGCGAGGGGCGCATTCAAAGGGAATGCTTGTTGAAAACGGCAGGAGCAGAAGATCCTGCCAGCGGCCGATGGCAGGCCGCCTCACGCCACTGCGATTTTTCTTGAATTCAAATTTCATCATCTGCCGTGGAGGGTTTTGAACCCGGGTCCTCAGAGCATTGTCCAAGGTCTCTGGGTAGCTAATCCAGTGACATTACCCCTACACCACCAAAGATGTAAACTGATGGTGGAGTGGGTGTGGGATCGGAAGCTCAGTTGAGAGTTCAGTGGGATGCCAAAGGGTTGCACACTAGCTGGTCCAATCAGAAATATTGGTGAGGGATGAAGATGGAATCAGTGATGAGAAAATAAAGTTGATGAAAGGTCCTAATGATGGCTTCGATTTTCACAATATTTAACTGGAGGAAATTGGCCAGATCAAATCAGCCTGTGGCAAGTCTTATTCTATGTACAAACACTGCACTGCACTGGCGCATGTATCTCAGCTGGGCCTGTCACTGAATAGATTTCTTCCGATGGAAACCCCGTTCTTTCATTTCCACCCTTCCCTGATGTCACATACGAACTGCAGTCAGGAAAATGCTCAGGGACCGTGCTTTGTGTCTCCTTTATTTCCCCCGAACAGCTAACTGACTCGGAGATGTGGTGTCTAGCTGCCAAACTGTGGCTGAGTGGCTGGAAAGGAAAAATCAACAGAGGGCCGCTTCAGTGACTTTCAATACAATTTATTCGAGACAGTGTCTGGCGACTACTGCTGCCTGTCGGGGTAATGACACATGATGGGTGATTGAAGTGCAAACGTTTAAATCAAAGGAGTCTGCATGTTTGAAGAGGCATCAAACAGCACTCACACTTGTTTGCAGCTTGCAGTGGGAGGCTCTCATTAGGAGAGAAAGGAGAAGCATTATGTAAACACACAGATTATTGAATCCAAGCCAGAAGCTTTTTAAACTTTCAAGACTGAGTATGTTGTGGGTTGTGAGGGAAAGGGGGAGTGGGGCTGGGCACGGAGGGGGTAGGGGAGCGAAGGTGTGGGACTTCGATTACAATACAAGTGGTGAAAACACTCGATTGTAAGAAGACAAATGAACTCTAGTTACAGAATTCAATCTAAATTTGCTCACTTTCGGAAAAGTTTTATTCCTATTAAATACAGGAAAAGTTTGCATTTCTATAGCATCTTTCATTACCTGACACGTCCATGAACCTATTACGGCCAGTGAAGTATTATTGAATTGTCACTATTCTATCACAAGAAATGCAATGGAAAATCCACCCATAGCACGATCGCACAAACAGCAATGTGATAAATGGCTAGATAATTTCTTTCAGTGCTGTTAGCTGAGGGACAAATATCCACCCAGGCCACCAGGAGGAGCTCCCCTACACTCCTTCAAAATAGTGCCATGGGACCGTTTCTATCCACTGAGTGGGAAGGCGAAACACCATTGATTTTGCTGCCCGCTTTCCCCAGGCAGCAGGAGGTGTAGATGGAGTCAATGGATGGGAGGCAGGTTTGTGTGATGGACTGGGCAGTGTTCACGAATCTGAAGTTTCTTGCGGTCCTGGGCCGAGCAGTTGCCATACCAGGCTGTGATGCAGCCCGATAGGATGCTTTCTATGGTGCATCTGTAAACGTTGGTCAGGGTTAATGTGGACATGCCAAATTTCCGTAGTTTCCTGAGGTGGTATAGGCGCTGTTGTGCTTTCTTGGTGGTCGCGTCGACGTGGGTGGACCAGGACAGATTTTTGGAGATGTGCACCCCTAGGAATTTGAAACTGCTAACCATCTCCACCTCGGCCCTGTTGATGCTGACAGGGGTGTGTACAGTACTTTGCTTCCTGAAGTCAATGACCAGCTCTTTAGTTTTGCTGGCATCGAGGGAGAGATTGTTGTCGCTGCACCACTCCACTACGTTCTCAATCTCCCTCCTGTATTCTGACTCGTCATAATTCGAAATCCGGCCCACTATCGTATTGTCAGCAAACTTGTAGATGGAGTTGGACCCAAATTTTGCCACGCAGTCGTGTGTGTGTATATAGGGTGTAGAGTAGGGGGCTAAGTATGCAGCCTTGTGGGGTCCCGGTATTGAGCACTATTGTGGAGGAGGTGTTGTTGTTCATTCTTACTGATTGTGGTCTATTGGTCAGAAAATCGAGGATCCAGTTGCAGAGTGGGGAGCCAAGTCTGAGGTTTTGGAGCTTTGATATGAGCTTGGCTGGGATTATGGTGTTGAAGGTGGAACTGTAGTCAATAAATAGGAGTCTGTTGTAGGAGTCCTTGTTGTCGAGATGCTCTAGGGATGAATGTAGGGCCAGGGAAATGGAGTCTACTGTGGACCGGTTGCGACGGTATGCGAATTGCAGTGGATCAAGGCGTTCTGGGAGTATGGAGGTGATGCGCTTCATGATCAACCTCTCGAAGCACTTCATTACGACTGAAGTCAGGACGATAGTCATTGAGGCACGTTTCCTAGTTCTTCTTTGGCACCAGTATGATGGTGGTCTTCTTGAAGCAGGTGGGGACGTCGGAGTGAAGTAGGGACTGGTTAAAGATGTCCGCGAACAGTTCTGGTCTCCTTATCCAAGGAAGGATATACTTGCCGTGGAGAAAGCGCAACAAAGGTTCACTGGATTGGTTCCTGGGATGAAGGGACTAGTCTTGGAGGAGAGATGGAATAGAATGGACCTATGCGTTAGCGTTTCGAAGGCCGAGGGTGATCTCATTGAAGCGGATAAGCAATGGATTGCCCCCAAAATCAGATTCCAAATCAGATCTCGGGTTCCTCCAGAAAGTCGCCTTGCTTCAATGTGTGTCTGGTGCAATTTTCAAAAATGGTGGTTCCATTTCTAATCATACATCTGAACCGTGCTTATGCATCCTTTCACAAATTAACAAGAAAGCTTAATTGAGGAAAGGTGCAGAGGAATAAATTCACTGGTCACAGGCTTCCAGTGGAGGGCTGCACTGTAAGCAAGTGTAAGTCAGGGTCAGAGCATTGAATACCTAATCTGCAATGCTTTTGAACTTGGCCCCCTGCTGGGAAATTCAGAAACTGCAGAGATATTTCATAAACTGAGCCTGGTGCATCTTTTCTTGGGCAAGAGCAGTAAGAGATGTGGAGGCAAGTTAGGTAAAGGAAGTGGGGATATAGGTCGACCATATTGAAATTAATTGTGGAACAGATTATTGAATCCAAGCCAGAAGGAGTCAAGGGGCTGAACGGCCTACACTTGTTGCCAGACCCTTAAAAAAAATGAATGAATTGAAATCAGAGAATAGCGGAATCACAGGGTTGATTTTCTTTTTATTCATTCATGGGATGTGGGCATAGCTGGCTGGTCCAGCATTTATTGCCCATCGCTCATTACCCTTGAGCTGAGCGGCTTGTGAGGCCATTTTATTACACAGGGTATTTAAGAATCAACCAAATTTTGGGTAGCACAGTGGTTATCACTGTTGCTTCACAGCGCACGTTCTCAGGTTCGATTCCTGGCTCGGTAATTTGGACATTCTGAATTCTCCCTCCATGTACCCGAACAGGCGCTGGAGTGTGGCGACGAGGGGCTTTCCACAGTAACTTCATTGGTGCTTTAATGTAAGCCTACTGCTGACAATAATAAAGATTATTATTATGGCTGCGGATCTGGTGTCGTATGTTAAACCAGACCAGGTAAGGACAGCCAATTTCCATTAATGAACCAGGTGGATTTTTTAAAAGAATGAACCAGGTGGATTAAAAAAATTGACAATCAACCATTTCATGGTCATCAGTTTTTAACGGAATTCAAATTCACCATCTGCTGTGTTAGGATTCGAATCCGCGCCCATAGAGAATGGCCGTCAGTCGCTGGATAACTACACCACGGCCTCAATTTGGTCAAATGCTTCTTTGATATCAGAGAGCCAGTTTTGGTGTATATTTGGAGACTCCTTCTAATGTCTATTGAGACCCAAGAAGCCAGTTCATAGAGAATAATGAACTACACGACAATGGCTCGAACACAGGATCGCAAACACGTTTGTTTCGGGGCAAATGTCCAGAAGGGATGTTTTCACATCACAGGTGAATTGATGAAAAGACCAGTGTTAATGAACCTTACTTAGATTATGTCAAATCATTTTTTGTGCTGCTTTCTCTGCTGGCTGTTAAGTGTTTATGACCTTTTGTAATAATAATCTCTATTGCCACAAGTAGGCTTACGTTAACACTGCAATTAAGTTACTGTGAAAAGCGCATAGTCACCTCACTCCGGCACCTGTTCGGGTACACTGAGGGAGAATTCAGAATGTCCAAATTACCCAACAGCACAGCACATCTTTCGGGACTTATGGGAGGAAACCGGAGCACCCGGAGGAAACCCACGCAGACGCGGGGAGAACGTGCAGACTCCGCACAGACAGTGACCCAAGCCGGGAATCGAACCTGGGACCCTGGAGCTGTGAAGCAACAGTGCTAACCACTGTGCTACCGCACCGTGAATAAATGGTTCAGGACATTCCCCCCCCCCCCCTCCCCCACCCCACTCCCAGGAACATTACTACTGTCGGTTGGGACAACGACAGGGAATTAGATGGGGTGAACAGATGCATCACAGCATCCCACCTTAAAAGGTAGACATGCACTTTAAATGTTTATTTGGGGATGTGTGTTACATTAAGCCACAGGGAGGTTCTTTAAACCATTAACTCCCTTGACACATTTAGAGAATCCATTGTTTCTCCCGTTCTTTTCCCCCTCTCTTCTTTACATGCAGCCACTTTCGGTTTTCAGTTCCCGTGAAGGGTTTAGAACTGAAATGCTGACGTCTCTTTTTATCTCCAGAGGTGAACCTTTTGTGCATTGCGCAACTTTTATTTTCAGTTTTCACTTCAGATTGGCAGACTTTCCTGTTCTGCAAAGGAAGAAAGAATTTTGTATTTCACTTGACACTTACCACTACCTCAGTGAAGCCAGTGATGTACTTTTGAAGTATAGTCGTGTAAGGAACAAGACGAGAGTGATGTTGGAACTGAGTGGGTTGTGAATGTCATAAATATGATTCTAGCGATTCCCTCCCCTGTTTGGTGTACATTATTGAAATTACTACAAACCTCAACGGTAAGGCGCAAATCCCTCACAGCGGAAAATTGAAAGGATGTCGGAAAGATAGAGTGGAGAATTTTCCCAAACCTTTTCCAGCCTCTCTAGCCGGCTGGCATTATCTCAAACCACTGGCTTTTGAAGGGAGGCTTGGGAATGTCAGCCTGGCCATCTTTTTGTTGTGCTTGCTCCAACAGCCAAAGTGGTAGCAGAAAACAACACAGCATCACCAGTGGGAGGAGGACTGAATTGCACATGTTACTGGTGAAAACGTAATGGCAGACATCATGAAATGTGTTCCTAAATCATGGCACTATAGGTAGTGTGCAGCAAATAGGAAGTTTCAGAAACTGTCCGTATATGTGTATACAATATATATACACAAATTATAAACTGGGCTGCTTGTTATAGTATAGAAATAAAATATACAGTGCATTGTAATATTTTATACAGTTTATATTATGATAGATTATCAAAATATCTTGAAGATATTTTGATAATATATCAGGGGTTGTAGTCTGAGGCTTTCGGAAGCCATTTCGGACAGAGATGAAGAGACATTTCTTTACCCAAAGAGCGGTGGGCCTGTGGAATTTATTACCACAGCAATAGTTGATGCTGAAACACTGAATATATTCAAGAGTCGGCTAGATATAGCACTTGGGGCGAAAGGCGATGGGGAGAAAGCAGGAGTAGGCTATTGAGTTAGACGATCAGCCATGATCGTGATGAATGGCAGAGCAGCGAAGGGTCAAAAGGCCTCCCCCTGCTCCTATCTTCTATGTATCTGTGTAAGAATTAGAAACAAAATATTGTTGTGGAGGATTTGTCACAGGCACGGTGCTTGATATGGATTCTGTGTCACCGAAAGATCATAAACAATGAGTAATGCATACAAATGCTTCATATTGATGGGGTTCTGTTGGCAGATCATTATTCTCCACGTCACCCCTCACCCTTGACAGCGCAGGGAATAAAAAGGCTGGTGCGAATATCGAGTGGGGTTCAAAATTCCGCTGCCGCTTTTCCGAACATCAGTGAATGGAGGCAATTATCTATCATTGCCGCAATTTTTTGAAGTCTGTGCGTTCAGTTGCCTCGTGATTATTTTTCCCTCCCAAATTAAATGTTAAGAAAGTGACATCCTCATCATAAATCACGGTTTGAATCGTGATACTGTCCTGTTTGTTGGCACAGTTCTGAGATGTTTAACGTCTCCACCGCCGTCTGCCCCCCCCCCCCCCCCCACCCCCCACCCTGCCAACAATCCTGACTTTCCCCCAGTCCCTCAGTAAAGCTCCTCGGCTCCACAGTAAACATTGATTTAACATTTCTGATCTGTACGAGCCACAGGGACTCAGCATGAAGAACTTCTCTCGCTGGGAAAGCAAAGTGCGCTATAGCTGCTCTGAAGCCTGGAGGGCCTTTCATTAGTTTCAAATAGAACCCAACTCACTAGGGAGGCCCCTGCTCTGCTTTGATAAGGAATGTTTCTCTTCATCATATTATGTGCAGACAAAGCCTCTTTTATTGACAACGCTCTCATTGCTGGTAAAACAGTCCTTCAACCGTTAACCAAATGCTGTACTATCATTTGAATTAATTGGTGACTGTACAGATATCCTTTTCAATATACACATATTGAAATGCGCAGCATCGGCGAAGGCACGTTGGAATGCATTTCTTTCCATGTAATAAATGATCTGTTTGAACTCCACACAAAAAAAATACTTTTCACTGTACCTCGGCACACGTGACAATAAACAATTCCAATCCAATCCAATCAATATGTTGGGGAGACGGTGCTGTGTGTTATATTAGTGGGGAAATTCCCTATGTACAACGTCGCTTTTTTTTCCCGATGGCAGTAGTAATCCAATTAATTGCGGAGGGCAGCACGGTAGCATGCTGGTTAGCATAAATGCTTCACAGCTCCAGGGTCCCAGGTTCGATTCCCGGCTGGGTCACTGTCTGTGCGGAGTCTGCACGTCCTCCCAGTGTCTGCGTGGGTTTCCTCCGGGTGCTCCGGTTTCCTCCCACAGTCCAAAGATGTGTGGGTTAGGTGGATTGGCCATGCTAAATTGCCCGTAGTGTCCTAAAAAGTAAGGTTGGGGGGGGGGGGGTTGTTGGGTTACGGGTATAGGGTGGAATTGCTCGGCACAACATGAAGGGCCTGTTCTGTGCTGTACTGTTCTATGTTCTATGTTCTATTATTTAAAAAGGGTGTGAGGGATAGGCCAGAGAGTTAAAGCCCAGTTGGTCTGACTTCAGTGGTGGGCAAATCATAGGAATCAAGTCTAACAGTCAAGATAAACAGTCACTTGCAAAGGCACGGATTGATCGGAGATAGTTGGCATGGCTTCGTCAGGGGATGATCCTGACTTACGAACAGAATCAATCTTTTTGAGGAAGTAACAAGGAGGATTGATGAGGGTAGTGTAGTGGATGTTGTCTACACAGATTTTGCTAAGGCATTTCATAGGCACATGGCAGAATGGTCAGTAAAGGAGATCCCGCAGGATAAAGGAGAAGGTGCCGAGTTGGATCCAAGATTGGCTCAGTGACAGAAAACAAAGGGTAGTGGTTAATAGATGTTCTTGCATTTGGGAAACGGTTTTCAGTGATATTCCACAGGGTTCAGTGTTGGGTCCCTTGCTGTTTGTTGTGTATATTAATGATTTATATTTAAATGTGGGTGGCATAATTTGGAAATTTGAAAATGAAATGAAAATCGATTATTGTCACGAGTAGGCTTCAATGAAGTTACTGTAAAAAGCCCCTAGTCGCCACATTCCAGCGCCTGTCCGGGGAGGCTGGTACGGGAATCGAACCATGCTGTTGGCCTGCTTGGTCT
The DNA here is from genome assembly GCF_902713615.1 of Scyliorhinus canicula. Taxonomy (NCBI): domain Eukaryota; kingdom Metazoa; phylum Chordata; class Chondrichthyes; order Carcharhiniformes; family Scyliorhinidae; genus Scyliorhinus; species Scyliorhinus canicula. The sequence goes on along the minus strand of NC_052152.1, from coordinate 19,976,380 downwards.
GCTTTAAAAGCCTTGTGAGCTAAACCAGCCCCTTTGCAAGTAACATAAAGATTGGCCATGTAGCTGATAGTGACGAGGATAACTATGAACTTCAGAATGATATGAATAGTTTGGTTGAGTGGGCTTAAGAGTGGCAAATGGAATTCAGTCTGGACAAGTGTGAAATAATGAATGTGGGCAGCCGGGTGCAAACAAGGCAAGGGAATATTCAATAAACAGAGAGGACGTGAGAGAACTTGGAGTGCATGTGTCTGCTGATAGATCTTGCTCAGGGAAGGTGGTCCATGTGGAGCGCTGGGATGGAAGGTGGACAATAGGCGGGTTGAACAGGTCATCATGAAGTGGTGAGTAAAGTGCAGCACAGATGGTGTCAACCAGCTTGTTGGCTTTCGTCAATCGGCAGGATGACGTTAGCAAGGGCAGGAAGCCAGGGGAGGGATGCTGAGTGGAGAGTCCCAGTACTTATGCCCATTGTTGCACAGTATTCAATTGAGGGTCAATAAGATGTGTGTGATGACTTTGCAATATGATCATCTTAAATTACAACAGCATTTTCTGTTTTATTCTCCACCCTTTACCAGAACACTATTTCTGGAGAGGTATTCCAGCATTGTACCATACCTGACGGATACATTTGCCTACTTACCAATGCTCATTTAGCCTTCCTTTCCATTGACAGTCAACGTCTTCCAAGAACTGCGCACCATTCTGAACTATGCACAACACTGTTCTTTCCTCAAGAAATGCATTTGCTCGTGATTTAGGACCAAACTCTTGCAGCAACACATCTGGGTTTTAAAGGAACTACTACATGTGTTTACAAATTATTTCAATGTAAAATATCTTAGAAAGAATATAACAGCTATGTACTGTGAAATGTGTTTTTTTACTTTTCACTCACTCCTCACTCACTCGAAAACCTCCAGTTGGGCCTTTGGGTGGTAGAAACCTTAGTTGAGTTTTCATTTTGTAATGTACAATGACCAATTATAATGCTTCAGGCCTGCCCTGAGATGATATTAGCGCAGATTATGGATCAAACATGGGGCTTTTTGAGCATGCAGTTTAGCTGCTCATAGATTACCTGTCAGGCGTGTTTCTATTTGCTGTTTTCACATGAACTCGTTTAATTCTTTTGTACAAGCTATCACGTAACCTCTGTTATTTACTGTAACAATAGGGTGCACTTTTTTCACCTAAATGTTGGGAAACACCACTCTGTAACAGACTGCTAGGAAAGAAATATGTGGGAACCAAGTGATGTGTCTTCTAATGTTCTTGAATATTTCTGAAAAGAGAGACATGTTGCTGAAGCTTTTAGTCTTGCACTTCGCAGGGCACACACATGAATGCCAAATTTCAAATTATCACCACAATTAATACTGTAGGAGAAAAAGGTGTTGATTGGTTATTAAGGTGACTCAGTTTGCTGAAACCATGGATAAAGGGAACTAAAGGCTTCTAAAGCTCCTGGGTAATTCAAAGAAAGGTGCACGGCTTGAACATACTCCTTTTGTTTGCACAGACCAGGTCCACGTGGCTTCCGGTCCACGTTGTTTCCAACAAGCATAAATACGCGGTGTCATAAGCATGACTGCTCATATTAAATTAGTTGTTAGTGTAGTTGTGAGTACACTCAAGATTGTTCTGCAAGTGCTGCAGAATCACATCTAACATTAGACATTTTGTTTTGAGGTTTTCAATCATAGGTTCTGTACTACCAAATGGCGGTTTCTAATTTTTCTCTTCCCTTTATTAGAAAATGCTCTTGGTATGAACCACCTGGCACAAGTGGAACTGGGAAGTGTGGAACCTCTGTGTCCTTCGCCATCACGCTGGCCGGTAATCAATCACTTGAGGACAGAGTCAGATCTTTCCTCCTTCCCTCTCACATCCAGCACTATTTCTAGAGAGAGATTCCAGCATTGTGCCATCACTCAGCTTGACCTTAACACTTCAGGCAGTAAATGGTTGCTTACTTTTGACCGTCAGGTACATGGACTTGCTGACATCGGCTCCCACATCGTTGCTGACCTGGCAGAGGTAGTATCCGCTGTCTTCTTCCAAGACATGTTTAATTAAGAGAGACCCATTCACCAGTAGTTGGATACGGCCATTCAGTGCGATTGGCTGGAACTGTGGGACACCGGCACCTATACAGAGAGTGGCGCAGAAGCAGAAGTTAGCCCTTTCTCATGTCCTGAGGTTACTCTGCTCAACAACCTGAATCTCCAAATAAACATTTGCTGATTCGGCAACTCCCTTTTTAAAATCTCATCAGAGAGGGCAAAGAGAAATAAATTGAAAGTGCTTTAAAATAAACTTACTCACTTATTGTGAAAATCTCTTTCATAAGACATATGTTTTAGATATAACTTTTCGTTTGAGGAATTAAACTTCTAACTTTAGAAAATGGAGGTCACTGGATGAGAAACTGGTAAAAGTAACCCTGAAGCAAATGCCACTCATACAATTCAAACAAACTTCAAAAGGTCTGACCATATGTACTTGGGAAATGAACAATTAGAAAGGTAAGATCATTAAAGCAGCTGGGCTTACTTAGTTAAAGGACTGGAGACATGGGGCTGGATTTTCCATTGCCCAGCGCTGATAGCGTAATCAACAATCGGGCAGCGAATTAACTCCGCCGCCGGAAATGGGGCTGGCGCCGGTTTGACGCCGGGTTGCGAGTCTCCGCCACCTCCAAACCGGCATCATCATGACGCGTGCAGTCGCAATGCTGTTGGCGCCTCATCGGCTAGCCCACCCCGGATGGGCCGTGTTCCCGACAGCACGGCACCCGTGTCCTCACAGAAATTGTCAACCCGGTGTGGCAGCTGCGGACTGTGTCCAGCGCTGCCACACGTGGCCAGGATCCGTGCCGCCGACCAGGGCGGCCTCCAGGAGGGCTGGGGGGAGTGGTGGGGGATGGGCAGAGGGTGGGCTGTGGGATCGCAGTTTGCGGTTCGGGACCGCGCACGGCCGGCGCAATGTTGCATGGCACGACCTGCAGGTCATCACCCGTGCACATGTGCGGCCCACCACCCGGCCATTCTCCGGCTGTTTTCGGTGTGGGAGGCGGGGTTTTTTTTATCGGCACCGGTGCAAGCCCCTCACCAGTACTGCAATGGGTGAGGAGTTCACAATGATTTTTTACGTGTAGACCTCCCATGTAATCTCCGTAAGAGCCGGGATTTAGCAGCGGGAACAGAGAATCCTGCCCATGGTGTCTGCAGTTATTCCAGTAAGGGGTAAGTTATTCATGTGATTTCCCAGAATTAAGGAAAGCTCGGGAAGTGAAATATATTTAATTTGCATTTCTACCTGGCAACAAGCCATGTATGTTCCATTGCCATGGAGATCGGTAGGGCTTAGTGAGATTAGTTGGACCTCTGGAGATAACCTGTTCGGTTGCAGTTTTAAACCAAAGAAGTGGGTTCCTAGGGCAGCACAGTGGCCTAGTGGTTAGCACAGCTGCCTCACGGCGCTGAGGTCCCAGGTTCGATCCCGGCTCTGGGTCACTGTCTGTGTGGAGTTTGCACATTCTCCCCGTGTCTGCATGGGTTTCACCCCCACAACCCAAAAATGTGCAGAGTAGGTGGATTGGCCACGCTAAATTGCCCCTTAATTGGAAAAAATAATTGGATAATCTAAATTTATTTAAAAAAAGAAGTGGGTTCCTGCAAACCAGGGAGCGTTTTATGATGTTTTAAACCACTGTGCAGAGTTTCAAGAAGGCCCATGCTGAAGCCAGGGGACACAGAGTTGTGAGATTAGTAAAGAAATTGAAGAGTCGATTAGCCAAAAGGTAATGGAAGGTCCCCATGAACTCTTGCATCGTGGCAAATAGCTGGAACACTGAAGAGAAGCCAGGATGAATTCCAGAGAGTGGTGGCTATACCTTTTGTATCCATCCCAGGAAAAGTGAATAAATCTTAAAGATTTCATAAGACAAGGAAACTCTTGCAGGGGGAAAAAGAAAGTAGAAATAAGTTTATAGCGTAAGCATCTGCAAGCTATCGTGTTAAATTTACAGTGCTTACTTTGTTTAATTTCTCCCTCTGTACACAATAAAGCCATTTTTTCTTGAAACAAAAATCATGAAATCTTTGTTGCAGTCACCATCGTCCAAGATGACCATTGGCTGCTTTCCTCTTTGACGGGGCGAGGCGACTGGTGGAGATTTAACCTGAGGATCACCACACCTCAGGCGAAGGGCAAGGTTGAGGAGGCGGGAACTTCAACTCAGCTGGTGCGGGGATTGAACCCACGCTGTTGGCTTCGCTCTGCATCACAAATCAACTGTCCAGCCTACCGAACTAAACCAGCCCCTTTTGCTGTATAGTTATGTTGGTTAATCGCTGAATGACAGAATTTCATCTTCAAACATTAATGGTCCCTAATAGTATCGGAGTGATCTTCCACATTTACCAGATTGATTTGCATACTTAGGACATATGCCTGGCTTTCTACATGTCAATTTTGAATGTTAAATGGTTCACACTACATTACAATCTAAAGATAACTATGGATCAGTCAAGTGATTCAGCCCATCTAACCTCATTCAGCTAGAAAAATATCACAGAGTACTGCTATTCCTTAAATGATTCCAAGGCTTTTTTGCCTTCACTCTCCATCCAAGTATCCATCATGAATATGGATTAAACCCTCACCGAAACGTTCTGATGCTGCCATGGTGGCATTTCCCGCTGTGAATGCGCCGATTCATTCAATTTCCCATTGACTTCAGCAGGAATGGAAGATCCCGCGAGTGGGAGGGACTCGAAAATCTCCCCCCCCACCCCTCCTGTCAGCATCCAGCACTTCCCAAGATGAGGATAAGCTAAACCAGAGGCAGCATAAAGCTCCCTCCATTCTGTCCAAATAACACTCCGCTGCCACAACTTACTGCAGCGTGTGACCGGTCTTCGGTTTCCCTCAGCAATCATGCTGTGGCCTTTCCAAATAATTTAGTGTCAAATAGGGCCATGTGGGTGCTGTGGGCCATCCCCGCTAGGGCCAAGATTGCGACTGAGTCATTGACCTGAAACGTTAACTCTGCTCGTCTAGGGCAGCACGGTGGCCTAGTGGTTAGCATAACCGCCTCACGGCGCTGAGGTCCCAGGTTCGATCCCGGCTCTGGGTCACTGTCCGTGTGGAGTTTGCACATTCTCCCCGTGTCTGCGTGGGTTTCGCCCCCACAACCCAAAAATGTGCAGAGTAGGTGGATTGGCCACGCTAAATTGCCCCTTAATAGAAAAAATAATTGGGTAATCTAAATTTATAAAAAAAAACTCTGCTCGTCTCTCCGTGTATGCTGCCTGCCCTGCTGTGCACACCCTGAATTTTCTGCCTTTATTATTTGAGATGGCCCAAACTCGCTTCGCCTGGGAACCAAGTAGAGAAGGTTTCCATTCCATTAGTCTGGGATGAACGCAAATCCAGCCCAAAGGCAATGTACACCCACCAATCCCCACATTCAGTATTTTACTGTTAAATGTGATCCCATGAATTAACATTTTTTACAGACAGCATTTAGAACATCTGGACAATTAGCTTCGAGGCCGAGTTTGAAACAATACCTTTGGAGTATTTCCATACAATGGTCGGAACGGGGTAACCCTCTGCAGAACAGTTCAGTATGACAGATTTCCCATAAATCCCATCCTGGTCAGTGGGCTGCACCACAAATCGGGGAGGAACTGAAAGAAGCACACGTGATAAATAGCAGTCAAAATCAGATCTAAATGCACCAAATGGAAATTCCTGACTCCAGTAACTCTCTGCCGCTAAATTAAATTGTGTATCCCTCAGTTGTGTCTCTTTGTTCTGGGGTGCTGTCTCATGCTGGGAACACTTCCTTGCACACCGGCGTCCCATAGCTGCTTCATCCAAGTGGATACACATTGACTGAAGACTGAAGACGTAGCAGCAGTAGGCATTTCTGCCCATCAACTCTGCTTCGCCATTCATTGAGGTCATGAGTGATCTGATGTGATAATCCTCTTTCCCATCTTATCCCCATAACCCTTGATTCCCTTACTGATTAAAAATCTTTCTATCTCAGACATGAACATACTTAATGACCCAGCCTCTACTGCTCTCTGCGATAAAGAATTCCACAGATCCACTACTCTCTGAGAGAAGGTATTCCTCCTCATCTCTGTCTTAAATGGGCAACTCCTTATTCTGAAATTATGCCCTCTGATTCTTACACTAGGGGGGGAAAACAATTTCCCAGCATCCACCTTGTCAAGCCCCCTAAGAATCCTATATGTCTCATTAAGGTCGCCTCTCATTCTTCTAAACTCCAATGAGTACAGGCGCAACCTACTCAATCTCTCCTCATGGGAAAAGCCCTCCATAGCCGGGGTCAATCCAGTGAACCTTCTCTGGACTGTCACCATCTGACAGGAAGCATCAGAAGGCAATTCAGAACGAGACCCCCGCGTTTTGGAAAGACTGAAGTCAGCCGGTTCTACGTTGCCTTGGGAAACCCAAGATGACATCACAGCATCAGACAGTAGAGACGGCGGCTATGAGTTTTCTTCACTGATGATGATGAATCCCGAGTCTAACTGCTTTTCAATTAAATATGTCAATGATAAGGTGACAGAGGGTTGATGGGGTAAAGTTGTTGATGTGATATACATGGACTTCCAAAAGGCACTTGCTAAAGTGCCACTTAACTCACTTGCCAGCACAGTTGAAACCCATCAAAAAGAAGGGCCTGTAGCAGCATGGATATGAATGAGGCTGAGTGCCAGGAAAGGGACAGTAGTGGTAAAGGGTTGTTTTTTCAGACTGGAGGAAGGTGTATAGAGGAGCTCCCTATGGGTTGGTGTTAGAGCCACTACTTTTCTTCATATTTATTAATGACCTGGACTTGGGTGCATCGGGCAAAATTTCAGAATTTGTAGATGGCACAATATTTGGAATTACTGTGAACTGTGAAGAGGATAGTGGTAGGCATCAAGTGGGCATGGACAGGTTGGTGCTGTGGGCGGACATGTGGCAGATGAGATTATTGAAGTTGGCAACGCAAGTTGAGAAGGCAGTTAATCAGGCGTGCAGGAATCTTCTTTATAAATATAGAGTGTATAGGTATAGAGGGATATGGGTCAATTGCAGGAAAGTGGGACTAGCTCAGTGTCAGAAACTGGGCGGCATGGACAAGCTGGGCCGAAGGGCCTGTATCTATGCTTTAAGCATGTATGACTCTACAAGTGTAAATAGAGGCATAGAGTTTAAAAGCAAGAAAGCTATGACGCACCTTTCTTAAGCACTCAACAGGTGTACTGGGCTACATTTTCACATTGACAGCAGGAAATAGGAACTGGGGTAGTTTCCAGGTCGCAAACATGCCTCCAAGGGAGTGTGTGTGTGGGGGGAGGCAGTCACTTGTTGGGGTTTTCACCGGGGTTCTTTGAACCCTATTTGCCTTCAGTCCCAACCTTGGTGGGGCCCAGAGATCCTGCCCATTGTGCCCAGTTCTGGGCACAACACTTGCGGAAAGATGCGAAGGCTTTGGAGAGGGTGTGGAAAAGATTCACAAGAATGGTTCCAGGAATGAGGGTCTTCAGTTATGTGACAGATCGGAGAAGCTGGGGAATGAAATGAAATGAAAATCGCTTATTGTCGCTTATTAACAAATGAAGTTACTGTGAAAAGCCCCTAGTCGCCATATTCCGGTGCCTGTTTGGGGAGGCTGGTACGGGGATATATATCTGTGCTCCATAAATTTAATCCCATCTTTGCACAAGGCTGGAGCAGGCTTGCTGGGGTAATCTCACACTTGTCCTTTAGCATACCCTGCAGTTAGATTGCCAACACAATCATCCTGCTCCTCAGGATATCAGCACGGTTACTGTCAGAGGCCCCCAGGTGGCACCCCCGATGCAGAGTTTAAGCATTGCACATTACCTCTGACAATCAATTGGCTCTGGTGCTCCACTGCCGCTGCGTCATTGCTGGCGATACATGTATAGTTCCCATTGTGCATCAGCGAGAGGTTGGAAATTCTCAGGGAGCTGGTGAAGTCGATTTTGTCAATGGTCACACCCAGGCTCACTGGAATTGAACGGCCATCCTTCTGCCAAGTGATTCTGATAGGCAGGTCGCCAGAGATGACCACGCAGGGGATAAACACTCTCTGTCCGATGGAGAATCTCGGGAATTCAAATGGCTGAATAAAAGGCGGGACTGACAGAGAAAAATTAGTTAATGCATTGATGCGACCATCAATTCACACGAGACAGAGAGTTGAAGTGAACAGTGGCTTTAATTAACTAGAACAGTGCCTGCCTGTGACTACTCTGCACTGAGAGCCGCCTACAGGGCAGCTGCTCTATATACTTCCCCTCAAGGGGGCAGAGCCAGGGGCGGAGCCCACAAGGGCACCAACCTGATACAATCGGTGTAATACAGTACAATGGTCCATAGATGGAGCCCACATGGGCAACAGCATAGTACAATGTAATACAGTGGTGAATGGTTACCATAATACGTTCACCACATGCATTGCCCAAGTAAATGTGCCCAAGAATACCAAGCTTGCTTTCTGAAGGCAGCTATGTATCCTCAAATTCAACAGAACAGCCAATGGGATTACGTGTGCAATCCAAAGGTACACAAAACTTGCTTTGCTACAACTACTGACTGCAGAGTAATAGGACCCTGGTTTGTCCCTGAATGTGACATGTTCCCAAAGAAGCCCGGAATATCAGTGAAGAGGCAACCATCGATATCAGGGTTAAAATGCACACATGCAACTTCAAAAGAAACATGGCAGGAATCACTTTGTGTACTTTTTATGAAGTTATAGTGTCAATGCTGGAGCAACTTTGGAGAAATTTGTGGCCCCCCGTGTTCTGGATTGTTCCGAACTATGGTCCACGTGAGGCAGTAGGATGTTCTGCTAGATAGGTTTTTTTAAGAATACGATGGGTGAATGGGAATGGTTGAAGTTAGGATATCGGCAGCAGAAATTTGGGTGAGTTGGTATATATAGTGTGAAAGATGGGAGGCCGCTCGATCAAGAGTGCATTGGAATAATCACGGCTCAAGGTAGCAAAGGTGTAAATGAGGGTTTGAACAGCAGTTGAATTGAGGAAGAGGCAGAGTCGGTGTGGCTATGGAGGTGGAAGTAACCACGCTTAATGAGAATACCAGTATACTGTCAGAAGCAGATCTCCAGGTCAAAAACGACAGCAAGATTGCAAACAATCACCAGGGAAATTCCATGCCTAAACTGTCCATTTCAAAAGCATTCTGATCATGATTTTATGCTAATCCCTTGTCCGAAGAGCCTGGCAGTCAAAGACTGCAACACTACCTTATGGACTCCAACCCTTGTATGATGCTTAAATGGGAAAAGCTGGAATGATCAGAGAAGCAGTCAATTCAGCACTCCCTCAGCACTACGCAGGAGAGTCAGCCATGATTTTTATCATTCTGACACAGACTTGAAATTAAAAAATGAAATGAAAATCGCTTATTGTCACGAGTAGGCTTCAATGAAGTTACTGTGAAAAGCCCCTAGTCGCCACATTCCGGCGCCTGTCCGGGGAGGCTGGTACAGGAATCGAACCGTGCTGCTGGCCTGCCTTGGTCTGCTTTAAAAGCCAGCGATTTAGCCTGGTGAGCTAAACCAGCCCCTACACAGCACTACAACTAAAGTCAAGCTGACATTATTGAACGGTGACCTTGCTTTGAACTTATCCATAATCTCAACAGCTTCTATTCCAAACAGGGTTTAATTATTTTGATTTGCCCCTGCATGTAGGAAATACGCTAGCTCTCTTAAAAAGTGTTTGTGAACGTCTTTCGTAGGGGGCTGATTCAAATAGGCAGAACACTTCCAAAGAAAACTGCTTCCAATAAGGAAACCTTGCTCTTAATTTACAACTTTGCACCTTTTTTCAGTGTTTATAATCTTTAGATCATTGTGAGAATCCCATAATAGTTTTAGTAATTTGCTTGCAAACATGGGCCAGGGGAGTTTGCTGCGGTGAAGGGTTGTGGAGCAGGGAGGGAGAGAGAGGATGTAAAATATGGCTGGAATTTTCCGGCCATGCGCTGGCGCCGTGATTCCCTGGTCCCACCGGCAGCGCGTGTGGGTTTCCCGGGATGGCTTCAATGGGAAATCCCATTGACAGCGGCTGCAGTAGAGAATCCCGCCTCCAGAAAATGGCATGCTGCCTCCCGCTGTCTCTGAGAAACACGCAGCTGGGAGATCGGAGAATCCTGCCTTTGATATATGACCAGCTGAAGGTCTACCTGTCCACCCATGGCCTGGTCCCCATATTACAGCAGGCGGGCGGCCAAATCAGCAGCCTGCTCACCAGTTTGAAAAAATAATTAATGGACTACTGAACTTGTTAACAAAGCAGTTGACCTGAATATTACGCTGCCCACGCCGTAAAGCAGTTGGCATGGGTGGGCAGGTGAGTGCAGAGGCCACCTTTTAAACAGTATTGTTGAAAACGCAGGACGGTATGTTCAGGGGGTGCCCTTTGTGAATTGGAGGGGGGGGGGGCATTTCCTCCCCCAAGATGTCACGACCTCTTTGTGCCTCCTCGCCTGGCCTCCAAACCATCCCCACCTCACCCTCCCCTCCTTCTCCCTAGATCCCCCCAAACCATCCCCGTCAAAACTCCATGACCTATTTCTCTCTGGTGGCCATGTCCTCTACATCCCGGGACCCCTTGCAATTCCAGCGGTAGCCACTACTTTCTTCTGGCGCCGCTGGGACTGCAAGAGCTGAAATCGGATTGGCTGACAGCTCTCGAGGGCGAAACCCCCTCGCACTGAGGGGCTGAAGTCCAACCCTCACCTTGTTTAGTTCCTTCGGAGCGGGTTACGGATGGGCGGTCTTGTTTAAAGTCGGTTGCTTTGGAATTGGCTTTTCTACCCAAAGAGGTGAACAGTAAGCACCCCCATCACCCCAAAACGAAATCCACGCCATGTGTTCAGTCCAATTTCAAATGACTTTAAACGTCCTTTATCCATAATGGCGAAAGTGCATTTCTGCACACAAGAAACAGACGCAAGCAACAAAAACACGGGCGCGATTCTCCGACCCCACGCCGGGTGGGAGAATCGCGGGAGTGCCGGGCGAATCACGCCACGCCGCCCTGGCACCCGCATGCGATTCTCCCAACCCCCCAAAACGGCGTGTCGCGTTTTGCGACAGGCCGCTCGGAGAATCGCCGCTCCGGTCGAGCGGCGATTCTCCAGCCCGGATGGGCCGAGCGGCCTGCCTAATATGACCGGTTCACGCCGGCGCCAACCACACCTGGTCGCTGCCGGCGTGAACAGCGCGGGAGCGCTGCGTGTGGGGCCTGTGGGGGGCGGAGGGAGAATCGAGCACCAGGGGGGTGCTCAGGAGGGGTCTGGCCCGCGATCTGTGCCCACCGATCGTCGGGCCGGCATCTCTGAAAGATGCACTCTTTTCCCTCCGCCGCCCCGGAAGATCACTCCGACATGTCTTGCGGGGCAGCGGAGGGGAAGACGGCAACCGCGCATGCGCGAGTTGGCGCCGGCCAACCTGCGCATGCGCGGGTGATGTCATTTAGGCGCCGCCGGCTGCGTCATTCAGGCGGTGCCGCTTTGACGCAAGCGTCAAGGCCCGGCGCCCAAGATTGATGCGCCGCCGCTCCTAGCCCCCTGGGAGTGGGAGAATAGTGGGCAAGGAGCAGCCTCCGACGCCGGAGTGAAACACTCCGGGTTTCACTCCGGCGTCGGCACTTTGTCTCCCTTTGGGAGAATCGCGGCCCTGGCATTCTGAATCAGGAATAATGTTTAAGGAAGCTGTGCTCATTTTCTGTGGAAAGGAGATTTTGAGGTGAAGTGTTCTAGATTATTAACCGAATTAACAGTAGAGAGCTAAGCAATTGCACTCTATAGTGGGTGGGTTCAAAAATAGCGTGTGCTTGTTAAGAATGTGGACATTGTTGATTAATTAAAGAAGTGGTGCTGGTGTGTTGTAGATCACTCGGGGAGTCAGAGTTGCTGTTGAAACACGAACATTTGTATGTTTTAGCCTGGAGCTATGAATAGCGATATTGGAGAATCCAATATGTTTTTCCAATCACACGCTGACCAGGACTCTATCCCATCTCACCATCTGATACTGGGGTGTGTTGGAAAGATTTGCAGGTTGATAACAACCCCATGTTATGAACGCACCTTCTTGGATATCAAGTCCTGGGGTGGGACTCAAACCTGGACCTTCTGGCCTAGAGACAGGGTCACTACCAACTGCGCCACAATAAAAGAAGTGAATAAGTTCAAGATACTATTCACTGCGGTGAGATGCCAGTAGGTGGGTGTGGTAGCAAGACCTCTTTAAGGGGGCGGGCTCCATGGACCACATGACTGTTTTGGGGCCAATCACACGAGAGACCCTGTTCTTTCGAAGGATAAACGAATGATACAGTCTGACTGGTGATATGAGAAGTCTGAACAGCTGCGGCCCTACTTCACTTGTCAAGACGAGTTGACATGAAGGTGCCGCGATTCTGTGGGGATCATGGGTGGTCGTCCCACCTCAGGTAGGGGCCTTTCCTTCGAGAGTTACACAGCGCCCACCCAGAGCAGACAAAGCTGAAGATATTTCCGTGAAGCTATGTCTGGTGGTCAGGCATCGACAAAGACATTGAAGAACTAGTACAACTGTGCCACCCTTGATAAATTCAGCAATCTTTGTCGCCTTCCACCACCCTTCATTCTTGGGAAATGCTTGGGTGCCCCTGGACCAGGGTCCACGTTGATATGCAGGCCCGTTTGTGGGCAAGATGCTTTTGGTTCTGGTGGAGGCCCAGTAGAAGTGGTTATCGGTTCAAGAGATGGGGACCATTACCTTGGCAGATGCCTTGCGCAGAGTGGTTGCCATTAATGGGCTTCCCAAGTCAATTGTTTTGGACAATGGCATCCCCTTCACCGGTGATGATTTCCAGGTTTTTGTGCGACCAAATGGCATATGACACACGAGGACTGTCCCCTACCACCTCGTGTCTAGGTAGGGATGACCAAATTTTCAAGAATTCCATGAAAAAACAATTAGCCAGAGGTTGGCTAATTTTTTTTGTACAACTCAACCCCTCATTCAACCACAGAGTTCAGCTGATCAAGGGTTGTTGGTTGAGAACCCGATTGGATCTTGTGTTTCCAAATTTGTCAGGGAATCTGGAGGTATGCCAGTCTCCCAGAAGAATCAGCAGTCAGAGCAGAGAGGCAATAGCTTATTCTGGATGGGAGACCAGATTTTGGTCCATAATGTCGCTTATGGATCGCCTCGGTTAGAAGGTTGGGTTGTGGCCACGGAGGTCGGGGAGAGCCCAGAGGTCTCTGGACCAATTGACTTTTCTCTTTACCCTGTTGTCTCTGTTAACATTTTGTGTATAAGTTTGTAAACTTCTACATATAGCTTTGGAGTTGTTGTAATAAGGAACTTAAGGGGAAAGGGATGTGGTATCCTGGCCTCTATAAGTGGGCAGGCTCCACAGACCATGTGACCACCTTGGGGGCAATCATGCAGTAGTTCGCGAACCCTGGCCAATGAAGACTTTGTGCAGGGCCTTGGGAACAGGACCCCGGGCAGTGTGGATCAGGGAGCTGATGTGCTACGGCCTGTTGCATAGTTTTCTGTGTATGTTACTTAATTGTCTTTGCCTTTCAGCAATAAACCCCTTTGTTAATTACTGGAAGCCTCCAGTGTATGTCTCAAGCCCCCACAGAGGGTTTGATCTATTAAAATTAAGAGCTTATCGAACTGATAGGTCTTTCTCCACTTCTTAATTACCTGAAGTTACCACTGAATCATAAAAAGGGTCAATTAATGAAGCTGAGGTGTATCATGTTATTTGCTTCTTCCCAAAATACAAATTACTGAGAATAAAAAGTCTTACCAACATTCAAAACAATTATCATCTAAAAATCTGTCACCGTGTTAAATATGTGTAACTTTAAAGCTTCATAAATATCTGACACGAAAAAAAGAAAATGCTGTAAATGCTCAGCAGGCCAGGCAGCGACGGTGAAAAGACAAAATGGTGTCAGCAAGTCTCTCCACCGATACCCCTGACCTGCAGAGTATTTTGAATTTTCTGTTTCTATTTCAGATTCTCAGCATCCACTGTGTTTTGCTTCCTCCTGGATATCTGTCCATTCTTCCGACCGTGCTGCCAGCCCAGATAAAGAGTCGGCCATTTTTGTTTTGCGGAGGCAAAGGGTGATTTGACTGAATTTGAAATGAATGTACTACATTCTGCTCTCGCTCTCACGATTTGCAGAACAAATACAACGCTTTTTCTGAATTTGCTGAGTTGAGCAGTTAAGAGGATTGCTGGGCTCAGCTCCAAGAGCGATGAAAATTGCAGAACCTACTTATTGCAGAGCTCAACTAAATGATCTTGTGACAGCCGCAGAAGGAAGTCAACGGAGAGTGGTGGCCATTTTGTGGCGACCATCTGGTAGTAACCACCACATGAAGGAGAGATTTACTTTTAACTCGGAAACCGAGGTGAGGGGAGCAAGTCCATTTGTGCAGGGGGAAGAAAAAAAATCAGGATTGAAGAAATTAAACCTGAGCTAAACCCAGAAAGATCGAGTAATTGTCAGCAACAATTCTAATTTATTCTAATTTGAAAGCCTGAAGGAAAGACAGGTTGGAGGAGGTGAGGAAATCTGCAGTTTTCAGGTTCGGCTAAGGATTAAACAGCGAAGAAGCCTGTGTTGTTAATTCTTGCTTTCGATTTTCTGAGGGGGCAGAGAGGAGGAAAAGCCTGTAACATATTAGATCTGGAGCTCAGTAGACTGAAAAGGGGAGAATTACAGGAAGCACTGGCCAAAAGGAATACTGACAGAGAAAGACAGGTTAAGAGGATTGGTTAATCAAAAGGATAGGCTTGTTAGAGTTACTGTCATTGAGTTGTCCTCGAAATATATGCTTTCATAAAATAGAAAGGATATATAGTCAGAACAAGTGATAAACTCAAATGTTAAGATTATAAGGAGTAGACAGCTATGATGGAACAATTTGTTGAAGAGTTAACCTCACCTTGTTCCTAATTCGCTCCCAGTGGGAGATTTCCAAATGTTTCTCGATATTGTGTCAACAAGTACAGCAAGGTATCAGACATTCCATTATGTGCTGGATGGTTCCATTGCTCTGGTGTGCTATATTCACATATACAAACTTCCTCAATCTGCCTTTCATTGGCTACCAAAGTTTCCCCAATTCCTTTCCCCTCTGTACTGGACTGACACCCAACCCATACCTCCAGACTGAACACAGCCTCTGTCAACAGCAAAGGTGACTTGCTTGCCCTGCAGGTCAGACATGCCGCAGACCGCCCCTTGTCCCAGTTACTTTACTGTTTTGCTGCCCAACAACAGTCGGCACCACCTCAGCTGCTTGATGCAACCTGGAGCTTACCGCCGGTCTCTCACTGTATGGTGTGTTTCCCCCTCCGAGCCTATCCTTACCTTTGACAGCTACATAAACGCTCTGACTGGTGGACAGCTGCGGTTGGACAAGCACATTGCAGATGTACTCTCCCTCATCCACGTCTTTCTGTACATCAGAGAGCTTCAAGGTGCCATTGTTTCCGTATGCCACCTGCCGATGGTTGAAGGGCAGGAGGTTGGAGTTCTTGTACCACTTGATGGAATAGTATGGATAGCCAATCACCCGGCAATGAATGTAGGTGTCACGACCTGCGATAGCCGTGATATTTTTCATTGACCGTATACTGGCAGGTCCTGCCGGGAAAACAAGAAAACAAAAACAAAAATAGGAACAATGGAAACTGTAAAAGAGAGAACAAATTGTTTTTCTTTTAAAAGAAATGTAATTGTAAAAACACTGGTAAAAAAAAATCTGATAGCTCACGCTAATTTAATTATGACATAAAGTTCAGAGAATGAGTGATAAGCCTAATCTTCCTGAACGTGATAAAGGTCAATTTCCCGTATTTGTATTATAAAAGAAACTGCTGTCAGAAAGCAGGGGACCCAGCCCCACATTTACCTTTCAATAAGACTAACTCCCTTAATCTGATGTAATTTTGTTATACCTCAATTTCCACCACTGCAATGCTCTTGATTGCTCGAGGGTCGGAGCTTTCGATTATCGGGAACAATCAGGCAAAGGGGACAATTGAGATTGCTGTTGGCTACGTTGCCGTCAATTAAACTTGAGCAGAGAGGCAAATAGATCCCAGGTATCTCTCAATACCTGTAGACAGTGTTTGACCGGAGCTGGAGTTGGCTTCTTTCTCTCCTTCCTCCCCAACAATTCAGCATGTCTTTGGCCAGGAACTACATACGACAATGGACATAAAACATCACTTTATCACCCTCAAAGGCATGACTCAAAATGATATGTGGTTGACTCTTAGCTGCCCACTGAATAGCCTTAAGTCACTCATTTGAATGGAAATTAGGGATGAGCAACAAATGCTGGTCTTGCCAGTGATGTCCATATCCCGTGCAGGAATAAAATAAAATAAAATCAGTCCACTGCCTACCCAGGTCTCTTTGATGGCCGCCATCAATGTTGGCAGCCATCTTTGTTGACAGCCATCTTTGTTGACTGCCATCTTTGTGAACAACAATCTTTGTTGGCAGCCATCTTTTTTGACCGCCATCTTTGTTGGCAGCCACCATTTATGACAAACACAAATCATAGTTATTCCAAAATGGGTTTGGATCCCAGTTATTTCAGTTTCATCCCAGGGAGACTTGTGTGATTTTTTTCGGCAACGGATCATTCTTGCTACAGAAATCGTGGCGGAAATTCACCTTTAAAGTCCTGCTCAGGAAGTCGCTGAAGAATGGCTGCACTATCATGCGACAGCGGCCCTATTTACATGAATAAGCTGGAGAATTCTCATTGTTGCTGCCTGAAGTGTCCCTGGAGGAGGTAATTTTGGGGCAGCATTCGCAGAAGCAAATTGCTCACAACTTACAAGACAGGAGTGGGTGTCATTATGGCGCTACGAGATGACAGAAATTAATCTGATTCAAAAATAATAATAATGAGAAAGAACAATAGGAGGCTTATAAAAAATGGCACTGATTCACATACGGTCGATTAATGAGTTGCCCACATGGAATTATTTGGCTTGAAGAGTCAAGTAAAGTCATGAGATCCAGGTGCAATACTGGTGTTACTTCAGGATGGTCCAACGCATCAACATAAGTTGACTTGGCTTGACTGAAAATAGTTCGACTAGGGAAATAAAAGAACAATGGGGACAGATGAGGAGCCAGGCACCAAGGGGATCCTTGGAAACAAATACTGGACGGATTATTTGGCACACAGTGGCGTCACATGAATAGGGCCTTTGAGAAGCATGAGCTCGCATGATGATGGAAAATCATTCCTGTGAAGGCCTGAAAATAAACGAAATCAGAATAGCCAGGGCAACAGGAGAGGGGGGGGGGGGGGGGGGGGGAAGAGAAAAAAGAAAGAATGGAAACAGTGAGAAAGGCAATTGTCTGCAAAATAACCAACGAGAGAAGGACCATTTCAAAATTCAAAAACAGAACGTAAGAATGCATGGATTTTACAATCCTAATGAAATGAACTATGTGTTCTGAGGAGCTAATTTGACAAGCACCTCTTACGTTTATTCGAGCCTGATACAAGGCGACTCCGGCAGAGTTATTGGCCACACACCGATAGACTCCACCGTCCCGGACCTGAGTGTTGGAGACATTTAGGTGGCTGACCACGTTGCCCTCGGTCGTGATGTACTGGCTGAAGCGGTGACTCCCGTCTCTTGAGATCGAGTCGTCGTCCAGCGTCCATGTGACGGTTGGCGAGGGGGTTCCTTTGACGCTGCACATGAGCGAAATGGGCTCGTTGGGACTGACAACCTTCTCGCTGAAAGACGAGATCACTTTGGGCGTTCCGTCTGTAAGCAGAATGGATGCAAAATGTCAGCCCCCTTGAGACCACGCCGAAGGATTCTGTGCGTTTTTATTCTAACAGCACAGTCATTTTGGTGCAATTAACGACTCCTATTGAAGAGGAACCTTGGCCATATTGGCCATGGTGAGGTTCACACATCCCTATTTTGAACACATTTTATTTTGTTCTTGAGGTCTCCCCTGTATTTTTCTTGAAAGCATTCTCTGTTGGAGAATGGTTTCTCCAACAACAATCGCTATTATGTGTAAGCAGAGACATTAAATGTTGTCTGTCCTTTGAACTGTGAAGCGTATCATAGCTGAGCCCAATCCTTGCCTTCCCTGATGGCCATACACCTTCCATCCCTGGGCCATACATAATGCTCATGCATGGGAACCTCAGGGAAATTCTTCTCCTTACCCGGCGGGGAGCACTGAGGCACGGACGCTGGCTGAGGGGAGGTATTGAGCTTGCCAGTACCATCCAATGGAATAAACATTGCTGAAGGTACAGTCAGTAACATAGGGAGAGAGCACTAAACCCTGGCAATGTGGTGGAACCGAATCAATATCGGTATGAATTACATAGAATTAGGTACAATTTCCAGCACATGAAACAGGCAATTCAGCCCAACTCATCTATGCCAACGTTCATGCTTCCCACAAGCTTTCTCCCAGCCACCTACATCTAAATCCACCAACATAACCATCTATTTCTTTCTCCTTCCTATCCTTTTCCAACTTGCCCTGAAATACATCCGATGTTCTCCACCTCAACTGCTCCGTGTAGCAGCGAGTTCCAGATTCGAACCATTCTCTCCCTCCAGGTTGGGGAATCTAATCCATGAGGACACAATCTCAGGAAAAAGGGACAATCGTCGAGGACTGGAATGGGGAGAAATTTCTTCACTCGAAGTGCTGTGAATTCTCTGTCCCATGGGTTGTGGACTCTACATGGTTGAATAAACTTTAAGGATGGGATAGGCAGATTTTTGGTGTCTCAGGGAAACAAAAGATATGGGGCGGGATTCTCCGTTCTCCGATGCTGATTTCATAATCAGCAATTGGGCAGAGGGCAGAGAATCCCTTTTGACGCCAAAATGGGGGGCGGCGCCTGTTTGACGTGGGTTTTGAATGCTCCGCCCCGTCTGAAACGGCATCATCGCGGCATGCCATTGGGACGGCCCAGCCCATCAACTGAAGGTCCTCCCTGATGCTCCTCTCCCGACGGCCGATTTCACAACAGCGCGGTTCACTCATGGTCTCAGCCACGCGGGAACCCGGCGTTGCAGCGGTGCACTGTGCTGCTGGCCGGGGGGGGGGGGGGGCTTCCGCGAGGGCTGGTGGGGGGTGGCCAGGGGGGGAAGCACTATCTGGCAGGTGGGGTCCGCGCACGACCAACGCCGTGCTTTACGGTGCGACCGCCGAACCCTGCGCGTGTGCGGCCACGGACCCAGCCATTCTCCAGCCATTTATTTTTATTTTGTGGAGGCCGGGGGTTTTGCGGGGCGCGCCTGCTAACCCCTCACCGGTCGCAGCATCGCTGAGGGGTTGCCGCCCATTTTTTCCCAAATAAAATGCCACAGATCCGCCGCACTTGGCCTCAAAATTGGAGAATCTGGGGGACAGGGTGAGGAAATGGAGTTGAATGGTAATGAATGATGGAGCATGGGTTATGTGGTCTCTACACCCAGTTATTAAGTCCCAACGTTCTCTGTGCAAAGGGATTTCTCCTGAACTCCTATGCAATTTGTTAGTTATTATCTTGTATTCATGACCTCTACCTCTTTGGACATTTTTCCACACCAACCCTGGCAAACCCCTTTCACAATCAAAAATCACCTTCATCAGGGAGTGCTTCAGTGAGCACCAGCCTATTCAGACTTTCCTGACGGTTATTGTGCACAATTCTCCGATTCTGGGCCAGATTTTCCGATTGTGAGGCAAAGTGTGGAGCATCTGTGGCATTTTACGTGGAAATAAAATCGGTGGCGCCCCCTCACTGATGCTGCAACTGGTGAGGGGCCAGCAACCGTGCCACAAAACAACCACCGGCCTCCACGAAATTAACGGCTGGAGAATGGCCGGGTCCATGGCCGTGCATGTGCACGCCGACGACCTGCAGCGGTTGCGCCATAAAATATGGCGCTGGCCATGATCGGACCTGACCTGTCAGGCACTGCCCCCCCCGGCCACCCCTCACCCCGCCCCCCCCCCCCCTCACCCCGCCCCCATGCCGTGTTCCCCGGAATTAGAGGTGGCTCCTCATTGGGGGCTGGTGGGACATTGCGGTCCTGCCAAAGTCTGTGGTGTTTTGTACGGCTCGCCCGTACTGCCGCCAGGGAATCCTCTGTGGGGGGGGGGGGGGTCGCTTTCAGTGGGAAGATCCTGCCAGTGGGAAGAGCCGGAAAATCACTTATCTTTATCTTAAAGATGTCGACTCCTTGCTGTGGTTTGACACACTGGTAGCAGTCACCCTCTGCAACTCACCTGATGGGCGGCACGTAGCACAGTGGTTAGCACTGTTGCTTCACAGCGCCAGGGTCCCAGGATCCATTCCCGGCCTGGGTCACCGTCTGTGCGGAGTCTGCACGTTCTCCCTGAGTCTGCGTGAGTTTCCCAAGGGTGCTCCAGTTTCCTCCCGCAAGTCCCGAAAGACGTGCTATTTGGTAATTTGGGAATTCTGAATTCTCCCTCCATGTACCCGAACAGGCGCCGGAATGTGGCGACTAGGGGATTTTCACAGTAACTTCATTGCAAGCCTACTTGTGACACTAATAAAGATTATTATTAAGGCAGCAGATTACTCAGGGGTAAGTCTGGGGTATAAGGTCGACATTAAAAGGTAAAGACGCCATAGTCCCAGATGACCATAGGCTACTTTCCCCTTTGAGGAGGAGAGCTGACTGGTGGTGATTTAACCCGAGGGTCACTTCACTTCAGGCGAGGGGCAAGATTGAGAAGGCGGAGCCTTCATGAATAACCTCAGCCGGTACGGGAATTGAACACTGTTGGCCTCGCTCTGCATCACAAACTATCTGCCCAGCCAACTCAGCTAAACCGACCCCAACCAATAGCCATCAGTAAGGGAATTAAGGTTTATGGGGATATGGCAGGAAAGTGGAGTTGAGGATTTCTTATCAGATCAGTCATTGAAGGGGGAGCAGACACGATGGGCCAAATGGCCTACTTCTGCTCCTATGTATATGGTCTTATGGTCAGAGAAAAGGGTGGCGGGAAAGCTGAACCTGACGATATCTTTTCTGATGCCGACAAACCCTATTTGGATTGATTAGGTGGTTCAGAAGCACCACCCCTAGACAATTCTCCTCCTCCCTGCCCTCTAATCCAGGGTAGCCAAGTTCCATTGCAGTACTCCCAGCAAAGAAGTTCTTCAATTTTTAAAAATTTATTGTAACTTGTAAGAAGTTGTTCTCGTGAGCTTCTTTTCGTTGTTCATGGCATGTGCCTATCGGTGGAACGGCCAGCAACATTGTTCCATCCCTGATTTCCATTCACCACCACCTTCTTAATCAGCAGAAGTCCATGTGGTTTAGGTACACTCACCGTGCTATTGGGGAGGGAGTTCCAGGATTTTGACCCAGCGACAGTGAAGGAACCGCGATATATTTCCAAGTCAGGATGGTGTGTAGCTTGGTGGTGAACAGGCGGCTGGTGGTATTTCCGTGCATCTGCTGACCTTGTCCTTCTAAGTAATAGAGATTGCGAGTTTGGAAGGTGCTATCGATGGAGCCTTGGTGAGTTACTGCAGTGCATCTTGTAGATGGTACACACAGCTGCCACTGCATCGGTGGTGGAGAAATTGAACATTTAAAGTAGTGTCAATTAAATGGGCTGCTTTATTCCAGATGATGTCGAGCTTCTTGAGCATTGTTCGAACTACACTCACCCAGACAAATGGAGAATATTCCATCACACTCCTGACTTGTGGATGGTGGACAGGCTTTGGGGAGTCAGGTGAGTTACTGGTCGTAGAATTCCCAACATCTGATCTGCTCTTTTAGTCAGAATATTGTGCGCGATTTAATGGAAATTAAAGGGTCCCGTTTTGGGCATATTAAGGGGGTGTTTCCCGTCACTTGCAGTGCCGAGAACGACCCTGTAATTAAATGGGAATCTGCTTTATTTTTGGGCCGCGGCAAGGAACGCCCTTCCGAGGCCGCACTTAGGCTCATTTCCTGCACCGCCGAGCTCAGCTCGCCAGTGCAGGAAGAGATCAGGGCGATGATGCCCCGATCTCCGGAGCCCCCCGTCAATGGCCTCCAGAACCCCCCCCCAACACCCAAACCTACCAATTTGGGGTCCTCAAACCCTCTGCGACCCACCTCATATGTACAGGGCACCCCCGGGCCCGATCCCGCACGGACAAGATACCACCTGGGCTTCTTGGCACTGCCAGCCTGGCACTCTGGCAGTGACCCTGCCAACACTACCAGGTGGCACTCCCAGGATGCCAGGGTGGTGGTATCACAATGCCTGAGTGGCATTGGCAGTGCCAGGGTACCCCCTGACCACCCGGAGGCCCCAAAACACATGGGAGACCCCCCCCACCCCCAAGTGCGGAATGCCTGATCCATGTTTGTGGAAACTAGTGCTAAATGGTGCTCAGGGTCTCTGAGGCGAGGCTGTTATGTCCCCCGCCTTGGGTAACTCCGGTGTGAACATATTTCAGTGAGCTAAACTGCACACTTAAATATGTGAATCTAGATTCCACCCATTGAGGCCTGGAGTGAGACTTACCTGTCTTGTCATATTCACATATCAGGTTATATAATTGCTTGGGTTTTGAGCATTTCCTGGGCTAGTCCATTTTTGCACCTGGTGCATCAATGCAGGAAGTCAGACAGACGCCCTGCACTGAGGGAGGCTACACCGCCATCACAGAACCCAGTGATTTTCACCCAGGCTCATTTATTACCTGATCACAGCAATTCAGTGATTGTTTTACGTCATTCCTCGTCACTTGCAAGTATAAGTGGTTTTCCAAAAGTTGCAAACCTGTTGACACCTTGAGTTCAAGGGGTGAAATCATGCCATTCGAGCTGTCGGTGTGAAGTGTTCGGAATGGAAAATGTTCTACTTTGGATTCAGAGTCTGCAGTCACGGTTCCCAGCTGATGTTGTTTCTAAGTTATGTTTCTAAGTTATGAGAACAGGTTGAATAATCTTAGGTACTCGCCTTCAGGTTAGAAAGTTGAGGGACGATCAAGTAAGGTATTTAAAGTGATTGAAGATTTGATCAAGGTAGAGAAAACGATTTCCAATTGCTGGGGAAATCTTGGACTTAGAGCTAGGCCATTAAAATCTAGAAGCAGATTTTCACACAAAAGGCTGGGTCAATAAAAAATTTCAAGGCCGAGGTTCAAAGATTTTTTTGGGGGGTAAGCATATCGAAAGATATGGAGCAAAAGTGGATGAATGGAGTTAAGCCATGGAGCAGCCATCATCAAATTAAATATTGGAACTGTCCAAAGGTCTACTCCTTTCTCAAATCTCCTAACTGTTCACCAAAGTTTACCTTTTCAGAGCGACCTTTTCAAATGCAGTGCTTTATCTTGCTTGACTATAATGAAACAACTCTTCTGTTCCCCCTGTTCACCCCAGTAAATAGCATGCCAGTTGGGGTGGGATGTAACAAATATTTTATTCGTTCAGAGGATGTGGGGATTGCTGTGCCAGCATTTGTTGCCCATCCTTAATTGCCCTTGAAATGAGTGGCTTGCCAGACCATTTCAGAGTCAACCACTTTGCTGTGGGTCAGGAGTCACATGTAAGGTAAGGACAGATGATTTTGTTCTCTAAAGGACATCAGTGAATGAGATTGGCTTTTATGACAATTATTGCATGGCCATCATTAGACTTCGTAATTCCAGATTGTTATTGATTCAAATTTCAACATCTGCTGTGGTGGGATTTGAACCTGGGTCCCAGGGCAGTACCCTGGGTCTCTGGATTACTGGTCCAGTGACAATACCACTATGCCAGCGCCTCCCCATGTGTGGGATGTAAAGCCCACCAGCTGTCCCAAAAACACAATAAATGGACGTGTGCCAAAATCTCCAACTGCCCGCCATTTTGAAATAAAGAATTAAAACTCACTTGAGTTTGCTACTAAACGAATTGAACTGGATAGTACGCTGGTTGGTGTGAGAAGGTGGGTGGGGGCAGGTCTTTTTTGTTTTCCGTATACTGCTTGGAAGGCAGGCAGGAAGAGGGGTACATACTTTGAGGGGGGTGCCCTGTATGCATTGGGGGGGAACACCTCAAATACCCCCCCCATATTCCTCACGCCTGTCCTCTAAAACCCAGCCTCCCACACCCTTCACCTCTCTGCCTGGTGTTATGTTCCGGAGCTTGGCCGGTCCGAATAAATGCACTAGAGAACTTCTAGTTTGCGACTAGTTAGATGTTTATTGTTAAACATGTTAAATAATAATGTGGGTTATTGAGAAAATTATCAAAAACGACTATTATGAATTATCTAAGAGCCTATGCAAATGTGACTATCCACTACGACGACTATCGCCAGTCGTGGTTGTTACGTAGTTGTTCTGTACTGCCACCTGCTGGTTGGAGGTCACATACATTACTAGTTACATGATTGCTTATGCATACCATCACTAAAGCCCAGCAATTAGCTCATTTTGAATGCCATCGCTCTTCTACCTGATGGGTCTTCTTGCAGTCCCAGTGGTACTCACCCACCACTGAGTTCTGACGGAGCTCGGAGCGCTGAAGCTGATGACCAATCAGACCAACCATGCCCACTTGCAGTATGTTATGTATGTTATGGCTATGGGGGTGGGGGAGGGGGGCTTCATTTATGCATGTCAGCTGCCAACCACCTCTTCTGATGTGGGCGGGGGGCGGGGGGGGTGGCTTGATGAGCAATACACTCTCCCCCACGCCGCTGTGCGCCATGTAATATAGCGCATGACTCTAATTATACGTCAGCCACAATAACATTGAGCAGAAAGTCCGTTTCAATATGACTACCAAACGCTTAAAACAAATACAATAAATTATTAAGATAAGGCTGTCACTCTGCCTGCAATATATCAGATTGCAAGATGACTTTGGGAGGTATTGAGGGGTTTAGCACTATGTATATCTGTCTGTTAGTTAATATAAAACATTGATACTTCACCTCACTGTTATTTTTCTTCTCACATTAATGCTGCTAGTTCTCAGAAGACAGGGAGCTGGAGGCTTTGTATATTGAATGAAAACTGAAGTACAATAGATAAGTCAGCGAGCGTTCTCACTATTCTCTGCCGCCCTTTTTATTTCTGTGATCGGCTTTCGCAGAGATGAAAGAAGACATTATTTTCATGTGAGACCTGTGTGTCTTTGAAATCTTTCCCACTGTCACTCTGTGATAAACCCCTTCCTTTACATCATTATAGATTATCAATAGGCCACATGAGACATTCGCCACGGCAACCAGATGAGGCGAATACCCTGAACGTTCTTAAACTTGTTAGATGTGGGGCTAGGAGACCTGGCGAAATGGCATGAGGACAGGGGGGGGGGGGGGGGGGGGGGGGGGGGCATCGGAAGGGTTATCCAAAGTTGTCCTGCCGTCATCTGTCATGTCACATTGTTAGCAACGGGAATCCTGGCAGCTCAGCTGCCCACTGAGGGGTTAATTGTACCATTTCAAATTGAGCACTGTTTCCTCCACCTGTAGGCATTTTGCCTGCATTGGTGGAGTCCATCACTGTGTTGGGAGACTTCTGGGTGAATATAGTGGCCTCCCAGCAGGCTCTTGGGAGAGGGGAGGGGGGCCTGGTGGCAGGGCGTTCTTCATATGGGGAACAGAAGGTTTAGGACATACCTTATTAAAGTTTAATATTCTGAGGGGTAGCTGGCACGGTAGCACAAGTGGCTAGCACTGTGGCTTCACAGCGCCAGGGTCCCAGGTTCGATTCCCCGCTGGGTCACTGTCTGTGCAGAGTTTGCACATTCTCCCCCTGTCTGCGTGGGTTTCCTCCAGGTGCTCCGGTTTCCTCCCACAGTCCAAAGACATGCAGGTTAGGTGGATTGGCCATGATAAATTGTCCCTTAGTGTCCAAACAGTTTAGGAGGGGTTATTGGGTTACAGAGGTAGGGTGGAAGTGAGGGCTTAAGTGGTCGGTACAGACTCGAAGGGCTGAATGGCCTCCTTCTGCACTGTATGTTCTATGTTTTCAATAACCAGAAAAACTATAATCAAGAGACACAACTCATGGGCAGCACGGTGGCCTAGTGGTTAGCACAGCTGCCTCACGGCACTGAGGTCCCAGGTTCAAACCCGGCTCTGGGTCACTGTCCGTGTGGAGTTTGCACATTCTCCCCGTGTCTGCATGGGTTTCGCCCCCACAACCCAAAAATGTGCAGAGTAGGTGGATTGGCCACTTACCCCTTAATTGGAAAAAATAATTGGGTAATCTAAATTTATAAAAAAAAAGAAAGATACGAATTGATTTACAATTTTCACAGTAGAGGAGAAGGATAATACATTTGACGTTCCAGGAAAATTGATAAAGAATTAAGGAATGGAAATCAATGAAGTTAAAGAAAAAAATTTAAAAATAAAGGCACGAAAGACTAACGTTGCCTGGATCTGATGATTTCCCCCCCCTAGATTTGAAAGTAAAAGAAAATTGCAGCTGCTTTAGCCATAGACTTCCAAGATTCTCTTGATTCAGGGAATATCTCATTCAGATTGAAAAATTGCAAATGTGGCTCCTTAAGAAAAGTGAGTGAGAGAAACTAGGAGATTACAGGCATGTTAGTCTGGAATCTGTTACAGGGAAGTTATTGGAGTCTATAATTCTTAGGTAATCCTCCAGGATCGAGGATGACTTGCTTCCACTGCATTTTGATGGGTTGTCCACTTTGCGACCTGCAAACTTTGTCACACATTGAGTAAGTGGTGCTTAACGGGTTAGGTAGGTGGGTTGTTTGGAGATTTGCAAATTCCCTCTGATGCCTAGACTTTGCCTCTGCCCATTCCTGCCGAAGTCTCTCGATGTGTTTGGTGCCTTCCATTTTGGTTGCCCACAAGTTAGGGGCAGCACTGTAGCATTGTGGATAGCACAATCGCTTCACAGCTCCAGGGTCCCAGGTTCGATTCTGGCTTGGGTCACTGTCTGTGCGGAGTCTGCACATCCTCCCTGTGTGTGCGTGGGTTTCCTCTGGGTGCTCCGGTTTCCTCCCACAGTCAAAAGATGTGCAAGTTAAGTGGATTGGACATGATAAATTGCCCTTAGTGTCCAAAATTGCCCTTAGTGTTGGGTGGGGTTACTGGGTTATGGGGATAGGGTGGAGGTGTTAACCTTGGGTAGGGTGCTCTTTCCAGGAGCCGGTGCAGACTCGATGGGCCGAATGGTCTCCTTCTGCACTGTAAATTCTAATACAGAAAGTCTGGGTCTCTCATGATTTGGCGGAGATGCTTGACCGTTCTTATCAATCAATTTGCTTTAATTCCAATAATTTTAGGGAGGGGACTGATCTGCAGGTAATGGAAGTCATAACTGGCTGATTTAATTATTTCCAATTGCATCAACAGAGGAAAAAAGAAACTGAACTAATAACATTTGTTCATCTAATTGGAACGGTTCAGGGGTGGGATTCTCCGATCCCATGCCGGATTGGAGAATCGCCGGGGGGGGGGACCACGTGACACTACTCTGACGCCAGGCCGCCGATTCTCTGGCGACTGGAGAATTGGTGACAATGGCGCTGGCATGGTTTCCGTGGCGCAGTCTGGGGAAATTAAACGCGCCCCCCCCCCCCCCGGCGATTCTCTGCGCTCGATGGGCCGAATGTCCGCCGAGTTCGGCCGAATTCTGCCGGCATTGTTCGCCTGTGGTCCTACCCGGCGCGACCTTGGCGTTCTGGCTGCGGGGGCTGTCCTGGTGGTGGGTGTGTGGGGGGGGGGGGGGGGGGGGGGGGGGGAGGAGAGATCCGACTCTGGAGGGGGCCTCAACGGTGGCCAGCCCGCGATTGGGGGCAACCGATCGGCGGGCGGGCTAATTCCGGGAGGGCCTATGTTCCACCGCGCCAGGCCCCTGTAGGGCTCCGCCATGTTGCCTGGCGGCCGTTGAGGAGAAGGCAACCCACGCACATGCGCGGACCTGTGCCGGCCGTGGCATGCATGCGCGGACCCACGCTGCCCGTGCTGGCACCCATGTCGGCAGCTGAGCTGCGTAAACGTTCCAGTGCCCTGCTGGCCCCCTGTGTGGCGCAGGATCACTGCTCCAAGCGGCCAGATGACGCAGTCGTAAAACGCTCCGCTGTTTACAACGGCGTCAACACACTGATGCTAAAACGGGGAATCCTGCCCCAGATTCCTGCTTAAGCTGCCGTGAGCAAAATAGTTGTTGTTGGAGTATCGTAACACCCAGATATTATTTAATTCACCCTTGGGGAATATTGGGAGAAGTGGTGGGAGGATCTCTGAGTTAATTATCAGCCCGTTGAACCTCGTTGAACATTCTTTCCGTGGCCAACATGTCCTGACATTGGACTCAAATTCAGAGCTTCTGGTCCAGTGGTAGGGGTGCTATCACTGCTACAAGGCCTCCTGTAGCAAAATAGTACAAGACAGGAAGACATCCTACAGGTGAATCACTGTGTTGCACTCTGCCTTTGTCCAGCCAAATTCAGTACTTGGGTGAATCCTTGGGTGTCCACACTAAATTTTAAAAATCATATACAGCTGCAATAAAAGTGTGTTGCCTCATTCGGATCATTTTTTACCAATGGAAGGAGCCCTTTAAGACGGATGAGGGAGAATTATTTTCTCTGAGGTTCGTGCGTCTTTGGAACTCTCTTCCTCAAAAGACGATGGAGGCAGAGATAGGATTGCCGAGCAAAAACTTATAGCTAAGTTCTGCACGCATGAGTGCGGCCTCAACCGGGATCTTGGATTCATGTTGCATTACATCCACCCCCCACCATCGGGCCTGGACTTGCAAAATCCTACCAACTGTCCTGGTTTGAGACAATTCACACCTCTTTAACCTGGGATTATCCCTCTCTCTGGATCTGTAATGATTTGATTACCCGCAAATGCTCGCATTCCAAGCATTGTCTGGCATCTCTGACTTTGTCTATATAAATGTTTCTGGAACATACCTCTCCATTCACCTGAGGAAGGAGCAGTGCTCCGAAAGCTCGTGTTTGAAACAAACCTGTTGGTCTTTAACCTGGTGTTGTAAGACTTCTTACTGTGCTCACCCCAGCCCAACGCCGGCATCTCCACATCATGGATTTGTCTTGGCTTAGGATTGGCTGTATTGCAGAAGGGTGTCATTGACCCGAAGTGACATTTAATGCCGATCACAAGTTTGGGAGTGGCGGTAATAGGGTGGGAGCGTGCCGAGTGGGAAATCTGCTGCCTCCCTGTCTCCATCCCGATTAAGTTAATGGACAGCCTTCCTGCCCCACAGCTATTGAGGCCCTTAAGCGTTCAAGTGAGGGCCTCATCCTGCCGCCATTGATATAAACTGAGCAACAGGCAGGTATTCGCCTCTCAGTAAACATGAAAAGCAAATCCTGGCATTTTTGCTCGGAGGCTCCCAGGAAGTCCCTCGGCATTCAGTGCCTCATCGAGGAATCTGGCATCAGGAAGAGGCAGGGCCCACTCAAAGCTTAATCAATCCCCGCCCTTTCTTCTGATTCCACTGGCCCCCTCCCACTACCTTCCACGACCCCCTACCCCCCATGACTGCCCACTTCACCTTCACTCACCTGTGGCCTGGATCCCTTGCTGCTACCACTGCTCCCTTTGTGACGCCATCTGTAATGAAGAGACGCTGGCATCTGATTAGCTGGCAGTTCTCTCCCTCTACTCCCCCTGGGGTCCTCAACCCCAGAGAAAACCTGCCACTGGCCACTGGATTGGCACTTACTAGACATGCTTTCCCCAACAGGATTCTTGCCAGCATTCCAGCCAGAGGGTGAGTTTCCCATCACCTAATTCCACCTCAGGCGTGGAGGATCTATTCCATATTCCCTTGTGCCTGTCCTCCAATATTCCTGGCTTGAGGAATTGCATTATCTTTCGATGGGAATCGAACACCAGTTGAACACTGATGGAGTGAGAATCCTTCCAATATTCCGGTCTTTGTGTTTGAAAGATCTCATTGACTCAGCCGTCCATTTTATAATCTGCTCCATGATCTATTCCGTGGAGATGGGCGCTCGATTCTCTCTCACTTTGTTTTATGCTGCCAACCCATTTGAGTTTCTATAGTCATATAGATACATAAACCCTTTTCTGTAGGTGAGGTTAAATACCAATTCAAAACTCATCTGCTTTGACAACAAGAAAAGCAGCCAGGCTATTGAAACTAATTTTAAAAGGAGGAAAGGTATGAGAAAATAAAGTGGTAATGCCAGTCAAACCATTAGGCCCGGTGAAGTTGGTAATGCTAATTGGGATATCACACAAATTCTGCAGAGGCACGGGTTTGCGCAGAATGATTGTCGCCAAACCCCATTTCCAAAGGGCCAGCATCAGCCAGCTTCTGTCACACTCACCTTCAAGTATAACCTGCACCAGGTCCTGTGCTGACATTCGACCTTTTCTTACAAAGCACTGGTAGGCCCCTCCATCGCTCTTTGCCAACCCGTCTATCATCAAGCTCTCGAGGTTGTTTCCGCTGATTCTCACATTGTTGCCAGGAGTGATGATCTCGCCGTTCTGATACCACTGCACTTCATACTCCTCCGCACCAGTTACAGCACAGGACAGCGATACCTTGCTGCCAATGCTGGTTTTCACCTTGTGCGGACTCAGTGCTGCTTTCAGCCGCTCTGTGCATTGGAATAATAGAGAGAATTTAAACTATTTGCAAAATATTCATGGCGGTCATTACAAACTGATTTATTGCAAACTCTGCACACAAAGGAGGAGAGAGATTTACATTTGTGCTTCACGTGCATAGATTTACATCGAATTTACAGCACAGAAACAGGCCATTTGGCCCAGCTGAAACATGCTGGTGTTTATGTTCCACGCAAGCCTCCTTCCAATGGTCTTCATCATACCCGAGCAGTTGAATGGTTTCTGTTGTTGTGCACCCAAACATGGGCCACAAACAGCAATGAAATGAATAACTATCCATTAATCTATCCATTGTGGTGTTATTTTGGGGCGAAACGTTAGCCAACAGGACAACTCTGCTCTTCAGTCCAAGGGAATGCCAAGGATTCATTGATACGATACCCAAAGAGCCTCTGAAAGTTCTGCATTTCCTCATTACTGTCCTGCACTTACCCCCAATTTAGCTCAAATGCTCAGCTCCTACAGTGTGGCTCAAACACACATCCTTTGCCTCAGAAGTGAGAGTGCTCTCAAGTAATACTCAGGCATGACAGACCAATTTTATGAATTCATGCTTCTGGCAAGGTTTTGGAATGCAGAGACACATTGCCTGACATTAAAATCAGCCCTTACATAGAGAGTAATAAAGAAGTGAATTGTAGATGGTTAAGCCTTCAATACCTTTGGGGCAGGATTCTCCCCTACCCGGCGGGGCAGGGGTCCCTGCGCCAAGGAGTGGCGTAAACCACTCCGGCGTCTGGCTGCCCCAAAGGTGCGGAATCCTCCGCACCTTCAGGGGCTAGGCCCGCCCCGGAGGGGTTTGCACCCCGCCGGCCAGCGGAGAAGGGGCTTGTCGCCACGCCAACCGCCGCCGAAGGGCGACCGCCGGCCGGCACGGGTTGGCGCATGCGCGGAGGCGCCAGCGTGTGCTGGCATCATCCCCGCGCATGCGCAGAGGGCTTAGTTTCCGTGCCGGCAATGGCGGACCATCTCAGCCGTTGGTGCAGAATAATAGAGTGCCCACACAGCACAGGCCCGCCCGCGGATCGGTGGGCCCTGATCGTGGGCCAGACCACCGTGGGGGCACCTCCCAGGGCCAGATCCCCCCGCATCCCCCCAAGAAGCCCGGAGGCCGCCTGCGCCGTCATGTCCTGCCGGTAAGGACTTACTCTAATTTACGCTGGCGGGACTGGCAAAAAAAATGGGCGGCCACTCGGCCCATCGTGGGCTGGAGAATCGCCTGGAGGGCCGCTGCCAATGGCCCTCGACCGGCGCGTCGCGATTCCCACCCCCGCCAAATCCCCGGCATTGGAGAATTCGGCAGCCGGTGGGGGTTGGATTCACAACGCCCCCCCCCCCCCGGCGTTTCTCCGACCCGGCGGGGGGTCGGAGAAACCGTCCCAAATCTTTGATTATCTTTGTTCAATGAATGTTCCTCGAATCTACAATTAAAAAAAACTCTACTCTTTAAGCTCTTTGAAACTAACAGAAATATAATCATTGAAGTTTAATTGTTGGTCCTAGTGAATCATCAGTAATGGCTTAAATATGTCCTCATTCTCCTATACTTCTCACCTTTGGTGGAATGGTGACAATGGCTGGAATTCAGTGGTGTTGGGGATCCCTCCGAGTGACCCTGCTTCAGGGGTCAGGAGGACCTGGGCTGCAGCTAACGCGGTCATTCCTGTTAAGGAAGATAGTTCTTCCCCCAAGAGCTGGTGGTCAATCAGAGAGTCAGGAGCCTCAGCCATGCTGCTGGGATTTGGGGCAGAACCTGAAGTACCAAGGCCCAATGTTCGACGTGTGCCATCTCGACCAGGTAGGCAGGGTCGTGGTTC
The DNA here is from genome assembly GCF_902713615.1 of Scyliorhinus canicula. Taxonomy (NCBI): domain Eukaryota; kingdom Metazoa; phylum Chordata; class Chondrichthyes; order Carcharhiniformes; family Scyliorhinidae; genus Scyliorhinus; species Scyliorhinus canicula. The sequence goes on along the minus strand of NC_052152.1, from coordinate 19,943,786 downwards.
ACCGGGGTCAGTCAGACAGGTCCCGAGTGAGAGGTGTGGGGGGGGGGGGGGGGGGGGGGGGGGACAATGCTTTTATCGCAGGTGCAGCCATCGATCCCCCCTCACTCCCAAGTGTGCTGGAAGGCTGCCATGTATAGGGAAGTCTTGCAAAAACTATACAAGGCTCTGGTTAGCCCACACCTTCTGGGTTCCTAGCCTGTGACCTGCCCTGGTAGCCACAGTATTAATATGGCTAGTCCAGTTCAGTTTCTGATCAATGGTAACCCCCAGGATGTTGATTGTGGGGGATTCAGTGATGGCAATGCCATTGAACGTCAAGGGGCAATGGGTAGATCCTCCCTTGTTGGAGATGGCCATTGCCTGGCACTTGTATTGCGCAAATGTTACTTGCTACTTGTCAGCCCAAGCCTGGATATTGTCCCGGTCTTGCTGCATTTAGACATGAACTGCTTCAGTGTCTTCGGAGCCGCGAATGGTGCTGAACATTGTGCAGTCATCAGTGAACATCCCCACTTCTGACATTATGATGGAAGGAAGGACATCGATGAAGCAGTTGATGGTGGAATTCCTTTCCGCAGATGGCTGTAGAGGTAGGGTCCTTATTGTGTTCAAGGCTGAGAAGCCAGATTTTCAATCAGTAAGGGGATAAGGCAGGGAAATAGAGTTGACGATTATCATATTAGATCAGTCATGATCTGATTGAATGGCTGAGCAGACTCGATGGGCTGAATGGCCTATGGTCCCATGGTCTCCGCCATTGATACAATGCCAGAGGCAGCAGGAAGGTGTTCTTAATTGGCTGCTTAATTGGCTCATTTGGTTGTTGGGCCGGAACACTGTCTGCCATCTTCCCCACCACTGGCAGGATGGCATAGGACGGGAGGATGATGGGCACAACACCCCGCTTTTCCTCTGCATTTTATGGACTACAGCTGGTCCTCAGAGGGATCCTGTTGAATGCTCCAGTCCCGTTTTCCAGTCAGGTAGGAATGCTTGTTCAGTTGACATTCTCATAATCCTCAGCAATGGTACATTGCAACCAGAATATCAAATAATCTTTGAGATGGCAGCATTGTCTTTTGTATAATTCTCAAGTGCTCTAACCACAATGTTTACAAACATCAACCACTTCACAGAGAGTTAAGTGCTGTTAACTTCCAGCTGAACACTTCAAATTCACTCAAGCATGAGGGGGGTTGGGGGGGGGGGGGGGGGGGGTGATCCGAATGCACTTAGCTCTCTTTGAAGTGGTCGATGCTTGTAAACATTGTGGTGAAAGCAGTCTAGAGTTACTCAAACATGAAGGAAGGTGAATGATGCAAGGCTGCAGCTGTCTAAGTGTGGAAGCTGTCAATCACAGCCCACTAAGGGAAATTAATGAATGGTTTGCAGCTCAAGGATCTGAGGTCACTGCCATCACTTTCCAGGAATCACCACGTGCCGCTTCCTGTGTCAGAGCCAGCAGGTGTATGCCCAGGTGAGTGTTACAACAGTAATTTGTTTAACTGCCTCTGTCTGGACGGCTCTCAAACTTCCAAACAGGGGTCTTCTTTCTAAGGGGCTTTGTGACAGGTTTCTATTTTCTGGGGGTTTCCTGACAGGGGTCTCTTTTCTAGGGGGGGGGGGTCTCCCTATTTAGGGGGGTCTCTGTAGGGGGTCTCCCTATAAAATGGGTCTCTGGGGGGTCTCACTAATTAGATGGTCCCTGTCGGGGGTCTACCTATATAGGGGTTCTCACTATTTAGAGGGTCTCTGTCGGGGGTTTCCCTATATAGGGGGTCTCTGGGAGGGTCTCTCCATATAAGGGGCATCTGGGAGGGTCTCACTATAGGTTCAACCCTACAATTGGGGGATGGGCGGGGACCCAGAAAATTCTGGTTGGGCGGCTGATTTGCGATGCAGATAGAAGGGGGATAGGAAGCTGTGGGACCTCGCTATTGGGCCGTCTGCTCAAAATGGCCGCCCGATAGCGGAATTCCCTCAGGAATCCCGCATAATCCTCGGCATGCATAAAACTGCATGGCGAAGGTTAACGAATTGCTTCCTGATCTGGGAGCACAAATCAGTTGGAACTCACCTGCGGCGGGAAACAAAGTCTCCCAAATGTAGAATTTCGCCCTGGGTCTGTACTTCTTTGAGTTTCAAAGAATAAGGGAGGGTAACCTCAATGAAACATTGCAAATTCTCACAGGGTGGATGGAGATGTTTCTCCCGGATGGGGAGTCTAAAACCACGGGACACAGTCTCAGAAAAAGGGGAAAAGCCATTTGGACTGAGGAGGAGGAATTTGTTCACTGAGAGGGTGATAAATCTTTGGAATTTTGGACCTCAGACGGCTGTGGAAGCTCAATAGCCGAACATATTCATGACTGAAATAAATTTCTGGATACTATTCCCATCAAGGGGGATGGGGAAAGTCCTGAAAAGTGATATTGAGATGGTAGATCATCCATGATCTAATTGAATAGCGGAGCAGGCCTGGACTATGATATCAATTATAGGTGGCCCTGTAACTACATTTGTGCTCCTATATTACTTTTGAATAGTTCTGATGAGACAGAAGGTACTCATTGGCTTAGATGCCTGTTTAAAAGAAGCAATTTGTAGAAATAGATAGTGTATACACACTGCTTGTTAATATCAGAAAGGACACAAAATGGCTGTTAGCTAAGATAGAAATACTGAAGACACAAAATGGCCAAACTAGCCACATTCCTGAACAATAAGTTACAAACTGTGTAAACTACCTCATGATAACCAGGCGTGGCTATGTGTAGGGAGTATTTTAACAGCCGCTGATAACAGCTTCACAGAACAAGGAATGCAATGTATCATTAGCAAGGTCCACAGCTGCAGACAGGCCATATCCTTGTGTTAGTTTTGAATGACTTCTGTATGAAGTTAGGGGAAAGTATGACAACACCCACTTTAACCATATATGTGATAACTGGGATGCCAAGAAAATTGATTGACTGCATGTAATGAAGTGTGACGTAAATAGAGTTGATTGATTGTATGTAAATAAGAATACATCTAAGTCCGCCCCTTGAATCTGTATATTAACCCGTGTGAGCCTTAGCTGAAGTGAGAAAGGGTGCTGTCAATGGGCTGCGAAGCCTCAGGCCTTTTCTCCCAGAATTCTGATATAATGAATTGCTTTTTTTACTTATACACAGGCCTTTGTGTGAATATTTTCACCTCTAACAGGGTCTCTGCGGGGGTCTCCCTATATAGGGGGTCTCTGGGGGGGGGGTCTCCCTCTTTACGGGGTCTCTGTTGGGGATCCCCCTATTTAGGGGTCTCTGAGAGGAGGGGGGCAGGTCGGTTCATCCCCATAATTGGGGGATGGGCGGGGACCCAGAAAATTCTGGTTGGGCGGCTGATTTGCGATGCAGAGAGAAGGGGGATGGGGAAAGTCCCGGAGAGTGATACTGAGATGGTAGATCATCCATGATCTAACTGAATAGCAGAGAAAGGTCTTGTAATGACCTCCAATTGGCATTATTGGTTGGCCAATTGGAGTATGAGCTCCCTCAATGAGCACCTGTGTAGGCTTTGTGATTCAGTCTTGAGTTGACTGGAATGCTAGCAGCCCTGTTGGAGCTGCTCTTGTATATAGTTATTGGAAATAAATATTGGTGTGGTGACAGGACTCCTGCCTCCTGTGGATTATTACAGTGGCGATGAGGATGGGATGCGAACCCACGCGTGCATAGCACAGCATCGACAATCGAAAAGCTCAGGGCCTCGTTTGCAATACATGGACTTCCGGAGGTACTGGTGTCGGACAACGGAACGGCATTCACAAGTGGGGAATTTGGAAAATTCCTAAAAGAAAACAGAGTCCGCCACATCAAAACGGCCCCTTACCATCCAGCGTCCAACGGCCTGGCAGAGAGAGCGGTGCAGACACTAAAAGCGGGACTCAAGAAGCAGCCGGCAGCGTCAATGGACACAAAGCTCTCCCGCTGGCTGTTTGATTACAGGACCACACCGCATTCCACAACGGGCATTCCGCCAGCTGAACTCTTAATGGGAAGGCGGCTGCGAACAAGGCTGAGTCTCCTTTTCCCAAATTTAACGGGGAAAGTGGAGAAACAACAGGAGGCCCAACGCAGGGGGCATGATAATAGTCGGCAGCAGAGACATTTCCAGGTGGGGGCACCGGTTTGGGTCAAGAATTATGGGAATGGACCAACGTGGGTCAAAGGGCACGGTAGAGTCCCAAACAGGGCCCATATCCTATGAAGTTTCGGTAGGAGGTAAGGTGCTGAAGAAACACCTAGACCGAATAAGGGCAGCGGAACCACACCTGGAGGCAGGCGAAGCAGGACCGCCTCAAGCTGGGATAGTGCAGATGGAAAAGATACCCACACCCCAGCCCCGAGCAATTTCTCCAGACCCAGTCATCCAGTCGTCAGAGTCGGAGATGGACACGTTCGACGAGGCCTCCATGACACCTCTCCCCGAGGAGGAGGAAGAACAACTTCCAAGGAGGTCGTCAAGAAAAAGACGGGCACCTATAAAGGTACACCCCGCCCACGTCGGAGAACGACCCGGCGGACGACACAGAGGTGACTGACCCGGACATGAGGAGCAGGAAGAAGCTCAGAGGAATGCCAGCTGGCAGGAATTCCTCGGACCTTGGAGGGGGAGGGGTGTAATGACCTCCAATTGGCATTATTGGTTGGCCAATTGGAGTATGAGCTCCCTCAATGATAGCTAATTGAGGGGGCCCATATAAGCACCTGTGTAGGCTTTGTGATTCAGTCTTGAGTTGACTGGAATGCTAGCAGCACTGTTGGAGCTGCTCTTGTATATAGTTATTGGAAATAAATATTGGTGTGGTGACAGGACTCCTGCCTCCTGTGGATTATTACAGGTCTGATGGGCCGAATGACTTACTCCTGTTCCCATATTGCTACATTCCTAATATCTCCTTTCTCCCCCCCTAACTCCGTCCCCTACAATGCCTGCTAAAGGATAAATTCTTAGTGTCTTATCTCCTGAACTTCATCAGCAAGGTGATGATGCCCCTAATGCTTCACCTCCCCAAACTTATCAATGAGATTATAGCATCTCTTTACTTTTCTCTGGACACTTTCCCTTTAAGAAGTGACCTCAGTGTTAATGGGTTGCAGTCTCAATTTACTGATCAAATGCTTCTTGAACCAACGTTATACAGCAGGGCTGAGTTGGCATGGCATTCAGCTCACATTTGCACAGCAGTCAGTTCAATTTATTTGATGTTTCAGCAATCTGTCCCATTCAGGGAACTCATCAAAATGTTTATTAACGGATAATTGGGAACAATAAGTAACATGCTGTTTCAATAAGATTTCAGATTGAAAGGACTTGAGGTCTGATGACTAAGTGTTTTAGTCAGCAGCTATATTCCAATGCCGCCACTCCACTTCCCCAACCCCGTCCTCCACTCTCCAGAAAGTTCAGCTCTTCAAAATATTCCGCCACCTGGATCCTAACTTGCTCCAAATCCTGTTTAACCATCACTCCTGTCCTTGCCGACCTACACTGGCACACGGTCCACACCATCGTAATTCCCTATTTTGACCATAAGATTTAGGAGCAGAAGTAGGCCATTTGGCCCATCGATTCTGCATCACCATTCAATAAGATCATGACTAAACTAGCATACTCAACTCCACTTTCCCACCGAATCCACATAACTCTTTATTCGCTCACTGATTAAAAATCTGTCTGTCCCAGTCTTGAACGTACTAACAACCCAACCTCTACAGCCCTTTGCGGTAAAGAACTCCACAGATTCACTATCCAATGCACTGAAATTACTCTGAGATTGTCCCCTCTGCTCCCAGACTCTCTCCCCAGCCCTGAAACCTTTTAGTATCTCTGCTTTCCTCAAATTCCGGCCTCCTGTGCAAAACACCCCCCCCCCCCCCCCCCCCCCCCCCCCCTCACCCCTACAATTGGTGGTTATGCCTTCAACTGTTTAGACTCAACTCTGGGATTCACTCCATATATCTTTTTGCCTCGCGATCTCTCTCCTCTTTAAAGATGTTACTTAAACTCCACCTCTTTGGGGTGGAAACTAAGGAAATTCGGCATGTCCACATTAACTCTTACCAACTTTTACAGATGCACCATAGAAAGCATCCTATCAGGCTGTATCACAGCCTGGTATGGCAACTGCTCAGCCCAGGACCGCAAGAAACTTCAGAGAGTCGTGAACACAGCCCAGTCCATCACACGAACCTGCCTCCCATCCGTTGACTCCATCTATACCTCCCTCTGCCTGGGGAAAGCGGGCAGCATAATCAAAGATCCCTCCCACTCGGCTTACTCACTCTTCCAACTTCTTCCATCTGGCAGGAGATACAGAAATCTGAGAACATGCACAAACAGACTCAAAAACAGCTTCTTCCCCACTGTCACCAGACTCCTAAATGACCCTCTTATGGACTGACCTCATTAACACTACACCCTGTATGCTTCATCCGATGCCGGCGCTTATGTAGTTACATTGTATACCTTGTATTGCCCTATTATGTATTTTCTTGCATTCCCTTTTCTTTCCATGTACTTAATGAACTGTTGAGTTGCTCGCAGAAAAATACTTTTCATTGTACCTCGGTACACATGATAATAAACAAATCCAATCCAATCTTTGATGAAGGTCTCCTGTTCTAATAACTTTAGCTTGACTTTCAACCTTTCTCTGATTATGCATCTATGATGCGTTGTATGGGGTAGAGAGAAATACCAAATGTGCAGAATATGGGGAGAGGCAAATAGCACTTGAATAGGAAATAGTAAGGCATCAGGGGGGTCATGTGTAAGAGAGAAAGTAATAAAATAAACGGTAGAGGGGGGCAAGATTTCCTAGAATGCATTCAGGGAACTTTTCTACTGCAGTATGTTTTCAGTCCAATGAGAAAAGCGTCACTGTTAGCACTGGTTCCTGGGAATCAGGTAGGCCAAGAGCCAGTAGGAGAACAGGGGACAGTGATTGTTGCATCACAAGGTTTAGGCTAACTATGGAAAAGGACAAAAGAAAAATAGAGAAGAATAAAGGAAAATCCGACTTCACTGAGGTAAGAATAGATCTGGCCCAGGTAAATTAGAATCCAAGATCATCAGGCACATGTGTTACTCAAACATGGGTGACCTTTGAAGAAAATACATCTCAGTTACAGTCAAGGTATATTCCAATAAAAGGAAAACAAATCCAGCGCTCCCCTGATGACAAAAGAGGTAGAGAGTAAGGTGGAGCTGAAAAAGTATGCAAATGACTGACCACAGATTAATTACACATTTGAGATCCAGGCTGAATATAGAAAGTTCACACAGAAATTAAAAAAGCAAATAAGAGAAGCAATGAGAGAGTACAGGAAGAGGCTGGCAGCTAACATTAAATGGACTTTAAACGTCTTCTTTAGGTCTATAAATAGTGAAAGGGTGGTAAAAGGAGGAGTCGGGCGATTAGGGACCATAAAAGGGATTTATGCATGAGACAGGGAGCTTGGCTGAGGTATTAAATTAATACTTTACACCTGTCTTCGCCACATCATAGAATTTACAGTGCAGAAGGAGGCCATTCAGCCCATCGAGTCTGCACCGGCTCTTGGAAAGAGCACCCTACTTAACCCCATACCTCCACCCCATCCCCGTAACCCTGCAACCCAATCTAACCTAAGGGCAATTTAGCATGGCCAATCTACCTAATCAACACATTTTTGGACTGTGGGAGGAAACCGGAGCACCCAGAGGAAACCCACGCAAACACGGGGAGAACGTGCAGACTCTGCACAGAAAGTGACCCAAGCGGGAATCGAACCTGGGGCCGTGGTGTGAAGCCATAGTGCTAGAACATAGAACATACAGTGCAGAAGGAGGACATTCAGCCCACCGACCCACTTAAGCGTTCACTTCCACCCTAACCCCGTAACCAACAACCCCTCCTAACCTTTTTGGTCACATTGGGAAATTCATCATGGCAATCCACTGAACCTGCATGTCTTTAGACTGTGGGAGGAAACCGGAGCACCTGAGGAAACTCACGCAGACACGGGGAGAACGTGCAGACTCCGCACAGACAGTGACCCAGCGGGGAATCGAACCTGGGACCCTGGAGCTGTGAAGCCACAGTGCTATCCACTTGTGTTACCGTGCTGCCCAAGGAAGAAGATGCTGCTGGGGTCAAGGCGAAAGAGGAGGCAATTCAGACATTTGAAGGGTTTAAAATGAATATGGCGGACATGTCCAAAGATGTGCAGGTTAGGTGGGTTGGCCATGATAAATTGCCCTTAGTGTCCAAAATTGCCCTTAGTGTTGGGTGGGGTTACTGAAATGAAATGAAAATCACTTATAGTCACGAGTAGGCTTCAATGAAGTTACTGTGGAAAGCCCCTAGTCGCCACATTCTGGCACCTGTCCGGGGAGGCTGGTACGGGAATCAAACCGTGCTGCTGGCCTGCTTGGTCTGCTTTAAAAGCCAGCGATTTAGCCGAGTGAGCTAAACCAGCCCCTGGTTATGGGGATAGGGTGGAGGTGTTGACTTTGGGTAGGGTGCTCTTTCCAAGAGAAGGTGCAGACTCGATGGGCCGAAAGGCCTCCTTCTGCATTGTAAATTCTATGTTGGGGAGGCTGTCTGTATTGAAAGTTGAGAGGGCACCAAGATTGGATGAGATCGGTCCAAACCAGAATAAAAAAAACAGCAAAAACTGGTCGATGTGAATTCTGGTCCAAGCTGTTTTTCTTTTCCTATTGGGAAGACATTGAAGGGAGTGAGTGGAAATTGCAGGGACACTGGTAATATGTTCTCAGTTTTCCTTAGCCTTGTGGGCGATGCCAGAGAACTGACGAATTGCAAATGTTCGAAAAAGGATGTAAAGAAAAACTCAGCAACTACTGGCCAGTCAGCTTGAGTTTTTTTTAATGAGGTAACATAAAGGTTTGAGGGTAATGCTGTTGATGTGGTGTACATGGACTTCCGAAAGGCATTTGATAAAGTGCCACACAACAGGCTTGTGAGCAAAGTTATAGCTCGTGGAATAAAAGGGACGGTAGCAACATGGACACAAAATTAACTAAGTGTGGTGGCTAATGGCTGCTTTTCAGACTGGAAGGAAGTTTAGAGTTGAGTCCGTCAAGACTCGATGTTAGGAGCCCTGCTTTTCCTGATGTATATTGGTGACTTAGACCTTGTCTGCAAGGCCAAATTTCAAAGAATTTCAATATTTGCGGGCAACACAAATTGTGGAAAGGCTGTAAACAGTGAGGAGGATGGTATTCAACGTCAAAAGAGCATGGATAGGTTGGTGGAATGGGCGGAAAAATGACAGATGAAACAATGCAGAGGAATGTGAAGCTATTCATTTTGGTAGGAAGATCACATAGAGAGACAATACAAAATAAAGGGTACAATTCTAAAGAGAGTGCAAGAGCAGAGGGACCCTGGTGATATATGGGCATGACCCATTGAAGATGCCAGGACAAGTAGAGAGAGTGGCTAATTAAACATACAACATCCTGTGCTTTATAAATGGGGACATAGAGTACAATAACGATGAAGTTATGGTACACCTACATAAAACATTAGTTCAACCTCAACTAGAGTACTGTGTTCAATTCTGGGCACCAGAATTTAGGAGGGATGTGAAGGCATTAGAAAGGGTGCAGAAAAGATTCACGAGAATGATTCCAGGCATGAGGAACTTCAGTTACATTGAGAGACTTTTTCCCTCGGAGAAGTGAAGATTTGGTTGAGGTATTCCAAGCCATGAGTAGTCTGGACAGAGTAGCTAAGGAGAAACAGTTCCCACTGGTGGAAAGGATAGAGAACAAACAGACACAAGTTTAAGGTCATTGGCAAAAGAAGAAATTGTGACACGAGGAAAATGTTTTTCACAAAGTAAGCAGTAAGGACTGCACTGCTTGAGAGCGTAGCAGAGGCAGGTTCACTGAACCCAGTCAAATGGGAACTGGATCATCACCTGAAAAGGAAAAAGTGCAGGGTTGTGAGGAAATGGCAAAAGGCGGGGGACTAGGTGAATTCCTTGTGCAGAGGGCCAGCATGGACATGATGAGCCAAATGGCCTCCTTCTGTGCGGTGTGATTTTACGACGTTAAACGTGGTACATAAATGCACGCTGCTGTTGTTGTGACTTTGTTGACTTAATGGATTGACCACAAGTCATAAGTTGGGTTGGATTGTCACTCAAACATTGTCACCTTCACTCCCGGCGCTTACAGACCAGTCAGAACAAGGATCCACATCAGAACTCCAAATTGGTGCTCCAGGCAACAATATTCTTCATTTTTTTTTAAGGATTGTGCCTTTAAATTGAACATGTTTGGAACTGAAATTGCACTTGCCTTGGGCAACAGGAGAATGAGTAAAATTAAGATAAAGTTCTGTTAAGGTAACGCTCTGCTCTCAATCATTTTACTGGGGACCACATGGACAATAAAATCATCTGCAACAGATCTTAGTGATTTATGAAGAATTGAAATCTAAGCTAAATTAAAAGCTGGATTAGATCTAAAAGTCTGCATTGTCTAACATGTAATCCATGATTAGTAGTTTGCAGTCATTTTCAAAGGTAGATCAGTAGTCATCAGGGTTTCCAATCTGCTGCTGAGTTCCAAGGTCTCATCTCGCCATGGAAACTGGACAAGCAGTGAGAGATGGTCAATAAAGGGTAAATAATGGTGGGACTCCTCATGCCCTGAGACACTTTGATTACCGTGAAGGCCCGTTAGGAGCCCTGGAAATATTCACTTCATGGGGCTCGAGCAAACAAGGCTTCAGGCCGAGGACGATGTGTCATCTGGAATATCTCAATGGTGTTCTGGTGTAGAAAGGCTGCTGCAGAACACAACTCCTGGCTTCCTTGCCAATGGATCAGCGTTTCATTCTTTCAAGACACGATGGAAGCTGGTGTGCGAAAGTTTCTCCATGCTAAAAGACGACATGCACAGGCTTCTTTCTTTCCCTGCACATCCTCCAAGCACCTCGGAGACCAGAACATAGCGACGGGAGAAGGATTGTTGCTATTACATAGAACATACAGTGCAGAAGGCCATTCGGCCCATCGAGTCTGCACCGACCCACTTAATCCGTCACTTCCACCCTATCCCCATAACCCAGTCACAAAGGGCAATTTATCATGGCCAATTCACCTAACTTGCACGTCTTTGGACTGTGGGAGGAAACTGGAGCACCCGGAGGGAACCCACGCAGACACGGGGAGAACGTGCAGACTCTGCACAGACAGTGACCCAGCGGGGAATTGAACCTGGGACCCTTGCGCTGTGAAGCCACAGTGCTTTCCACTTGTGCTACCGTGCTGCCCCGGCATATATGGAATCTTCTAGTCATGGTCTGGCATGGAGGCTGCTGTTACAAGATGGTCACCCAGCACTCTAACAAAACCAGGGTGCCTTTCAGCAGCTGAATCTGCAACTGAGTAGCCCTATGTAGGACCCACTGTGTTCACCCCTTATTGGAGAAGGAGCTAGAAAAGGTGCCCTTATCATTAAAGTTTGCCTCAGCTCTCCTCTAGTGGATACTCATGTCCAGCGGGATCACCTTCTTTGGTGGAAACACACAAAATATTTAAATAGTAAAGTTTGGGACCTGGTACATCAGGACCCTCATTAATAAACCCATGAATGAATTCCCAGAGTGTTGCACTGCATTTGTCGCCCGAGAACTCTGGTGATATGACATCAATACTGCTGCTCCGAGTGAGACTGGAAGAGCTGGAGAGTGGCAGCTGAAGGAACTATGAAGCGGTTATGCTTTCTTCTGGAAAGGGAAATTGGAAGAAGGATGCAGAGTTTGCGGAGCTGGGTTTGCCGTCAAGAACGAGACTTCCACCAGGGGCAAAGGCACATGGAGTTAAGTTAGTGTTGAAGATGGAAGTCCCAATGTTCATGTAGTTTGCGGTTTTGATAAGGGCCCAGAGTTCTTTCTGCTGCCACAAGCTTGAGGGTAAGATGGTGCACAGCGCAGGCCTCTTGCCCAGAGCTACTACTTCCTTCGCAGGGCAAAGAACGACTGACTGGAAGATCCAAAAACTGTATAATTAAATGAGTTCAGACAGCTAAAGTCTCGGTCCTGTGATACTGGTTTCAGGGTGTTCAGCGAGGCCCCTGGTTGAAAACTATTGTGTTTTGGCACAGGTGACGCTTGCCCATTAGCACCAGATTGGAGACAAGGAGTTACAAACCGCTGTTCATAGCTGTGGAAAGCAGCTCATTTGCTAAATTATTGTGTCGGCTAGACTGGAATATTTCGATGATGCAAGAAGTGTTACATTCCAGGGCCTTTGTTTGCTTTCAAACTGCTCAGAAACTTCCAGAAGCCAGCATGTGACCAGCTGGAGCCACCTTGTCAGTCAAGCAATTGTCCATTTTGAAAAACAAAGAAAAACAAAATTATAAAGTGGTCCAACTGATGCAGAGATATATATATTTTCTTTTCTTCTCATCTGATCCAGGACACAGGACCGCCATCTACAATAAAGATTTTGTGAACAACATTAACGTCTCTACATAATCTAGTTTGACTCGACAAAGGGCGTTCGCTCTGTAAACCGTGAGGTGCTCTGGAAGATTCCAATGAGGTATGGATGTCTGTGTGCTACGATCTGCTTCATGGTGGTATGCGAATGGTGACACTCAACAACAGATCCATTACAGACCCTTTTGAGGCGAGGTGGTCTCTCTGACTCATTTTTTCGATTTTCCTTACTGCTGTGCTCCATCTGACTAGAGACAAGCTCCCCGTTGGAGTGCAGCTTATTTAGCGAGCGGATGTAAACTATTTAACCTCTTTTGGCACCAGTCTAAAAGCAAGACAATTTCCACTTCAGTCGTTGAGCTCCATTGTGTTGTAGGTAAACGATGCATCGGAAGTGGATCTCCAGAGAATTGCCGACGTATTTACCGAGGCTTATGAGAAGATAGGACTTACACTCAACATTCAGAAAACCAAAGTCCTCCATCAGCAAAGTCCAAATGCACACACTTCAGTCCCATTGATTAGGATTCACAATGAGTGCTTGGAACGTGTGGAACACTTAGAACCTCAGAAGGAATCTTTCACAGAAGTCTAACTTTGACAACAAAATCCAGCATCTCAAGAAATCTGCTGGTGCAGCCTTGGCCATCTGAGGAAACAAGTGTTTAAAGATCGCAGCATCAAAACTGAAGCCTAGCTCATGGTCTGCCGTGTGTTCATGATCCCTTCCTTACTGTATGGGGCGGAAACATGAAGAATATATAGGAGGCACCTCAAAGCGCTGTAGTCATACCATCAACACTGCCTGTGGGATATCTTACATATCAAGTGGGAGGACAAATGCACCAATATCAGTGTCCGCTCACAAACCGCCACCACAAACATCAAGGCTATGATCATCCAACATCAGATTAGTTGGGTTGGTCATATAGTTTGGATGTCAGATACCAGGCTCCCAAAGCAGGTCTTCTTCTCCCAGCTCAGTCAGAGAAGTCACACCAGAGGGGGACAGAAGAAGCACTTCAAGGGTGTGCTGAAAGCCAACAGGAAAAAATACAACATTGACGTCAACTTCCGGGAACCAAAGGGCGGCACGGCGGTGGTTATCACTGCTGCTTCGTAGCGCCGAGGACCCCAGTTCAATCCGTATGGAGTTGGCTACATTCTCCCCATGTCTGCATGGGTCTCACCCCCACAACCCAAAGATGTGCAGAGTCAGTGGATTAACCACACTAAAAATTGCCTTAATTGGAAAAAGTTTGAAAACAAACTCCCGGGAGCCTTGGACCAAACCAGATGGCAACATAGATTGTGGGAAGGATCCCAGCATTTTAGCATTCAGCAAGGTCAAAATGAAGAGAGTGATGAAAAGAACACACCATAACCCAAACTGATAACACACGACCAGACATCGCACGCAGCAACAAATGCCCTTTATGCTGCAAGTTCTGCAGATCCTGAATCTGCCTCATCAGCCATCTTCAGACTCATGGAAGACAATCATCCTCACTACTATGGGATGATCAATGACAATAATAATAGCTTGCTAATTAAACAATCCACTTTAAGTCTCAGGTGGCTAAAACAGTGAGAGAGGAAAGTGTAAAAAGAAATGGCCACTGACAACCTAACAGGCTGATTGTCCTACATGGAATCGAGGCCATTCCGCACATCAGGTTTGCACCTATCCTCTGAAGAAGCCCCCTACCTCGGCACATTCCTCCACCCCATTCCTGTAATCCCTGTCCACCTAACCTTCTGGACGATAAGGGGCAATTTATCATGGCCAATCCACCTAACCTGCACACCTTTGGACTGAGGGTGGAAACCGGAAGAAACCCAAGCAGACACGGGGGAGAACGTGCAGACTCCACAAAGACAGTCACCCAAGGTCAGAACCCTCCCATTCCCTTGTATACCATTAATACAGTTGTGGTGAATGTGATTCACACCGGATTGTAATCTGTATGTGTCTGTATTGTAAGTGCAGTTGCACTACCTGTCCTCCAGGGGGAGCAGCTCTGGGAATGCTCGAGTTGTAAGGGGCTTCTCCCTTGGCTCTGCCCAGGACTCCTCCCCTGGAAGCTGCTGTATAAAAGGTCAGTGCCACATGGTCAGCCGGCCAGTTCACCGAAAGTTCAATGGCTAATAGGCTGGCTCTGTTGTGAGTATATTAAAACCGCTATTCTAATCCTACAAGCACGTGTCCGTAGAATTGTTGGTTCCAACAACAGTCATTTAATTCACTCAAAAAGATGGAGTCGGAAAACAAAAAATTGATCGAAAAACTGTTCCTGCAGAAAGCATGGCCGCGGAGTTCACTGATCCAAATTGGATTCTGGTTAAGCAGAATGTCCATTTTAAAATTCTGATCCTAGTTTTCAAAACTCTCCATAGCCTTGCCCCTTCAACTCTGTAATCTTCTCCAGCCTCACAACCTTCCCAGATATTGTCACTCAATTCTGCCCCATTTTCCTCCACGGTTTTCCACCATTGCTGGTCCTGCCTTCAGCTGCCTGAGCCCAACTTCTAGAATTCCCTCCCTGTACTTTTCCTTCTCTCTCTCTATCTCTCTTCCCTCCTTTGGAATCTTCCTCAAAAGCTGCTTTGTTGACCGACTTGTTCCAATGTCTCACAGAACATACAGTGCAGAAGGAGGCCATTCGGCCCATCGAGTCTGCACCGACCCACTTAAGCCCTCACTTCCACCCTATCCCCGTAACCCAATAACCCCTCCTAACCGTTTTGGTCACGAAGGGCAATTTTATCACGGCCAATCCACCTAACCTGCACATCTTTGGACTGTGGGAGGAAACCCACGCAGACACGGAGAGAACGTGCAGACTCCGCACAGTGACCCAGCAGGGAATCGAACCTGGGGCCCTGGCACTGTGAAGCCACAGTGCTATCCACTTGTGCTACTGTGCTGCCCACTGTTGCTGTCTCCTTTTCAGTTTTGGTGTCAAGTTTCGTTTAATGACTCTCCTGGGAGGTAGCTGGGCAGATTTTACTACATTGGAACCATGAGGAAAATGCGAGGTGTTGTTTAAAAATCTTGTTCAAGTGTTTTGTTTTCTGCTCAAGACCTCAATGGCCTCATAACCCCAATAATTCATTTTTGCAGCATTTTAGTTTCTGAGCACACAGCAAATCCAGAATACCTTCCATTTTGTGAGAGGCAGAGCGTGTTATTAAATTAGATAGAATTAATTCACCAAATGGGAAAAAGTACAAGGGGGAAAATGAGGAGGATATTTTTGCACAGCAAGTTTTGAGGCTCTGGAAGGTGCTGCTTGAAAGGGTGATGGAAGCAGATTGATTTCAAAAGGGAGTTGGATAAATACTTGAAAAGGAGAAATGTGCAGAGGTGTGGGGAAAGATTGGGGCTAGTTGTAAAAATCTCTTGAAAGCACAAGAAAAGCAGTGTTGGGCTGAGTGGCCTTCTTCTGTGTTGTCCGGTTCATGGTCTGTATGCAATGAAGCTCACCAAAATTCTAACAGAGACCGGAAATGTGTGAACTGGATACGCAAAATTCGACCAGAAGCCTAAGATTAGCATGTCAGGGTTCTCTTAGATCCGGAAGCCTCTCTAAAAGGGATGAGAGCCAGTGTCGGAAGTGGGTGCGTCATATACTTACGTTTTACATTCAGGCGCCCGACAACCTCTGCATTGCCAAAGGTGTTCCACACCTCACAGATGTACCTTCCTGTGTCTGCTGGGACGGCCTTCGTAATGAGTAGCCCAGTGACTGTTTGCCTGAACCTGCTGTCTCGTGCTAGGGGGGCATTGTCTTTCACCCAGCGGTATTTGGGGGCAGGGTGCCCAGAGGCTTTGCAAGGCAATTCGACCCGTTGATCCGCCATGACCATTCGGTGGTTAAATCCGTCCAGAACTGTCGGAGCCGAGTTAGCAGGATCTGTGGGGAGAATCACAGTCACATTTGACAAATAAGATTAGGTCCGGTGGTCCTGGAACAGCAACTAAAGACGAGCTTCAAATTCCCACACAAAACTCGGCAAAGTGAGAGAACATTTGCTATCAAATTTCCACTTTAACACTGTTCCCCCGAGACCCCACCCCACCAACCACCCTCTCCAGCAGGGATTGGCTTCTGCTGGGATGAAGGAGGCCCACAATGGACATCCCTTCCAGCACCTTGCTCGAAGTCTGTGTCAGGCTCTACGGTGAAGGTTGGCAGCAACTCAACAAAAGGAGGGCATCAGAGATGAAGCCATTCGGTCTTCACCTATCATCAACATTCTCACATTTCCAACAATCAGGCTGGAGACCCCAGCTACTTTTGCCTATGCAGTCAGAGATGCTCAGCCTCTCTGGGGCATCAATGGGTGTTCACTTGATACTCCACCTCTAGGTCAGAATGTGGTGAGTTCAAACTGCACTGATTTGTAATCTAGTCCAATGCTGTCTATAACCCACATTCTGATTTCCTTCTAAAATCCCTCTGCCTCCTTTAGGATTCTCCTTAACACCCACCTCTTTAACCAAGCTTTTCCTCACCTCTTCTAACAATTTCTCCTGATCCTGCCACTGCAAAGTGCCTTGGGGTGCTTTTCCTACATTATAGCTGCTATATTGTCATGACCGCTGAAGTTCACAACAGTTATGTTTTGTCCTGTACCTTTAGCTCAAAGTAAACAAATTATTCCAGAAAAACACCTCAACTCAGAGACATGCCCATGTGATCCAGTTGCCATGGGGAGCGAAACTCAGACAGAAACCCATTGACGTGGGGGTCACAGTATTAACAAATCTCACAGTATTTACACAAAAGGACAGCTACTGTTTGAGACACGGAGGCAAAAAGGTTACTACAGTTGGAAAGCAATTGAACTGCTTGTTTTTGTGGTGATAACTACACAGGATGGGCTGGATTCTCTGCACCCCGACGCCAAATCGCAGCTGGCGCAGGGCGGAGAATCCAGTTTGACGCCGTAAACGGGCCCGGGGCCTGTTCAGCGATTCCCCGGGCACCAAACATCAGCGTCACCAGGGAGTACGCCGCGCCATCGGGGGGCCATTGCCAGAGGCCCGCTCAGCAATCCTCTGCTCCCGACTGGCCAAGTTCCCGACGGCATGGAACTAACCTGCTATTACCGGTTGGGATGCTCGCGTGGCGGCTGCGGACTCAGTCCGTGGCCGCCCTGGTCGGGGGCGGACCGATCGGAGGCCCGGGGGGGGGGGGGGGCTTACAGGCGGCTGGGGAATAATTGTACGGGGGTTTGAGGGTCGGCTGCGCGGTCGATCGGGGGGTCTCCTTTGTGGGACTGGCTCTGCGGTCTGTGTTCGCCATGGAGCACAGCGCGACCGCCGCCGTGCACATGCACAGCCTTGGGAGTGCGGGGGCCCGTATCTGCAGCAAAAGCTGCGAGGTTCACTCCGGGTCCCTGCTAGCCCCCTGCAGGGCAGTGAATTTGTGTCCCTTCTTTCCAGGAATGTCAGGAGTACTCCACCATTTTGATGACGATGTGGGGACATTATCTCAATAATGGAGAATCCAGCCCGATGTTTTTAATAGTTTAGTTTCTATTCAAAAGAAACTGAACAAAACAGAAGGCTCTTACAGATTTAGGAAAAGTGAACCCTCGAGGTGGAGTGTAATAATTGTCAAGATCATTGGAATTTTCAACCAGGGACAAATGAACATCCGCTGGAGAGCTGTGAATAGCAGTGGGACCGTTCTTACGATGCTACACATCAGCTGGTAGCACATAATGGAAGGGTTTTGAATGGCATATTTTGGTTGCATTAGTTAGTTTCTGCAAAAGTAGTTTTTATTTCGGCTGATGTATTAGTTTGTTTGTCAAAGTAACCAGTTTTAAAAGTGAGGGTTCTTTCCATCAGTCGCTGGCAGATTCATCTCTTTTTAAAAGTTATCAGTCTCTACGGAGATTGCAACAGTATAAACGCAATTTGTTATTGTTTAACATACCTCCAGCACATCTCAAAGTGTATCACATCCACTGAATTATCTTTCAATTGTAGTCATTGTTATGCAGACAATAAAGTCCCACATGCGGTAATAAAATACTCTAAGCTAAAGCAAAATGTTGCGAATGCTGAAAATGTGAAATAGTAACCGAAAATTCAGGTCAGGCAGCAGCGAGGGAAAAGAAAAAGAGGGTTAATATTTTCGGCTGATGACCTTTTTTGAAAATGAAAATCGCTTATTGTCACCAGTAGGCTTCAAATTCCGGCACATTCCAGCGCCAGTTCGGGTAAGCCGGTATGGGAATTGAACCAGCACTGCTGGCCTTGTTCTGCTTTACAAAGCAGCTATTTCACCCACTGTGCTAAACCAGCCCCTAGGTTGATGGCCTTTCGACTGTCCCAACAATAGCTTATTGACCTAAAATGCCAGCTCTGTTCCACTCTCCACAGATATGCCTAACTTAGTAGCTGATCTGCTTTACTCTCTTTGTTTCTTCAAATGATAAATACCAACATGCAAATGTGTGAGTTAGGGGCAGGAGTGGACCACTTTGAGCATGCCCCTCCATTCAATGAGATCATGGCTGGTTGACTGTAACCTTCTGCCTACCCCCGTGATGATGTCATGAGATCTACATTCACCTGAAAATGGCTTAATATTGATTTTTTTCTTTAACGATAGATGAGAAGGCCAGCATTTATTATCCATCTCTGATAACCCTTGCAAGGGTTCCAGTCAGCTGCCTTCTTGAACTACTGCAGTCTGACTGGTATGGGTATATCCATGGTGCTGTTCGGCAAAGATCTAGGATTTTGACCCAGAGACTGTGAAGAAACAGCGATATAGTTTCAAGTCAGGGTGGCATGTGGTTCAGAGGGGAACTTGCAGGTAGTGGTGTTCCATGTGTTCATTGCCCTTGTCCTTCCAGGTGGTAGAGGTCAAAGGTTTTGAAGGTGCAAGGTGCTCTCCAAGGAGGTTTGGTGATTTGCTGCAGTGCATTCTTTAGATGGCGCACACTCTGTCACTGCTTCAGTGGTGAAGGGAATGAGTGTTGCATGTGGCAGATGGTGTGCCTGTCAAGGAGGTTGCTTTTCCAGGGCAATGCTGAGCTTCTTAAGGTGGCACAGTGGTTAGCACTGCTGCCACACATTGCCAGGGACCTGGGTTCAATTCCTGTCTTGGGTGACTGTGTGGAGTTTGCACATTCTCTCCCCATGTCTGCGTGGGTTTCATCCGGGTGCTCCAGTTTCCACCCACAGTCCAAAGACGTGCAGGTCGGTTAGGTGGAGCGGCATTGTTAAAATTGCCCCTTAGTGTCCAAAGATGTTCAGGTTATGTGGGGTTACAGGGATAGGGTGGTCTTTCAGAGGGTCGGTGCAGACTCGATGGACCAAATGACCTCCTTCTGCACTGTAGGGATTCTATGATTCTTGAGTGTTGTCAGAGCTGCACTCATACAAGAAAGTGGAGAGTATTCCATTATACTCCTAACTTGTCTCTTGTAGATGAGATCGGCTTTAGGGAGTCAGGAAGTGAGTTACTCGCTGCAGGATTCCTAGTTGCTGATCTGCTGTTGTCACCACCGTTTTACATGGCTAGTCCAGTTCAGTTCTGACCAATGGTAACTCCCAGGATGTTGATGGTGGATTCAGCAATGATAATGCCATTGAATGCCAAAAGGAGATCATTAGGTCTCTCTTGTTATAGATGGCTGGTCATTGCACTAAAACACGAGCTGTCCAGTAACACAGAACATCCTTAATGCAAACCAATATATCACCCTAGGCCTAGATCACGTACTCAGTCCCAGAGTGTGGACAACAAGAATGCTACGAACTGAGCCAAGCTGACATTTATGGAATACATGATTGCTTGTTCCAATTATTTCCACCTCTATGCAGTTTTAAGGGCAGTATTTATTGTCACATTTGCTCTGTGATAATTAGGAATATTGGCGCCTAAGTATTGGGGCAATTTAAGGGTTAAAAGCTTAGGGTTAGAATGTGTTTGCCTGCAGTTGTCAGGGTTTTAAAAAGCATTTTGTTTTGCTTCTAGGAAAAGAATGTGAAATTGACCGAGGAATGTGCTTTTCAGTCTGGGCTCATGCCTGGTGGTTTGCCTGGGGAAGTCCCTGGGGAAGTCCCTTGGGAATGAAACGCCTTTGCAGCCTGCAGAGAGAAATTTCTTTTTAGCTTGGGGAAATTAGGTCATTCCTGGGTGGATCCAAGGAATGCTCTGAGAGATGTTTTGAGAAGCTGTGGAGAGAGGAGGTTTTGGAGACAGCTGTAGTTAGAAACAGTATTTGGGAGAAAATATTTTGGAAGTGAAGTCTGATCTGAAAACCCTTGTTTTTTAGATCAAGAAAAGGCAGGTTTTTTTTACCTAGTAGGATAGTTTAAGAATGAGGAGTGGTAGCATTTTTGAGGCAAAGCAGTCTTGTCTGATGACAAGAAAGAGGCTGAAACAACTGAGTTGGAGCAGCTATTTGAAGCTATTCAGCCAGAGTCTGTTCCCACAGGTTCCCTATGTTCCCTATGCCCCGCTAATTTTAAACTGGATTAAAAGCTGTATGTTTATTTTCTTGTCGTTTAATGGGGAATTGTACAGTTGTGCTAAGGGGTAATTATAGAATCATAGAATCTCTACAGTGCCGAAGGAGGCCATATGGTACATTATGTCTACACTGACCCTCCGAAAGAGCACCCTACACAAGCCCACTCCCCCGAACCATCCCCATAACCCCACCTAGCCTTTGGACACTAAGGGGCAATTTAGCATGGCCATTTCACCTAACCTGCACATCTTTGGACTGTGGGAAGAAACTAATTGTAAGATGTTCTATTTTGGGTGGGAAGTTAAAAGTTTAATACTGTATCCATAATAAAGGTTTGTTTTCTAAATACCAAAGCCCTATTTTTTAATTCAATCATACCTAGAGTGAATCATTCTTTTTGCACAGTTAAAATAAAAAAATATATTGGGGTTTCGGTCCAGTATCCTAACCACTGTTGGGGTCTGGTCTGGGATTGTAATAGCTCCAAACCTCACCATACAACTTATTGTATTCTTAATCAAATATCATGCTGGTTATACCACTAAGCCCAATACAATACATATCCAAATACGACACTTTGGTTCAGCTTCCACCCATCGCATTCTCTCTGTGACACCTCTCTCGGAAAAATCTCGGCAGGGATTCCCCGACCTTGCACCGGGTCGGAGAATCCCAGGGGGGCGCGAGAATCGTGCCACACCGCCCGGATGCCAGCTCGCCGATTCTCCGGCGCCGATTTTCAGGTGCCCGCGGGATCGCCGCCGCGCCGGTTGGAGCCCGTTGAAAGCGGCCCCAACTGCGATTCTCCGGGCCCCGATGGGCCGAGAGATAGATTTCCTGATCAGCGGAAACCAAACCACGGGATCATCACCTCAGAATAAAAGGCCGCTCATTGAGGCCCGAGATGCGGAGAAATAACCTCATTCAAAGTGTTGTGGATCTTTGGTATTCTCTACCCCAGAGTATTGTGGATTCTCCATTGTTGAATATATTTATGGCTGAGATGGACAGATTTCTGGTCTCTCAGGGAATTAAGGGCTATGGTGAGCGGGGAGGAAAGTGGAGTTTAAACCCAAGATCAGTCATGATCGGATTGGATGGCAGAGCAGGCTCGACAGGCCACAGAGTCTACTCCTATTTCTTATGTTCTCGTATCATCACGCAAACCTCTTTTTTTTTAGTTTCTCCCCGTGTGCTTTCTTCACTTTTACTCCATAATGCATCAACAGAAGCAGACCGTTTTTTCTCATGGCCTCATGTGGAAACATGGAGGTGGGGCTCACCTGACACGAAAAGCCGGGCGCTGTTGCTCTGCCTCGTTTCACCAGTGTATCTGTGCCGCGTGATACAACGGTAATTGTACAAGCCATCCTCGTTCTGTACGTCTAATATATACAAGGCTCCAGTAGGTGTGATGTGGAATCTAGATCCTGAAAAACACAATGATTTGAGACACAATTAGTTTGTTTCCAGACGAGCACAATATGAAATGATATGATGGGGGGGGGGAAAATGTTGTCAAGGTGTGGAATTTCAAACCAGGAAATGAGGCTCAAATACTGTCCCGTGATCTTCAGTGGGAAGAAGATCTGACATGGTGAAAAATCAGCTGTGAATTCACCGCAAGCCCACTTCATACTGTAGGCATAAAGCAAATCCACTCACATTTATGTCGGCGCGCCTGAACTGGAATGTTTAATACAATATGGAGTCAATTTAAAAATATTATTATTATAGAATCCCTACAATGCAGAAGTAGGCTATTCGACCCATCAAGTCTGCACCAGTCTTTGGAAGGAGCACCCTACTTAAGCTTGTACCCCAGTAACCCCACCTAACCTTTTTGGACGCAATTCATCATGGCACAATTCATCATGGCCAATCCACCAAAACTGCACATCGTTGGACTGTGGGAGGAAACAGGAGCATCCGGAGGAAACCCACGCAGACGCGGGGAGAACGTGCAAACTCCACAAGGACAGTCACCCCCGAAGCCGGAATTGTACCCGGGTCCCCGGAGCGGTGAGGCAGCAGTGCTAACCACAGCACCACAGTGCCGCCCAAATGAAAAGAGTACCTGGCGCATATAGTAGTTGAGGCAGAGGCCATTGTTAAAAGCTTAAGGAGCAGAGTAAGATAGCCTGTTATGGGGAGAGAAGGTGGTGATGGGGATGGGAATAATTGACTCACTCAAGCAAAGAACCATCATGGGCCAACCTTTTGTGCTCACAGTTTATATGATTCTAATTTTCCCAATTTTGCACTTATACAAGACTTGTGATGAGTTAACAGTCTGTTTGTTTTGGAAACTGAAATAAACATTTGCATTGTATTAAAATTCAAATGAGCAGATAGGGAACTGCGGAGCCATATTAAATTCAGAGCACAAGCAGCCATCCACGATCGATAGGATATCACAAAATAACATGATTCCCAACAATTTCAGCACGTGCCACATTTGATCCCACCAGACCCAATTCATAGTGGCATACAACATTTATGAAATATTGGTAGTAATGACACATTCTATAGGAACCTCATAATGTGGTTAGCGCTTCCTATAATGCCATCAACGCAGGGAGATCTCCCTTTGTCCATAAGTCATGCGCGTGAATGAAATACTGAAAAGTAAATCAGCTGTTAATGTCGTAAGCGTTCGCAACATCACAACTGAAGCAACTTTGATAAGGTGAATCCAAAAGCCACAGCTTCAGGTCTGTTCTTTATGCCATTTTGTAAAATGTTCTCACATCACTCAAACTCAAAGCAAACTGATTTTTTAGCAACCATTCATTTGAACGTTAGTGACTCCGAATATCAAGAAACTCTCCAAATTTATTCCTTTGTTTTGTCAACTAGTATGTGAGATGAACAAAGTAATTTGGACAATGGGTAGCACGGTAGCATAGTGGTTAGCACTATGGCTTCACAGCACCAGAATCCCAGGTTTGATTCCCGGCTTGGGTCACTGTCTGTGCGGAGTCTGCACGTTCTCCCCGTGTCTGCCTGGGTTTCCTCCGGGCGTTCTGGTTTCCTCCCACAAGTCCCGAAAGACGTGTTTGTTAGATAATTTGGACATATGAACTCTCCCTCTGTGTACCCGAACAGGCATTGGCACGTGGCAACTAGGGGCTTTTCACAGTGTTAATATAAGCCTACTTGTGACACTTGTGCCTACCTGTGTCCCATACTAAAATATTAATTCAGCATTACAACCAAACTAACAATGAACATTAACATCAAAACACAGATGTAATTGCAAGGACCCATATCACTTTAGACTCTCCTGTAAAATTATAAAGTTTCTATTATTATTATTAAGGAGCGAGAGGTTGACAATAAAGATGATGATAAAGTAGAACAAAGATTATTATTTCTTTGACACCATGGCATCTTTAAAAATATTGAGGATATCCCAAAATGCTTTGCAGGCAATGGGCGGGATTTTCCACGCATGTTTTGCCATTTGCCGGTGGAGGGATCTGCTGGTGTCTGCCATTGTCGACGTGATTTCCTGTTGAATGCACCCCTTGCTGCTGGGAAACACACAGCGGGCGCGCGCCATCGGCCAGATCGGCTGACAATGTGAACAGCAGGAAAATTCCAGCCACTGACTTTCAAAGTGGGTCACTGATGTAATGTAGGAAGCATGGTCGTCAATTTGTGCACAAGATCCCATGAAGAGCAATGTGATAATGACCAGACAATCCGTTTTTTTGGTGATTGTTGATGAGGGTAGAATTATGTTCCACTGGGGAGAACTCCCCCACCCCTCCCCCCACCCCCCACATCCGAAAGTTGTCACCTCTGACATTGCAGCCCCTCCTTAGTACTGAACTGGAGAGTTGGCACAGAATGTTTTGCTCAAGTCTCTGGAGTGGACTTGAAATCACAACCTTCCAACTGAGAGGCAAACAATCCCACCAACTCAGCCGGAGCTCAATGATGCATGAGCCCCAGTCTCGTACATTTGGACCAGCGTTTCAGAGGTACATTTTGAAGAATAAAAAAAAAAGAGTGTCATATCTAATTGAAGTAACTGTAGGCACTTTAGATAGCTCACTCAGTAAGCACATGGCCCAGCTTGTGCAAGAGCTGTAGAAATAAGGAAAGTCCTAAATGTGATCTCTGGCACGCGACCACATTTGACCTCGATTCGCAACCTCAGCTAAGTAGCAGTCATGTGACCGGGACCCCCCCCCCCCAACCACCGAAGTTCCCATAAAGTAATCGGCGGGTCCACACTTGAAACGTCAACCTCTCTTCTCTGTCCACAGACACTGACTCACATGTGGAATGTTTCCACTATTCGTGTATTTTTATTTTGCTTTTAATTGAGAAAATTGAGGGGCAGCACGGTAGCATGGTGGTTAGCATAAATGCTTCACAGCTCCAGGGTCCCAGGTTCGATTCCCGGCTGGGTCACTGTCTGTGTGGAGTCTGCACGTCCTCCCCGTGTGTTCGTGGGTTTCCTCCGGGTGCTCCGGTTTCCTCCCACAGTCCAAAGATGTACGGGTTAGGTGGATTGGCCATGCTAAATTGCACATAGTGTCCTAATAGTAAGGTTAAGGGGGGTAGTTGTTGGGTTACGGGTATAGGGTGGATACGTGGGTTTGAGTAGGGTGATCATTGCTCGGCACAACATCGAGGGCCGAAGGGCCTGTTCTGTGCTGTTCTATTCTATTAAAAAAAAATGGGCATGGTAGCCAGCCTATGGTTGACCTATTTAAGTTATGGTAATGGGTGATCACAGGTTCAGATCCGGTTGTGAAATTAATTTCAACAGGTCTGTGGTCTAGCAGCTAAAAAAAATACATAAATTGAATACGGAGCTGAAAGTGGGAAATAAATAGTTCCTTAAAAAGAACACCAACCTTGATTCCTTGGTTTTAAGGCCTTATTTTGCAAAGTAAAGCATCACATAAAATGAACTGAAAAATCGCTGATTGTCACAAGTAGGCTTCAGATGAAGTTACTGTGAAAAGCCCCTAGTCGCCACATTCCAATGAGGCTGGTACGGGAATTGAACCGTGCTGCTGGCCTGCCTTGGTCTGCTTTCAAAGCCAGCGATTTAGCCCTGTGCTGAACCAGCCCCATTTAGTGCAATTGGCATTGTATTAAATGTCTCTAAGTAGAGGCAGGTGAATACTTGGTTGAAATACAGAGCTGTCATGAAGAGATGCTTTGCTCCAAGACTCTGGTGTTTAGGACAAGTTTGATCCTGACAGTGAAATTACCCGCTGGAACTGAATCCAAAGAACATGTACGACAAAGTAATGTAGCAGGTTACCCAGATAATTTGATAAATAAAATCAAATTGGCGCGCTACACAATTCTTCCTGCCCTCTATCATTACTAACTGCTTCTATTAGCCAGCCAGCACCTAATATCAAAAGCAAATGATTCCTGGGCCTGAGAAATAGCTTATTTACAATTCACAGTCTCACACAAGTGAAGGGACGACCTTTGAAATCACTTGATTTGAGCCCTCTGAGTTTCAGTGAGGATTAAACAATTGAGTGTTATGCAACTCAACGATGCTGAGGAATATATGCGAGATCTGGCTAATTAAATCGCAGAAAGGTCAAGGCAGCCTGACTCAGAAGATGCCACGCATGTTTTATACAGAAGATATGCTTGACAGCTAAAACTACTGGAAATCAAAGAAGAGGCTAATGGAGACAGTCAACGTTATACACTATTTTTCATTCAAAGACAGTTTAAGTGATGAAAGAGCAAATAAAATGTATGTTCCAAACTGGATATACAGAGGGAGCTGTTGGTATGTTTCATTTCCTGAGTTAAAGTTTTAGCTGGTTCATACTCAAATAATGGCTCAGATTAGGATGCTCACATTGAAAGATTCCTAACTCTCATTGTGTTCAGATGAAAGTCAGCAGACTCCCCAAGGATGCTGTCCCCTTTCAGAGAGAGCGCTGACTGGTGGTGATTTAACCTGGGGGTCACTCACCACAGCCCAGCAGCAACATCGAGAAGGATGACCTCAGCTGGTGCAGGAACTGAACCCGCGCTGTTGACATCGCTCCTTCTCAAGACCAGCCGTCCAGCTCACTGAGTTAAACCAGCCTCCAAATACTGGGATGCAGATAGCTGCTCTCTCTCCCCTCTCTCGCTTGTTCTAACATAGTGTCCTCATCATTAGAGGGTTGCTCATCGTGGCTATTGCCATGATGTCGCTGTGGGGTGAGGTGATGCGGACAGTCACCTCAGCCAGTACGGAGACTGAACCCGCGCTGTTGACATTACCACGCACCAGAGTCTAGCCACCCGAGTCAACTGGCCAATCCAAAACTGCTGTGCAGAGCCTCAAGGTCACTGCAGGAGGATTAGCTCCACCTCACTGGAAGGCTCTGCACTGACCACCTGTTACTCCCCAGGTATCAAATTGGGAATTCTTCCCTTCTACAGACTTGTTCTGGAATACGGGTCCCGTAGGCATGCCTCAATACCTTGTTGAGAGGCAGTTCCTCATCAGGCAATGCCTAACCCATTTGCAACCTGAGCTCAAATTGCCCATTCCAGTACAAACATCCCTCAATTGTAGAACAACGACATTCACAAAAACCCTCCAGTTTTCACTGATTCCTGCTTTTCCCTGCAGATTCTCTCATGCCACAGGCTAATTCGTGACTGCGATTGACAGGTGGGTCAACTCTGTCTGGGTCCCTGCGTGGGATGGTCAGCAAGTAGCTCCAGTGGGAGTGGGTCATTGGGATTGAACAGCCAAATCTTCTTGATCTCAAACAGCCGTAAATCTAATAAGTAAGTTTGGGTGCATGTAAATGTGTAGATCATAGAATTTACACTGCAGAAGGAGGCCATTCAGCCCATCGAGTCTGTACTGGTCCTTGGAAAGAGCACCCACTTAAGCCCACACCTCCATCCTTTGCCCGTAACCCCATCTAACCTTTCTTTTGGACGCAAAGGGCAATTTAGCATAGCCAGTCCACTTAACCTGCACATCTTTGGACTGTGGGAGGAAAAAGGAGCACCCGGAGGAAACCCACGCAGACACGGGGAGGATGTGCAGATTCTACACAGTCAGTGACCCAAGCCGGAATCGAACTTGGGACCCTGGAGCTGTGAAGCAACAGTGCTACCCACGGTGCTACCGTGCTGCCCTGTGTATACATAAGTGTGTGTGCCTTGTGTCTGTATGTGTTTGTTTGTCTATATGTTATGACATGTGCAAATAAGCAAATACTTACCTGCATGTATGTGTGCATGCGTGTGTGGGTTTGTGTATGTCTGTATTTATGTAAGTATGAAGTATCTGAGCATAAGCGTGTCTATGTGCATGTGCATCATATTGAACAGAACCCGAGATTGTCTTTTCACCAACCGTGGCAAACAGCCAACGAAAAATAATGATGTAAAGTAAACGTTCCTATATGTATATTTGCAACATTGCCTTCTGAAAGAAGAGCATTTTTTATTAATACAGACAGCCTGTCATCAGCAACAAGGACTAAACAGCGAGTCAGCGTTACTTCAAAGCTTTTGGAGAGCTCCCGCCATCAGGAATGACATGCGCTGATTGCCCTGCTGATCCCAGGGAACGTTCTCTTCTCCAGGCACATTTAATTTAATCAAAGTCACTTTACTGCAGAAAAATCTAATTCCTTCTGACTGTCATCCTTAAATGCAAAGAAATCAGGTTATTATTAATCCAATGTTTTTTTGAGAAACTCAGCACATGATTCATCCATAATAGAAGGCTGGGATTTTTCCCCCCCCCTATACATTATTTACTTTTCAGTCTGATCAGTGCTGGTGGAGCATGTCCATACCTTAATGCTGACTGTTAACAAGTATTGTTTCCTCTCCTGAGCAACATTAACCCTTCACATTCTGGAGGTTTTAAAATCAGCTGCCAATGGCTATTAAATGGCTGCATCTTCCAAAGTCGTTATCGAGCCCCGCATTCTGCATTGACTCAAATGAAAGAAAAGAAAGACTTGGATTTATATAATACCAAACTCGTTTTCAGGACGGCTGCGTTTTTGGCCAATGCTGCTCATGTGCAGTTCTGACTCTTCTCCACAATGGGTCCGGGTCTTTTAACCCGGGTCCGAGTGCATGTCCCAGCCCGTGTTTCATGACATCTCAAATTGCTTGACAGCCAATGAAGCATTTTTGACGTTTCACCACTGTTGCCGTGTAAGAAACCCGGCAGCCAATTTGCGCTCCGTGGGATCACACTTTTGCCAGTGAATCCATGACCAAATACATTGTTTCTGTGAGATTAGTTGAGGCTAAATAAGGGGGGGGGGGGGGGGGGGGTTCTCTGCTGTTCTTTTTCAAAATGGTGCTCTGGAATCCTTATAAATCCACCTGAGAGGACATCAGCCTCGGAAGATAGCAATGAAGCGAGGAACGTTCTTGCTTCATACACACTACTGAGGAAATGGAAACAAATTGCAGGCAGGTAATCACTGGAATGGTGTTGTACTCACATTGTGACAGCTCCTTTAAAAGGGGCCAATATTCCTTCCCTTCTCACGGTTCCTCGAGAAGAGCATTTTGCTTCTGGAGCCTGTTCCCCAGTTCAATAAAATAATGGCGGATCTGATTGTGGCCCAAACTCCACTTTTCTGTCTGCCCCCATAACTCTTTCACTCCCTCGCAGATGAAAAATATGTCTAACTCAGCCTTGAGTATATTTAATGACCCAACCGCCACTGTTTTCAGGGGTAAAGAATTCCAATGATTAACGAGCCTCTGAGAAAATAAATTCCTCCTCAGCCCTGGCTTAAATGGAAGACTCCATGGGCGTGATTCTCCACTAACCGGCGGGGTGGGCTGTACCGGCGCTAAGAAGTGGAGTGACCCACTCCGGCGTCGGGCCGCCCGCAAGGTGAGGACTCCTCCGCACCTTCGGGGACTAGGCTGACGCTGGAGGGGTTGGCGCCGTGCCAACCAGTGCCGAAGGGCCTCCGTCGGCCGGCGTGAGTTGGCGCATGCGTAGGTGCGCCAGTGTGTTCTGCCGCATGCGCAGAACCGCTGGCGTATTTCCTGCGCATGCGCAGGGGGTTTCCTCTCCACACCGGCCATGGTGGAGCTTAACAGCAGCCGGCGCAGAGGGAAAGAGTGCCCCCACGGCACAGGCCAGCCTGCAGATCGGTGGGCCCCGATCGCGGGCCAGGCCACCGTGGTGGCCCCCCTGGGGTTGGATCCCCCCCACACCCCACCGAAGAC
Source organism: Scyliorhinus canicula (assembly GCF_902713615.1). Classification (NCBI taxonomy): domain Eukaryota; kingdom Metazoa; phylum Chordata; class Chondrichthyes; order Carcharhiniformes; family Scyliorhinidae; genus Scyliorhinus; species Scyliorhinus canicula. The sequence goes on along the minus strand of NC_052152.1, from coordinate 19,913,554 downwards.
ACTGCAGGCCGTCCGCAGAGCTAGGTCCCGCCGGTAAGGACCAGGTGTAATGTACGCCGGTGGGACTGGCTGAAAACGGGCGGTCGCTCGGCTCATCATGGAGCGGAGAATCGCCGGGAGGGGGGTGGCACTGCCAACGACCCCCAACCAGCACGCCGCGCTTCCTGCCACTGCCAAAAAGCCACCACCGGAGAATTCGGCAGCCTGCGGCGGGACAGAGAATCCCACCCCTTATTTCAAAGCAATGTCCCTCATTCCATGTGGAGAAACATTCTTTCAGCAACTACCATGTCAAGCTCTTCAGAATTTTGTAATAAAATTACCTCTCAGACTTCTGTTGTGGGGCGAAATTGTCCGACCCCCAGCAAGGTCGGAGAATCGCCTGGGGCTGCTGAAAATCCGGCCCCTGCCGTGGCAGAGATCCTCCGCCACCCGGGAATGGCGGTGGCTGGAATCTCGCCACTCCGATCGGAGAGGCCCCTGCGGTGATTCTCCGGCCCGGATGGGCCGAAGTCCCGCCGCTGGGAGGCCTCTCCCGCTGCTGAGGTTTGAACCACCTCTGGAACGGCGGGATCAGCGGCGCGAGCGGGCCCCGGGGTCCTGGGGGGGGGGGGGGGGCGGGGGGCGATCGAACCCCGGGGGGTGCCCCAACGGTGGCCAGGCCCGCGATCGGGGCCCCCCGCTCAGACTCCGGGCTAGTCCCCTGGGTGCACTATTTCTCCTCTGCGACCGCCACGGCCTCCGCCATGGCGGAAGCGGAAGAGAACCCCACATCGCGCATGCGCCGGCAGTGACGTCAGCCCCCCAGGGCGGGAGAATAGGGGGCTAGGAGCGGGCTCCGGCGCCAGAGTGAAACACTCCAGTTTTCACTCTGGCGTCGGCACTTAGACTCCCGTTGGGAGAATTGCGCCCCTTGTCTCACAATGATTCTTTCCCTTAGCTGTTTGCATTCTGAAGTCCAGTCCATAATTTCCAAAGGACACTTTTGAACAAACCGTCCGCTCCACTTTTAAAAGTGAATCCAGTCCAGGATTTTATACCAGCCCTCTTTAGTATTTCTTTGCTTTAGCTCTTGGTTTCCCAGACTCCATTAAAATGGCATCAAATGTTTTATCTACTTCTGAAGTCTGCTGTCCCACTTTAAATTTGGTTGTTGAAATCAATTCTTTAACTCAGAACACTTTGTTTATTCTTCCTTCAATTCTTCTGAACAATACCTTGGTCTCTGTTCTCTTAACTTCAGTTGTTGTAATAAACTCTTTCTGTCTCAATTCCCTGGTTATCTGGACTGTAACGCGTGTCATAATATCCACTCATGTATATAATGAGATGCAGACAGGCAGTGATTGACACACAGGATAACCAATGAACACGCACAACACAGAACAACCAATCAGCAGAAAGCACTATAAAACACACAAGACATTAAGACTCTCCCTCTTCTCACAGGATACAGCTACAGAGATAGTTAGAGAGCACAAGGCCATGAGCATCTTCTCCATGTGACAGAGAGATAGTCTGGTCAAGCCAGTCAGAGGTTATCAGTTTAGATTAATAGAGTGTCAACCCACAGCAGATCATGTACATCAACCAGCAGGTTCAATAAAACATTGCTGGACCATCTCCTGTGTTGGAAGCCTGTTTCTAGTCTCACTGTATCCAGTTGCAGTCAATGTTAAACCAACTCAGATAACACATCAATGTGTTCCTCAGGAAACTTGCACCGTTGCAACTCTCTTGTCCTGCCCAGCTTCTCCTGGCAGAGTTGAGAGGTATTCGCTTTCCAAGTCCTGTCTCCCACTGCAATATATCCAGCTTTCCCTCACATTGCGGTGTTCCTACTGCCTGCCTGAGAGTTCAAACTCATCATGTGGAGAGTCACCAAAGGAAAAGAAAACAAGTCTACTTTAATCTCAATCACTGCAGTGCCACATCCCAAAGTTCTCCCAAAGTTCTCCACATTGACTGATTGCTCTACATTGCTCTTTGGACCTGATTAAACCAACGTACTGCACTTTTCATTCCCACAACAACGATTCAGAGCTGACACAACAATGCCCCCATGAAGATCTTCATTAAGGGGCCTTGGTGAGCAGGTTATGAAGGAAAAACACAGTGCATTAGAGTCAAGTGCCCCTGTTAAGGGATTCAAAATGATCAATGCTGCCAAAAACTTGAGAATTAGAGCAGATGCCAAGAAAACTAACAGGACATTTCGGGCTAACTCTGCAGGGTTCAAATATGTAGCTTTACATTTCTTCAGAGGACGGGGGGGGGGGGGGGGGGGGGGATGGAGAGGCTCGTTAAACCTAGTGGAAAACCTGTTTGGCATCTCGTATAATTCAGGCCGTCGAAACCATGGCAAACATTTTGCATCGCGCTGCATTGTTGACTTGTTGCTCTCAGGCCAGGCTGAGCACCTGTTCCAGAATCCAAAATGCAAGCAGCAGACAAGACACTTGGGCTGGAGGCTGTTCTTGGCTCACTGACAAAAAATAGAAAATGCCAACTCTGGAGTGGGAAAAACGGCAGCAATGCGATTTGTTCATTTGTCGCTGTTTTGAAATCAAATGTTTATTGGGATCGCGAACTCTTGATACGTGCGGAAAGGATTACAGGGAAAGTTCACTTTCACTTTAAACACCAAAGAAACTGGAACGCTGGAACAGGGAAAACTGAAGTTAAAACCGTTGATGTTTTCAGTGAGGGTGAGGAGTGGCCTTTGATTTTTTAAATTCTATAATGGGATGTCAACATCGCTCTTAAGGCCAGCATTTATTGTCCCTCCCTAATTACCCTTGAACCGGTTCAGGGGGCAGTTAAGTGTCAACCACATTGTTGTGCTTCTGGAGTTACATGTTGGGCCAGACCAGGTAAGGGTGGCAGATTTCCTTCCCTAAAGGACATGAGCGAATCAGATGTTTTTTTTAAACGACAATTGACAATGTTGTTTGGTCATCTTTAAGACTTTTCATTCCAGAATTTTATTGAATTAAAGTTTTCTGTCACGGTGAGATTCGAACCCAAGTCCCAAAGCATTACCCTCGGTCTCTGGATTACTGGCCCGTGGTAACACCATTGCCGACTCCCCTAATCGGAGCATTCAAATGATAATGGGGAATGTCTTCTTCAGTCGCGAGGGCTAAGAGACAAATGCTAAGTGGAAAGAAAGGGATCCTCTCAATTAAAAGTAAATGAAAACAGCACAAGGTCCAAAAGCTTTATTCTTATTTACTATTATTTTCCTGACCTGAGGTAGTTGGGCTTGTGCAGTTTCATATTTTCTAGCCAAATCTGACACATTAGCTATGATGAGAGGTTGAATAAACTCGGTTTATTCTCACTGGAACGACGGAGGTTGAGGGACGACCTGATTTGTTTATAAAGGGGAGGGGAGCAGGGGTATGCTCATGGACGTGGACTCGTCGTTGATGCAAAAATGAAGCAGGATGGGAGAGAGTGATGGGATGGTCCCAGGAGGTGGGTGGACTGCAGGAGAGGGGAGAGAGTGATGATGGAGGGGTGGTGGGGGGTGGCGTGTTTAGTCCTATGAGATGATATAAAATTATGGGGGCAGGGTTGACGGGATAGACAATTTCAAGCAGCAAGGGTGTTACCAAGCGACATCCTTCTAAATCTGCGCCGGAGAATTCGGCAGCCGGCGTCGGAGCGGCGGGGTGGGATTCATGCCGCCACCCGGTGATTCTCCGACACAGCAGAGGGGGGGGGGGGGGGGCGGAGAATGTTTTACATAAGCTCATGGATACAATTTGCACTGCATTGCTAAGTGACAGTTCCCTTGTGGCATGGTGGCACAATGGTCTCTCACTGTGCCAGAGACCCAGGTTCAATTCTGACCTTGGGTGACTGCACATTCTCTCCAAGTCTGCATGGTTTTCCCCCTGGGTGCTCCGGTTACCACCACAGTCCAAAGGTATGCACGTTAGGTGGATGGTCATGCTAAATTGCCCCATAATGTCCGAAGGTTAGGTGGGATCACGTGGATGGGGCTGGGGAGTTAGCCCAGGTAAGGTGCTCTTTCAGAGGGTCGGTACAGACTCGATGGGCCGAATGGCCTCCTTCTGCACTGCTGGTATTCTATGATTCTGTGACTCCGTGATTTATTCTTTGAAAGCGCAGCCTGGGGCAAAGTGGTGAAACAACATTTTTAAACATGCATCTCTGAAAAAAAAAGAGGAATAAATTCTATGAAAGGCTGGAAATATTTGATTTTAAATGCAAGACAGGTATACAGAGAAACGTCAATAATGCAACTTTGAAAAAAGTATTTTTCTCCGCTGATCTGGAACCACAGCACTTGGCTTCCCAGTTAACAGTGAGGGAAGGCTGCTCAATAAATACCAACCATCTGAAGAGGTGCTCCAGTACACTGACCCCACTCCTGACAGCTCGGCACAGCCTGACAGGTGAGCGAAGAAGGGTTTTAAATAATAAATTGCTTCAATCAGAGGAGATCACATCACCTGACCACTCGCTCTGACACAAGGAGAACACACCGCTGAGAATGGAAACTTTGCAGGAAGGAAAAAGCCGCTCCCTTGGACTTTAGCCTGTAGAATCAGAGAGATCAAAGCAACACGGAGAGAGAGAGAACCTCAACATCCAGATTTCCCGTTCCGGCATCGCAGGATTTTCAAACGGAGACAGAAAAAAAAATAACCCCATGATTTTATGCCAATGTTTCCATCTTCTCCAAGAGACTTTGATGGACTCTGTGGACAAACACCCCTCCCTCCCACACCATAGGAGATCATTGTGTGCAGACAGATCAATCATGATCGAATTGAATGGCAACAGGCTTCAAAAGGAATGAATGGTCTGTGCTTATTTCTAGGTGTCCAATTTTTGTGGAAACTACCCAATTTGGCAGATTCGTGTAATTTATATGCTCTCCATATCTTTTCCCGGGGAGGTGGGGTGTGGGTCTGTGGCATGGACTCAGGCCCCATTGCTTCTGGAAATGCCTTTGGACCCAGGCCTGAGGTATCAACAGAGGCGGACAGGTGGCGAAGTTGGCAGGCTAGAACACGTGCCTTGGTTCACTGCGACATTGGCCCATTTGTAGTGATGAATGTCAGGCACTCAAACCCTCAACCTTCATTCCCCAAGCCACACACCATGATGCCTCAGACCCCCCATTCCGCCTCAGACCCCCCATTCCGCCTCAGACCCCCCATTCCGCCTCAGACCCCCCATTCCGCCTCAGACCCCCCATTCCGCTTCATAACCCCATTGTCATAATATACACCTGTATATCATGGTGGAGACACACACTGATGGACACACACAGGGACCAATCAACATGTACAAACACCGCAGCCAATCACCAGTTAGAATACACACACTATAAAGGCAGAGGGCACCACGGTTCCTGCTCATTCTGGGTGCTGCCTCTGAGTGTAACAAGAACTCATCCAGCCCAGCACGGACTCGCAACACGTGCTGAGAGAATCAACTGGTTCAGACAAGGCTTAGGTCTGTAGTTTAAGTTAGCACCATTTAGAACCACAGTCATTGTGTGTTAGTTAGTTAGAAGTAGTTAATAAAATTGAGTTGAACCTTCATCACTGTTGGAAGTGTCTGTTCATCTCTCAAGTCTACACTAGCCAACACTTCACCCATGCCTCCTCAAAAACCCATAGCAACTAACCTAGTCTCCACTGCAGGTAGAGCTCTGGTTCCATGTTTTTGAAATGGACATCAAAAAAGTAAACTGCTAAAACTATAATAAAGATGCCATTCAAACGTTTTACATACTGAAAAAATTCTCGTTCAAAAAAACCTATTCAAAAATATGAATTCCACTGAATTGGTCAAGCTGTGGTAAAAACAAACAAGTAAACATCTGTTTCACTAACAACATAATATATAGTCAATCCATTAATAACCTCGAAAAACTGTCAGTCAAATTGTGGAACACAGCCCCTAATGAAATATACCTTTCAGGAGCTTATGAAACTCAGCCACTCATTCATAAAGGGCTCAGCTGTCATAATAAACCATTGAAGTTTACAGACTATTGAAAGAGCAAAAACAGATAACTATGTTTTTTCCTGAACTACAAAGGGTGACCTGTCAATCAATGCGCTCTCAGGAGCAGGCATCTGCTTTTGTTTCTCTAAGTGAAAGCTCCAGACTATTTTCTTTTCAATTTTACAGGGCTGGAGATTCACATCACTTCAGATCATGACACTTGACACTATCAAGCAGTCCTTTCTTCAATTTTGAATGTATATTAGCATTTTTCCCATTGAAGACAGTGCTCTAATGCATCTCAACTCTTACATCAAACAAAGCGGATATCTCTAATGGGCAACTTACTCTAACCAATCACTGCAGAAAAAACACACCAAACCTATAGCATGGCATTTAATTTTTGTAACTGAAAAAACAGATTCATTTTTGTATTTCAAAGCCTGTCAATTAAAGAATTCTAGGGGCTGGTGGCTTTTTTTTTTGTTCCCTGCACGGTTCTGGGTTTTCCGCCATGGTTCACAACTCAACTGAGGTGCTGAAAACCACGGGCGCGATTCTCCGCTCCCCACGTCAAGGAGGTGCTTGCGTCAAGGTGGCGCGCCGAGAACGACGCGACGGTGGTGCCTATGTGACGCCAGCCGTGCATGCGCAGGTTGGCCGGCTCCAACCCGCTGACGTCACGACGGCTGACGGCTCAAACCTACGCATGCGCGGTGGCCATCTTCCCCTCCGCTGCACCGCAAGACGTGGCGGCTTGATCTTGCGGGGCGGCGGAGGGGAAAGAGTGCGTCGCTTTGAGACGCTGGCCCGATGATCGGTGGGCACCAATCGCGGGCCAGTCCCCTCCCGAGCACGGCCGTGGTGCTCACTCACCTCACCGCCCCCCCACAAGCTTCAAACGGGCCTTTGGCGCCCATGTTCACGATGGCAGCGACCAGGTGCGGCTGCCTCCGTCGTGAAACGGTCGCAAACGGCAGGCCGCTCGGCCCATCCGGGTCGGAGAATCGCCGGTCGCCGTGAAAAACGGCGAGCGGCGATTCTTCCGAGCGAGGGGGTGGGAGAATCGCGGGGGGGGGCACCAGGGAGGCGTGAAATGAGTCGCCCGGCCCTCCAACGATTCTCCCACCCGGCATGGGGAGCGGAGAATCGCGCCCAAGATTCCATAAAACTTGCAAGGGCAGGTGTAAGGTGGTAGGGGAGAGAGCGCTGCCCACCCTTCAGTGGAGCTGGCAAGGGCAGGAGGGCTGTGCAAGTGCTGACTCACTGCACTTTATCCCATGCCAGAAAGAGGAATGGGGGTGGGGATGAGGGAATTAGGTCCCACGCTGCATCTTTAAAGGGCTTTCAAATTGGCCTGGCTCGGTGAAAATATGCGCCCAGGAATTTTTTTCAACATAATTCTCTTAATAGAGGGGCAGCACGGTGGCGCAGTAGTTAGCTTTGCTGCCTACAGCACTGAGGACCCAGGTTCGATCCCGGCCCTGGGTCACTGTCCATGTGGAGTTTGCACATTCTCCCCGTGCCTGCGTGGGTTTCACCCCCACAACCCAAAGATGTGCAGGGTAGATGGATTGGCCATGCTAAATTGCCCCTTAATTGGAAAAAAAGAATTAGATGCGCCAAATTTTTTTTAAAATTCTCTTTTAATGGAGGTTTAAATGATCAAAGACCTTTGGCAGGATTCTCCGAAGCACCAGCCATGTCTTCCTCGGCCGCGTGCCCTTCACTGGTGGTGGGATTCTATCTTCCCGCGATTGTCAGTGGGATTTCTCATCGTAACCACAATGTCGCAGGGAAACTCGTTGGTGGGGGCGCGCTACCAGTGGGAAAAGAGAACCGTTACAACTGGAGAATTATAGTCCACGCCTTCAAAAAGAACACAAAAGGGCGGGATTCTCCGACATCGTTCACCCGGCGACTGGAGAATCGCGCCCGAGGTCAATGGAGTTCTCCATTGTCTCCCTCTCGCCCGTGGCATACTTGTGTTGGATAGGGCGGGAGTATCCAGCCCAAATTCTCTGCACATTTTACAGTACCCGTCGGCAAATGGAGCGAGTTAGACCACTCTGTGCTGTTTGGGTTCATTGACAAGATCTTGACCATCACTGTTGGATGAGCCTTGGCAGGGGAGAATAAACAGGCCATTAAACACCGCTTGGTGGCCTGACGTCCAAACCCATGCAGAAGAAGCACCTGATTTATTTTTCTTTCCACGTGGAGGCTGAGGCTCTGACCCTCAGCACTGAACAAACACTCTTTGAGAGGCTCCAGCATAATATCCAGGCTGACTCTCCCAGTGCAGGGCTGAGGGAGTGCTGGACAACTGTTCTCAGGTGGACATCAAAGATCCCACAGCACTATGCTGAAAGGAATGGGAGATCTCCCTGGTGTTCTGCCCAATGTTTACCCCTCAACCAACCTGGTGAAAAAAACAGATTATCCGATCATTATCGCCTCCCTGTTTGGGACCTGGCCTATTGCAAATTGGTTGCTACTTTACCGACATTACAACAGTGACTACACTTCAAAAGTTCATCACTAAAGCGATTTGAAGCATCCTGAGATCAAGAAAGGCATAATCGAAATGCATATTCTCAACTGGGCAAGGAGAGCATCTTTGAATGGATGACAACGGGGTCTTGTATCATTAATGTGTTTTTTCTTCTGCAAGGTAAATGGTGCAGACTCTTAAGTACAACATGCACTTCAAGTTATACCCTGGGGATTGCAAACACTCGCGTTAGAATGGAATGTGCGGGCAGTCTGTGTGCATTTTTAATGCCCATTCCATATCCTGTGCATCTCCACTGCATATCCTTTTACCTTATGTCACATGAAGGTACAGCTCCTACTGTGAGCAGGTGAGCCAAGCCTGAGAGATAGCAGTGCCCTTCAGAGCAAGGCTAAAACTTGTAACAGCACTTGACTGGCACACATACACACTCTGTGGGGAAAAACGCATTTGCGTGCAGACTTACACCCATTCCCCACTGTGCGGACAGTGTCACCATCTATAACCCGTGTGGCTCACGCAGATTTTTCTCAATGACATAATTGAAGAAAGCTCCTTGTATGTAGCAGCTTGCAATGCTTTCTGACCCCCCCCCCCACACACACACACACCGCCACCCCCAGGGAATCAACACTGTTTGTGATACCATTGCTTGAAGTGGTGCTTCCCGAGCAAATTTCTTCCCTTTTGTCTTTCGGCTGGAAAGGAGTAATCAAAGCACATGGTCCAGGGCCACGGATAATAAGAAAAACCTTTCCCTTTTTAGCACCTATTGTAAGTAGAGTTGCTTGAAAATAAAAACTGTCTTTCCATATATTTACTCAAACTCAACTCTCTTTAGTACTCTTATGATTTTTCCATCTATGACTGACATGATTTAAAAGAATTTCAGTGACAAAGTCAACCATGGCCCAAGAAACAAGGACTTTTATCGCACAATGTTGTCCTGGATCCTTGCTGCCAACTATTTTGTCTGATACACACTCAGGTCTGTGTGGTATTGTATGGGTTGCTTTTACTTCAAATTCTCTGGACCATTCTCTCCAGAAATAACAAACAATATATCAGAGATCCCGGACCGTAATGGATGCTCCTTGCTTGATCCCAGCAGGACTGCTCCAGGGTTCCATTTACAAAATGCAAGCTGTAATTATATCACAGTCTTAAATTGCATCATTATGCATCCATTGCTAAAACTCCTTGGCCACAAAATACAGTGCAAACTAGTGCGGCGGGTTTAATTTGTGCATCGCCCATTCTGAGATGGGTATCTGAAATATCTCTCTGCGTTCTGAAAAGTGGAAGAAAGGAGTGTGAAAGCTTTTCGAGGGAAGCACCTGATTTGGAAAGTATCGTGGAGCCTCCTGAAGCAGCCGGCACTTCCTTGGGGCAGTCTCCCCTGCACCGGCGAGTCAAGTGTGTGCGGGCTGAATGGCAGACGAGTTGGATGCAGTTTTCAGATGTGCAGTCGGCTCACATACAGAACAGCGCGTTTCAATGGGAAGAGCTTTGGAAGGCTTTCAAAGACCATTCAAAGCAAATCTGATGACTTTTACAAGCAAAGGAGAAGGTCAGCGGTAATAAAGAGGTCTCCACTTGCATCAAAGGACAAAAGAAAGCTATACATGCACTTTTACCAGAACTGCCTTCTCGCCCTTAATGTTGCTTCGGCTTAGGTTCTGACTAACCAAAAATTGGCTATAACTCACGTCCAGTTTCAGTGGCGGAGACTACAGACGAAAGATTGTACAGTGTGGAAATTTGTCATGAGGCATGACGCCACAAACATGAACCAATAGAGTGCTGCCAACAGAAAAGAGCATTGCCATGGAGAGGTCAATCAACAGAAGCTGGCAATTGGACAAGGGCTGGGCAGGATACGTCGGAATAGCATTTCAACTCGCCATGCAGGTTTAAAACTGGCATTCGGCATTGACTGAGCAAAACCATTGCATTTCCACTTCCATTAAAATCAGTTTTGTCCCTGGGTCACGAGTTGAAACTGTGCCCCATGTTTTCAATGTGTGTTATCCAATCAGCAACGTGGGATCCTTTTCCGAACACCGTTGGCCGTGAGATTTCTCTTGATCCCAAGCTGTTTTTGTTTTAAATGCTCGCATTCGTACCACACTTTCCCCAACTCAGGACTTCCCAATTCATCTGCCAAGCAGTTAAGGGATTTCTGGGGTGTAGCCACAGTTGTAATGTAGAAACACTGCAGCCAATTCATGCACAGGAAGATCCAATAAACACCACCGAGATAGCAGCTAAAGAAGCTGTAGTTTGAGTGATGTTGAGGGAGGGATAAATATTCTTCATAAATAATGCCATAGGGCATTTAGCATCTGGCCGAGAGGGCAGTCAGGACCGCAGATTGACAGGGTCTCAGCTTGACCACCGCTGCAAAGTGCAGCATTGGCGTGCCAGCCTAGATATTGTGATCACGGTTCTGTAGTGGAATCTGAAAAACAGAATCTTCTGACTTGCATTCAACTCACATCTGGAGGAGAGAGAGATCAACATCTGGGGTTCTGGTTAGTTTAGCAGTTCCAATTCTCTATCTTCATCCTCAACTATGTGAGTGGCACGGGGAGTAAAAGTAGAACCCTAAGCTGCAATGCTCACACACGTAACTATATGCCATTACCAGCAGACTCACGTGTAAGCAAACAAACGGATGCTTGAATGCACCTTAAGTCCACTGCTTTAAACTTAATCACAATGTTTATAAACATCTAGGAGTCAGGTGCTTTAATTTCCTCTTTTTCTCAGCAGAAAGCACTTAACTGATTTTGATGTGGTCAGGAGCAATCTATCATAGCTAGATGCTGGAAACTATTACCATGTCTATTACAGTCTACTATAAGTTATTTCTCTTTTACGTGAACACAAGCCCCACAGATCAAAGGATCATACATCTCCTTTAAACCTTGCCCCTCGTACCTTAAACCTATGCCCCCTAGTAATGGGTTCTTAAGCTTCTGACTATCCATTCTGGCCATGCCCCTCATAATTTTGTAGACCTCTATCAGGTCGCCCCTCAACCCCCATCGTCCCAGTGACAACAAACCAAGTTTCTCCAACCTCTCCTCATAGCTAATGCCCTCCATACCAGGGAACATCTCAGTAAATCCTCTCTGTTACAGAACATTAATTCAGGAATTCCTCCTCTACGGTATTGTGATTAATTTGATTTGTCGAGTCTATATGCAGATTAAATGTACCCATAATTAGAGATGTTCCTTTGTTGCATGCATCTCCAGTTTACTGTTTAATGCCATTTCCAACATCACCACTACATTCTGGGGGTCTGAAGAGAACCTTTACTAACATTTTTTGCCCCTTGGTGTTTCTCAGCTTTATCTATACAGATTCCACATTGTCAGAGCTCATATCCTTCCACATTATTGTACTATTGTGTTAATTTACTCTTTAACCAGCAATGCAACCCCACCACCTTTTCCTTTGTGCCTGTACTTCTTAAATACTGAAGATCCCTGGATGTTCAATTCCTATCCCTAGTCATCCTCCGTAATTCCAACTATATACCTGTTTACATCTATTTGCATGATTAGTTCATCCGCTTTATTGCCATTGCTCCACGCATTAAAGTACAGAGCCTTAATGCTTGTCTTTTTAACATCACTTGTCCCATTCCCATTCCCATTCCCATTATTTTTCACTGAGGCCTTGTTTGATTCTGACCCTTGGTTTCTCTGCCTATCACTTTGCTTATTCCTCTTTCTGACTTTTATTCTTATCCTTGATTCCTTGTCATCTGACTCTTTGCTCAGGTTTCCACCCCCCCCCCCCCCTGCCATTTTAGTTTAAACCCTCCCCAACCAATCTAGCAACTACTCTCCCGCGGACATCAGTCCCAGTCCCCCCTAGGTATAACCCATCCAGTTTGTACTTATCCCACCTCCCCCAGAACCAGTCCCAATGTCCCAGGAATCTGAAAACCTCCTCCTCACACCATCTCTTCATCCACATATTCATCTGATATATCTTGCTATTTCTATCTGACGAGTATGTGGCACTTAGTAATCCTAAGATAACCACCTTGAGGTCCTACTTTTCAACTTACTTCCTGACTCTCTATACTCTGCCATTAGGGCTTCATCCCTTTATTCCCCGTGTCATTTGTACCAATATTTCCAAGACACTTGGCTGATCACCCTCCAGAATATCCTGTAGCCGTTCTGAGACATCCTTCACCCTAGCACCAGGGAGGCAACATACCATCCTGGAGTCTCATTTGCGGCCACAGAAATGCCTATTTATTTCCCTTACAATTGAATCCCCTATAACTATTGCATTCCCACATTTTTTTCTCCTTCCCTGTGCAGCAGAGCCAACTGTGATGGTACAAGTTTGGCTGTTGCTGCTGTTCCCTAGGAGGCCATTCCTCTCAACAGTTCCAAAGCAATAGATCTATTTTGCTGGGTAATGGCTACAGGAGATTCCTGCACTGCCTGCCTAGTCCTCTTGCTCTGCCTGCCGGTCACCAATTCCTTTCCTGCCTTTGGAATATGAGCCTGCAGTGCGACCACCTCTCTGTACATGCTATCCACAATACATTCAGCCTCACAGATGTTCCACAGTGTCTCCAGAAATCAGGCTTCCAAGAGCTACATCTGGAGCCATTTCCTGAATCAATGCTGGCCCCAGGCACTGGAAATGTTCTCAGCTTCCCACATGGAGCATGAGGAGCATATCAAGGCTTTATACACTCTTGCCATGACTTACCACTTTAAATTAAACCTTTGGAAGTTGCTTAATATCAGGTGATATTAATTACTCTTGGGCCCTTATATTCTGATCCTCACTAAGACAGAATATTGCCCTTACAAACAATAAACCACAAAAAGACCGTACAAACTATAAGTGATAAAAGTAGTAAATACGTACCCGACCTTACCTACTGCTTACCAATCAGCTCTCTCCCTTGCATACTCTACTGCTGCAGCAGGGCAAGACCGTTCTCTGAAGACTTAGAAGTTAGAAAGCAAAGAAAAAAAAGAAAAAAAGCACCATTTTTCTCTCTGCACCAAATTCCAAGTTTGTTGCCATTGAGTGCGGGTGAGATTGAATTTTGTTCTGGAGCTTTCTAAGGCCAGAGAGCCATCTGACACTCGCTCTCAAGACTCAGGTGCAAGGGAGTGGCCAATTGGACAATGTACTGAAAGCAAACAGCGTCCATGGGACTGAGGCTCCAGCATGAACCCGCACTCTCAGGTATTTCCCCCTACTCCTGCAGACCAATCACCACAATGGAATCACACTGCATAGAAGTGGACAATTTGGCTAATTGTACCTATGCTGACTCGTTGAGAGAATTTCCAATTAGTCCCACAACCCTGCTCCTTCCCCATATCTCTGAAAATGCTTTCCCTATAAGTATTTATCCAATTTGCTTTGGAATGTTATTGTTCGATCTGCTTCCTCCAGCCTTTCAGCCTGCGCATTCCTGGCGCAACAACTTCCTGTGCAATAAAGATTTGAACAAAACAAAAATTGCTGCTTTTCAATTTAATAATCAATTTTTGAATTGAATAATTTCTAAATGCGGGGCACATATCATTTCCTCCGTTTCGCTCAAACACAAAGCGTAGTGTTTGCTGGCCCTTAATGCCACAATAATTCTAGCACTCATAAATTGAGTGACTCCATTCTGCAATCGTTTGTGAAGCATTATTAAAAGCTCCCTGAAGTCACTCCGATGCATTGCCCTTTAGAAGTCATCACCCATCAATTCAGTCCGTCAGACGTGATTAGGAGCTGCCTTCTGAAGCCGCTTCCACCATTAGTGGGATCGAAAAGCTGTATCTCTCTGAGTGCATATAAATCAACCAGATCACCAACCATAAGTTCCAAAATAAAATTAACTCTTCAGGTGCTGAGGTGCATTCTGCGGTATCAGCTGCTGCACTGTCTAGTCTGCTTGTTGGGAGGGTAACGCAACAGTTGGGATGAACTTCAAGCAGCGCATGCTAAGAATATCGATCCAAATAGTTGCATTGGAGTGTTAAATACAATTGCAAATATTTTACCAATTGACAATCTCTTGTTGAAGGTCAGGTTTTCTGAATTCTCCCATTAGAGCTTATCAGATTTAACTCCAGTAATCATATCTATCTTTTGTCACTATGGTGACCAAACTTTTATCAGTGTGCCTCCTGGTTTCGTAATAGGAGATAAAACTTTGCACATTATGGGTGGAATTCTCCCATTTTGTGACTAAGTGCAGTGGCAGCCGGCTCTGGCGGTGCCTGTCTTGCCGACCAGAATCCCGCGCTAGACAAGCTTGGCAGTTTAGTGATTAGGCACAGGCGACTTCCCCTCCGACTCACCTGGTGGGTCAGCAGCTGATTTATCCGCCCACCCTCACTGATGGGTTTGAAGGACCCGCCGCCATATTGAAACGCCAGCCCACCACACTGATTTCACTCTCTCCAGCCCACCTGTCTACACAGATGGTGCAGGATGCCATCAACCCCACGAGAAAAGAATAGCAGCCTCAGGAAAAAGTCTGTCGCTTAATTTAACCATCCTCCCACCAAGCCCATCATCTGCGAGGTATCCATGCCCCATTTGGACCTCTACCCACCGCATGCGGAGTCTTCATCCTTCCCCTTTCAGTAAACAATGTGGTGTCCCCTTGACTCCCTTGTTAGTGAGGTTTTCATGCAGCCTTCTCCGGGTGTAGCTTCCCTCTCCTCGGTCTCCCCTCTGTCTTCCATTGTTAGTCTTCCTCCACCTCCTAGCCCATCTGCCCGCCATCATGAGCCCTCGCCCTCCTGTCCTCCTTGCACAGCCTTCTCTCCATAACGAACCCTTTGCCTCGGCCAGGCTACCACTCCCCTCACCCCCCCCCCCCCCCAACCCCCTCCCCACCTCTCACCACCATGCCTCACACTCCATCTCTGGTCGAACATCGGCCCTTTGTTGCGGCGGCTGCACGTGTCCCACCGCACAGTGCTGTCCAGATAGACACTGCTGTGTGGCACAAGGGGAAAGGAGCCTCCTGTACTCCCCAACCCCAGGCTCAGTACTGATCCGACTCAATGATACAGGAAGGTCCATGTGTCCAGCAGCACGGTGCTGCCGCTGAAGAGCAGCCCGGCCTGGAGATGGAGGCAGTAGTGAACAGAGTATCAGGAGCAGTGAAGCACCTTGGCAGAAAGTTGTTGCACTCGCCCCGAAGTATCTGTATGAATGGAGGACCGCCTTCCACACGCCACTCGGGTTTGATACTGACGTTAATTCCCGTTGGCATGACAGCAGATTGAACGGCCTGACAGGATGCCCGTGGGCAGCTATTTTAATGAGCATCCATGAGATGTAAATGAGCACAAATGGCGTTTGCTCCACCTGCCAGCTGGAAGAGCGACCCACCATTAATCCGCCGTTGGGAGAATTGCAAATGGTTTTATGCTGGCGGGCTTCCGACTTTTTGGCTCCCGCCAGGTTCACAGGGCGGGATTCTTCGACCCCCCCCACTGGGTCGGAGAATCGCCGGGGGGCGGCGTGGGTCCCGCCCTGCCACCGGCTGCCGAATTCTCCGGCGCTGGGGTTTTGGCTGGGGCAGGAATCGCACAGCACCGGTCAGCGGCACCCCCCCCCCCCTCCGGCGATATTCTCCAGCCCGCGTTGGGCCGAGCGGCCGCCTATTTTCGGTCTGTGCAAGCGGGACCTGGCTCTGCGGGCGGCCTGCAGAGTCCTGGGGGGGGCGGGGGGTGCGGGGGGGATCTGGCCCCGAAGGGGGGAGGCCTCACGGTGGCCTGGCCCACGATCGGGGCCCACCGATCCGCGGGCAGGCCTGTGCCATGGGGGCACTCTTTCCCTCCGCACCGGCTGCTGTCAACCTCCGCCATGGTCGGTGCGGAGACAAACCCCCCTGCGCATGAGCTAGGATGATGCCAGCACACGCTGGTGCTCCCTGCATGTGCCAAAACCCGCCGGCCGACGGACGACCTTCGGCGCCGGTTGGCGTGGCGCCAACCCCGCCGGCGCCGGCCTAGCCCCTGATAGTGCGGAGGATTCTGCACCTTCCGGGCGGCCCAACGCCGGAGTGGTTTATGCCACTCCTCGGCGCTGGTACGGCCCACCCCGCGGATAGAGGAGAATCCCACCCACGGTGCCTGCACACCACCAAACCTGCCGTGGACTGGTTGGGAGAATTCTGCCATGATAGTTGCCTGGGTTATAACAGGGTCAGCTGACAGGAAAAGGGGGTGCTGCTGAGATTTAGCCTTCCCCATTACAGGTGCAACAGTTATATAAATATTTACATATATATTATACAGATGCATCACACTTCATTTTGCACTTGTTTACATATTCTACAATAGTAGTTAGAGATTTAATATGCATAATGATAGAATTTACTGGCAGCAGTATTGTTGCAATGTTATATATATTTGCATTATTCTACTCCCTACTCTCTGAGTGAAGGAGATTTCCGCTCCTCTTCTGAATATCTGTTCTATTTTTACTTGTTTCTCTGCATTGTAGGGACATGAGAACCGATAAAGTCCACCATTGATTCCAGCTCCCCAAATCTCCCTCTGCTAATTATTTTACATTGATTGGGCGGAAAATTCCAATTCCGGAAATTCTGACCGAGGTCAACGGGCCTTTAAATGGTGCGTCAAATTGTCCCTTTCCTGCGGTGGGGGGGGGGGGGGGGGGGGGCGGGTGGGACCAAAGTATTTATCCCAATATGATATTTTACGTCACGGAAAGAAAGAAAATACACTTTGAGAGCGCCATTCACGAATTTCAAACATCCCAAAGTGCTTTGCAGCCAATGAAGTAACTTTGAAGTGTAGCGACTATTCACACACGGCAAGCTCCCTCAAGCAGTAATGTCATGATGACCAGATGATATGTTTTTGTGATTATGATTGAGAGATAAATCATGGCCGGGGCACTGGGTGTAACTCCTCTGTTCCTCTGCAAAATAACGTTGTGGTATCGTTTATGGCCGCCTGAGAGAACAATTGGGCCTCGACCTAATATCCCGACTGAAAGACGAAACGCATGATGTGCTCACATGTCAGTATGAAGCCTGAAAAGCCTATAATTATTTTCAGTATCCATAGGAACATTAGGCACAGGAGGAGGTCATTCAGTGCCTTTGATCTGCTCTGCCATTTTATTGGATTGTGCCTTTTGACATGATGTGGGGCGTCGCTGACTCACTCAGCATTTATTGACCATGCCTAAATGTCCTTGGGAAAGTGATGATGAGCTAATTCATGCTTTACGGCCATTTACCTGTCTTAGTGTCCTATCCCTTGATAATCTTATCTTAACAAAAATGTAGGTCATTCTGTTTCCTTTATCTTTATTTCTTATCCCATCTGGTACATGAATCACAAAATGTTGGTATACAGCTGCAGCAGGAGATTAGTAAGGTAAATGGAGTGCTGTCATTTATTGCAAGGGGAATGGAATATAAAAATATTGAGTTTTTCTGCAGTTGGCACAGGGCAATAGTGAGGCCACTTCTAGAACTGTTGCTGTTTTGGTCTCCTTATTTGAAACTTCATATAATTGTACGAGAAGCAGTTCACAGAAGATTCACTTGACTCATTCCTGGGATGAAGGGTTTATCTAATCACAAAAAACAACACTCATGAAGCTCAACCCCATCCAGGACAAAGCAGATTGCTCCCCCTTCCACAAACATTCAATCCCTCCAACACAGGTGAACCATGGCAGCCGTGTGTACCATCTACAAGATGCACTGCAGCAACTTACAATGTTCCTTTGGCAGCACCTTCCAAACCCATGACCCCTACCATCTAGAAGGACAAGAGCAGCAGATACCTGGAACCCCACTACCTGGAGATTCCCCTCCAAGTCACTCACCACCCTCACTTGGAAATATATCGCCGTTCCTTCATTGCCGCTAGGTCAAAATCCTCGAACTCCCTCCCTAACAGCACTGTGGGTGTACCTACACCTCAGGGGCTGCAGCAGTTCAAGGCAGCTCATCACCACCTCCTGAAGGGTAACTATGGATGTGCAAAAAATGCTGGCCTGCCCAGTAACACCCACATCTCGTAAATCAATGAAAAGAAAAGGTTGAACTGGTTGAGCCTATATATCCTGGAGTGCAGTAAAGTGAGAGTGATCTTAATGAAAACATATAAAATCCTGACAAGACTTGATAGAGTGGCTACCAGGAGGTTGGTTCACCTTGTGGGCAGCTAGAACAAGGGAACACAATTTAAAAATAGGAGAATCATAGAATCTGACAGTGCAGAAGAAGGCCATTCGGCCCATCAAATCTGCACAGGCCCTTGCTCCGATAGAGCCCATACCTATGCCCAAACCCCTGCTCCTATCCCTGTAACCCCATCTAACCTTTGGGCAATATTCACTGACCTGCACATCTTTGGACAGTGGGATGAAACCGCAGCACCCGGACGAAACCCACATAGCCACAGGGAGAATCTGCAGACTCCGCACAGACAGTCACCCAAGGTTGGAATTGAACCTGGGTCCCTGGCGTTGGGAGGCAGCAGAGGTAACAACTGTGCCACCGTGCCACCTGGTCTTCCTTTTGAACAGAGTCATAGTCTTTGAGTCAAAGATGTCTGCAGCACAGGAAAGGCCCTTTGGCCCATCGCATCTGCGCCGGTCAAAATCAACCAGCTAACTATACCAATTCCATTTTCCAGCACTTAACCCATAGCCTTATATGCCTGGGCATCGCAAATGCACATCTAAACACGTCTTAAATGTTATGAGGGTCTCTGCCTCCACCACCCTTTCAAACAGTGATTTCCAGACTCCCACCACCCTCTGGGCGAAAAAGTTTTCCCTCACATCCCCCTCTAAACCTCCTGCTCTTACCATAAACCTATGCTCCCTGGTCACTGATCCCTCCATCAAGGGGAAAGGTTTCTTCCTGTCCACCCTTTCTATGGAACTGGGACTAAATGCAGCTTTGGCAGAATGTTCCTTGCTGAGGCCCCTAATTGCAACAGTGTCCCGTTCGACAGTGTGGTTTTTCTCGGCACTGCGAGGGCTGGGAAAGACCTGGCGAAATGGGCTTGACACGAGACCACCCCCATAATGTAAGAAATAGTGCTATATCATTGTTTCATAGTCGGTAACGGATGATATACATAATATTAATTTAACAAGTAACAGCTCGTGGATTTGTCAAAATTTTGGAGGCTATATGAAATAAAATCAATCGTGGACCCCATATTTATTTGGGATCTCACATTCAGCAAAGTTTCAAATAAAACTGAACACCATCAAGAGAGGCAATGTAGGAATATGAAAATGAAAATGAAAATCGCTTTATTGTCACGAGTAGGCTTCAATGAAGTTACTGTGAAAAGCCCCTAGTCGCCACATTTCGGCGCCTGTCTGGGGAGGCTGGTACGGTAGAACGTAGAGCAGGAGGAGGCGGTTTCGGCCTTTGACCCTGCTTCACCATTCAATGAGTTCATGGTTGATCAGATTGTGGTCTTAACTCCAATTGTCTGTCTGCCCCACATAACCCTTGGCTCTCTTAATCGTCTGTAAAGATGTGAAGATGACAACGTTGGACTGGGGTGGGCACAGTAAGAAGTCTTACAATACCAGGTTAAAGTCCAACAGTTTTGTTTCGAATCACTATCTTTCGGAGAACAGCTCCTTCATCAGGTGAGTCTTTTATTAGTGTCTTCTTGGAGATCTTCTTGGAGATCCTCTCCACTTTGAGCCGGCAGTTTGCGGTGCCGATGGCAGCCATGATGTGGAGATGCCGGCGTTGAACTGGGGTGGGCACAGTAAGAAGTCTTACAACACCAGATTAAAGTCTAACAGGTTTGTTTCGAATCACTAGTTTTTGGAGCGCAGCTCCTTCCTCGCCTGAAGAAGGAGCTGCTCTTTGAAAGCTAGTGATTCGAAATAAACCTGTTGGATTTTAACCTGCTGTTGTAAGACTTCTTACTGCATCTATAAATAAAAATTGTCTAACTCTGCCTTGAATATATTGAATGACCCAGTCACTGCTCTTTGGAGAAGAAAATTCCACAGACCAACAACCTACAAATAAAAGTGATGAGATCCTGAAAGCAAAATTTAGGGAACTAGGAAGTAGATTTAAAAAAAAGACCCAGAAGACAGTAATCTCTGGATTACTTCAGGTGTCACATGCAAGTGAGTATACAAATAGGAGGTTAGTCGAGATGAATGTGTGGCTGGAGAGATGGTGCAGGAGAAAGGACTTTAGATTTCTGGGATATTGGGACTGTTTTGGGGCATGGTGGGACCTGCACAAGGCAGATGGGTTGCACCCGAACCGAAATGGGACCAGCGTCCTTGCAGGGAGGTTTGCTAGTGCTGTTGGGGAGGGTTTACACTCCCTTGGCAGGGGGTTGGGTTCCTGAAAGAAGGTTCAGTAGTGGGAGATGCACAGCCAAAATATGAAGAGACAGCAAGTGAGTCAGGAAGGCATAGAAGATATGGACCAACGAGTCACAAGAGAGTTTTGCAAGACTGGATGGTATTTATTTTAATGCAAGGAGTCTGACGAACAAGGCAGATGAGTTGAAGGCACAAATTAAAACGTTGGAGTATGATGTCACTGTGATATGTTTGAGAGAAGGGCAGGATTGGCAGCTCAATATTCCAGGATATAGGATCTTCAGGCGAGACAGGGAAAGAGCTAAAATAAGAAGGCGGTGACACAATTCTGATCAGGGAATCAATTACAGCAGTAAGGAGGATGACATCTTAGAAGGCTCTTCAAATGAAACCGTATAGGTAGAACATAAAAACCACAGAGGAGCAATCATATTGCGAGGAGTATTCTGTAGACCCCCTAATAGTCTGAGAGAAATAGTATAAAAGTAATAGTGTAGTAAGAGTGGGGGGATTTCAACTTCTCCAACATTAACTGGGGTAGTTGGCGTGAAAGGTTTAGAGGGAGCAGAATTCTTAAAATGCGCCCGGGAGAATTCTTAAGTCAGTAGGTAGAAGGTTCTACAAGAGAGAAATTAAGTCCCAGACTTAATTTTAGGCAACAAAGCCGGATAAGTGGTTGAAGTGTCAATAGGGAGCATTTTGAAGACAGTGATCAGAACTCAGTTAAATTCATGATTGTTATGGAAATGGACAAGGATAGGCCTGAAATCAAAGATCTAAGCTGAGGGAAGGCTGATTTTAATAAAATCAGATAGATATGATTTGGCCAGAGTGTACTGGGACACATTCAAGAAGGAAATAGGGAGAGTACAGGGCCAACATGTTCCAATCAAGAAAAAGGGACTAACAAATCCAGTGAACACTGGATAATGAGGAATCAACAGCATTGGATAAGGAGATAAGGGAGGCTTATGGCAGATAAAACAGCGGAGCTCTAGAAGCATGAAGAGGTGGTAGCGTTGTGGTATTGGCACTGGACTAGGTAACCAGAGACCCAGGATAATGCTCTGGGGACCCAGGTTCAAATCCCACCACTGCAGATGGTGAAATTTGAATTCAATAAAAATATGGAATTAAAAGTCTAATAGAACATACAGTGCCATTCGGCCCATCGAGTCTGCACCAACCCACTTAAGCCCTCACTTCCACCCTATCCCCGTAACTCAATAACCCTTCCTGACATTTTTGGTCACTATGGGCAATTTATCATGGCCAATCCACCTAACTTGCACATCTTTGGACTGTGGGAGGAAACCGGAGCACCCGGAGGAAACCCACGCAGACACGGAGAGAACGTGCAGACTCTGCACAGTGACCCAGTGGGGAATCGAACCTGGGACCCTGGTGCTGTGAAGCTATCCACTTGTGCTACTGTGCTGCCCCTGATGACCATAAAACCATTTTTGATTGTTGTAAAAACCCACCTGGTTCACTAATGCCCTTTAGGGAAGGACATCTGCCGTCCTTGGCCTACATGTGACTCCAGACCCACAGCAATGAGTTGACTCTTAACTGCCCCCAGGATTTGATCATAGAATTCCTAGAATTTACAGTGCAGAAGGAGGCCATTCGGCCCATCGAGTCTGCACCGGCTCTTGGAAAGAGCACCCTACCCAAGGTCAACACCTCCACCCTATCCCCATAACCCAGTGACCCCACCCAACACTAAGGGAAATTTTGGACACTAAGGGCAATTTATCATGGCCAATCCACCTAACCTGCACATCTTTGGACTGTGGGAGGAAACCGGAGCACCCGGAGGAAACCCACGCACACACGGGGAGGATGTGCAGACTCCGCACAGACAGTGACCCAAGCCAGAATCGAACCTGGGACCCTGGAGCTGTGAAGCCATTGTGCTATCCACAATGCTACCGTGCTGCATGGCAGCATTTAACTGCACAGTACCTGGCACCTGGCGGCCTGAGCTTTACATTAAATGTCACAGTCACCATCTTACCACATCGCGTCACCCATTTTGCAGTAACCGTGTGATGATGAGTAAGGTAGAAAACATTTTCTTTTTTGGAAAAAAATCATAGAACAAAGAACAGTACAGCACAGGAAGAGTTCAAGCCTGCGCCGAACATGAGGCCTGTCTAAACGAAAACCTTCTGCACTTCCAGGGTCCGTATCCCTCCATTCCCATCATACTCATGTATTTGTCAAGATGCCTCTTAAACGCTGGTATCGTACCTGCTTCCACCACCTTCCCTGGCAGCATGTTCCAGGCACTCACCATGGAACCATACACCATAGACAGGGCCGGCTCAAGGCACCGGCAACTCGGGCAGTCGCTAGGGGGCGCCAGAGATTCGGGTCCCGCGCATGCGCAGTTGGGCCGGTGCCAACCAGCACATGCGCGGTGGCCGCACTCCCCCAGGGCGGCCCCCCCCTGGTCCGCCCCCCCGCTCGGTCCGCTCCCCCCCCCCCCCGCCTCGGGTCCGTCCCCCCGCACCCCCCCTGGGTCTGACCCCCCCCCCCCCGCCCCGCCCCCCCTCGGGCCCGCCCCCCCCCCTCGGGCCCGCCCCCCCCCCCCGGGCCCGCCCCCCCCCTCGGTCCGCTCCCCCCCTCGGGTCCGCTCCCCCCCCCCACTGATGGACTGATCTGATCTCTTCACACACCTTCTCTATTGAGTAGTACTACACTCCTCTATGCTTCACCCGATGCCTGTGTCTATGTATTTACATTGTGTATTTTATGTTTGTCCTATGTATTTTCTTTTCATGTACGGAATGATCTGTGAACTATACGCAGAACATTACTTTTCACTGTACCTCAGTACATGTGATAATAAAAAATCCAATACAATACAATCCACCACCCGCTGTGTAAAAAGAAACTGCCTCGCACATCTCCTTTAAACTTTGCCCCTTGCACCTCAAACCTATGTCTCGTGGTAATTGACTTTTCCACCCTGGGATAATGTTTCTGACTATCTATGGGTGAATTTAATCTACATGAAGATTGGGCAGATTAATTGGCAAAGACATCCTGGAAGATGAGTTAATAGATTGTTTATCGAGACATGTCAGAGCCAATCAGAAAACAGGCTATTCTATATCTGATAATGGGCAATGAGACTGGACTAATTAATGAACTCAAGGGAACGGCAACCCTACTTAGCATAATTGAATTTTGCATTCAGTTTGAGAGAGAGCAGAATGGGTGTAAGACTATTGATTTGGACTTAAATAAGTGTATGAAGGGGCAGCACAGTGGTGCAGTGGTTAGCACTGCAGTCTCATGGCGTTGAGGTCCCAGGTTCGATCCCGGCTCTGGGTCACTGTCCGTGTGGAGTTTGCATATTCTCCCCGTGTTTGCGTGGGTTTCGCCCCCACAACCCAAAGATGTGCAGGGTAGGTGGATTGAACATGCTACACTGCCCCTTAATTGGAAAAAATGAATTGGGTACTCTAAATTCATATTTAAAAAAAAATAAGTGTACAAAGACAGAGCCTGCTAAAGGGAACTGGGAAATTAGATTAAGGTGTAGGTCAGTAGAGATGCAGTGAGCAGACATTTGGGGAGGTATTTCGTAATGCTCAGCGAAGATGCATTCCAACGAGAAAGAAAGATTCTAGGGGAAGGTTGTATCATCCATGACTAGGAAAGTTAAAGATAATGTCAAATTAAGCGAATAGTGTACAATTTCACAAAGATTAATGGTAGCATAGAAGATTGAACTCAATGTAACAAACAGAAAAGAATGGCTAAGACAATGAGTGAGAAATTAGACTATGCGAGACAGCTAGCTAGAAATATAAAAATAGATAGTGAGAGTTTCTGCAGGTATCTTAAAATGTAAAGAGCAAGTGAAGTGAACATTGATTCTCCACAAAGCTGTCTGGGGAAATAATAATGTAAAATAAAGAAATGGCGGATGAACTGAACAGATATTTTGGTTATGACTTCACTGTACAAGATACAAAAATGTCATGTGGCATACATCTTCATCAAGGGTAAGCAGCAAGCAGTACTTTTAAGGTTATAAATTGATCTTAAAAGTTCTGCTGACAGTCACAGACTGTCCCTGTTTCCTTTTCATGGTTTAGGATGTCACTACGCTGGCTGTATTGAATTACAGCCTTGTATCTCATAACCAGCCTGTTGTCAGGCAAGTCAACCTGTCCCATGTCGGTGCTGAAGTGCTTCTTTTTAATCTAATCAAGTGTCGTGTTCATTCATTTACGTCTTTCCTGACGTGCCATATTTGTATTAAGTAACAATTTAATTTGTTTGCATTCCCTACTTTCTCCATTCCTCTCTAGAGGGCCAGATGTCTCCCCAAATGTCTGCTCACTGCATCCCTACTGACTTATACCTTAACCTCACTCAGTTAATTGATCAGATTCCCATCTGGAGTGCTGTGTTCAGTTCTGGGCACCCCACCTTCGAAGGCCTATATTAGTCTCGGTGGGAGAGAATCGTAGATTCATCTGAATGATACTGGGGGCTCCGCGAGTTCAATTATGAGACCAGATTCCACAGAGTAGGGTTGTATTCACTCGAACGTAGAATGTCAGTGCCTTGTCAATTACAATGTTAGGCTTTGTTAATGTCAATTACATTACTATAGAACATAGAACAGTACAGCACAGAACAGGCCCTTCGGCCCTCGATGTTGTGCCGAGCAATGATCACCCTACTTAAACCCACGTAACCCGTATACCCGTAACCCAACAATCCCCCCATTAACCTTACACTACGGGTAATTTAGCATGGCCAATCCACCTAACCCGCACATCTTTGGACTGTGGGAGGAAACCGGAGCACCCGGAGGAAACCCACGCACACACGGGGAGGACGTGCAGACTCCACACAGACAGTGACCCAGCCGGGAATCGAACCTGGAACCCTGGAGCTGTGAAGCATTGATGCTAACCACCATGCTACCGTGAGGCCCTAAGTCTATGTCTATGTCTAAGAGGAACAGGTGATGGGTATTGATAGTCATTGAGCACGTATAAATAGGGGATAACTGGGGCACTGGGTTGTGTGGGAGAAGAGCTGTGAGATTGAACAAAGGGAAGCTCGGTGTCTTGGTTCCAGCTTCGCAAACTGGCTTAAATCTATTCACACAGGTGAAGGGTGATCCAGTTGAGATGTTTAACCAATGAGCCAACTTTTAAAAAGCATTTTTTGACAGGATAAAGAGGGAATTTCACCTGCTGCAGGAGTAGAACAAAATGATGGAAATAAAACGAGGGCCAAGCCATCAGGGTTTATTTCAAGAAATGGTTCTTCAAACAAAGGTCAGCGGAATTCTGGAACTCTCTCTCTCTCTCCAAAAACTATTCAAGATATGTCAATTCAAAATGTCAAAAGTTGAGATTAGTAGACTTTTTTCAGGAAATGAAAGGATGTCCAACCAAGGGAGATCGATTGAGTTGAGATACAGATTAGCAATGATCGAATTGAATGGTGAAATACGATCGAGGGACTGAATGGTCTATTGCTATTCATACATGAGAGCTTAACCTTCCCACGGGATAGTTAATGTTCACCTAAACAGGCGGACAAGCTTTAATTCAGTGTCTCACTGAAGGTAAGCATTCATACATTTCTGATGAATTTTATTTTCCATTTCTAAATTTTGGATAACTCTTTCAAAGAGCCGCTAGAGGTATGATGAGCTGGTTGGCCTCTCTTGGTGCTGTGTGAGTCTACTAGCAAGCAGTTGTTAAATAACATATATTCTCACATGGCAAATTTCACTAACTAGCTCCTTGAAAGAAAAGTGACAAATGCTCATAATTTCTCTACTAAATTGCTGTGTTTCTGTTTTAGTGATCTTTTTTTCCGCATGCCGATTCTTTCAGCCTTGCACATATCACCGCTGCAGAGGCACAGCTCCCGAAGGTTCGATATCGATTCTGTTTTTGAGCAATTCAACACAGTCAGCCGTGCCAGAAGCAGTCAAGGCTGCTCGCCTGACGACTCAATCTAAAAAAAAGGAGCCGTCGGTCTTTGGGATAAACCAAACCCATCTCACAGCTCTTGTTGAGATTTAACCAATGCTGTTCACGTCTTGTCTTGAACCTGTAACCCTGGAGACAACTGACCAAAAAGTGTGATGTTTGTATGGATTCTGGCCAGGGTGGAGGGACTTATCTGCAGCTAACTTTTCAACTATTTGAGGAAAATGGGGAGGGACGGTGAGGAGGTGCATTAGATTTACTAACCCCACCCCTTCTCCATGTGGGAACATACTTGTTGGCTGGACTGGCCATGCTAAATTGCCCCTCAATGTCCACAAGGTTAGGTGGGGATAGGTTGTGGGCCTCGGCTCTTTTAGAGGGTCGGGTCAGAGTTAATGGGCCAAATGGCCTCCTTCTGCACTCTAGGGATTCTATGAAATTTTTTCTGAGCCTGCAATATCTCCTCCTCGACTGCCTCCAACTATTTGAGTGGACCGTGATATAAATAGATTTCATAAAATTTACATGGAATTTACAGTGCAGAAGGAGGCCATTCGGCCCATCGAGTCTGCACTGGCCCTTGGAAAGAGCATCCTACTCAAGCCCACACCTCCACCCTATGCCCGTAACCCAATAACCCCACTAACCTTTTTTTTTTCAACATTAAGGGCAATTTATCATGGCCAATCCACCTAACCTGCACATCTTTGGACTGTGGGAGGAAACCGGAGCACCCGGAGGAAACCCCGCAGACACTGGGAGAACGTGCAGACTCAGCACAGACAGTGACCCAAGCCGGGAATCAAACCTGGGACCCTGGAGCTGTGAAGCAACTGTGCTGACCACTGTTCTACCGTGCTGCCTGAGTAGCTCATCGATTCACATCGCGTCTTGTGTCTATGCAGGCTACTTTCAGCAAGGTTGAAGAAGTGTGAAAAATAAGAATGTCTGGTTTGTGTTACAGCAGAGTTCTGTTGTTCCGGTTTCCAGCCAGTTACATCAGTGCGAGCTGGGCAGAATGAATGGAACCAGCATAAATAATTGGCGAATACCTTGGATTACGCTGAGCTTTCTGCCGGTTCAAGCATCACTTTCTGCCGATCAGGTCAGCTGACAAAACCAGCCACACCCAGTTCGAACGTGTGACCGTTTCTGCTACTTCGGGAAGATTTTTCAAACTGCTCAATTTCTTTGAGGCGTGGGCTCTGGTGGACATGTTTTTTTAAAAAAATTTTAACATAAAAAATATTTAATTTACTACAAAACTGGCGAGGGTACATCAAATGACACTTTTAAGTGGTTCAATGTAATTGCTTTAAAGTCACTTTCAGTGATTTTAATCCTCACAGTGGGAGGACTGGAAACCCTTCTTAGAATACGTATTTTTTTTTGCGATAACCACATTTTCAGCCATGCGAGTAAAGCAGCACCAGATTACCACTCTTAAATACCTCAAAGAAAAAGTACTGGAACAATTGTGTTCTGTAACGCTGCCTGATCGCAGTGGACCATTGGCGATTTCGGCCGGAATTCTATGGTCGCCCGCTGATGGTGGGAATCTCTGGTCCCACTGGCAGTGTACCCCCTGCCCATGGGATTCCCGACATCGTAGAGAGGCTTCAATGGGAAACCCCATTGGGCAGCAGTGGGAACGTTTGTAATGGCATGAATGTAGGTTAGTGGAGGATCATTCAGATCAAATATTGGGAACTATGGGCTGATTTTCAGCCTGCAATCGCCGTCAGAGAGAACAGCGCATGGGCGGGGGAAGAAATCCAGAGAATATCGGGTATCGCAATTCTCTCTGGAGACATCACGTCTAACGATTTTTTTCCCTCCCGACGGAAACGTCACGAGGTTCACGCCCACAAAGGGTGGGAATCTCACTTAAAGGAATTATAATAAATGTTTATATTATTAATGAGCCGCCTCGCCACATGACACCCCCCCTCCCAACTAAATGCTCATACCTCACTGGCATGACATAACACTGGATGGTTTATAACAGCTGTTTCAATACAGGATTCAGTTGAGGAGATTGCCCCAGGGGCGCAATGGTAAGTATAGTCCCGAGGGGGAGAGTCGTGTGCCTGAACAGTGCCCTGGCACAAGTATACACTGCAAGGGGGCAGTGCCGGGGGCTGGTCCTCATTGCAGCCCTACGGCAGGGGTGGCTTCCATTTATCTGTTGGGGGGGGGGGGGGCGGGGGGCGCAGCCACTGAGGGGGGAGTGCCGGTGATACCTCTGCAGTGGTGGGTGGACTTGCGAGGTTGGAAATACAGCAGGAACTTGGATACTGTTTTCACGAGTGTTGGGTTCATCTCCAACCTGTACATGGCATTGGAGGTCCATTAATGGCCTCGCAGAGCTGGCAACAGTGACTTAATGGCACCATCACATCATCTTATACACATTGAACAATACAATTTATAATGTATTTCTAAACACTTAGATCAGTCTCGTCAAAACAACACAACAGTCCATTAGTCACATCACGCCTATGGCCAAAACCTAACCACTGTCGGTTGACATACATCAGTGTCCCATATCGTCAAATTACTCTGGGCTGTTTGATGGCCTAAGTTAATTGCTGTCAATTTTCCCTGCATCAGCTTGGTTAATGGAAAGATTTTCCACAGATATAAGTGCTTAGATCAAATGTTTGCAGAGTAATGTACCACACCCAGCACAATTATTGTACATCCCAATGATTAATCGGGTTAAAAGGTGATCGGTTATTCAACCTCTGACAGCAGCTGTTATCCAATATGCAACATGTTCCTCAGCCAAGATCCTCTAAATCATTTTTGTTGTGCATGGTGTATTGATTTTAATGCAGGGCGCCTTCAATTCATTTCGAGCAGATGCGCTCATGTAGTATCTTAAAGGGGGCACCTTGTAAGCGGTACATTCAGGATACCTGTGTAGCCAGGCACACACATAGGCATCCTTACTACCTGTTATTCTGTACATAATATACTGCTGGCTACTCTTTATGCTCCATGCAGCATGGTTATCACTATCCTTTCCCCTATATCTTCTCCATAGGAAGTTCTTTACGATCATGGATAACCAGTCCATTTCAATGCATTCTGAGAGAGCAATGATAGGCCTAATGCATGATCTGCAGACTGCTTGAAGGGCCGTGAGTTTGGAGGTCTGTGAAGTGCGCCCGACACCTCGGCTTCACGTCTGGGCTCCCACCAAAGTCTGCCGATATGTTTGGTGCCTTTCCATGTAAACCAGCTCGATACTGTCAGTCACAAGTCATGAATCGGTGGGAATGTTTGATCTTTTCAGAGATGTGTTGTGGACACCCGTGAAGTGTTTCCGATGTCCTCCTGGGAGTCAGTGGGAGGCAATGGTGTAGTGTCAATGCCACTGGATGAGTAATCCCAAGACCCAGGTTCGAATCCCAACACTGCAGACGTTGAAACATGAATTCAATAAAAAAATCTGACCAATTAAAAGTCTAATGCTGACCATGACCTCACGGTAGCATGGTGGTTAGCATCAATGCTTCACAGCTCCAGGGTCCCAGGTTCGATTCCCGGCTGGGTCACTGTCTGTGTGGAGTCTGCACGTCCTCCCTGTGTGTGCGTGGGTTTCCTCCGGGTGCTCCGGTTTCCTCCCACAGTCCAAAGATGTGCGGGGTTAGGTGGATTGGCCATGCTAAATTGCCCGTAGTGTAAGGTTAATGGGGGGATTGTTGGGTTACGGGTATACGGGTTACGTGGGTTTAAGTAGGGTGATCATTGCTCGGCACAACATCGAGGGCCGAAGGGCCTGTTCTGTGCTGTACTGTTCTATATCTATATGAAACCATTGTCGATTATTACAAAATAAACATCTGATTCACTCATACCCTTCAGGGAAGAAATCTGCCAACCTTACCCTTCTGGCCTACATGGGACTTCAGGCCGACAGAAATGTGGTTGACTCTTAAGAGACCTCAATTCAAGGGTAATGAGGGATGGGCAATAAACCCCGGCCCAGCAAGTGACGCTCACACCCCATGAATGAAAAATTAAAAAAAATAAAAGTCTACTACTGCGTCTGAATTCTGGTGTCACCACAGTGTTTTAAAAAGCGAGAGGCGAGCTGGGTGTTTCAGTGATTAACACAGAGAGAGGTGAGCCGGGAGTTTCAGTGTATAAAACAGTGAGAGGGGAGCCGGGAGTTTCAGTGTTTAAAACAGCGAGAGGAGAGCCGAGAGTTTCAGTGTTTAAAACAGGGAGAGGAGAGCCGGAAGTTTCAGTGTTTAAAACAGCGAGAGGAGAGCCGGGAGTTTCAGTGTGTAAAACAGCGAGAGGAGAGCCGGGAGTTTCAGTGTAAAACAGCGAGAGGAGAGCCGGGAGTTTCAGTGTAAAACAGCGAGAGGAGAGCCGGGGGTTTCAGTGTAAAACAGCGAGAGGAGAGCCGGGGGTTTCAGTGTTTAAAACAGCGAGAGGAGAGCCGGGAGTTTCAGTGTTTAAAACAGTGAGAGGAGAGCCGGGAGTTTCAGTGTAAAACAGCGAGAGGTGAGCCGGGAGTTTCAGTGTGTAAAACAGCGAGAGGAGAGCCGGGAGTTTCAGTGTTTAAAACAGCGAGAGGAGAGCCGGGGGTTTCAGTGTAAAACAGCGAGAGGAGAGCCGGGAGTTTCAGTGTTTAAAACAGCGAGAGGAGAGCCGGGAGTTTCAGTGTTTAAAACAGCGAGAGGAGAGCCGGGAGTTTCAGTGTTTAAAACAGCGAGAGGAGAGCCGGGAGTTTGTGTTTAAAACAGAGAGAGGAGAGCCGGGAGTTTCAGTGTTTAAAACAGCGAGAGGAGAGCCGGGAGTTTCAGTGTTTAAAACAGCAAGAGGAGAGCCGGGTGTTTCAGCGTTTAAAACAGCGAGAGGAGAGCCGGGGGTTTCAGTGTTTAAAACAGCGAGAGGAGAGCCGGGAGTTTCAGTGTTTAAACCAGCGAGAGGAGAGCCGGGAGTTTCAGTGTTTAAAACAGCGAGAGGAGAGCCGGGAGTTTCAGTGTTTAAACCAGCGAGAGGAGAGCCGGGAGTTTCAGTGTTTAAAACAGCGAGAGGAGAGCCGGGAGTTTCAGTGTTTAAAACAGCGAGAGGAGAGCCGGGGGTTTCAGTGTTTAAAACAGCGAGAGGAGAGCCGGGAGTTTCAGTGTTTAAAACAGCGAGAGGAGAGCCGGGAGTTTCAGTGTTTAAACCAGCGAGAGGAGAGCCGGGAGTTTCAGTGTAAAACAGCGAGAGGAGAGCCGGGAGTTTCAGTGTTTAAAACAGAGAGAGGAGAGCCGGGAGTTTCAGTGTTTAAACCAGCGAGAGGAGAGCCGGGAGTTTCAGTGTTTAAAACAGCGAGAGGAGAGCCGGGAGTTTCAGTGTTTAAAACAGCGAGAGGAGAGCCGGGAGTTTCAGTGTTTAAAACAGCGAGAGGAGAGCCGGGAGTTTCAGTATTTAAAACAGGGAGAGGGGAGCCGGGAGTTTCAATGTAAAACAGCGAGAGGAGAGCCGGGGGTTTCAGTGTTTAAAACAGCGAGAGGAGAGCCGGGAGTTTCAGTGTTTAAAACAGCAAGAGGAGAGCCGGGAGTTTCAGTGTAAAACAGCGAGAGGTGAGCCGGGAGTTTCAGTGTGTAAAACAGCGAGAGGAGAGCCGGGAGTTTCAGTGTTTAAAACAGCGAGAGGAGAGCCGGGAGTTTCAGTGTAAAACAGCGAGAGGTGAGCCGGGAGTTTCAGTGTGTAAAACAGCGAGAGGAGAGCCGGGAGTTTCAGTGTTTAAAACAGCGAGATGAGAGCCGGGGGTTTCAGTGTAAAACAGCGAGAGGAGAGCCGGGAGTTTCAGTGTTTAAAACAGCGAGAGGAGAGCCGGGAGTTTCAGTATTTAAAACAGCGAGAGGAGAGCCGGGAGTTTCAGTGTTTAAAACAGCGAGAGGAGAGCCGGGAGTTTGTGTTTAAAACAGAGAGAGGAGAGCCGGGAGTTTCAGTGTTTAAAACAGCGAGAGGAGAGCCGGGAGTTTCAGTGTTTAAAACAGCGAGAGGAGAGCCGGGTGTTTCAGCGTTTAAAACAGCGAGAGGAGAGCCGGGGGTTTCAGTGTTTAAAACAGCGAGAGGAGAGCCGGGAGTTTCAGTGTGTAAAACAGCGAGAGGAGAGCCGGGAGTTTCAGTGTAAAACAGCGAGAGGAGAGCCGGGAGTTTCAGTGTAAAACAGCGAGAGGAGAGCCGGGGGTTTCAGTGTAAAACAGCGAGAGGAGAGCCGGGGGTTTCAGTGTTTAAAACAGCGAGAGGAGAGCCGGGAGTTTCAGTGTTTAAAACAGCGAGAGGAGAGCCGGGAGTTTCAGTGTAAAACAGCGAGAGGTGAGCCGGGAGTTTCAGTGTGTAAAACAGCGAGAGGAGAGCCGGGAGTTTCAGTGTTTAAAACAGCGAGAGGAGAGCCGGGGGTTTCAGTGTAAAACAGCGAGAGGAGAGCCAGGAGTTTCAGTGTTTAAAACAGCGAGAGGAGAGCCGGGAGTTTCAGTGTTTAAAACAGCGAGAGGAGAGCCGGGAGTTTCAGTGTTTAAAACAGCGAGAGGAGAGCCGGGAGTTTGTGTTTAAAACAGAGAGAGGAGAGCCGGGAGTTTCAGTGTTTAAAACAGCGAGAGGAGAGCCGGGAGTTTCAGTGTTTAAAACAGCAAGAGGAGAGCCGGGTGTTTCAG
Organism: Scyliorhinus canicula; assembly: GCF_902713615.1. Lineage (NCBI taxonomy): Eukaryota > Metazoa > Chordata > Chondrichthyes > Carcharhiniformes > Scyliorhinidae > Scyliorhinus > Scyliorhinus canicula. The sequence continues at coordinate 19,880,015 of NC_052152.1, read as the reverse complement.
CGTTTAAAACAGCGAGAGGAGAGCCGGGGGTTTCAGTGTTTAAAACAGCGAGAGGAGAGCCGGGAGTTTCAGTGTTTAAACCAGCGAGAGGAGAGCCGGGAGTTTCAGTGTTTAAAACAGCGAGAGGAGAGCCGGGAGTTTCAGTGTTTAAACCAGCGAGAGGAGAGCCGGGAGTTTCAGTGTTTAAAACAGCGAGAGGAGAGCCGGGAGTTTCAGTGTTTAAAACAGCGAGAGGAGAGCCGGGGGTTTCAGTGTTTAAAACAGCGAGAGGAGAGCCGGGGGTTTCAGTGTTTAAAACAGCGAGAGGAGAGCCGGGAGTTTCAGTGTTTAAACCAGCGAGAGGAGAGCCGGGAGTTTCAGTGTAAAACAGCGAGAGGAGTGCCGGGAGTTTCAGTGTTTAAAACAGAGAGAGGAGAGCCGGGAGTTTCAGTGTTTAAACCAGCGAGAGGAGAGCCGGGAGTTTCAGTGTTTAAAACAGCGAGAGGAGAGCCGGGGGTTTCAGTGTTTAAACCAGCGAGAGGAGAGCCGGGAGTTTCAGTGTTTAAAACAGTGAGAGGAGAGCCGGGAGTTTCAGTGTTTAAAACAGCGAGAGGAGAGCCGGGAGTTTCAGTGTTTAAAACAGCGAGAGGAGAGCCGGGAGTTTCAGTATTTAAAACAGGGAGAGGAGAGCCGGGAGTTTCAATGTAAAACAGCGAGAGGAGAGCCGGGGGTTTCAGTGTTTAAAACAGCGAGAGGAGAGCCGGGAGTTTCAGTGTTTAAAACAGCGAGAGGAGAGCCGGGAGTTTCAGTGTAAAACAGCGAGAGGTGAGCCGGGAGTTTCAGTGTGTAAAACAGCGAGAGGAGAGCCGGGAGTTTCAGTGTTTAAAACAGCGAGAGGAGAGCCGGGGGTTTCAGTGTAAAACAGCGAGAGGAGAGCCGGGAGTTTCAGTGTTTAAAACAGCGAGAGGAGAGCCGGGAGTTTCAGTGTAAAACAGCGAGAGGTGAGCCGGGAGTTTCAGTGTGTAAAACAGCGAGAGGAGAGCCGGGAGTTTCAGTGTTTAAAACAGCGAGAGGAGAGCCGGGGGTTTCAGTGTAAAACAGCGAGAGGAGAGACGGGAGTTTCAGTGTTTAAAACAGCGAGAGGAGAGCCGGGAGTTTCAGTATTTAAAACAGCGAGAGGAGAGCCGGGAGTTTCAGTGTTTAAAACAGCGAGAGGAGAGCCGGGAGTTTGTGTTTAAAACAGAGAGAGGAGAGCCGGGAGTTTCAGTGTTTAAAACAGCGAGAGGAGAGCCGGGAGTTTCAGTGTTTAAAACAGCGAGAGGAGAGCCGGGTGTTTCAGCGTTTAAAACAGCGAGAGGAGAGCCGGGGGTTTCAGTGTTTAAAACAGCGAGAGGAGAGCCGGGAGTTTCAGTGTTTAAACCAGCGAGAGGAGAGCCGGGAGTTTCAGTGTTTAAAACAGCGAGAGGAGAGCCGGGAGTTTCAGTGTTTAAACCAGCGAGAGGAGGGCCGGGAGTTTCAGTGTTTAAAACAGCGAGAGGAGAGCCGGGAGTTTCAGTGTTTAAAACAGCGAGAGGAGAGCCGGGGGTTTCAGTGTTTAAAACAGCGAGAGGAGAGCCGGGAGTTTCAGTGTTTAAAACAGCGAGAGGAGAGCCGGGAGTTTCAGTGTTTAAACCAGCGAGAGGAGAGCCGGGAGTTTCAGTGTAAAACAGCGAGAGGAGAGCCGGGAGTTTCAGTGTTTAAAACAGAGAGAGGAGAGCCGGGAGTTTCAGTGTTTAAACCAGCGAGAGGAGAGCCGGGAGTTTCAGTGTTTAAAACAGCGAGAGGAGAGCCGGGAGTTTCAGTGTTTAAAACAGCGAGAGGAGAGCCGGGAGTTTCAGTGTTTAAAACAGCGAGAGGAGAGCCGGGAGTTTCAGTATTTAAAACAGGGAGAGGAGAGCCGGGAGTTTCAATGTAAAACAGCGAGAGGAGAGCCGGGGGTTTCAGTGTAAAACAGCGAGAGGAGAGCCGGGAGTTTCAGTATTTAAAACAGGGAGAGGAGAGCCGGGAGTTTCAGTGTAAAACAGTGAGAGGAGAGCCGGGAGTTTCAGTGTTTAAAACAACGAGAGGAGAGCCGGGTGTTACAGTGTTTAAAACAGCGAGAGGAGAGCCGGGTGTTACAGTGTTTAAAACAGCGAGAGGAGAGCCGGGAGTTTCAGTGTTTAAAACAGTGAGTGGAGAGCCGGGAGTTTTAGTGTTTAAAACAGCGAGAGGACAGCCGGGAGCAGGGAGGAGCGGACCTGCGTGGGACACTGCGCTGCGGGGAGGAGCGTACCTGCGCGGGACACTGCGCTGCAGGGAGGAGCGGACCTGCGCGGGGCACTGCGCTGCGGGGAGGAGCGGACCTGCGCGGGACACTGCGCTGCAGGGGAGGGCGGACCTGCGCGGGACACTGCGCTGTGGGGAGTAGCGGACCTGCACGGGACACTGCGCTGCAGGGGAGGGGCGGGCCTGCACAGGACACTGCGCTGCAGGGGAGGGGCAGACCTGCGCGGGACACTGCGCTGCAGGGAGGAGCGGACCTGCTCGGGACACTGCGCTGCAGGGGAGGGGCGGACCTGCGTGGGACACTGCGCTGTGGGGAGTAGCGGACCTGCACGGGACACTGCGCTGCAGGGGAGGGGCGGGCCTGCGCAGGACACTGCGCTGCAGGGGAGGGGCAGACCTGCGCGGGACACTGCGCTGCAGGGAGGAGCGGACCTGCTCGGGACTCTGCGCTGTGGGGAGTGGCGGACCTGCGCGGAACACTGCGCTGCGGGGAGGGGCGGGCCTGCGTGGGACACTGCGCTGCAAGGGAGGGGTGGACCTGCGCGGGACACTGCGCTGCGGGGAGGAGCGGACCTGCGCGGGACACTGCGCTGCAGGGAGGGGCGGACCTGCGCGGGACACTGCGCTGCAGGGGAGGGGCGGACCTGCGCGGGACACTGCGCTGCGGGGAGGGGCGGGCCTGCGTGGGACACTGCGCTGCGGGGAGGGGCGGACCTGCGCGGGACACTGCGCTGCGGGGAGGGGCGGGCCTGCGTGGGACACTGCGCTGCGGCGAGGGGCGGGCCTGCGTGGGACACTGCGCTGCGGGGAGGGGCGGACCTGCGCGTGGCACTGTGCTGCGGGGAGGGGCGGACCTGGGCGGGACACTGCGCTGCAGGGGAGGGGCGGACCTGCGCAGGGCAATGCTCTGCAGGGAGGGGCGGACCTGCGCGGGACACTGCGCTGCGGGGAGGGGCGGACCTGCGCGGGACACTGCGCTGCAGGGGAGGGGAGGACCTGCGTGGGACACTGCGCTGCGGGGAGGAGCGTACCTGCGCGGGACACTGCGCCGCAGGGAGGAGCGTACCTGCGCGGGACACTGCGCTGCAGGGAGGAGCGTACCTGCGTGGGACACTGCGCTGCAGGGAGGACCGGAACTGCGCGGGGCACTGCGCTGTGGGGAGGGGCGGACCTGCGCGGGACATTGCGCTCCGGGGAGGAGCGGACCTGCGCTGGACACTGCGCTGCGGGGAGGAGCGGACCTGCGCTGGACACTGCGCTGCAGGGAGGGGTGGACCTGCGCTGGACACTGCACTGCGGGGAGTGGCGGATCTGCGCGGGACACTGCGCTGCAGGGAGAGGCGGACCTGCGCGGGACACTGCGCTGCAGGGAGGAGCGGACCTGCGCAGGACACTGCGCTGTGGGGAGGAGCGGACCTGCGCAGGGCACTGCTCTGCAGGGAGGGGCGGACCTGCGCGGGACACTGCGCTGCTGGGGAGGGGCGGACCTGCGCGGGACACTGCGCTGCAGGGGAGGGGCGGACCTGCGCGGGACACTGCGCTGTGGGGAGGAGCGGACATGCGCAGGGCACTGCGCTGTGGGGAGGAGCGGACCTGCGCAGGGCACTGCGCTGCAGGGAGGGGCGGACCTGCGCGGGACACTGCGCTGCTGGGGAGGGGCGGACCTGCGCGGGACACTGCGCTGCAGGGAGGGGCGGACCTGCGCGGGACACTGCGCTGTGGGGTGGAGCGGACCTGCGCGGGACACTGCGCTGTGGGGTGGAGTGGACCTGCGCCGGACATTGCGCTGCGGGGAGGGGCGGGCCAGCGTGGGACACTGCGCTGCGGGGAGGGGCGGGCCTGCGTGGGACACTGCACTGCAGGGAGAAGCGGACCTGCGCGGGACACTGCGCTACGGGGAGGGACGGACCTGCGCGGGACACTGTGCTGCGGGGAGGGGCGGACCTGCGCGGGACACTGCGCTGCAGGAAGGAAGGGACCTGCGCAGGACACTGCGCTGCGGGGAGGGGCGGATCTGCGCGGGGCACTGCGCTGCGGGGAGGAGCGGACCTGCGCTGGACTCTGCGCTGCGGGGAGGTGCGGACCTGCGCGGGACACTGCGCTGCAGGGGAGGGGCGGACCTGCGCAGGGCACTGCGCTGCGGGGAGGGGCGGACCTGCGCGGGACACTGCGCTGCGGGGAGGGGTGGACCTGCGCGGGACACTGCGCTGCGGGGAGGGGCAGACCTGCGGAGGACACTGCGCTGCAGGGGAGGGGCGGACCTGCGCGGGACACTGCGCTGCGGGGAGGAGCGGACATGCGCAGGGCACTGCGCTGTGGGGTGGAGCGGACCTGCGCAGGGCACTGCGCTGCAGGGAGGGGCGGACCTGCGCGGGACACAGCGCTGCTGGGGAGGGGCGGACCTGCGCGGGACACTGCGCTGCTGGGGAGGGGCGGACCTGCGCGGGACACTGCGCTGCAGGGGAGGGGCGGACCTGCGCGGGACACTGCGCTGTGGGGTGGTGCGGACCTGCGCGGGACACTGCGCTGTGGGGTGGAGCGGACCTGCGCGGGACACTGCGCTGTGGGGTGGAGCGGACCTGCGCGGGACACTGCGCTGCGGGGAGGGGCGGGCCTGCGTGGGACACTGTGCTGCGGGGAGGGGCGGGCCTGCGTGGGATACTGCGCTACGGGGAGGGACGGACCTGCGCGGGACACTGCGCTGCAGGAAGGAAGGGACCTGCGCAGGACACTGCGCTGCAGGGGAGGGGCGGACCTGCGCGGGACACTGCGCTGCGGGGAGGGGCGGACCTGCGCAGGACACTGCGCTGCAGGGGTGGAACGGACCTGCGCGGGACACTGCGCTGCGGGGAGGGGTGGACCTGCGCAGGACACTGCGCTGCAGGGGAGGGGCGGACCTGCGCGGGACACTGCCCTGTGGGGAGGAGCGGACCTGCGCGGGACACTTCGCTGCGGGGAGGGGCGGACCTGCGCGGAATACTGCGCTGCGGGGAGGAGCGGACCTGCGCGGGACACTGCGCTGCGGGGAGGAGCGGACCTGCGCGGGACACTGCGCTGCGGGGAGGAGCGGACCTGCGCGGGACACTGCGCTGCGGGGAGGAGCGGACCTGCGCGGGGCACTGCGCTGCGGGGAGGAGCGGACCTGCGCGGGACACTGCGCTGCGGGGAGGAGCGGACCTGCGCGGGACACTGCGCTGCGGGGAGGGGCGGACCTGCGCGGGACACTGCGCTGCGGGGAGGGGCGGACCTGCGCGGAATACTGCGCTGTAGGTAGCACAGCTGCTTGTCTGTTTGTTTATTTCAAATTGAAAAAAACGGTAAAATTACGTCACACTGTGAGCTGATTGGCTGAAAGGCAGACTGGGCTAAATTTGAATATTTGTTGAATTACTCATTTTAATTTGATTTAAATTACTATTTTTAAATTGATTTGAATTACTATTTTAAAATTTGGCTTAAATTACTAATTTAAAGTTGATTTGAATTACATTTTTAAAATTTTTAAACCTCACTTAAAGAACTATTTTGGTTTAAGAAAGCAAATGGAGTTTTGTCCTTCATTGCCAGAGGGATGGAGTTTAAGACTAGGGAGGTTATGCTGCAATTGTATAAGGTGTTAGTGAGGCCACCCCTGGAGTATTGTGTTCAGTTTTGTTCTCCTTACCTGAGAAAGGACGTACTGGCACTGGAGGGTGTGCAGAGGAGATTCACTAAATTAATCCCAGATCTGAAGCGGTTGGATTACGAGGGGAGGTTGAGTAGACTGGGACTGTACTCGTTGGAATATAGAAGAATCCGGGGGGATCTTCTAGTAACATATAAAGTTATGAAGGGAATAGATAGGATAGATGCGGGCAGGTTGTTTCCACTGGCGGGTGAAAGCAGACTAGGGGGCATAGCCTCAAAATAAGGGGAAGTAGATTTAGGACTGAGTTTAGGAGGAACTTCTTCACCCAAAGGGTTGTGAATCTATGGAATTCCTTGCCCAGTAAATCAGTTGAGGCTCCTTCATTAAATGTTTTTAAGATAAAGATAGATAGTTTTTTGAAGAATAAAGGGATTGAGGGTTATGGTGTTCGGGCCGGAAAGTGGAGCTGAGTCCACAAAAGATCAGCCATGATCCCATTGAATGGCGGAGCAGGCTCAAGGGGCCAGATGGCCTACTCCTGCTCCTAGTTCTCATGTTCTTATGTCAGGTGTACAAATGACATGTCATGTCCAGCGGATCAGGTTTTAAGTGAGTTGTGCCTCATTGCTAGTCAGGCTGTTGGACCACCATTCTTGCCACTGGATTTGGAGAATCTTCTGTTGATACAGCCGGCAACACTTCTCCAGTGCTTTGAAGTGTTTGTTGTAGGTTATCCAAGTCTCTGAATAGGAGCAGAGGGAAGATCTCCTCAACTGCCTCCTCCCAGTGGCTGAAGAGCTCCTTTTAGAATCGCAGTGCAGTTTTCGCCCATTGAGAGAGGCACCATAGACATGGAACGGGATTCTCCCAGCCTCCGCCCCGAAATTGCGATTGGCGCGGGACGGAGAATAGGCGTTGACGGTGAAATCTGGCGCGGCGCCGCTCCCACGATTCTCCGGTCCCAGGAGAATCGCCGCAAATCGTGTGTGCGGTCTACGCGGGTAGGGGGCCATTGACAGAGGCCCCCGTGGCGATTCTCCAAGTTTAGCTGGCTGAGCTCCCGACGGCATGGTTCTCTCATGGTCCCACGCATCGGGAACTTGACGTAGCGGCTGTGGACTCAGTCCATGGCCGCCCTGGTGGGGGGGGGCGGGGGGTTCTTTCACCGGTGCAGGGGGGGGGGGGTTCACAGACGGCCGGTATATCGATCAGGAGCCACCAATCCGCGGAAGTGCCGGGGGGGGGGGGGGGGGGGGGGGTTCACAGACGGCCGGTATATCGATCAGGAGCCACCAATCCGCGGAAGTTCGCGATCTAGGGGAGGTCTATCTTTTTGGTTCCCGTCCGCGGTGTGAGTCCGCGATGTCGCGCAGGGCGGCTGACGCAGGGAAATGCAGGGCCCTATATTGGCAGCTGGAGCTGCGAGGACCCATCAATCGTAAGGGGAGTAGACAGGCGCTTCTGTGGTTAAAAACGAGACTCCCGAATGGTATGTTGCCTCCCGGGTGCACGGGTCAGGGATGTCTCAGATCGGTTGCAGGACATACTGAAGGGGGAGGGTGAACAGCCAGTTGTCGTGGTGTATAAAGGCACCAACGATATAGGTAAAAAACGGGTTGAGGTCCTACAATCAGAATTTAGGGAGTTAGGAGATAAGTTAAAAAGTAGGACCTCAAAGGTAGTAATCTCAGGATTGCTACCAGTGCCACAGGACAGTCAGAGTAGAAATTCAAGAATAGTCGGAATTAATACGTGGCTTGAGAGATGGTGCAGGAGGGAGGGGTTCAGAATTTTGGGACATTGGAACTGGTTCTGGGGCGGTGGGACCATTACAAACCGGATGGTCTACACCTGGGCAGAACTGGAACCAATGTCCTAGGGGGTGCTTTTCTAACACTGTTGGGGAGGTTTTAAACTAATGTGGCAGGGGGATGGGAACCAGATTAGGAAGTTAGAGGTCAGTAAAGAGGCAGCAACTAAAGCCAGTAAGGTACTAGATAATAAACTCAATGTGACTAAGGGGAAGAGAAGACAGGGAAAAGATGATGAACGCAAAGGGACAGGTGGTCTGAGGTGCATATGTTTTAATGCAAGAAGTGTAGCAGGTAAGGCAGATGAACTTAGGGCTTGGGTTAGTACCTGGGAATATGATGTTATTGGTATTACTGAGACTTGGTTGAGGGAAGGGCAGGACTGGCAACTGAATATCCCAGTGTATAGATGCTTCAGGAGGGATAGAGAGGAAGGTAGAAGGGGTGGAGGAGTTGCATTACTAGTCAGAGATGATATCACAGCTGTGATTAAGGAGGGCACTATGAAGGATTCAAGCACTGAGGCAATATGGGTAGAGCTAAGAAATAGGAAGGGTGCAGTAACATTGTTGGGACTTTACTACAGGCCTCCCAAAAGCGAGCATGAAGTAGAGGTACTAATATGCAGACTGATTATAGAAAAATGTAGGAGCAATAGGGTGGTTGTGATGGGAGATTTTAACTTCCCCAACATTGAATGGGGCTCATGTAGTGTTGGGGGAGTAGATGGAGCAGAATTTCTAAGGAGCATCCAGGAGAGTTTTTTAGAGCAGTATGTAAATAGTCCAACTCGGGAAGGGGCCATACTGGACCTGGTATTGGGGAATGATCCCGGCTAGGTGGTTGAAGTTTCAGTCGGTGATTACTTTGGGAATAGCGATCACAATTCCATAAGTTTTAAAATACTCATGGACAAAGACGAGAGTGGTCCTAAAGGAAGAGTGCTAAATTGGGGAAAGGCAGAGTGTAACAAAATTCGGCAGGATCTAGGGAATGTGGATTGGGAGCAGCTGTTTAAGGGTAAATCCACATTTGAAATGTGGGAGTCTTTTAAGGAAAGGTTGATTAGAGTGCAGGACAGACATGTCCCTGTGAAAATGAGAGATAGAAATGGCAAGATTAGGGAACCATGGATGACGGGTGGAATTGTGAGACTAGCTAAGATGAAAAAGGAAGCATACATAAGATCGAGGAAACTCAAAACTGATGAAGCTTTGGAGGAATATCGGGAAAGTAGGACGAATCTCAAACGCGCAATAAAGAGGGCTAAAAGGGGTCATGAAATATCTTTGGCTAACAGGGTTAAGGAAAATCCCAAAGCCTTTTATTCGTATATAAGGAGCAAGAGGGTAACTATTTTCTTTGGATTGGTCCACTCAAAGACAAAAGAGGGAATTTATGCGTGTAGTCAGAGGAAATGGGTGAGATTCTTAATGAGTACTTTGCATCGGTATTCACCAAGGAGAGGGACATGACAGATGTTGAGGCTAGGGATGGATGTTTAAATACTCTAGGTCAAGTCATCATACGGAAGGGGGAAAATTTGGGTATTCTAAAAGACATTAAGGTGGACAAGTCCCCAGGACCGGATGGGTTCTATCCCAGGTTACTGAGGGAAGCGAGGGTCAAAATCGCTGGGGCCGTAACAGATATCGTTGCAGCATCCTTGAGCATGGGTGAGGTCCCGGAGAACTGGAGAATTGCTAATGTAGTCCCTTTGTTTAAGAAGGGTAGCAGGGATAATCCAGGGAATTATAGTCCTGTGAGCCTGACGTCAGTGGTAGGCAAACTGTTGGAGAAGATACTGAGGGGTAGGATCTATTCACATTTGAAAGAAAATAAACTTATCAGTGATAGGCAGCATGGTTTTGTGCAGGGAAGGTCATGTCTTACAAACCTAATAGAATTCTTTGAGGAAGTGACAAAGTTAATTGATGAGGGAAGGGCTGTAGATGTCATATACATGGACTTCAGTAAGGCGTTTGATAAGGTTTCCCATGGCAGGTTGATGGAAAAAGTGAAGTCGTATGGGGTTCAGGATGTACTAGCTAGATGGATAAAGAACTGGCTGGGCAACAGGAGACAGAGAGTAGTGGTGGAAGGGAGTGTCTCAAAATGGAGAAGGGTGACTAGTGGTGTTCCACAGGGATCCGTGCTCGGACCACTGTTGTTTGTGATATACATAAATGACCTGGAGGAAGGTATAGGTGGTCTGATTAGCAAGTTTGCAGATAATACTAAGATTGGTGGAGTTGCAGATAGCGAGGAGGACTGTCAGAGAATACAGCAAAATATAGATAGATTGGAGAGTTGGGCAGAGAAATGGCAGATGGAGTTCAATATAGGCAAATGAGAGGTGATGCATTTTGGAAGATCTAATTCAAGAGCGGACTATACGGTCAATGGAAGAGTCCTGGGGAAAATTGATGTACAGAGAGATCTGGGAGTTCAGGTCCATTGTATCCTGAAGGTGGCAACGCAGATTGATAGAGTGGTCAAGAAGGCATACAGCATGCTTGCCTTCATCAGACCGGGTATTGAGTACAAGAGTCGGCAGGTCATGTTTCAGTTGTATAGGACTCTGGTTAGGCCACATTTGGAATACTGCATGCAGTTCTGGTCGCCACATTACCAGAAGGATGTGGATGCTTTAGAGAGGGTGCAGAGGAGGTTCACCAGGATGTTGCCTGGTATGGAGGGTGCTAGCGATGAAGAAAGGTTGAGTAGATTAGGATTGTTTTCGTTGGAAAGATGGAGGTTGAGGGGGGACCTGATTGAGGTCTACAAAATTATGAGAGGTATGGACAGGGTGGATAGCAACAAGCTTTTTCCAAGATTGGGGGAGTCAATTACAAGGGGTCATGATTTCAAGGTGAGAGGGGGAAAGTTTAAGGGAGATGTGCGTGGAAAGTTTTTTATGGAGAGGGTGGTGGGTGCCTGGAACGCTTTGCCAGCGGAGGTGGTAGAGGCGGGCACGATAGCATCATATAAAATGCATCTAGTCAGATATATGAACGGGCGGGGAACAGAGGGAAGTAGACCTTGGAAAATAGGAGACAGGTTTAGATAAAGGATCTGGATCGGCGCAGGCTGGGAGGGCCGAAGGGCCTGTTCCCGTGCTGTAATTTTCTTTGTTCTTTGTTCTTGACTACTCCGGGGCCCTGCTAGCCGCCTGCAAATTGGAGAATCACCCTGGAATTTCTTCAGGAAAGTCCAGAGTGATTCGCTCGCGTTTTCTTGGTGGAGTGGGGACATAGCCCCATTATTGGAGAATCCCGCCCATGGTCTTCGCTACACGGCAAATCTGAAAAAAATACAAAGAACAGCACAAAACGATATACACATGGCCCTTCTGCACCTCTGCCAATGATGGAAATCTATGGAGTATCCTCTTCAAATTTAACTGCACTGTTATTTGCCACCGTCCTCTGCCTACTCCACGGTGAGATGCAAGTCATGATCCTCATCTATGGAACTCCCTGTCTCAGTGAAGGCTGTGGTCAAATAAGGTTGTGTCATTGCAGCAATCCTCTTTCCCATTTTCCTCACTGCAATACTGTACCTCCCTTCCAGCAAATGATGCACAGATGTGGAGATAACCGACAACATGTTCCTCACTATCCTTTACATATATGGTGCTCCTAATTAGCCCTTTGCCCAGCAACAGTCCCCTGACAACTATGATAAAAGCAAAATACTGTGGATTCCGGAAATCTGAAATAAAATCAGAAAAGGCTGGAAAAACACAGCAGGTCTGGCAGCATCTGTGGAGAGAGAAACAGAGTTATCGTTCCGAGTCCGTGTGACTCTTCGTGTAAAGTCATGTTGGACGCAAAACCATTCGCTCTATCTCTCTCTCTCTCTCCACAGATGCTGCCAAACCTGCGGACTTTTTCTCCCATTTTCTATTTTTAGTCCCCTTCAGCTGTTTACCCTGCCGTTAAAGAGTCCTTTCCATTGTATAAAAACCTCTCCTTGCCACTCTTTATCCTACTTGCGTTCTTGGCAACATTGGTAGCTCTGGGTCAGAAGGTTGTGGGTCCAAATCCCACTCCAGAGCACAAACTCTAAGCAGAGACTTCAAGGGTAGAATTGAGGGAACCACGCTGACTGTCTCATGGGGTGGGATTTTACCATCGAAAGCCGGGGTATTGAGAGATGTAAAAGACCCCACAGCACCGTTTGAAGAAGAGCGGGGTGGAGCTCCACTGATGTTTGGGTCAAACCCTCTTCCCAACACTTCGAAACGGATTGCTGATCATCCCCCCCTAATACAATTAACAAACTGCGACCATTGTCACAGAATAAAATATCAATGATTGTAAATCTCAGGCTATTTCGGTGCCATTTTCAGAATCTAAATCAAGTCAACTCTGCACTGTATATTCTCTGATTCTATGACTCATTTATAGCCACCATTCTCTTTCAAAACCACTTCAACTTTTAAGCAAAAGGAATTTCTGATAGCGGTCACTTCTTTATTACCCTTTCTGTGCAAAGCTTACTGCGTAACGATGCCTGTTCCCATCTGACACTGCTTTCTCATAAATATGGCCCACTATGACAGGAGAAGAGGGGGAGCAGGCTGGAGCAAAGACTTGTCAAATGGAGTGTTTGAAATGGAAATAAAGGTTTTGCAATCATATATTACGGGTCTCGTCACCTGGCTTTGCTTTCAAAGGGACGCTGCTGTGCATTTTACAGTTTGTTGTTTGATCGTTCAATTTGAATGACTTGCCTGGAAGTAATGGGGGCGGTATGGCAACACAGGGGTTAGCATTGCTGCCTTCAATGCCAGGGACCTGGGTTCAATTCTAGCCTTGAGTGAGTGTGTGCAGTTTGCACATTCTGCCTGGCTTTCCTCCGGGTGCTCCGGTTTCCTCCCACAGTTCAAAGATGTGTAGGTAGGGTTAAGGGGTGATTGGAATCGGGCTCGGGAATGGGCTTGTGTGGAGTGTTCTTTCACAGGGTCAGTGCAGACTTGATGAACTGCAAGGTCTCCTTCTGCGTTGTAGAGATTCTCTGATTCTATGAAAGTAATGGAAAAAAGTTTGTGATGTTCATGCAGTGACTCTCCATTTGATATTCTAATAAAGGGGTTTGTGCAATTAATTTAAAATGGAGGAATGGTGTATAAACATCAGCAACAATCGTCTCTCGGCTTGTGTGTGTGTGTGTACTTGTCTTCAGGGAAGCTCTCCAAGTCCTTGAGTCCAAGCCTGGTGGGGAATGGAACCAATCACAACTTTTACTCACGCACACAGAGCGCCAACAGGACTGGTGACACAATAAGCAGATTCTGTTTTGGTCACACAAAATTCTCGGACTTTTATTGGTCTCTTAGGATTTGTATTTGTGGTCATTTTTAATTTGCTGCTATACTGTTCTTCTTATTAGTAAATCCTTTTGATTTTCTAATGAAGTCTCTGAAAGTGCATCAATACAGCTGGAGACGAAGATGGGATTATCATGACACTGCCTCTCGCCCAACACCTATGTGTATCCTTGTTTTGTTAATGAAAGATCACCATTACAGTATTAAAGAAAGAAGGCATTTCATCACTTCAGGATGTTCCAAAGTGTTTTGTGAAGTTACTTCCACAGTGTAATCACTGTTGTAATATAGGATATGTAACAGCCAATTTTCACAAACAGTAACATAATAATAACCAGTTAATGTGTTCACCACAGCACTGGGGCCCGCGTTCAATTCCAGCCTTGGGTGACTGTCGAGTTTGCATGTTCTCCCTGTGTCTGCGTGAGTTTCTTCCGGGTGCTCCGGTTGTCTCCCACAGTCCATAGATGTAGAGGCTAGGTGGATTGGCCACGCTAAATTGCCTCTCAGTGTCCAGGGATGCGCCGGTTCGGTTACGCGGGTGGGTGGAGGACTAGACCTAGGTACGGTACTCTTTGGAGGGTCGGTGCAGACTCACTAGCCAATGGCCTACTTCTGCGCTGTAGGGATTCTATGATTCGAGAGATGTTGATTAAAGGGTAAATATTTTCCATAGTACCATGGAGAACTCCCCTCTCTTCTTCAAAATAGTGCACTGGGATCTTTAACATTCACCTGAGACGGCAGACAGGTCCTTACTAACTCTGAGGCAGCGCTCCCTCAGTGTTGCACTAGATATCAGCCTAGATATTTTTCTCAAGTGGCTGGGGTGGAATTTGAACCCATGACCATTTGATTCAGAGACAACAATGTGGCGGCATGGTAGCATAGTGGTTAGCACTGTTGCTTCACAGTGCCAGGGACCCAGGTTCGATTCCCGGCTTCGGTCACTGTCTGCACGTTCCCTCCGTGTCTGCGTGGGTTTCCTCCGGGTGCTCCGGTTCCCGACCACAAGTCCCGAAAGACATGCTTATTACCTGATTTGGGCATTCGGAATTCTCCCTCAGTGTACCTGAACAGGCATCAGAGTGTGGTAACTAGGGGCTTTTCACAGTAACTTCATTGCAGTGTTAATGTAAGCCTACTTGTGACACTAATAAAGATTATTCATATCACTGAGTCCTTGAGTGCACCGTGTAAGAACCGGTCTGTTTCCTCAGGAAAGCTGAGCTAACCTTACTTAGCATGAATGACTGGATTGTTTAACCAGCTGAGGCAAACTGTTAACGGGCAGAAATCGTTTCATTTGGGAGATAAATGGTTTTACCGACTTGGTCTCGGCAATCACCTCAAATGGTTTTAATCATCTAAGGGGCTCAATGAGGAACATTCCAGAGGATCAGAGAAATGTTACGGCGCAGAAGGAGGCCATTTGGCCCATCGTGTCTGCACCAGCTCTCCAAATGAGCACCCAATGCCATTCTCCTGCCTTCTCCCCTCAAGCCTGCTCATTGTTTCTATTCAAATGCAATCATCCAATCCCCTCTTGAATGCCTCAATGGAACCTGCCTTTACTCCCGGGCAGCACATCCCAGATCTCGCTGTGTGAAAAAGTTTTCTTTTCCCACATCGCTTTTGCTTCTTTTGCAAACACTTTCAATCTGTGCCATCTCGTTCTTGGCCCTTTTACTCTGCCCAACACCCTCATGCCTTTGAATACCTCAGTGAAATCCCAGGGGATTTCTTTCCCTTGCTGGCCCTGAGCACTCTTGTTGTTGTCGCCGCGCAAGGAAACTATCCAGCAGGGAAGTGGGGCTGGTAGGGAGAATCCTGCTGGTGTGATGGACAAACATGTCTTTCCCATAAATTTGCAAACCTTAATTAAGTGGGATTTTGTGACTTTGGCCTGTGTTCTGGAGCTTACTTTTCACAACCCCAAACTGTGCTCAACAGATGGACACCCTTCAAAGTTTTTACGTTATGATTATAGAGGAGATGCTTTGGGAAAAATAAAAAAGAACAGTAACAATTTACATCTCACCTTTAATGTAACAAATCAACCCAAAGCACTTCCAGGGGAATTATAAAATTGTAGCATCAGTTCTTAACACTGATGCAATGTTGAGGCTACTTTTAAATTGCACGCCCCCTCCGCCCCCATCCCAGCTGTTTGGCAGGAAAATATAGGATATTTCCTGTAGCTTTTTTTTTGATAAATTTCGAGTACCCAATTATTATTTTGTCCAATTAAGGGGCAACTTAGCGTGGCCAATCCACCAAATCAGCACTTCTTTGGGTTGTGGGGGTGAAACCCCCGCAGACATGGGGAGAATGTGCAAACTCCACACGGACAGTGACCCAGGGTCAGGATTCGAACCCGGGTCCTCAGCGCCGCAGTCTCACTGCTAACCACTGCGCTGCCCTAACATTTCATATAGTTGACATCACCCATCCACCTGTCAAGAAAGGAAGTGAAAGGGTGTCCAAGGCAATAATAAAACCGACTTATTATATTTCACAGAACAATTCCAATCATTGCCTCGTAAGCATACGGTTTTCTTTTCCTCGACGAGCAAGTGTTTTAAACTAAAACGTATTCCCTCTTTACCCTCCTTCTCCTTTAATAGTTAATTGCGAAAAGGAAGATTTAATTGCGGAGGAACTAATAATCTGCAAAGGAACTGTATTGGACCCTGGAGGCAATATGAATTCCCACCATTACCCTTCCCCCCACCCCACACCGACCCCATAGGCATCGCTACAAATAATGTTCAGAAAATGCCGAGAGTGGGAAATGAGGTGAGTTACGAGGTGTAGAGATGGAAAAAGGCAATGAATAAGGACTGTTGTCTTCTAATAAGGTCTGTTCCCAGTAATTACTCCGACACAATTTGATCAACCAAAGCTAAGTATCTTCATATGAAGGGGATCGGATGAAATTAGTCCTGATGTAATAAGTACCATTTGTCAGCATTAGTGCGAGGTGCTGACAGCCCCTGCCATCTCCGCAGCAACAGGGGGTTCGTATATCACTGTGGAAACGAACCGCAGCCTCCGAGATGCTGGGCGAGAAGGTTAGCAGCTCAGCTTGTTTGAATAATAAAATAAAAGTTATTGGGTTTCCACAATTAGCTCCTTTGTTTAAAGGAAAAGCGATGGAGGCTGGTAAGATTATCACTGAGAGGATTAACCGAGTCCGCGCCACAATACTCCAGTGGGCCGCAGGCTGTCACATGACCAAGTAGACCAATGGCAATGTGAAAACAGCCAATTATTTCATGATGAGGCTACCTTCCTCCAGGGCAGGTGGCAGAGATATTACAAGTGCATCAGCTAGGCTGCCAGTGCCTAATGAAGCTGTTATGCAATCAAGGAGTTAGGAAAATGCCACACAGCCAAAACTGGACGACATCTAACTGGAGGAAGTATGGGGTGCACTTTTTACCCTGTTCCCAAGTGTTTTATTTTCCTCAACCCCCCCCCCCCCATTCCCCTTTGCTATCTAATCAGAGATCATGTTTACTGAGAGCGTGTATGATTTGAGATGCCAGCTTGTAGGCGAGGCATAAAACCAAGGCCCTGTATGTGTAATTAATTACGTAGACATTTGAGACGCATTGTCCCATTCTCTGGAAGGGCACTCGAAACGTTAACTCTGTTTCTCTCTCCGCTGATATTGCCAGACCTGCTGCGTTTATCCAGGGTTTTCTGTTTCTATTTTGTCAGTCATTCACTGTGGCTGGGTCAAAATCTCAGAACTCCCTCCCCGACAGCACTGTGGGTGTACCTACACCACGTGAAATGCAGCAGTTCAAGAAGGCAGCTCACCACCCTCTTCTCAAGGGCAATTAGTCATAATAATAATAATCTTTATTAGTGTCACAAGTAAGCTTACATTAACACTGCAATGAAGTTGCGGTGAAAAGCCCCTAGTTCACCACATTCCGGCGCCTGTTCGGGTACACAGAGAGAGAATTCAGATTGTCCAAATTACCTAACAGCACGTCTTTCAGGACTCATGGGAGGAAACTAGAACTCCGGTAGGAAACCCACGTAGACACGGGGAGAACGTGCAGACTCCACACTGACAGTGACCCAAGCCGGGAATCGAACCTGGGATCCTGGCGCTGTGAAGGAACAGTGCTACTCACTGTGCTACCGTGCTGATGGGTGATCGGCTGAGGGGCGATATGAACAATTCAGCTAGTCCCACTGCCTTGTCATTTCCCCATATCTCCACAAATCCTTTCTCTTCAGATATTTGCCAAATTCTCGTTTGAAAGCCATAATCGAATCTGCATCCAGCATACTCATAAGCAGCACTTTTCAAATACGAACCACTCACTACCTGGAAAAAAGGTTTCCCTCAGTTCGTCATTGCGTGTTCGTTTTCCATTCACCTTGATCAACATAATCCTGTTCTCGACCCTTTCACCAACACAAATAGCTTCCCTCCAACTCTCCGGATTATCCTTTCTTTCCTCTGTCACCTTTGTAGAAAGTCTCATAGAATGCTCCATCACAGAATGCTCCAAACTGCTACCATTTTTGCTGTGTCAAAACCTCCCATTCAGTTGGACTGTCAATGATCATGAGCCAATTGCAAGAGTAGCCACCAGATGTCTTGAGTTTCTGAAATCTGTGGGGACAATTGTCCCTGAATATATTCAGAGATAGAAAGCATCTGAGATGGCTAAGATATGACCTTAAGCTACAATGCCAGTTCAGGCCACAATTAGTGCAAAAGGTGAAGGAATTGACGTGTGCCCTAGCGAGGGCCACCCAGTAAAGTTCTAATCGCTCATTAGATTGCATGTTGACACCAATTAAATTGGCTGCACAGTGTCGCTTGATCTGATGCTCTCTCTTATCAGCAACTGACTGTTTGGGAGTTAACAAGACTTTGTCGAGAATTTGAATCGCTACTTAAAGGTTTATCACCTTTCACTGCATGTTCCGTTGCTGCTGGAGGTTTCAAGAGAAGTTTTGAAACTCACCGGGAGAATTACTGAGACAATTCATCAAGACTTCAACATACCATCAACATTTACTCTAAATATTCTCTGAGAACTTCACCTTTGGAGGAATGTGTATTTTCTTCAAAGGAGTCACCAGAAGAATGGGAGTGCTCAGTCATGGCACCTTGCGCTACATACCAATTGGCCTTGATTAGGAATGAGGCAGAGAAACAGCAGCTCCTGTAGAAGAGAAGGGCTGGAGGCCTCCTGATCTCTTGTGGGTACAGCATATCCCTCCTCCTCTGCTCACCTCCACCAGCATCTCCAGTGCTGTGTCCAAGAGTGTCTGGCCCTTTCCCTTAGCCCCTGAGCCATCTTTTAACCTGTCATTGTGTGTCAGCCAGCGTTCTCTACACCTTCAAAGGACTGGGTACAACGAGCTCACGTAACTAATGCTAAAACTTGAGGTGCCTATTTCAGTACTTCCAGACAAATTCAAATTATGATAATCAGCAATTATGCCTAGCATTGTTTTCTGAAACCAGAACTAAAACAAATGCATCTTATTTGCATATCACCTATTTAACACCTGTTTTCACCAAAATACACTCCATCTCTCGCCAGATACAAACAAACCTTACGTTCATCCGCTGATTAGGCAGTGACAAAAGCAATTTACAAGCAACATATTTAAAACAGCACAAATCCCAGTCTTAATATTCAAAAGGTATAAAAAGACTCAAATTTGCATAACACTTTTCATAACCTCAAGAGGTTCTAAAACTGCTACACAGCCAATGACGCACTTTTGAAGTGTAGTCACTGTTTCAACAATAAAGAAGTAAAACATTAATTTTCAATGTACTGAAAAAACATCCCAGCAACAAAAATGATTCCTGATGGTGTTATCATATGGCACATAGTTACTGCCAGGTTGACCAAATGGCAAAGCGAAACTTGATCAAGCTATCGCACTATTTACAATTTGAATTTTGTTGTGCGTATGTATGTGCACTTAAGTCAGGAATAAAAATTCCAATGTCACTTTTGGATTTTTAAAGTATTAGGTAGAATCATTTATTAACAAAATAAAAGAAAACTTAAATACAGAAGATTACAGTTACACAGTTAAATTTAGTTTTAGAACATTTCCCAATATATTTCTATTTAGCTAGACTCACAAAATAAACACATTTTTACAGGCAACGGTCCCTATACATTATTTATCGATTAAAATTCCAGTAATATTATTGTAATGCACCCACTTTTCCCATAGGGACAGCATTTCAAAGGGCTTTTTTCTCAATCGCACTCGACAATGGAAATCCAAGGCTTGAAACAAAATTTTGCTTTCTGAAATGAACATACACTCCTCTGGCTAAAGGATGCTAATTTCACAGGCCTGTTCTCAGCACTGCACACGCTCCAGGATATCACAAGGCCACTCCTAACAGAGGTTACAATCCTTCCTTAAACACATTCTTTCCCATTCATCTTTAAATCCATTGTTCTTAACTTTTCTTTGGAAGTTACTTTTTCAAAAATATAAAAAAATGTTCATGTCGCCTTTCTGGCCACTACTTTTAGAAAACATGAACTTAATAATATTGTTTCATTAATTTAAGATCATTGCCACTTTTAAACTTTCCTTTCATCCCTCTTTAGCAATTCAACAAATAAACACAAACCAACTTTCTTTATCTCCTCATGCAAATTTCTATCTTTGCGTTGCTCATCCCCACTTCAAAGTCCCAGGTTTTATACCTAGCCCTTTGTTGAGTTAAACCTTGCAGTTTGACTGTTCTCAGTTTAATTAAATCAGTAACAACATATATACAAAGAAACATACACACAGCCCTCACAGCCTGCTTCACAGTATCCCACAGCAATAGTGGAAAATAAATTATATTTCTTTACAATAGTTGACCTCACCAATCACACATTAAAAAAACATACTCAAGGAGTGCCATGGATTGGAATTGCAATTCACACAGTAATTACATTCTGAATGACCTCATTCAGTGTTTTCTTAACAGCAGTTAGAGCTTTGTGGTCATAAATTAGAATTGCTTTATCTAAGCAGCAATAAGAATACATTCTGCTCTTATCTTTACTAAACAGCATCAACCAAATTACATGGGAATTGAAACTTATGGGCCCACAGATAAGTGCTTTTTTGTAGGGCGCCATTGTGGGAGTTGGGAGGTGTCTCTTCGACCACCTCTCCCTGGAATACGTCAGGTTTTCCGGCCTGTAGGATAGATTCGGCATATGAAGTGGCACAGGCACCTACCAGCCTCAGGGAAATTAGATGACGGGTAAATGGTGGAAAGGTAGTAATGTTACTGGAGTAATAATCCAACGGCCCAGGCTAATTCTCTGGGGAAATGGGTTCAAATACCACCATGACAGCTAGTGGAATGTCAATTCAAATTAATAAAAATCGAGAACTGAAAGCTAGTCTCAGTAAGGACGATTATTGATAGTTGTAAAAATCTAAATGGTTCATTAATGTCCTTGAGGGAAAGAAATCTGTTGTCGTTAGCTGGCCTGGCCTATGTATGACTCCAAATCTACATCAGCAATGTGGTTGACTCTTACTGCCCTCCGAAATGGCCAGTTTTAGCTCAACGAGGGATGAACAACAAACGCTGTCTGTGCCAATGATTTATTTTTCATAAATTTAGAGTACCCAATTATTTTTACCAATTAAGGGGCAATTTAACGTGGCCAATCCACCTAACCTGCCCATCTTTGGGTTGTGGGGGCGAAACCCACGCAGACACGGGGAGAGTGCGCAAACCCCTCACAGTGACCCAGGGCCGGGATTCGAACCCAGGTCCTCGGCGCAGAAGGCAGCAATGCTAACCACTGTGCCACCATGCTGCCCTATCTGTGCCAATGATACCCACATTCCATGAAGGGATAAAGAGAGGCCACATCTGAGATCAGCACTAGCAGATAGCATTCACCAAATAAGAGCCAGGCTCATAATCCTTGGAATTTTAGGACTGGGATGTCTAATGCATCACTTTCCAGATGCGACGCGACATACGTCACACTCCAGATGCTACAATCTGTCATGAAATACAAGGAATGGTTTTGTTTTAATTAATTTATGGGCTATGAGTGTCGCTGGCTAGGCCAGCATTTATTGCAAAATGCTCTTTGCCCCTGATGTGCAGTCTGGAAATTTACAAACACGATCCCATTTACAAAACTCTTTGTCCAAAGGATAAGGAATCACGATTGACCTGGTGCATGTTTACTTGACAGCAATAAAAATGGAAAATGCTGGATAATCTCAACAGGTCTGCAGCATCTGTGGAGAGAGCAACAGAGTTAACGTTTCGTGTCTATATGACCCTTCTTCTATTCTGTAGTTGTACAGACTCAAAACGTTAACCCCTGTTTCTCGCTGCACAGATGCTGCCAGACCTGCTGAGTTTATCCAGCATTTTCTGTTTTTATTACAGATTGACAGCATTTGCAATATTTTGCTTTTTTATTTACTTAGCAGCAAGCTTGACAGGGCCACTGTTTCCTGTTATCTGAAAAATATATTACGTACAATATGCCTATCCTTCCAAAATAGCAAACCGTTCGGTACTGCATCCGACTGGATACTAAAGGGCTTCTGTTTGGTTTAACTCCTTCGGAAATGCTCAAAAAACTCTTCAACAATTAGCCACTTGTACAATTGGCTTGGAATAATCAAACTGTACTTACCTGCGAGCCTTTTGCTTCAGAGCTCCTCACTAGCATCCATCACTAGCAACCCACTGTGAGCATGGGAGATCAGCTGGCTTCCATTATTGGGTTTGTTACTGGTCTAACACTTTCTGACGATGAAGCTGCTTCTTCACAGCTCAGCAATGTTGGCAGCTCACCGGGTGATGTTTAGTGGCCTGTGGTCAGGAATGTCAAATGGCCATTTGAGAGTCATCCCGCGGGCTACCCTGAAACTACCCAAAATTAGTCACGACCCTCAGGCAGAAGGTGGGGGGGAGGGAGTTGGGGCAAAAATATTCAGTACCAGCTTCATGGGTGGGAGGGAAGAACCACTTGGATTTTGAAAGGGACATAAGGCTGCTTTAAGATTTTTGGCAGCTGTTGCTTCCAGCAACATGTGGCACATACAACGGCTTTACATTGTCTGCATTTAGCATTTTCTCTTTGCTGTGGGGATTTCATTACTAACATTGCTTCAGTGACAAGCCTACCCACTGGTTCATTACGATCAAAATGTGGAATGTTTGGGAAAATTGCTCTGGCATAATGTCCATTGGGAGCCTGGTGTATTCCTACTTACATTGCCACAGCATCGGAGTCGGTGGCGAAATCTTGTGGCCCCAAAGACTGAGATGATATTGAAAATATAATTACAGTAGAGTAGTTAACTTAGTCAGGGTCGGCTGAACAGATAAGAGATTCAACCTCAAGGGAGGAGATCTTTCGTCTGTCAGGAGCCATGGTGCTCCATTTTTAGCGCTGTCAACTATTGCTGCGATAATTTGGGGGAGGGGAGTCTTTCCGCCCCTTCTTTTGCACATTAGTATTTTGACAGCACTGAAGTGGCGAATCACAGCATGGATTAATTTGTTACAGGAATTCGCAACAATTCTGTGACAAGACCAAAACTTGGATGTGGGGAAATTATACCCTTCCCATTCAGTGATGGGTAAGTGGGACAGAATTCCAGATAAAGCAGCTCAACACTGTTGATTTGCATCGTCAGATAGAATGAATATCCGGTTAAGGGCAATTTCGGGTAGGTAGAGATGGAGATGATTAATGCTGTGTGGAACTTGATGGTTACTGAACTTCTGCAATCAGGGCAATAGCATGATGAGGTAATAAGATTAAGGAGAGGAAGGCAGTCTGCATTAGTTACAAAATGACCGTTAGGTACAGTAAGAATCTGAAGTTCCATAATTCAACAAAGAACAAAGAAAAGTACAGCACAGGAACAGGCCCTTCGGCCCTCCTAGCCTGCGCCGACCATGCTGCCTGTTTCAACTAAAATCTTCTACACTTTCATAATCATGTACTTGCCTCGTACATCTCCTCTAAACCTTGCCCCTTGTACCTTAAACCTATGTCCCTGAGTAACTGATCTCTCTACCCTGGGAAAAAGCCTCTGACTATCCACTCTGTCTATGCCCCTCATAATTTTGCAGACCTCTATCAGGTCGCCCCTCAACCTCCGTCGTTCCAGTGAGAACAAACTGAGTTTATTCAACCTCTCCTCATAGCTAATGCCCTCCATACCAGGCAACATCCTGGTAAATCTCTTCGACACCCTCTCTAAAGCCTCCACATCCTTCTGGTAGTGTGGCGACCAGAATTGAACACTATACTCCAAGTGTGGCCTAACTAAGGTTCTATACAGCTGCAACATGACTTTCCAATTTGTTATACTCAATGCCCTGGCCAATGAAGGCAAGCATGCCATATGCCTTCTTGACTACCTTCTCCACCTGTGTTGTCCCTTTCAGTGACCTGTGGACCTGCCAATTAGGTGACAACACTGGGAGAGTACTATTTACGTACTTTCATTTACAATCCAAAAGACCAAGGTGTCACTGTGAGTAGATAGAATTAACTGTAACACAATTTGAGCTTGAAATCCAATACTCAACTGAACCATCATAGAATCCCGACAGTGCGGAATAAGGCCATTTGGCCCATCCTAATGTTCTTTATTCGCAGCATTTTGGTAACAATTAAGTGCTTCAGAAAGTGCAGAGACCAATGTTGCACAGTTCAATGCAGAACTGCAGTGAAAAGCCAAATTGGAGGCAAAGTGAATGATATTCAAATAGATCAGCTGACACATTTAAGGAGCCAGTCTTTACAAGAGCATGGCTGGACTTCCCCAGTCCGGAATAGAATCTCCAATCCATACTCCAATTGGTCGTATTTGCTGGCTGGCAGCAGAGGACCACTGAATAAACCCAATATGTTCATCAAAAATTTGATTGTCGGACTCAAGAAAATCATTTCCTGGAGCAGTTCCCCAGTTGAAGAAAATGAAACCCATCTGACATTGTGCAGGTTGGAACTGCTCATCTCTGGATGGTTCGAGATCCCACTCTGGAAACCTGGGCACATAATCCAGCCTGTTTCGCATGAGGTATCAAACGGAGGCTCTGTCTGACCTCTGATGTGAGCGTTAACCAACCTATCGCCCTACTCAAAGAGGAGCAGAGACCTTCTCCCCAGTGTCTCGGTCTATTGTGTATCGCCCAAACACAATCACTAGGAATTAGGTTCAGTGGTCAGGTATCTCATGGCTTCCTGTGGGATGACGCTGGGCGCAATGTGTTTGCTGCAGCACTTCTCCATGTTACAGCAGTGACCACATTTCAAAAATACTTCCGTAGCTGTGAAGCATCTTGCATGTCCTGAGGTGCCAAGGCGACTGTATGAATGCAAGTGTTTCCTTTTTTCCTTTCTTTAGGTCTCCCATGCCACTCGTGCAGAGATGTCAGATTAATAAATCTAAAGATCTATTGAGTGAGAAGACACAGTTGAATAACACAGTCACTACATGTATTATAATGAAATAAATCCAGCCGTTCATGGTTATTAAGCCCACAAAGTGGAGCTCTTTCATACTATAACTGATGCAGTCAACAATTGTGTGTTTGAATGTTAATTGGAATGTCATTGCGCAACATGTGCGATTTATTGATGATTTTGCAACTGTTCTCAGCACCCATGAAGGACAGATTTAAGAACAAATCTGCTCTTCACGCTGCTGTTCACTAAATATTCTATTAAAGGCTAAGTGTGGTCTTTTAAATTGTTGCATAGTCCCAGGGGTTATCAAAGGAGGTAAGTGTGCACTTACTGCTGTCTCTCAATCACCCTCTATTTCCAGACTTTACGTCATAACAGTGAAGATTAGAGGTATACTGAGAGCATATATTCTAGATTAAATTCACCTTCATGTGACATTGAGATGTTTTAATGCAGGAATGAAGAGTCATGAACGTCACCCCGTGGGCCCCAGGTCCATTGCCCCATGTACGGTCAATCCTGCTTTGGGCCCAGTCATCGATTTGGTGAAGGAGTCGTACATTGTAAATTGTCAACTGTTAGATCAGCAACTTCAGGATGCAACTACCACTTCACATGCACAGTGACGTTAGACTGGCAGCAAAAAGCTCCTACAAAGTGCAAGGAGCAGATTTTGCAAACGTATTGTGGACATGTGAATAAACGGCACCTCATACTACCCTGGATTCCTGACAGTGCAGAAAAGAGGGCAGCCTGGGTACAATTGACTTACTGGGCCGAATGTCAAACACAATGGGCTGGATTTTATATCAGGACTGCTGCTGCCCTGCACAGGCGTAAAATCTAGCATGGTGGCATCGGCTTGCAAACCTGACGTCAACACATGGGTTCACCATGACTCAGTAGGGAGCCGAGCGCTGAAATCGGTAGCCCGCCCATCAGTTTTTTAAAAGCAAATTACTGCGGATGCTGGAATCTGAAACGAAAAGGGAAAATGCTGGAAAATCTCAGCAAGTCTGGCAGCATCTGTAGGGAGAGAAAAGAGCTAACGTTTCGAGTCCGATGACCCTTTGTCAAAGCTAGCAGACAGAGAGAGTGGGAAATGTTTATACTGTGGAGTGAGAATGAAAGATGAGTCATAGCCACAGAAACCCAGGGAAACCGGGTGCTGATGGCCACAGAAACCAAGGGGATCAGTTTTATTAAATTTGTTCGCAAAGCGACCGATTTTAAAAATGACTGCCCTGTGACGGTAACAAGCTGTGGGCAGCCTGACCCAGCAGTGACTGCATCCTCCACCGCCTCAGTGATTGGCCAGCAGTCCCAGCAGCACTAGAACTCAGTCCCACAGTGAAGAGAGCGAATGGATCCCAAACTCAGGCAAGTCCGGGCATTTTGGGCTCAGGTGATTTAAAATAAAATATTAATGGGCAATTGAGCCAGTGAACAGGATAACTGAACCGAATATTAGGCTGCCCACACCGTGATGCTTTTGGAATGTGCAATCATAGAGGGTCCATTCTTTCACGATATGATTGGCTGGCAGATCACGATGGCGAGTCTTGGAAGACCCACCCTCTGCTTTTTCCTGTCTCCCGCTGAGTGTTATTGCTACAGAGTGGCCTTTTTAAAGTCGGCCAGTTTGCAAGTAGATTTTCCAATGGTGGAGTGGGGGGGGAAGAGGGAGGCACGGGAGAGGGACTTTGGGGGAGCGGGGGTGAGAAATTCCAGCCCAATATTCTTGTTAGTTATATCCAAGGGCTCTGGCCCGTCAATGTAAACAACTTAAACCTCCGTGCGAATTGGAACACTGTGCGCTGGAAGGAATACAAACCCAATCCTGATGAGAACTCTTATTAATATTTTCCATATGTATGTTGAGCAGCAAAACTATTTATAGAAGGCATTGGCAAACGAATATTCTCGGGACACAAAGATCTATCTGTGAGCCAGAATGGGGCATTAAACAAATAGCGGCCTTTTGTTCTGTGAAGTTGGGAGCGTGTTTGCAATTGAGGTAATGCCAACTTCAGGATCAGGAGGGTGAGATCTAGGTCAGAGCATTTACAAAACAAGAACTCCTTGCAATTATTCTTTTCACAAGTATTAATGTTCTTAACATAGCCATATGAGATTTGTTTGCCGCGTATTTTAATGAAGGTGCTGATCGTTCATTGGCAGGGTAGCACAGTGGTTAGCACTGTTGCTTCACAGCACCGGGGTCCTAGGTTCGATTCCCGGCTTGTGTCACTGTCTGCACGGTCTCCTGGTGTCTGCGTGGGTTTCCTCCGAGTGCTCCTGTTTTCCCCCCACAAGCCTCGAAAGACGTGCTGTTACGTGATTTAGACATTCTGAATTCTCCTTCAGTGTACCCGAACAGGCACCGGAATGTGGCAACTAGGGGCTTTCCACAGTAACTTCATTGCAGTGTTAATGTAAGCCTACTTGTGACAATACTAAAGATTATTATTTTGAGCTGGTTAATGCCTTACTGAAAAGAGAAGCGGAGACAATTTAACATTAATTCTTAAATATTTGTAGTGAACATGCTCCCAGTGTACTTTCAAAGATAGCCAAATATATAAAAATTAGAGGATAGGAAAAGACCCTCCCTTGCCCAAACCAAGTATCAGAATACAGTTACTCTCCATCTAACCAGAGCCTGGGGTGGCACAGTGGTTAGCACTGTCGCCTCACAGAACCAGGGACCCGAGTTCAATTCTGGCCCTGGGTGACTGTCTCTGTCTCTCTCTAAATAACATTGGGGGACCCATTAAGTTCATTCAACAATCCAATCGGTCATTTTCATTTTTTATTGGTGTCACCTTTTTACTTCTAGATTTTTTTTAAGCCAAACTCAATTTCTCAATCTATGGTGGTAGAATTTGAACTTGCGACCCCCAGCTTACTCATCTGAATATCTGGTCCCATTTCTATTTCTCCGAATATTTAATTTAAGCAAGGGGGAACAAATCCTGGAGTTTGGAAAGTTGATCGCATGTTCGCAATTTCAGCAAGGAAAACATTTTCAGCTCAGAAAATATTTACCCTCCTTTATCATCTCCGAAAGCAATCTTCTGTCATCCAGTAGCTTTTTAATTAACTAAGAAATCCGCAGCACGGAATGACAATCAAGGTTGCGAAAATGAGGCAAGTCATAAAGTATTGATTAGGTGACACCGAGCTGTGATTTAAACGCCTGTAAATTTCAGGAGGATGGGAAGTCGAAGGCAGGGAAGGCATTTTACAGCTTTGATCCCTGGGAAAACTGAGTAAGAATTTGTGCGAGATAGTTCAAGTGGGAGCACGTACGACAATGAATTTTTGCAATGAATTTGTACGAGTTTGAGTCGGAGTCTGTGCTTGCCTAAGTATACCTTACCCACAAAAATATCAACCTGTGTAAAAAAAATACAGCTTGAATCCAATTTTAAAATTTTACACTGCAGCTTCAGTCGGTCTTTGTCCCTCAACAAAATTGTAGCGACTGGAAGTTGCTGAAGATTGAAAGTTTCTTCGTCGACACAGCCATTTTTCGGTGAAACTGGCTGAATTATTCTGACAGGCTGAACTTGGGAAAACAGTGAATGTAGGTCAACAAGAAGAGATGCTTCACCAGAGTCTCGTTATAATCTGCTGACTCTCAGCCTCTCAAACTAAATTATTCAGTTTTTTGCATGTTTTATTGAATTGGAACAGGTTGCTTCTGTGTCCATTATCAGTAAGAATACACTGGAACTTTGAGGAGCACAACAAGCCAGGTACTCAACTGCAGCAGAAGAGATTTTGTTTTATTTTCACATCTCTTCTGTATTTATTCAAACATGGGTGTCACAAACTTGTTGTACACAGTTTGGTGCTTACGGGCACCCTCTCTGCTGACTGGCACAGAGCTATGGCCTGGATTAGAAACATAGAAAATATGAGCAGGAGGAGACATCCTCGGAAGGCGGCAGGCCCGGACGGGATGCCTGGTCGTGCACTCAGAGCCTGCGCGGACCAGCTGGCACAGGTATTCGCGGACATCTTTAACCTGTCCCGACTCCACTCCAAGGTCCCCACCTGCTTCAAGAAGACCACCATTATACCGGTGCCGAAGAAGAACCAGCAACATGCCTCAATGACTACCATCCAGTGGCCCTGACTTCAGTCGTAATGAAGTGCTTCGAGAGGTTGATCGTGAAGCCCATCACCTCTATACTCTCAAAACACCTTGATTCACTGCAATTCGCATACCGTCGCAACCGGTCCACAACAGACGCCATTTCCCTGGCCTTACACTCATCCCTAGAGCATCTCGACAACAAGGACTCCTACATCAGACTCCTGTTTGTTGACTATAGCTCCGCCTTCAACACTATAATCCCAGCCAAGCTCATATCAAAGCTCCAAAAACTAGGACTTGGCTCCTCACTCTGCAACTGGATCCTCGATTTTCTGATCAACAGACCACAATCAGTATGAATGAACAACACCACCTCCTCCACAATAGTCCTCAATACCGGGGCCCTGCAAGGTTGCATATTTAGCCCCCTACTCTACTCACTGTGCACACACGACTGCGTGGCAAAATTTGGTTCCAACTCCATCTACAAGTTTGCTGATGATATGACCATAGTGGACCGGATCTCGAATAACGATGAGTCAGAATACAGGAGGGAGATAGAGAACCTAGTGGGGTGGTGTAACGACAACAATCTCTCCCTCAATGCCAGCAAAACTAAAGAGCTGGTCCATTGACTTCAGGAAGTAAAGTACTGTACGCACCCCTGTCAGCATCAACGGGGCCGAGGTGGAGATGGTTAAAAGTTTCAAATTCCTAGGGGTGCACATCTCCAAAAATCTGTCTTGGTCCACCCACGTCGACACTACCACCAAGAAAGTACAACAGCGCCGATACTTCCTCAGGAAACTAAGGAAACTCGGCATGTCCACATTAACTCTTACCAACTTTTACAGATGCACCATAGAAAGCATCCTATCTGGCTGCATCACAGCCTGCTATGGCAAGTGCTCGGCCCAGGACCGCAAGAAACTTCAGAGTCGTGAACACCTCCCAGTCCATCACACAAAACTGCCTCCCATCCATTGACTCCATTTACACCTCCCGCTGCCTGGGGAAAGTGGGCAGCATAATCAAAGACCCCTCCCACCCGGCTTACTCACTCTTCCAACTTCGTCCATCGGGCAGGAGATACAGAAGTCTGAGAACACGCACGAGCAGACTCAAAACAGCTACTGTTACCAGACTGCTAAATGACCCTCTCATGGACTGACCTCATTAACACTACACCCTGTATGCTTCATCCGATGACGGTGTTTATGTAGTTACATTGTGTACCTTGTATTGCCCTATTATGTATTTTCTTTTATTCCCTTTTCTTCCCATGTACTTAATGATCTGTTTGAGCTGCTCGCAGAAAAATACTTTTCACTGTACCTCGGTACACGAGACCATAAACAAATCCAATCCAATCCAATCCATTCAGCCCTTTGAACCTGCACCGCCTTTCAACATGATCATGCCTGATTCTAATCATAGACTTTACAGTGCAGAAGAAGGCCATTCGGCCCATCAAGTCTGCACCGACCCTTGGAAAGAGCAACACACAAGCCCTCACCTCCACCCCATCCCCATAACCCCACTAAGGGACACTAAAGGGCAATTTAGTACGGCCAATCCACCTAACCTGCACATCTTTGGACTGTGGGAGGAAACCGAAGCATCCGGAGGAAACCCACGCAGACACAGGGAGAACATGCATACTCCGCACAGACAGTGACCCAAGCCGGGAATTGAACCTGGGACCCTGGAGCTGTGAAGTAACAATGCTAACCACTGTGCTACCGTGCCACCCAAGTAGGCTTACATTAACACTGCAATGAGGTTACTATGAAAAGCCCTTAGTTGCCACATTCTAGTGCCTGTTCGGGGACACAGAGGGAGAATTCAGAATGTCCAATTCACCTAACAGCACATCTTTCGGGACTTGTGGGAGGAAACTGGAGCACCCGGAGGAAACCCACGCAGACACGGTGAGAACGTGTAGACTCTGCACAGACAGTGACCCGAACTGGGAATCGAACCTGGAACCCTGGCGCTGCGAAGCAATAGTGCTAACCACTGTGTTGTCATACCGTCCTCTATCTCAACTCCAGACTCCCGTGCTCCCCCACAACCCTTGACACCTTTAGAGTTGAGAAATCCATTTCCTTCTTAAGTATATTCTATGCCTTGGCCTCCACAGCCTTCTGTGGTAGAGAATTCTACAGGTTCACCCCCTCTGAGTGAACATGTTTATCCTCATCTCAATTCTACGTGGCCTAGCCTGTATCCTGAGATTTTGACTCCCACCCCATGCCGCCAGCCAAACAAACCAACATTCCTCCGTCCTGTCTGTCCAGCCTCATTTTGTACATTTCAATTAGGTCCCCTCTCATTCTTCTAAATTCCAGTGAATACAGTCCCACTCCATTCAAACCCATTAATATGACAATGCGGTCATCCCAGGAATCAGGCTGACGAGTGCTTTCCTGCACTCCCTCTATGGCAAGTCTACCCTTTCTTAGATCAGGCGACCAGAACCGCACACAATACCCCAGGTGTGGTCTCACCAAGGTTTGGTCATCTGTCGTCACTGGAGACTTTGTCTTCCAGTGTACTGACTGATCTGGGGTTGAGCTTAGAGTAACAATTCTGAGCAAAGTGATCTGGAACAAAACTTGCCAAATGCTGGATACTACCTTCATTTGTGCCTTTGACCACATCGTTTACACATGAATACTTTGTCATGATCTTTGACCTGTTTGTTGGTGTGCGAGCAGCAGCAGGAACTTTCCCGCCTTTTTTCAGAAGTTTCCCGCGTTTTTGGAAAAGGGACGGCAACCGAAGTGCTTTCCTCCAAGAAGATGCCGCCATTGCTTTTTTTTTATAAATTTAGATTAGCCAATTATTTTTTTCCAATTAAGGGGCAATTTAGCGTGGCCAATCCACCTACTTTGCACATTTTTGGGTTGTGGGGGCGAAACCCACGCAGACACGGGGAGAACGTGCAAACTCCACACGGACAGTGACCCAGAGCCGGGATCGAACCTGGGACCTCAGCGCCGTGAGGCGGTTGTGCTAACCACTAGGCCACCGTGCTGCCCTGATGCCGCCATTGCTGAGAAACATTTTAGAAAGCTGTACTGCTGGCTCGTGAGCTTGACAAATCTTAACTGTTTATTCCAAAGACAGCTCTGATTCCCTCAGCAGCCGTTCCCTCACCTCATTCAAACCAAACACAGTTTGGTCCCGAATCATGGAAGATTCCATTGCAGAAAAATTACGGTTTTAGCTTTTAACTTTAAATCAGTGATAAAATGATCTTTGGACTCTCCTATTTTCTGTAAACATGATCTAAACACATAGCGCTCATAAATTTCACTCTTTCTGGGGGTGCAATGTTCAGCAAAACTTTGAATTATTTCGTTAAATTTTTTTACTATCTTCATCGTTTGAAAATTTTAAGGCTGATGTGTTTAATACCATCCAACCTGGTACCATGTAATGTTCTTGTCGGATCGCCTGATTTATATTACAAGAAGACTTGCAGCTAAAGCTATAAACAATTTATTAACATGAACTGCTGGTCAAATATATACAAAACAACAGATGAATAACAGTATGAACATGCACAAGCAACCTCTATCCCAGCTCCCTAGTCAGTCTGAGGTCACCTGACTCTAACATTCACTTATATACTAATGAGGCCCCTAGTGGTCAGTGGTGAATTACAACACAACCATTATATCTCGACAATTAACAACACTTGGGAACTAAAAGACAACAGGAACACACAGCAGTTGGTGATACTTGAAGTCAGCTGTGAAGCCGGGGGAGTATGGAAACACTGGGGCCCACTTGGTCTTAACCCCAACCTCCTCCCACCTCCACTGCCAGCCCCATCCTCACTCCCACCAGCCCCCTCCCATCCCCACCCCAGAAACCTCCCACACCCAACACCAACCCAACCCACCAACAGCCCCTCCCACACCCACCCCAGCCTCCTCCCATACCCACCCTCTCTCATACCTACTCTAGCCCCCTCCCACACCCACCCTCTGCCCCACCGTCACTCCCACCAGTCCCTCCCACACCCAGACCCACCCTCACTACCACCAGCCCATCCCTTATATATCTCAGCCCGCTCCCACAACCACCTCCAGCCCCACCCTCACTCACACCACATCCCTCACTCACTCCAGCCCCCTCCAATACCCTTCCTGAGCCTTGGCCTCATCGCCACCTGCCCCTCCTATACCCACCCCCAGCCCCACCCTCACTTCCACGAGCCCCCTCTGACACCCACTCCCTCCAACCCACATCCCATTCCCCTTACACCAATCCTCAAATCTCCTTCAGATTGATTATATATTTTTCCTCATCCTCCAGCTCAAAGGAAATTCTGCAAATTGTTGTCAATGTGGTCTGAAGACAGCGAGACAAGGGCAAAGGGGAAATCTGGGTCCTTAGTGAGCACCAGAACAAAATAGTTTAACTCCTTAACTAGTGAAATTAAAGGATTAAGAAAGAAGTCAAGAAATGGCAGAGAGGAAAATCGGAATAATTAAGAGTCAAATATAGTAGTGAAAAATGAATAAAGAGAGGAAAAGAAAGAATGGGATCAAAGTTGGAAAAAAGGTCAAAGGAAAAGTAAGTTATAAATAAAGGGAACAATTTATTTTTAAAATTTGTAACAACAATTTGCTAGCTGTTGGAAAGATTCTCTACAGTTTAAGTTGCTGAGTGGCATTGCAGGAACACATCTCTCCTCCTTAAAAATTGCAGAGAGAGTAGACGGGATCTTCCTGTCTTTCCCGCCTGCGGGATTGTCCGGTCCTGCCAACGGCGAGCCCCCCGCCTCGTGTTCCCTGGTGGCAGTGGGTGTGAACAATGGGGAACTCCGTTGACCAGGGCAGGGCTGGAAGATCCTGCCGCCAGCCAATGGCAGGCTGCCTTCACCGCTCCATGGGGAGGGGGTGTGAAATCCCACTCAGTGTCTCCAAGTGGAAGCTCTCTTACCTGAAATGGCAGGCTACTGCTCCTATTGGCACTCTTACTTCGGGAGCCCAATCCCATTCCCATTCCTTGATTTGACGGCAGGCTTGCCTGCTGGCCTCTGATAGACCGATTCACCGCCGGGTGACTACTCCATACGGATTGTGGGACGGGAACCCCAAATACCGGGGGTTTGACCCTAACATCATGGTCTCAACCCAGAACCCAAAGTCCTGCCCAATGTCACAACTGCTATCTCTTTTTTTTTCTAAATTTAGAGTACCCAACTATTTTTTTTCAATTGAGGGGCAATTTTGCGTGGCCAATCCACCTGCACTGCACATCTTTAGGTTGTGGGGGTGAGACCCACGCAGACACGGGGAGATTATGCGAACTCCACACTGACAGTGACCCAGGGCCGGGATCGAACCTGGGTCTTCAGCACCGTGAAGCAGCAGTGCTAACCACTGCACCGCCGTGCCACCCGCAACTGATATCCTGTCCACAGCATTAAAACATTTGAAAGCATTAAGTTATTGTACATTATTGGTTGGGAGAAGCTAAGGGGTGGGGGCGGGGAGTCGCCAGTGGGAAATAATAATTTACTTTCTCTCTTCTTATCTCAGATCTCTTGCTCTGCCTTCCAATACACCTCTGGAGTGTATTCAGTTGCAAATGCTGCTTTGCAACCCAGAAGAATCCTGCAGTTGACTGAATAAAACCCACAGGGACCTTATGTAAACGGAGCATTTATCGGCCACACTTGCATAAAAGAGAAGGGAAAGGGAATAAAAAAATTCTACATCGTTTCCAGCTTTAAATTACATCTGCGGGGTGAAGAGCCATTTCCAGTCCCACCACGTGGCTAAACAATGGATCATTTCAACCTCAATTTCCCCGGAAATTGATGGATTCCCACTTCGGTGAATGCACGCGCTGGTTAATTGGTCCGCGTTAGATTCAACTCATTAAACCCCTGATGTCTGTGGTGAGGTGCCCTTTCTTGCACACAGAACTGTCTTATCTTGAAGCCCCCAGCGCAGCCCACATGTATATTCATGAGGGCGCTTCACACGAGAAGGATTCTCAGCCTAATTCGTGAAGGATAAATAAGAAGTTAACCCGTTAGGTGCCAGGTCTGACTGACGATTTCTTCCACTCTCCACATTCCAGCTATCTGCCTTTTCTGTTAGGCTACGTTCAATTACAGAGACAGTTACGGTGATGTCATTGGACTCGTAAACCAGAGGCCTGGATGAATGCTTCGGAGGCACGGGTTCAATCCCCACCATCCCA
The DNA here is from genome assembly GCF_902713615.1 of Scyliorhinus canicula. NCBI lineage: Eukaryota > Metazoa > Chordata > Chondrichthyes > Carcharhiniformes > Scyliorhinidae > Scyliorhinus > Scyliorhinus canicula. The sequence continues at coordinate 19,845,139 of NC_052152.1, read as the reverse complement.
GCTGGGGGAATTTAAATTGAATTAATGAATAAATCTGGAATAAAATGATGGTCTCATTAATAACGATTGTGAGCCTTTCGGATTGGTGTAAAAATCCATCTGGTTGACCAACCCTTCAGGAGAGGAAATCTGCTGTCCCTACTCAGTCTGTCCTTCATGTGACTCCAAACCCACAGCGATCATAGAATCATAGCATTTACAGTGCAGAAAGAGGCCATTCGGCCCATCAACTCTTAATTACCCCTCTGAAATAACCTGACAAATCACCCAGTTTAAAGCTGCTTACTACCACCTGCGCACGGGCAATTAGGGATGGGCAATAAATGCCGACCTAGCCAACAGTGCTCCTATCCCAAGAGTTAAAAAAATATCAAATTGAAAATGTTGTAATTTCACCACCTGTCCTAAAGTGGCTCGACTCCAGATTTGTTCAATAACTCTTCTGTGAAGTGCCTTGGGATGTTTTAATACATTACAGATGCCAAGTTGCTGCTTCTGAAGCTTGTCTGAGAATGACTCAGCATTCTGAGGCCTCAGAAGAACTTGTCCTGTGTATTTGTTAACTGCAGGTCCACAGGAGAATTTAGAATCTCAAGTGCGTCTCCCACCGGGACACTGATGGTCATCATCTCCACGCTGAAAGTGGAGCGTCATTAACTGCCGCTCTTGACACGTCTGCGTTTTCTTTCTTGCCTTTTCTTTTCCCCGAGCGTTCACAGAAACGGACATGACGTACTAAAAGGAAGCTATTGTAAATGCTAAAACTTATCAGTTTCAATTCTGATCTATGGAATTGTTAACTTCACCCATTTATCAAATCGATGCAGACTTATTTCCCGTTCAGCCTTTCTGGCCTTAATCAGAGGAACAATATCTTGGCTGAGGGCCTCTAATCTCCTTGGGTACTGGAAATCTTCAACAGGTTGCACCTTCTGTCATTTTAGTATCTGCAACACTCTGTTTGGCCACTGCCCCCTTCCTTCCCTGAAAACGTCTCTTTAAAACTCAACCTCCTTGACCCCATGTTCTCCTCCTTAAGCTCTCCAGTTTTGATAGTTAAAAAGCTGGCTTAGATGTCTTTATAGGCTGGGTTTGATCAAATCCATTTTTCCACTAGCGTGCCTTGCCTTTGAGCATGATTCACCCAAAAGATTTCAGAGTCCGGTATCGGGTTCGTTTGGTGGGGTATTTCTTGGCAGCTGTAGTGCCGAGATTGACACCGTTATTCACTGGCACTTAGTCGTTTATTTGGGCCTCGAGGAGTTTCACCCCGCCAAGGCCATTCAAAATGATGCCCCTATCTCGGAGGAGCTGCTCTGCTGGTGAGCTCAACTCCCTTTATCAGGAAATCTCTCTAAATATTGCCTAAATACTTAGGGTATCATATTGGGGTAAAATTTTATTGTATTCAATTTGGAATACTGTACACACAACTATAGACACACACGTGTGTACACACATGTGCGTGCACAGACATGGACACATGCATCTGCATGTACACATTACCTTGGGACACACACACACAGACACAGTTCCTGCTCTAATTGCTTTGCTGTTTCTTCGTTATGGTTGAAGAGTTCTGGTAATATAGCATCATTAAATATTCAGTAGCTGGGTTAATGGAAATTTCCTTTTGGGACCATTTTCCCTCTTCCAAAGCCAGTGAAATTCCAATCTCGGGCCAGTTCATGTGTGCAAATACCACTCTGCTTTTACAGCCCACATTAAAGACTGCAATATGAGGCTGCAATGTGAGATTATCTAATAAATTAACACCCTTAAATATTTCAGAGGACTGTTTTATTCTCAAACCTCTGTATTTTCACTCAGCAAGGATGAATTAAATCAACCCAACAACTCTCCAGAGACCTGGAAAGCTCACTGGAGAATGCGGAGTCCACCGTTTTTTATATATATTTTTTACACACAGGAAGGCTCGACAGAGTTTCCCCTCCAGAGGTACTACCAGTAGTCTTGACCGTGTGACCAATAGAATGCCAAAATCCCATCTGCTCCACTAATGCCCTTTCATGGAGGAAATCTGCTGCCCATACATCGTCTGGCTTACATGTGGCTCCTGACTCACATCAATGTGGTTGACACTTTACCGCCCTCTGGCCTAGTAAGCCACTCAGATGTAATCGAGGTGGCTCACCCACACTTTCTCAAGGGCAATTGGGGCTAAGCAGTAAATAGTGGCCTTGCCAGGCGACGCTCAGGTCCTATGAATTAATTAAAAAGAAGCCATTCAATTTTGTTCAAGACAGGCAGTGCTTCAGGATTTGATTGTTGAACCACTGAGGGAGAACCAGAGTCAATGACTGCATCAGTATATTTAAGGTGCTTCAAGTGTCATTAATACAATAGCTCATTTCCCAAATTGGTGTGAAATGCTTTCAGCTGGAAGCCACCCTCGATGCTCCAGTGAAATCCAATTTGCACACTGACCACCGGAGTCTAATTACAGGCCTCAGCCTGAAGGCCTATAATTAGACTACAACTCCCAGCATGCATAACAGGGCCTCTAACCAGCTGCTGCATAATGGGGGCAGAGCTGTCTAATTTCTTCCTGTTGCTATGACCACAGTGGAGTTGCCAGTTCAATATATTTATAGTAAATATAGCTTTATCAAAATATTGCATTGGAATTTTATTGCTTAAGATAGTTCAATTTACCCCAGAATTTTAAAAAATCACTCCCAAAATGTTCTATCCACTGGCTTGACATTGTAATGAAACCTACCCAGCATGGCACTACTTCTGAATTCAAGGTTAATTTTGGAGGGCCATGACTCGCAGTTTAATAGAGTGCTGCTGTCTAATATTAATTACAGACTTTCCAACTCACCCTCATTACCACAGGATGACAGTTTCACTTCTGGACAATCATCGGCTCACCCCGACTGCTGAATGTCATCCACAGTTTTTTAATATACTTGCACTTATACCATTTTGTGCTTTTTAATTAAATTTTTCCATTTTTGCATTAAGCAAATTTGGCTAGATACTGAACTCGTAGGCAATCCCACAGCTTGGGTGGAAATTAATGCCCCCTCAAGCCTGCTCTGCCATGCGATAAGATCATGCCTGCTTCGATTGAGGCCTCAACTCCATTTTCCTGCCTGATTTCTGCGGCAGACACAGATGATAATAATAATCTTTATTAGTCTCACAGGTATGCTTACATTAACATTGCAATGAAGTTACTGTGAAAATCCCATGGTCGCCACATTCCAGCGCCTGTTCGGGTACACCGGGGGAGAATTCAGAAGGTCCAATTCACCTAACAAGCACGTCTTTCGGGACTTGTGGGAGGAAACCGGAGCACCCGGAGGAAACCCACACAGATACAGGGAGGACGTGCAGACCCAAGCCGGGAATCGAACCTGGGACCCTGGCGCTGTGAAGCAACTGTGATAACCACTGTGCTACCGTGCTGTCCTAAGCAAACACATTAACAGTAAAACGCTTCACAAAAGGCAACACTAAGAAAACAGCAGTTGGGACTGGAGGTACTTTATCAAAATGTCGGTCAGCTCTGTAAACTGTCCCAACAAGAGCAGCCTGTTACTTAGCACTGTGGTGTTTCAACAGATGCCTGATGCCATGATGATTAAGTTGGCTACAAATGAACACTCCAAGCTGACCCAATTAGTCATTCGCAATTTATGGCAAAAAAAAAATCCAACTGTGTGTATTTAGTCCCAATTTATGACAAGGGTGGACTTGTATTTTTTTTTAACTCAATGAGTCGATTAATCAAAGTACCACATCTGCCTCAAATAATGACGAGAAATAGTAAATGTGCAAACCTGCTTCCAGTGATTGGAGGACACCTGGATATAACAGGATATTGGTTTTATTGGTTGAAGCCCGTAATCTCTACATCGGTCTAGGAAAGTGACCGGTGCTTGGCATCATACAATAAAGGGAAAATTTAACTCCCAGCATATAAACTGTCCAGGTTGTTTTGTTCGTCAATGTGCAGGGTGGGGGTGGTACTGCCAGTGCAGGGCTAGGTGGGGGGCCCGGGGTGCTGAGGTTTTTTTTTGTGTTGGTTTTATATTTTAGATGTCTGATTTACCTCAGAACAATAAAGAAATGACGGGACTTGCTGAGAGTTCAACAGGTTTATATTCACAAGTGCTTTAATATACCTCTGCAATCGCAAAATGCCTGCATTCCCAGCTCTAGCGTCTCTGTTTACTTCAGCTCAGAATCAACGCCCTGGCTTAATCAATCAAGCACAGCGACCATGCCAGACTCACATAATCACACACAGATCAATTAAACCATCGAACGTTGCAAGGGTGGTTGGGCTACCTGTATATCGCTAGTGGACAGCCGAGCCAGCTAATTAGCTGGTTCCAATTTCACTTAATCAATTAAACCAGGTTGCTACATGCAGTTTAGCTGCCTGAACGTGGCTTCCTGGCAGAAGACTGGGCTCAGTGCTCCAGGCAGGACTGTAGGCTCTGTCTACCTGCCTGGATTCAGCAGCAGCCACGGGCCACCTTGTGGATGGCCTCTGATTGACCCTCCAGTTTCTGGAAGCTACCTGACATCCTCAATTGGATGTTGAGCCTGCCCTCACTCTATTAATTGGCCGGTCCAGGGAAAATCACATTGATTGAGAGTTTCCACTGGCTTCTGATCCCCGTTGGAGCCTGATGGCGGGATTCTAAAACATGCAGGGAAAATCCGTACCCAAATCCCAACTGTGGAGGAAGAGTGGGTGTATTCTCACTGATCTGTGAGGTAAGGTGGGCAGGAATGAGTTTGGGTTCCTGCTAATGTTCACTATCTAACCACCTCAGATGGAATATAGACATTGATGTACCATCAATTGGATTTGAGTCGTGAAGAAGTTCCATATATCAGGCTTTAATCAACTAGTTGTGTGCCCGGCAGTTGACTTACAGAGAAAGGCCGACTGCCGGGTCCTACGGGTTCTTATACCCCGCCTAATAGGCGGGACTACTTGCCTCTCGGCCAATGGGTGAGCAGTCACATGACTAGTCTCAACCAATCAGCAGAGAGGCACATGACCGACCTGAACCAGTGGGCAGCGAGTGCTCTGCACCAATGGCAGATAGGTACCGTAAACCTCCTAGATATACCACCACATTCACCCCTTGTGGAGAAAGAAGCCTGGGGGGGGTGGGGGCAGGAGTAAGAGGGGGGGGGGGCTGTTGGACTGGTGGTATGACTAGAGAGAACGAGGCGTACCGAGGTAAATGGCGGCTGTCCACTGGCTTGCGACGACTGTGCAGATACAAGAACGGCAATGAACAGTACATAATTAGAAAAAAACCCGAAAAACATGTGCAACTTGTACATTGGAACTCTGAATGACACTAGGAGTCCGATAAAAGTCCAGTGGAACATCAGATAGACACGATCAGTCTGTCGGGCGTCCTCGATGTTCTGCTGGACCGTCGCAGCGATGCCGGTGACGTCGGACCGGTGGCCGTCCTTGACTCCGGGAACGGCGGTCGTGATCCTGTGTCTGTACCCCTGGTCGGTGCTAGCGAAGCTCTGGCCGGGGGAGGGGGTTCCTGTGCGCTGGGTTGCGGGGGTGCCAGGGTGGGGTGGGACTGGGCGGAGGGTATTGATGTGGAGGGTTGGGGCCGCACGCCGGCGGGTGCCAGGTCTCGAAGGGAGACCATGTCCTGCCGACCGTCGGGATACTCCACGTACGCGTACTGCGGGTTAGCGTGCAGTAACTGGACTCGTTCCACCAACGGGTCGGACTTGTGCACCCGCATATGCTTCCAGAGCAAGATGGGCCTGGGTGTGGCCAGCCAAGTCGGGAGTGGGGATCCGGAGGACGACTTCCGAGGGAAAACAAGAAGATGTTCATGAGGCGTTTGGTTTGTGTCAGTACAGAGGAGAGACCAAATTGAATGGAGGGCGTCGGGGATGACCTCTTGCCGGTGGGAGATAGGGAGATCTCTGGACCGTAGGGCCAGTAGGACGGTCTTCCAGACTGTGCCATTCTCCCGCTCAACCTGCCCGTTACCCCGAGGGTTATAACTGGTCGTCCTGCTAGAGGCGATGATCCTGTTGAGCAGGAATTGACGCAGCTCGTCGCTCATAAAGGAGGACCCCCGGTCGCTGTGGATGTACACAGGGTAACCAAACAGGGAGAAAATGGAGAGGAGGGCCTTGATGACAGTTGTTGTGGTCATGTCGGGGCAGGAGATGCAAAAGGGAAGCGGGAGTACTCGTCAATCACACTTAAGAAGTAGGTGTTGCGGTTGTTGGAGGGGAGGGGACCCTTGAAGTCCATACTAAGACGTTCGAAAGGGCGGGACGCCTTTACCAGATGCGCTTGCTCGGGGCGGTAGAAGTGCGGTTTGCACTCTGCGCAAATGTGGCAATCCCTGGTCACGGTCCTGACTTCCTCAATGGAGTAGGGCAGGTTGCGTGTCTTGATAAAGTGATAGAAGCGGGCTACCCCTGGATGGCAGAGGTCCGCGTGGAGGGTGCGGAGGCGGTCAATCTGCACGCTGGCGCAGGTACCGCGGGACAGGGCATCAGGAGGCTCGTTGAGCTTCCCAGTACGATACAAGATATCGTAGTTGTACGTGGACAACTCGATCAGCCAGCGCAAGATCTTGTCGTTCTTGATCTTGCCCCTCTGTGCATTGTCAAACATGAAGTCCACTGACCGCTGGTCTGTGAGGAGGGTGAACCTCCTGCCGGCCAGAAAGTGCTTTCAGTATCGCACAGCTTCAACTATGGCCTGTGCCTCCTTTTCCACCGAGGAATGGCGGAGTTCGGAAGCGTGGAGGGTCCGGGAAAAGAAGGCCACGGGTCTGCCCGCTTGGTTGAGGGTGGCCACCAGAGCTACATCAGACGCGTAGCTCTCGACCTGGAATGGGAGGGACTCGTCGATAGCACGCATCTTGGCCTTTGCGATATCCGCTTTGATGCGGCTAAAGGCCTGGCGGGCCTCCATCGACAGCTGAAAAGTGTTGGATTGGATGAAGGGGTGGGCTTTGTCGGCATAGTTCGGGACCCACTGGGAGTAATAAGAGAAGCCCAGACAGCAGTTAAGGGATTTGAGGGAGTTGGGGAGAGGGAGTTCCATCAGGGGGCGCATTCGTTCTGGATCGGGGCCGATCACTTCGTTGCGCACTACATAGCCGAGGATGGCTAGACGGTCGGTGCGAAACACGCACTTATCCTTATTATATGTGAGGTTAAGGAGTTTTGCGGTATGGAGGAATTTTTGGAGGTTGATGTCATGGTCCTGCTGGTCGTGGCCGCAGATGGTGAAGTTATCAAGATACGGGAAGGTCGCCCGTAAACCGTATTGGTCAACCATTCGGTCCATCTCCCTTTGGAAGACCGAGACCCCATTTGTGACACCGAATGGAACCCTTAGAAAGTGATAGAGGCTCCCATCTGCCTCGAAAGCGGTGTACTTGCGGTCACTCGTGCGGATGGGAAGCTGGTGATAGACGGACTTAAGGTCCACCGTGGAGAAGACTCTGTACTTCGCGATCCTGTTAATCAGGTCGGAAATACGAGGGAGAGGGTACGCGTCCAGCTGCGTAAACCTGTTGATGGTCTGACTGTAGTCAATGATCATTCGGCTTTTCTCCCCAGTCCGAACTACCAGCACTTGGGCTCGCCAGGGACTGTTGCTGGCCTCGATGACTCCTTCCTTTAGTAGCCTCTGGACCTCGGACCTGATGAAGGTCCGGTCCTGGGCACTGTATCGTCTGCTCCTAGTGGCGATGGGTTTGCAATCCGGGGTGAGGTTCGCAAACAAGGAAGGGGGGTCCACTTTGAGGGTCGCGAGGCTGCAGACAGTAAGGGGGGAATAGGGCTGCCGAATTTAAAGGTCAAGCTCTGCAGGTTGCACTGGAAATCCAGTCCTAAGAGTGCCGGTGCGCAGAGGTGGGGGAGGACAAGGAGTTTGTAATTTTAAAAAACCCTCCCCTGGACCCGCTACGCAGCACCCAGTGATGTGGACGGAGAGCGAACCTGAGGCCAGAGTTATCTTATGCATGACTGGGTGAACGGGGAGCGCGCAGCGTCTTACCGTATCGGGGTGAACAAAACTCTCTGTGCTCCCGGAGTCTAGTAGGCAGCTCGTTTCGTGTCCATTGAGAAGGATCTGTGTCGTCGCCGTGGAGAGCGTGCGTTGCCGCGACTGGTCGAGAGTCACTGCAGTGAGTCGTGGCAGGAGGTCTGGGTCGTCTTCGCTTGCGGAGGAGTCGCTGGTGGGGTCCTCTGTATTGATCCAAAATGGCGGCACCCGTTGGCCGCACGTGGAGTCGGGTCCCCAAGATGGCGGCGCCCAGGACCCACACGTGGAGTCGGGGCCCCAAGATGGCGGCGCCCATGGCCCGCATGTGGCGTCCGGGACCCAAAATAGCGGCGCCCGCGGGTCACTCGTGGTGGCTAGGGGCAGGGGCAAGGAGGTCCGTGGGTCGCCCGTGGGGCCGGGAGTGGGGTCAGAGAGGCCTGTGTGCCGCGCGGGGCCCTTGAGGAGCGCGGGGGGGGGGGGGGGCGATCCGCGGTCGCTGCGCAGAACAGCAGCGACCAACTTTGATTGACAGGCCACTGAATAGTGACCTTTCTTACCGCAGCTCTTACAGACTGCGGCGTGGGCCGGACATCGCGGGCTGGGGTGCTTGGCCAGGCCACAGAAGTAACAGCGGGGCCCCATGAGCTTATCAGGGACTACTTGCCTCTCGGCCAATGGGTGAGCAGTCACATGACTAGCCTCGACCAATCAGCAAAGAGGCACATGACCGACCTGACTCAATGGGCAGCGAGTGCTCTGCACCAATGGCAGATAGGTACCGTAAACCTCCTAGTTATACCACCACAGACATCAGGCGGGAATGTTCGGCCATTCCTGCCGGTGGGACCTTCTCGTCCCCCAACACCAGGGAACCTGGCAGCAGATGGTTGCGGACATCGGGAAACCCCATTGACAGCAAGGGACTGGAATATCCTGCCACTGCCCAATAATGGGCTGTCTCCGCCATTGCAGAACACACTGTGGAAAATCCCTCCCATCAAGTCGGGGTGGAAATAAGTGAACCCGGGGTGCTGTTCGTCATCAAATATAGACCATAGCCATTAAACGTCTGGGCTCATATAGAAGGATGGTCCCTCAGTTGAACTACTGGGGTTGATGAATGTGTCATGGAACCACCAAGGGAACATAGAACATACAGTGCTGTAGAAGGCCATTCGGCCCATCGAGTCTGCATCTATCCACTTAACCCTTCACTTCCACCCACCTATGGGCACCCCATGCTGTTGTAAACTCTGGTGCCCATTCACTCTTTGAGGGTTGGGCTCGCGACATTGACTGCACCCCCTCCTCCACGAACTCCATTCACTGCCCCCCCTCCTCCTCCCCTGTATTCACATGCAGGTGCAGGGCTGTGGGAAAACAGTGGGAAATGGGAGTAGTTCAAATATCCTTGCAGAGAGCTGATATGAGCTGAATGGCCCCTCCTCTGCTGTAAAAATTCAATGATTCTGTTCCATGCTGTATCGTTAATTACCAATAAATAATTGAAAATAAATATTGGATTGGATTGGATTGGATTGGATTTGTTTATTGTCACGTGTACCGAGGTACAGTGAAAAGTATTTTTCTGCAAGCAGCTCAACAGATCATTCAGTACATGGGAAGAAAAGGGAATTGAACAGAATTCAAGAAAATACATGAGAATACATAATAGGGCAACACAAGATATACAATATTTGGATGTTTAGGCCAATTTCTAGGCTTGGATTTCTGTTTGAGTGGGGCCTATTTGTACCCTTCTGAAGACCGATATTCTGAATGTTACTCGGCACATCTCTTCCATGTCAGGGAACCTTTAATGAAAATGAAATAAAAATCGCTTATTGTCACGAGTAGGCTTCAATGAAGTTACTGTGAAAAGCCCCTAGTTGCCACATTCCGGCGCCTGTCCGGGGAGGCTGGTATGGGAATCGAACCGTGCTGCTGGCTTGCCTTGGTCTGCTTTCAAAGCCAGCGATTAGCCCTGTGAGCTAAACAGCCCCTCAATTTGCTCCCCTTCTCTCTGTTACCCACCATGTAAGGGTTGAATAGGGGCCCGGTATCTCAGGACATCACGTGGGAAATCCCAGTTTAATAATAATAATAATAATAATCTTTATTATTGTCACAAGTAGGCTTACATTAACACTGCAATGAAGTTATTGTGAAAAGCCCCTAGTCACAACCTGTCTGGCACCTGTTCACGTATACTGAAGGAGAATTCAGAGTGTCCAAATTACCTAACAACACATCTTTCGGGTCTTGTGGGTGGAAACCGGAGCACCCGGAGGAAACCAACGCACACAGAGAACGTGCAGACTCTGCACAGACAGTCGGAACTTGAGCCTGGGACCCTGTGAAGTCACTGTGCTACCGTGCCGCCCATATCAGATCAATATCCAGCACCTGGCCTTATCCTGAGCCATACCATCTGATTCCTGTGAGAGTTGGAATAGGAGCCAGATGGAAATCAGGAAGAGATACAGCCCCAACATAGTTAGCAGTGCACAGTGCTAGATCCTGTCCCTTCATTGACAGATGATTCAGCAACTACACTTAACCGGTAGCAGCATCTCCTGCCTTTAACGCTTCCTCGGGCTCGTGACCTACACATCTTTGTTGCAATCTCTCCTCGCTGCCATGAATCACTGATCTTCTACTCTGCTCCACCCCCTTATTCAGTTTATAATCCAACACATTTCTCCCTCTCTTTAGCTCTGAAGAAGTACAATCCCAGGGTATCCTAAAATGACTTTCAACCAATAAAGTGCACAGTCGCTATTGTAATGAAGAAATGTGGCAGTCATTTTGTGCAAGATCCCTAAACAACAAATGTATTTATGACCAGATAATCTGCTTTGGTGAAGTTGGGTGAGGGATTAAAAACTGGTGGGGGGGGAGCGGGGAGGAATACCGAGAAGGCACAGGCAGGGTCTCAGTTTAACAGCTCAGCTGAAAGTCAGCACTGACAATGCAGCACCCTCTCAGTCCTGAGTGGGTTGTCACCCAGATCTCTGGGGTGGCACGTACACCGACAGCCTTCTGATCAAGGGGAGAGTGCTGTCACTCACCACAGCAAACTCCTGATGCGCAGTAACAGAAGCACAGCTGAGGTTAGAGCAGAGGCACGTTGCTGAGGTGCTGTCGAGTGAGCTTTGCCCCGTCTCCAGCCTAATGATGATGTTGTCATCAAATTCTTTCAGTGGTGGGGTGGGGGGGAGGGGAGGCGGGATGCGCTATGCCTCTATATTATGATGATGTGGAGATGCCGGCGTTTGATTGGGGTGGGCACTGTAAGAAGTCTTACAACATCAGGTTAAAGTCTAACAGGTTTGTTTCGAATCACTAGCTTTCGGAGCACAGCTCCTTCCTCAGGTGAATGAACAGGTGGGTTCCACAAACACATATATAAACAGAAGTCAATGATGCAAGATGATACTTTGAATGCGAGTCTTTGTGGGTAATTAAGTCTTTACAGGTCTAGACGGAGCGACTGAATAGAGGGATAATCACAGGTTAAAGAGGTGCGAATTGTCTCAAGCCAGGACAGTTGGTAGGATTTTGCAAGCCCAGGCCAGATGGTGGGGGGTGAATGCAATGAGACATGAATCCAAGATCCTGGTTGAGGCCATACTCATGCGTGCGGAACTTGGCTATCAGTTTCTGCTCAGCGATTTCGCGCATCCCGAAGGCCGCCGTGGAGAACGCTTACCCGGAGATCAGAGGCTGAATGCCCTTGACTGCCGAATGGTATCCCGACTGGACGGGAACATTCCTGCCTGGTGAATGCCGCACGATAATTTATAATGTGATAATAAAGAAGGAACTGTTCAATTGCTGGGATAGATGAATTGAGTATGATTGCTCAATTCTAATTCATGTTGACTATAATCATAAAACAATGTTAAACACATCATCACTCTGTCAATGAAAGGAATAATTTCAGTTTGTTTAACCTATTTATTTAATTTAAATGATTGTCGTCTGAAATTCTCTTTGCATCTACCCATGGATGATGCACTGTGTAATCAGATGCAAATTGCAGGCACAGTGGCTATCAAATTATAAAAGAAAAGGGATACATGGCCATACTTCCCTGCTGCTCTCTGACGTGTTGGGTTTTGTGGATATGTACACGGTGTGTGAGGGAGGAGAGAGATGAATGCACAAACACGCATCACTCCCACAGATACATACACAGTTGGTAACCACAGAGCAACTCTAACTTCGATGGACACACATACATGCTCAAGAGGGACAAAGGTGTAAGAGAGATACACTTCCAGAGAAAAAGAGACATGCGCTGGTCACACATTGTTCCGACGTGGACATACATCGCCGCCATTCCTTCACTGTTGCTGGGTCAAAATCCTGGAACTCCCTCCCTCACAGCACTATGGGTGTACCTACACCCACAAAGGGCTACAGCTGTTGAAGAAGGCAGCTCACCACCGCCTTCCCTGTACCTACTGTGGTTGGAGAATAAATATTGGTGCTCCAATTGATGTCCATAAGCCAAGAAGCAATGGAAAAAAAATGGCTGCCTTGGAGAGAGCCATTCCCACAGATAGGAAGAGCCACAGATATGCAGACAGTGTGAGCGGGCCAGAGAGAGAGAAAGAGTAAAGAAAATGATTGGAAATGCAGAGAGGCACCAGGTAGTCACAAATACATGGGGATCAGTGCAGCTGTACAGAAAGGACAAATGGGAAAAGGAATTATAAGAATAGATTTGATCAAGTTATGCTCCTGACATGAAGCTTCATGAGTCGGGTGTGTTGTCCAGGATTTTGGGTGCAGAGGCAGAGATTGCCAGTCATTAATATTAACCACAAGAGGGCAGCATGGTGGCACAATGGTTAGCACTGCTGCCTCACGGCTCTGAGGACCCAGGCTCAATCCCGGCTCTGGGTCACTGTCCGTGTGGAGTTTCGCCCCCACAACCCAAAGATGTGCAGGGTAGGTGGATTGGCTGTGCTAAATTGCCCCTTAATTGGAAAAAATGAATTGGGTACTCTAAATTTATAAAAATAAATAAATAATTAACTACAAGCGCAAATTCCTAAAATTCTATCCCATAACCGAGCGGGCATTTTAACGATTCCAAACCAATCTGGATACTCACTGTAATCAGGACCAGCCAGCTTTGCAATTGTACCGTGAGTAAAGTCTTTCAATTCGCTCCTTTGCCCTGTTTTTAAATTATTTTTCTCATTGATCTTATCCTCTCTCTCTCTCTCTCAAATATATTTACAAACTTTGGACAGGGGAGCTCAACACAGCTGTAAACGAGGGCCTGTCAAAGAGACTGAAGTGGAGATGATTGATAGCAGTGTAAACAGAAGCTGAGCATAACCCCAATAAAATACAACCAACCAGATCATAAAAAAAAGGAGAAAATAAATAACACCACAGGACAAAACAACAGCGGAATATGTAGTCGCACAACACGTCAGCTCTGATTAGAGGTCCTGCTAGAACTGGAAATGACAATATCTAATGAGCCCTTTCAACACTGAACACAATTGTTTGATTTCAATAGACATTCTCCCCTCTCCTTCGCTCGTGCGCATGAAGTCAAATTGATCAACGTCGATTCAACGTAAGCAACACATTAAGGCCCTGAAATAAGACAGTGACTTGCTTGCGGATGGCTATTTAGAAATTTCCTTCTGAAACTCTCTCTGCAATATCGTGTTTGTCCCATTTAACTTGTTTCTGCTAATAATGACAGACAGACATGAAGCATTCACATTCTAGTATCGCTCAATACTTAGGCATTAAAAACAAAACATTTGCAAGGATACTGGAAGAGTGTGTGGGAAGGGGAGTAGGACTAATTGAGCGGTTTTTCCGGTGAGCTGTGACAGGGCGGCATAGTGGCACAGTGATTAACACTGCTGCCCCATAGCGCCAGGGACCCGGGTTCAATTCTGGTCTCTGTCTGTGCGGAGTCTGCACGTTCTCCCCGTATCTGCGTGGGTTTTCTCCGGGTGCTCCGGTTTCCTCCCACAGTCCAAAGATGTGCAGGTTAGGTGGATTCGCCAGGCTAAACTGCCCCTGAACGTCCAGGGATGTGTCGGTTAGGTTCTGGGTAACGGGGATAGGGTGATGGTGGCCGGGGAGTGTAAATGGGCAGAATGCTCGTTCGAAGGGTCAGTGCAGACTCGATGGGCCGATTGGCCTCCTTCTGCACTGGAGGGATTCTATGATTCTAAAGGTCAGTTGTCCAATTTAATTTTTTTTAATAATCACTTTCTTTCACAGGTGAATCGGGACCGGAGAATCCCGCCAAGGTCAGTGGATTTTTCCATTGTCGACGCCTCGCCCGTGGGGTTCTTGCGGGCGGTCGGGGTGGAATAACCCAGCACGACATTTCTTACTTCAAGAAGGGATAATCCTACAATCTGGATTTTATTTTTCCTTTCCCCCCCTCCCCTTCCCCCCGTCCCCCGACAGACCGTTTTTCCCCCTGCAAGTTATTATCTTCTCTCTTACTCTGCGGCAGAGCGTCAAGTAAGATGACAGCTTGCTTTGCACTGAGTCCGATCAATCTCCCTCCTTGGGTTTCATGTAAAATTGCGGCTATTTTTGGTTTGAGTGCAGCAAGGAGAAGGAGCCTTCAGGAGCCTTCACTTACTGCCAGAGTCTCTGACAGCTGATGTACCTGCAGAATCGGAATTGACATCGCTGTGGTGATTAAATCACTCCCCTTTTCGTTCTGTCAGGGCGAATCTCCATCTCCTATTAGACGGAGGTCAACCTAAGAGAACACTGGAAGGCGGATGAGAGTGGGTTGTCTCGGCAGATGAGCAAGAAAGGGAGCGAGAGGCAGAGCTATTATCAATTTATTTTTCTAATTGAGTTGTATTTTGATGATCTCTTGAGTTTTATTCTTGTTTCATTCATAACTAGATCATATCAGCAAAACGAGCTGTCGGCCTGAGTTATTCCACTCACGTCGCTTGTAAAATAAAAGCCAGGAATACAGT
Organism: Scyliorhinus canicula; assembly: GCF_902713615.1. Classification (NCBI taxonomy): domain Eukaryota; kingdom Metazoa; phylum Chordata; class Chondrichthyes; order Carcharhiniformes; family Scyliorhinidae; genus Scyliorhinus; species Scyliorhinus canicula. Next base: position 19,830,103 of record NC_052152.1, on the reverse strand, counting down.
GCTCCTGTGGCTAATATATATTCCATGCACAAGCTGCAAGCATTCGATGGTCAAGGACAGTAATACACTGTTCGGCCCAGCCCCTGTAGCGATGTTGCTTTGGGGCCGGCTTGGGGAAGAGAGCCACCGCGCATGCACGCAACCGCGCTGGTCAAATCTTAGTCTTCGAGACCCCGACTCTTTCATTCTCACTTCCGGCTGCGTCTTGAACATCGTTAATATTTTCCCTCTGCCCCTCCCCCTCCCCCACCATCCCCCACACTCCCCAAATTAACACTCTCAGTCCATACATTTTGTCAATGTCTGCCTACAATCGATATTTCAACAACTTTTGTTGACCACTTTCAGGCCTACTGGATGATATTAAATATTCTGCACCTGAAATGCACTGCCAAATGGTGCCCTCCAGTGCTCACACCAGCGGTGGGTGGCCCTATGGCCAGCTGAATGCCCCAGATTCCAGTGAGCTCCAAGTCACCTCAACAATTATTCTTTTTAAAAATCTTCAACGCACCATGGGCGGGATTATCTCAGCCAACGCCGGACCGGAGAATCGCCGGGCCGGGCCGGGCCGGGCGTGAATCGCGCGACGCCGGTCCGCCGATTCTATGGAGAGTGGAGAATCGGTGTTGGCGCGGTGCCAGTCGGGGGCCACTTTATGTGGCCCCCCCCTTTGATTCTCTGCCCGGGATGGGCCAAGCGGCCATAAAAATAATCCGAGTACCGCCAGCGCCGTCCACATGTGGTCTTACCCTGCGGGACCTCAGTGTGCATCCATCCAGGGGTGGCTGGCAGGGGGGATGGGGGTCTGACTCTGGGGGTGGGGGAGGGGGAGGGGGGATCGTCTGCTGTGGCCTGGCCTGCGATCGGGGCCTACCGGCCTCTCGGGCTGGGGGCCTCTTTTGCTCCGCGCCAGCCCCTGTAGCCATGTTGCTTCAGGACCGGCTTGGAGGAGAGAGCCACCGCGCATGCACAGACCAGCGGCGCCCATTTGACGCCAGCATCGGCAGCTGGAGAGGCGTGGGCCGCGTCAACACTTAGCTTCAGAGAATCCCGCCCCATGTTTCCATTCCTGAAACAAGATATGTGAGCCAGCCTTTGACACAGATGGGAAATCTCTGCTTGTTGTTGCGATGTGCTTTACCCGCCGGCAGCGCATATCCTCCTGTGTGTTTCCCGGTGGTGTGGGGTAATTACAATGGGAAATCCCATTGACAAGCGGTGGGAAGACAGAGAATCCCGCCATTAGCGAATGGCGCGTAACCAAGAAACACGTGGTCGGCGCGGGGGGAAATCCTCGTTTACGTGAAAACCAGATCTCTCCCAGATTATGCCTTCTGTCCTGCAATGGCACCCCCTGATTCAGGGTCATTGTTCAGACAGATCTATGTGAGCAGCGATAATGTAAAGAAGAACAAAAGCAAGACTCAAATCTACTTTTTTTAAATCTTTATTGTCACAAGTAGGCTCACATTAACACTGCAATGACATTACTGTGAAAAGCCCCTAGTCACCACACAGAGGGAGAATTCAGAATGTCCATTTCACCTAACAAGCATGTCTTTCGAGACTTGTGGGAGGGAACCGGAGCACCTAGAGGAAAATCACGCAGACACTGGGAGAACGTGCAGACTCCGCACAGTGACCCGAGCCGGGAATCAAACCCATATCCCTGGCACTGCGAAGCAACAGCGCTGACCACTGTGCGACCGTGCCACTGAATTGTATCCTTATACACAGGCCTGTTACTTGTAATTATCAATTACTACACTTCAACCACCTGCCAAAGAACTGTAATATGTACTTAGAAATTACAACACAGAGACAGACAACGTGACCCGCTTGGTTTCCAACAAGTACAAAATCAACCCCTTTCAAACTTACTTTCTTTTTGTTTTATTAATTCATGGAATGTGTCTCCCTGGCAAGATCGGTACTTATTGGCCATCCCTGACTGCCTTTGCCCTCTTCAAGTGATTCAGCAGGCTCTGTGAAAAATGATCCCGTGTGTAATGAACTCCAATTGGCTTTATTGGTTGGCCAATTGGAGTATGAGCTCCCTCAATGATAGCTCATTGCGGGGGCCCATATAAGCACCTTTATAGGCTTTGTGAGCAGTCTTAAGTTGACTGGACTGCTAGCAGCACTGTTTGTAGCTGCTCCTGTAATATCATTATTGTAAATAAATATTGGTGTGGTGACGGAACTCCTGCCTCCCGTGGATTACTATACCGTGGCTATTCATGTTCATGATACAATTCAGTCCATCCTCTGAAAACTCCTCCAGCCTGTTTCCCATCCTGTTGTTTCCTACCCAGTCCAGGATTCCCGAATGATCTTTAATAATAATAATAATCTTCATTGTCACAAGTAGGCTTACATTAACCCAGCAATGAAGTTACTGTGAAAAACCCCTAGTAGCCACACTCTGGCGCCTGTTCGGGTACACAGAGGAAGAATTCAGAATGTCCAATTCACCTAACAGCGCGTCTTTCGGGATTTGTGGGAGGAGACCGGAGCACCCGGAGGAAACCCACGCAGACACGGGGAGAATGTGCAGACTCCGCACAGACAAGCCGGGAATCGAACCTGGGATCCTGACGCTGTGAAGCAACAGTGCTAACCACTGTGATACCGTGCGCCCAATTCTGTCCTCGCTAGAGGTTTATCCGCTTGCGTGGTTATTTTGCTCATGCCAATATTCTGGGGGCCGCTCTCAATCATGAAAACCCAATGGACCATCCATCGCCGATTCCCAAAGTTCCCACCCACCTCCTTCCCTGTTCAAACTTCCACACGGTGGGACAAAGAGTGCACACGAGAAAAAGAGTGAGCAAAAAAGATGAGAAAGTAAGAGAGAACGCAACGGAGCTGGATGGGGAAATTGGAAAACTAGCTCCAAGTACTTAAAGTGAATTTATTCGATTCACTGGCACCGATCAGCAAATTCATCCGTGTAATTGGTGCAAAGTACCCTGATTCTCATTTGGCAGCACTTTCAAATTACACACAGCAACATTTTTTTCTGACATGTTCAGTAAACAATGGCTGAGATATGAACTAACCCACTGAGTCCTGAATATGAATATACAGTAACAAAACCCCAATATATTCAAAGTTCTTCCCATGAATGTAACCATGTGCTATTTGCTTTAGGATTTATTTTGCAGCGTGGGGCAGAGGGGGTAAGCAAGACTTTATGTATCGTCAATATTTGTAAGTTATTTAATAGTTTGAGGGTTAGATTTCACTTCTGCAGGATTAGGTGTCGGGGCCGAGAGCAACGTCAGAACAGAGTCAAGATGGGCGCCCAACTGGTTCCTGCCTCCTATTAAGCTAATTGAGGGCAGTGCCACCTCAGCACCAAGTGGCAGTATTGGATGGTCAATTACTCCCAATTAGAAGCCCAATTGGGGCCAGGATGAGGGTGTGTTGGACTGGCCTGTCTGCTGAGACAGGAGGCCAGTGCAGAGGTGGCCTCCCAGTCCAGGAGCCTGGAGGCCAGGTGAGGGCCGGGTAGGGGGGTGGGCAGGTGGCACTGATGCCTCCTCCCCATCACCCCATGCACAGACCCCTATGTGTATGTGATATTCACAGCTGCAGCTCTCCAAGTCATCTTGTGGAGGGATTGACCTTCACACCAATGGCCCAACAACTGTGGCCATGCAGGATATTTAATTCTTCTGATGCCCCCATTGGATAGTACCTGGTCTCCCACCTGCCTGAGCAGCATCCACCTCTCCTAGCTACACATCATATCAAGCCTTCCTATTGGACTTTCTGCTACCCCGGTCTGCGCCGCATCATAAATTGGGTGGGACTCCCAGAGGTGACTTCTAAATTGGCTGCCTCTGGGAAGATCGCGAGCGACACTAATGAATACTATTTATAAATTAGGGCGGGGCCGCAGCCCACAGCCCATGCACGACCCTTTCACCCTTACTTGGGGCGCTCAGCCTCTGCGGCCAATGGGCTTCCATCCACATGCCTGAAAGAAAACATTTGCACCTTCACAGAGAGAGGAAAAGCGAAAGGTCGACAGAGAGGGCAAGAGGAATTGGCGGAGGGAGAGGACAGTTGACAGACAGAAAGAAAAACAAGGCAACTGAAAAGAGGGAGAAAGATTTGAAGAGGTATATGGAAAGATGGATGAAGAAAGAGCAAGTGAAAGAACGTTAAGATGAGGAGGATAATCTATGACAAATAGAGGCAGGGAGTGAAGTTTGCACATTCTCCCCGTGTCTGTGTGAGTTTTACTCCCACATCCCAAAGATGTGCAGGTTAGGTGGAGTGGCCACGCAAAATTGCCCCTTAATTGAAAAAAAAAAATAATTGGGTACTCTAAATTTAACAAAAAGAATTAGAGGCAGGGAGGGGGCAGGAAGAGATTAAATTTAATGAATGAAAATTGGATCTGTGGCCTGATTGATGTTGACTTGGACAAAGCTTTTTATTGGTTTTGACAGAGGACCTGAAGGTACATTAGATCGTGAGACAAATATTAAATCAGCACAGCTTATTTTGGCAGCATTTTACAGGAAAGTCCATCTTCTTATAAATATTATACATTTCTTGTCAGACTACATCTTCCAGAATGTTCTGAACTATTACTTGTCTGCAGAAAAAAAATTGCACGTCCAGTGCCTGCTTCCTTGAGAAATAGACACGTTTGTTCCACCAGTATGTCTGATGGTAACGTTTTATAACATTCTCATGCATACACAGCTCATTGAAATAGCCTCCAGTCAGATATTTTCCATCTAGTTTCATCCTATTACAGGCCAAGCGTGCAAACCAGCTCCACAGAAACAAGCCAGGGCTTCTCTGTGAGTGCGTGTACATATAGGCTTGCAGATGGTAAGATCACAAGATAAATACAGTATGAGGGAGGCCAATTCAACCCATTTTAGTTCGCCCATCCAGATAAAAAGTGACAGTGCCCTTCCTCACGGCATTTGACTGAATCTTAAACGACTCGGAGATTCTGCTTCTACATCAGCACTCACTGCAACATGGCAAGATTTTCTCCAGCAGCACCTCCCAAACCCGCGACCACAGTTTCCAAAAGGCAGGGCACACCATTGCCTCCAGGTTGCCCTCCATGTCATACACCATTCAGACCTGAATATGTATTGTATGTCCATATATCCACTCTCATTGGGATCAAAATCATGGATCTCCCTACCCAACAGTAGTTTCTTATAACACACGGACTGTAGCAATTTATGACGGTTGCTCCCCACTCTCCGTAAAGGTAATTAGGGGTGGACGTTAAATGCTGATGAAGTCGTGTGGCGCAGTGGGAGCGCCCCTGCCTCTGAGTCAGAAGCTCCAGGCTCGAGTGCCACTCCAGGACTTGAAGGCCAAGGAATAAGCATTCATAACCCTGTCAAACAGGTTGAGTGTCAACCTGCAAAATCCTTCCAGCACGTCAATGGTTGGCGGTAAGTGAGGGATGAGACTCCGGGTTAACCACACTTGATGGAGAGTGGCGCACTTCAGGCTATAAGCCCAGCGACAGACCAGCTGCCTGTTCCGGGAATCCTGTGGTGAACAACTCACCTCCTGACCTCCACAACCTTTCCAACATCTTCAAGGCACATGTTAAGAGTATAATGGAATACTCCCTGAAGGGGGGTGGGGTCAGCGATGATACCTCTTAAAACTTAATAGTTAGCATGCCAGTAGAGTAGGTTTACATAAATTACTTTATTAAGGTTTGAGATGAATTAGAGGAAGAGTACCGAGTAATCATTATTAGCCATTAAACATGTATTTTTAGGACATAGCAGTAATAAGTAATCAATAGTGAAGCAATCCAGGGTGCCGGTTCTGTTGTTCTGTTTCTCACAAACAAGCAGCACATGATGTTGCGATTGTACATAGCTGTCAGAATGAGGATTCTGGCATCAATCATGTGTTGCTTGCGATTCTATTGGGTGAAGTTTAAACATTGCTTGCAATTCTATTGGGTGAAGTTTAAACATTGCTTGCAATTCCATTGGGTGGGTTTAAACATAGCAGCTACAGGGAATAGATCACGTCCAACAGGGGAGGGCTATTGATTTTTGAATGGTGCATATGTGCTGAGTTTGTGTCTTTGTTCTGTAGATGGACCTTGACAGCTTTCCAGGTCTTATCTCTCATGTACATGAAAGCAAGCTTGTAGAAATTTAAACCGTCTTCAGATTGTTGATGTGTCTGCTGCTCGTTGTACTGAGTGAGCCACAGGAGAAAAGCCCACATGGAAGCCGGCTCAATACACAGGCCTTGAAACCGCGTCTACACTCCCACTTGCCTGGATGAGTGCAGCTCCAAAAACACTCAAGAAAATTGACACCACCCAGGACAAAGCAGCCCACTTGATTGGTACCCCTGCTGCAAACATTCATTCCCTCCACCACAGACAAAAGTAGCAGGTGTGTGCGCCACCTACAAGATGCACTGTAGGAACTCATCGGGGCTTCTTCGGCATGATCTTCCAAACCCACGGCCACTACCATCTAGAAGGACAAGAGCAGCAGACACCTGGGAACACTACAATCTGGAGGTTCCCCTCCAAGTCACTCACCACCCGGAGTTGGAAGCATATCGCCGTTCCTTCACTGTCGCAGTCAAAATTCTGAAACTCTCTCCCTAACAGCAACTGCACCTCAAGGACTGCAGTGGTTCAAGAAGGCAGCTCACCACCACCTACTGAAGGGCATCTCGGGATGGGCAATAAATGATGGTGCAGCCAGCGAAGCCCACATTCTGTAATTGAGTTTTAAAAAAATCACTAGCTGTGGAAACGGATGAAAATCTGCCTGAGTGAACCATTAGATGCAGGAAGAGAATTGGAATTGGAATTAAGTGCTGGCCTTGCCAAAGCCGGCCACACTCCACGAATGAAGAACAAAAATAGTGTTTGACCACTGAAGCATAAGATACTAAGATACATCAAGGTAGAGTGCTCAAGGTGGACACAATATGGTTTCAGCAGGATGTTTATTTTACAAACTTTAATCAGCAATAGATTTCAAAATTCTATAACTTTTGGTAATCATTGTTGTTAGTGAGTAGACATGCCAAGCGCACAGCAGCCTACTAACAGGTCAGTAGCGTAGAGGATAAATTCCTGGAGTGTAAATGGGTTGGTTTTCTGAAACAATACATTGAAGAACCAACTCGAGGACAAGCCATCCTAGACTGGGAATGAGAAAGGATTAATTGGCAATCTAGTTGTGCAGAGCCCCTTGGGGGTGAGCAACCATAATAATATTATAGAATTCTTCATCAAGGTGGAGAGTGACATGGTTAATTCTGAGACTAGGGTCCTGAATCTAAGTAAAGGGAACTACAATAGATATGAGGTGCGAGTTGGCTATGAAGGATTGGGGAATGTTACTTCAAAGGATGACAGTGGATAGGCAATAGCAAACATTCAAAGAGAGCATGGGTGAACTGCAACAACTGTTCATTCCTGTCTGGCACAAAAATAAAATGGGAAAGGGGGCTAAACCCAAGGCTTACAGGGGAAGTTAGAGATAATATTAGAGATCTAAGGAAAAGGCATACAAGTTTCCTAGAAAAAAACAGCAGACCTGAAGTTTGGGAGCAGTTTATAATTCAGCAAAGGAGGACAAAGGGATTAAGAAGGGGAAAATTGTATGTGAGAGTAAGCTTACACGGAACATAAAAATTGACGGTAAAAGCTTCTTTTGGTGTGTGAAGGGAAAAAAGATTGGTGAAGACAAATGTAGTTCCCTTTAATTCAGAAAGGATAATATTCTGGCAATAGTATTGAAGACTTGTGCTCCAGATCTTGCCTAGCCAAGCTGTTCCAGTACAGCTACAACACTGGCATCTCACCAGCAATGTGGAAATTTGCCCAGGTATGTCCTGCATATAAGAAGGAGGACAAATCCAAACCGGCCTCAATCATCAGTAAAGTTATGGAAAGGGTCATCAACAGTGGTATTAAGTGGCACTTACTTAGCAATAACCTGCTCACTGACACTCAGTTTGGGTTCCGCCAGGGTCAGTCAGTTCCTGGCCTTGTTGCAGCCTTAGGTCAACCATGGGCAAAAGAGCTGAAATCCGAGGTGAGAGTGACTGCCCTTGACATCACGGTACCATTTGACCGTGTATGGCATCAAGGAGGCGGAGCAAAACTGGAGTCAATGGGAATCAGGCGAAAACTCTCCACTGGCTGGAGTCATGCCTCATACAAAGGAAGATTGTTGTGGTTGTTGAAGGTCAGTCATTTTGGTTGCGAGTAATCACTGCAGAACTTCTTCAGGGTTGTGTTCTAGGCCCAACCATCTTCAACTGCTTCACCCTTCCAACATAAGGTTAGATGTGGGGATGTTCGCTGATGATTACACAATGTTCAGTACCATTCGTGACTCCTCAGACACTGAAGCAGTCCACGTGCAAATGCAGCAAGACCTGGACAATATCCAAGCTTGGGATGACAAGTGGCAAGTAGCACTTGTGCCACACAAGTGCCAGGCAATGACGATCTCCAATAAGAGAGAATCAAACCATCACCCCTCGACATTCAATAGTATTACCATCACTGAATCCCCCACTATCAACATCCTGAGGGCTATCATTGACCAGATACTGAACTGGACTAGCCACATTAATACTGTGGCTACAGAGACCATGAACCCTGTGTTGAGTAACCAACCTCCCAACTCCACAAAGCCTGTCAGCTACCTGCAAGGCACAAGTCGTGGAGTGTGATGGAATAATCCCCACTTGCCTGGATAAGTGCAGCTCCCAAAACACTCCAGAGCTCAACACCATCCAGGACAAAGCTGACCGCTCGATTAGCACCCTTTCCACAAACAGGTGCAGGCATGTCTTGCTGCAATTGTACAGGGCCTTGGTGAGGCCACAGCTGGGATTGTGCAGTTTTGGTCTTCTTATCTGAGGAAGAATGTTGTTGGTATAGAGGGAATGCAGCAAAGGTTTACCAGGTTGACTCCTGGTATTGATGTACGAGTTGAGATTCGGTCGGTTCGGATTATATTCCCCGGAGTTTAGAACAATGAGGGTGGATTTCATAAAAACTCATAAAATTCTAACAGGACTGGACAGGGTAGATGCAAAAGGGATGTTACTGATGGTGGTGGTGTCCAGTACCAGGGGTCACAGTTTCAGGATATGGGGTAAACCATTTAGGACAGAGATGAGGAGAAATGTCTTCAGCCAGAGAGTGGTGGGAAGCAGTTGAGGCCAAAACATTGTAAGTTTTCAAGAAGCACTTAGATACAACTCTTGGCACTAAAGGGATCAAAGGATATGGGGGGGGGGGGGGGGGGGGGAAGGTGAGATCAAACTATTTAGTTGGATGATCAGCCATGATCATAATGAATGGCGGTGCAGGCTCGAAAGGCCACCTCCTCCTCTTATTTTTGTCAAATTTAGAGTACCCAATTCATTTTTTCCAATTAAGGGGCAATTTAGCGTGGCCAATCCACCTAGCCTGCACATCTTTGGGTTGTGGGGGCGAAACCCATGCAAACGCGGGGAGAATGTGCAAACTCCTCACAGACAGTGACCCAGGGCCGGGATCGAACCTGGGACCTCGGCGCCATGAGGCAGCAGGGCTAACCCACTGCGCCACCATGCTGCCCTCTGCTCCTATTTTCTATGAGCCAATTACAAACAGATGTTTATAGAATCATAGAATCTACAGTGCAGAAGGAGGCCATTTGGCCCATCGAGTCTGCACCGGCCCTTGGAAAGAGCCCCCTCCTGATGCCCACGCCTCCACCCTATCTCCTTAAGTCAGTAACCCCACTTGACCTTTTGGACACTAAGTAAGAGGAAATTTAGCGTGGCCAATCCACCTACCTTGCACATCTTTGGACTGTGGGAGCACCAGGGGGAAACCCAGAGAAAGTGCAAACTCCAGACAGACAGGCACCCGAGGCTGGAATTGACCCCGGGACCCTGGAGCTGTGAGGCAGCAATGCTAACCACTGTGCCACTGTGTTGCCCCTGGTGCAGGTATGACCAACTGAATGACCAACTTTCGGTCAATACAGAACGGTGTAGGTGCTGGAGTCTGGCTCGGTTTTGGTTCCACTGCAACGGCCAGAGTCCATGCTGCGTTCTAACACAGAGAGAACGAGACAATTAAAACAAGGGAGCAAGAACCAGAGGAGCACACAATGAAACTTCATTAGCTGAATCAACGGGCTGTCCTTTCATCTACAAAACCAGTCATTTCGTTGGGAGATAACTCAGCAATGGGGAATACCCCCTTTAATTTATTTTCTGTGACACAGATTAATATAGAGTTCACGTGAGGATTATTTCTGTGTAATTACTTTTTTTTCTCCGAGGAGGAAATCATTTCAATCAAGTCTGCCTGTTAAATATCTCTCACCCCTGTTGGTCACTGCCATTCCGGAATGTTCTGCTCATTAAGCATGATTGGATGGGAGTGGGCTGCCGGTTTAGTTACAGTAACAGTCAGTGACAATGAGAATAATGTTGACATAAGTGGCCAGATTCACGACTGCATAAACAAGGGGAGAAACGCGCACACAGACACAACACATACACTTGTCTCTCAGAACAGCTACTTGAGGGGTATTTTTTTGCCCTAATTATCGCCCGCAAAAATGGAAATAAATGCAGAACTGGAGCCAATTCTCTCAGCATCAAGTGTGTACTTAACTCCCGTGGAGCATGCAAAGGAGGACTGAATGCAATTTGCACTGCTGCCCTTTCCCGAGAAAAGGAAGTCAATTGTTAGGTTGCTCGGAGGATTACATCGAGAGCGGTGCACAGTAAGAGGCCCTTTGTCTTTAACTGGCCCATTCTGGTGTGTATTCCACACATTCAACTCCTGTCACCCCTCTCCGCCTGAAGCAATCAGCATTTCATTTCTCCCTCACGTGTTTCTATCTGGCTGGCTCTTCAAGGCATTTACCTCAACCACTCCCGGTGCGGGAAAATAAAAACAGAAAGTTCCAGCAAATCTCAGCTGGTCTGGTAGCAACTGTGAGGGGAGAGAAATAGAATCAACTGCACATTTTACAAAAGTGCTAACTCCATAGGATAGATGAGCTGACGGATGGACAGAAATGATGAGTGAAGGACCCCCGCATCCAGACTGCTTGGTCCAAATGGGCGGCACTCTAGCACAGTGATTAGCACTGTTGCTTCACAGCGCCAGGGTCCCGGGTTCGATTCCCGCCTTGGGTCACTGTCTGTGCGGAGCCTGCATCTTCTCCCAGTGTCTGCGTGGGTTTCCTCCGGGTGCTCCGGTTTCCTCCCACAAGTCCCAAAAGACGCGCTGTTAGGTGAATTGGGCAGTCTGAATTCTCCCTTGTAGAATATATGTTACTCATTTGCTTCTTTCCAACATGGTCCTGGCACTTGATGTTCATTAACACTCTTGGTCTCCAATTAAAGCAAATTGTTTATTGAGTAACGTTAACAAATAAACTGTGAGTTTTTTCTCTCTTCACTAATTTAAACTAGAGATTAAATTAACAATATTAAATATATATAAACTATGATTAACTACACTTGCACTCTGAGCTATCTCTACCTCTGGTAACTAGTCACACCCAACACGAAGAGGCGGGAACTCAGCTTGAGCTTGTCTTTTATACCCATCTCTAGTGCTGCCATCTAGTGGTTACCTAGCTGTTACTTCTGTATATTAACCCTTTATCATACATATAGATATGCAGATCACTACATTCCTCAGTGTGCCCAAACAGGCGTTGGAGTGTGGCAATTACAGGATTTTTACAGTAACTTCATTGCAGCGTTAATGTAAGCCTACGTGTGACACTAATAAAGATTATTATTATTATTTGGTGTGTGCCAAATTTGGGGATTTTTCAAATTTCGGGTCTAAGCTTAGCATGCACTGAGAATACACAAACTAAAATATGAAAAATAAAGAATAAAACAGTTTTGTTCAAAGTGCTACGCAAAGCCTCAAAGCTTTTTGGGTTCTTCCAGATGTTGGGACGCTGGGTAAGGGGTTCAGTGCCTGTATGTCATCGTTTATTTTAGAGTTAACGTTTCGACCAATCGGACTCCCCTTCAGAGCCCAGAATACACCCCCTTGTCCCACATTCTCACCACTCTGCTGAACCTTCTGTGGGATTTACTAATGACAATCTTGTATTCATCAGGGCAGCCCCTTTGGATGGATTTCGGAGTGCCAATTGACTGCAAAGCACAGGCCACTGTCCCAGCGACTGCCCTGCATAGAGACCACGGTATGCCATTGCTTCACACGTGACAGAATATATTGCCAGCTATTACCCCACACAGTACACAGTATCAACTCTTCTACTGTATGTACCAGACCACCAGCTACTGCCCTGCTCTTAACAGACTTATGATGGAATAAATATTCCTTGATCCCCAAGCTTGCTTTTGAAGATCAGAAGGCATGTAAGCTGTACTTACCCTCTGGAAATTAACCAAATTGAGCAGAGTTGATTATTGCAGAAATGGTGAGCTGTCTGGTGATAAGAGGGGTATTGAGGGGTGCAGGAACAAACAGACCCAGGGGCGTATGTGCACAAATCATTGAAGTTAGCAGGTAAGTTGAGAGAGTGGTTAAAAGGGCATTCTGGAACCTGGGCTTATAAATAGAGGCACGGAGTATAAAGATATGAAAGTTCTGATGATCCTTTATGAAACATTGGTTCCGCCTCATCTAGAAAAGTGTGTCTGATTCTGGGCACTACACTTAAGGAAGGACGCTAAGGTTTTAGAGAATAAAATTATGAAGAGGCTCCGTGGATAGATTGGAGAAGCTGGGGTTTGGCCTCCTCAAAGAAAAGAAGATTGAGAAGCAATTTAACAGTGGCACTGAAAACCATGAGGCGTCGGGACCGAGTTGGTAGAGAGAAAGGGTGGCCTTGGAAGAAGGGTCGAGGACCTTAGAGGTTTAAGGTGATTGCCAAAAGAACCAAAGGTGACATGAGAAACCACTTTTTATGCATTGTTTTTACAAACATGTGGTTAGGATCTTGAATGCAAAACCCAAGAGGGTTCTGGAATAGATTCAATTGTGGCTTTTAAAAGAATTTCAATAAGCACCCTAAAAGAAAAATGTGCAGAGTTATTCAGAGCTGGGGACCAGCCAAATTGTTCTTGTAAAGAGCTGGCACAGTCTCGACTGGCTGAATGGCCTCCTACTTTGATGTAAGCATTCAATTATTCCATTTGCTATTTTATCAAACACATTTCTGTAAGCCAACAGGAGAAAAATAGATAAATGGATAACATAGGGTCGCTGGACAAATAAAAATAGTGAGTTAGGAAAGTTGTAGTTGTATAATAAGACCACAAGATGTGGGAGCAGAATTAAGCCATTTGGCGCATCAAATCTGCTCCGCCATTCAATGAGATCATGGTTGATCTGACGTGATAATCCTCAACTCCCCTTTCCCGCCCTAGCCCCATAATTCTTGATTAAAATTTTGTCTATCTCAGCCTTGAACAAACTTAACGACCCAGCCTCTACAGCTCTCTGCGGTAAAGAATTCCAGAGATTCACTACCCTATGAGAGAAGAAATTCCTCCTCACCTCTGTCTTAAATGGGCGCCCTGTTATTTTGCAAGGACATTTTAGGATTTAGAATCGAGAGAGGCTGAAAAGGGGGAAATTGCTCTGATGTGAAATGTAACCACCCTCCCTCCCCCTGGGATGCGATCCAACAAGTTATCAGGCATCTTGCATCTTATTGAATTCTGGCCTTGTTTTGCCCATTTGTATGGAGGGGCGGGGGGAGGAAGCGAGCTGCATTTTAGGAAAAGCATGTTTCACCTCATTAGATACGGTTCACCCTCGCTGGCTGCAATTTCCAGGCTGGAGTCTCCCTTCCTGATTCCAGGAAGGTTTGGCTGCAGTCAGTTCTCCATCGTTTCTCTGAGGGGAGGCGTTAAACCTGCCAGAATGCAGGTGGAAGACGAGTGAAATTTGAGCCCTGTGACTTTTTTAGGACGCGTTCAAAGAACCATACAACACAGAGGGTGCCTGGTCAGTTCTTTGCACGAGCTATCCCATTAGTTCCACTTCCTTTTTCTTTCTCCACAGACCTGCAAATTTCTCCTTTTCAACTGTGCATCTAATTCCCTTTGATAGTTACTACTTGTCTCCGTCCACCACCCATTAGCCGATCCATCCCGGATTATAACAGCTCCCCGTGCAAAGGAAAAAAAACTCTACGCTTTGCCGTTTTTGCCAATTATCTTCGTTTTACCAGGAATACTGACTGAAATGAAATCGACCTTTCTAACGTTGTTGCAGTTGGTGTCTGGAACAATTTTATTTCTCTATCTCCTTGGTAAAATACTTGAAACAAAATGAATGTGCCCTCAAATAATTGAGTTGACGGTTCCGACGGTTACCTGATTTGAATTCTAAAGAGCAGGCTGATTTCCTTCCCAGGATAACCTGCATTGCTAGTGATCTCTCTGCCACCTTGAACCTTTGAACCCGGTGTCCTTCACCATTACTCAGCCCTTAAGTGACTCACAATCGCACAACAAGGCCCTTAGAATGTGATAATGGACTCTCATCTGAAAAGTGCCAAAAGGAAGGTGAGCTGTTGCTATCTCACTTGAAGTCAATAGTACTGTACATGTGATGGGAAGGATGAAAAGGAGAGGAAGTTTTTTTTTTCTCTGGGAAATAGTTGCCATTTTTCTTTGTCCTCTAAAACTAAACGTGTTACATCTTGATAGTACTCAATGGAGCAGGGGTGACTGACTTTAGAGTCAGAGAGTCATACAGCACAGAAAGGCTCTTCGGCCCATCGAGATTGCGCCAGTCAGAAACAACCACCTAACTTTATGATTGACTTGCCCTTTTCTGTTGAATAAAGGTTTCAGGAGGTGAAAGTGTGTCAAATGACATTCCTTGTCTCTCAGCTGTTTGCTTTTCATCACATCACAAGGGAGTCAACATTGAGGGCCAGGATGTTCCTCCCTACTGCCCAGAGGTTTGGGCAGGAACACCACTTTACTTCTCATTGCCGGTTGTAAACACGAGAATAACGTCTGTGCATTGCTATCAGCAACCCCACCCCCGTACCCCCCCCCCCCCCCCCCCCCAGCTCTGTAACTTCCTCCAGTCCTCCAAACCTCTGCAAAATCTGCACTCCTCCAATTCTGGTCCCTTCTGCACCCTCAATTTTAATCACTCCACAATTGGTGGTCATGTCTTCAGCTGACTGGGCACTAAGCTCTGGACCTCTCAGCTTCTCTTCACCCCCACCCCTCCCTTAGAGCCCTGCTTAGAACCTACCTCTTTGACAAAGCTCTTGACTACCTGCCCTAACGTCTTCATATGTGACTCACGTCAACTTTTGTTTAACAATGCTTCTGTAAAGCACCTCGGCGTATTATACTACCTGAAAGACGCTATGTGAAATGCAAGTTGTCATTGTGGGGGTGGGTGGTTAGGGTATATCATATCCAGAAATGTGCTCACTTCCTTTATTGAGCTGGCTGGAATTCTCCACCTTCATTTCCCACCTGATTATGTCATTCATTGTCCAAAGGACCATTGGTCATGCCCAGTTCCTCTCCTCACCAACTGGAGCCTGATAGGTTGAGTCAGTCCTCACCAATCCAACTGCATGTAATCCTGCCCCATCCTAATTTTATCCAATCATCCAGTGAAAGTGATGATACGTTTTGCGAGGATGGACAATGAATGTACATCGTTACTTTCTTTACGGTTAACCACAAGTTAAAGCACCACCCAAATCCAACATATCTCGGAGTGACCTTAGATGGGATGCTGAACTTCCGTGAACGTCTAAAAACAATTGCAGCTACGATCATGTCCAAAAGGAATTTGATTGCTAAACTAACTGGCTCAGCATGAGGTGCTGCTACCATCACCCTCTGAATCTTAGCACTCGTATTCTCATACTCAACAGCAGAACAGTGCAGCCCTGTTTGGTCAAGATCATCGCACACACACTGAGTTGACACCCAGGTGAATGCAACCATGAGTATTATTACTGGAACACTATGTTCAACGCCACTCCTTTGGCTCCCTGTCCTGGCAAACATCACTCCTCCACCTATCTGCCGACTTGCAAGAGCAACAAAATGATAGAAAAAGTTTGCAATGCCCCCCACCTGCCATTTCATGCTGATCTAGTCAGCTCCCAAGGGAAAGCCCTCCCACACAGGACTTCAACCCAAATTCCACCTGGACAAATGAATGGGAATTATTGGACATGACAAACTAGTACCTGGTCTGAAACCTAAACCAATAGCTGCCAGGGTTTCAATCTTCCAAGGAAAGAGTGGTCCACCCTTAAAAGATGGACCGGCCATGGCCCCTGCTTGGGCAACCTCCATAGATGGGAGCATTAGTGCCAGCCCCCTAGATGCCTGTGGGAGAGAGCAAGCTTTGCACCATACCATAGAAGAATGTCCAATCCACAGAGTCAGCGGAGGCCTAGCCACACCCAACACAGTAGGACCAGAAGATATGGGCAGCACAGTACCACAGTGGTTAGCACAGTTGCATCACAGCTCCAGGGTCCCAGGTTCGATTCCCAGCTTGGGTCACTGTCTGTGCGGAGTCTGTACATTCTCCCCATGTCTGCGTGGGTTTCCTCCGGGTGCTCCAGTTTTCTCCCACAGTCCAAAGAAAGATGTGCAGGTTAGGTGGATTGGCCATGATAAATGTCCCTTAGTGTCCAAAAAGGTTAGGTGGGGCTACTGGGTTACAGGGATAGGGTCGAGGTGTGGGCTTGGGTAGGGTGCTCTTTCCAAGGGCCGGTGCAGACTCGATGAGCCGAATGGCCTCCTTCTGCACTGTAAAGTCTATGATTCTATGAAACTGTTTGGCTTAGGGGCTGACTTTGCATTCGCTACATAAAATAGATTGACAATATGTCACCTGTTACAGTGGAGCACCTACTGTTTGACTGATATCACAATACCTTTTACAATGGAATTGGCAATCCCTGAACAGTATCACACTTCTCACGACAGTGGGACTGTTATTTGATTGACCAACATTGCACCTCCCAGATCAACGGGACCTGTCAGCAGCTGACTGACAGTCCAGTCCTTGTTACTCACCGACCAACTTTGCAATGCCTGATGCCTTGGGACTTTAGGTCACTTTAGGTCACAGGCTGACATCACACCTTATGCTTCACCAGTGCAAATGAGCTGGCTTTGCACTTTTGGTATGAGTATCAAGAAAGCTGAACAGGGAAAGGCAAATAGGACAAAACAGGCAGCGGGAGACAGAAAGAAGCAGACATAAATGACGAGACAGATCTATCTGGAGGAAGAGAGATTTACTCAATACATCACAGCACATCAGCGACAAGATAGCCTCCAGCCGAAAATAGGGAGCTGCTTGAAGAGATGGGAAAACCTTCATTTTCTGCCTAAAACATTTTGGAGAATTTGATTGTGTTTTTTTATCCAGCGTCTCTTGAATTTTTCTCCATCTTATTTTAAACATATAAATCCTTTTTAGAAATGTTTTGATCTATGCTTTTTATATGACTTCAGTGGAAAGATATTTGTTAACGTCGGTTAACTACAGGAGCAACTGAGTGGCAGAAAAAGACTTAGGAGAGATTAAGAAAACTATGGTAAGAAACATTTTTAGAGACTTTTCAAAGTAAGTTTGGGGGTAGTTGGAGAGAGTCGTCACCTTTGGCTTTACTGATGATCTACTGCTGAACTGTTGCGAATCTTCAATTGGGAGTACATTCCTGATCAGCCAAGGCCAGTGGCAGACTGGCCAGGGTGTCAGCTTGCCTGATGGCAAGTGTGCCCCTCATGAAGTGGGGCCCCTATATCAAATAAAAATGCAATAAAGAAACAAACACAGACAACTGTTTTAATAATAAAAAGGAATAAGGAAAAAAAAGAGAACAGGACACAAATAAGCAGTGCATGAAAAGGAACGAAACAGGGGAGGTAGTGGAAGGATGTGGAATAGGGGGGCCCGGGTCAGGCATAATTAAGGAAATTCCATGTTTTCAGCAAGAGTGTGTGAATTTAAAGATAAAGTTACAATTCGTGATTTGAGATGGTCGGCAACTTCAAAGGATATCAAGCAGTAGTCTTGGTTCAGCCGGTACATCGGTCCGGGGCCCGGAGAGCCAAGAAGGGGCCCATGAATCTCTGAAGGGCCCTTAAAAATTATAATTAATTAGATAAATAAATCTCCAACTTCTTTCCTGAGATTTGTATTCTAACTTAATAAGATATAATTGTTTTTAAAAAGAGCAATACCAAATAAAAATTCAATAAAGAAACAAACAAATAATCACTTAGTGTATGAAGGAATGAAGCAGTGTTAAACGGATGTGAAAAGGAGTGGAGGGGGGTGGGGTGGGGGGGGGGGGGGGGGGGGGGGTGCTGGTTCTCCCGGGTCGGACATAGTTGGAAATCCACGTTTTCAGCAAGAGTGTGCGAATTTAAAGATAAAGTTACAGTTCATGATTTGAGATGGTCGGCAACTTGAAAGGATATCAAGCTGTACATAGGGTCGTGAGGTCACCGAAAAGGAGAAACGGTACCTTTGACCGTGAATCATGAGGTCAAAGATATTGAAGTGATAAGCCGTAATCGGTAAACTCAAAGGGTTGCAACTTGTATCACTACACTGTTATCAAACTGGACATGTTAACTTTCGTCGTGGGGCCATTCTTAATGTCTTACTATAGTCGGACCAAACTTCTAAGTTTCAACAGTTGGCTCAGTTGCTTGCTGGTGTGAACACTGGACAGTGGTTTGTCTCCTCTTCTGGAGCTGCATAGGCCACAGTAGTAATGACTAATGAACATAGCCTATTGAAGTGTAAGTAAGTTATTTTATATTTTTTATCAAGTAGGTGTTTATCTGGCGTTCCTTCAAGTTATTCTTGCAATCATCAATATTAATTTTTCCCAATGTGGGCTATTTTTAATTAAGTTTTTATTTCAGGAATATTACCCCTACCAGCATGGAAAAGAAAAAGCATAAATCTAAGTCACTAAAACGCAAAGAACAAAAAGAAGCAGAAAAAAGGTATCAGCCAAGCGATGCAGGCCTATTACAGAGTTTATAATACCACAAGCACAATCCACATCAATATCCAGTTCTGCAACAAATAATCAAGAAGCAAGAAACAATGCTCATGGTGATGATGCAATAACATGCGAGTTACAAGAACAGAGAAGAGCTACTTTGAATGTAGAGACAAATACAAGTGCATCCATTACTAATCAACCTAGGCCCAATATTTCTTCTGGCTTCCTTGTTCCGGTATCTGTACTGCCTGTAGTTGCAACATCTGAACACATAGCTTCAACTAGTGACAGAGAATCAGATATTCCTTCAAGCATAAATTACTTGGTTTCTGAAGCACATCCTGTAAATGAACCTACGCACGAAAATTAAAGATCAATAACTGGAATCTTCCAATATCCATCACGAGCAAAGCTAAAACAGTTTTTTGCTGAACATCCACTTCAGCCACTTGATGATCTGCCATTTGATGCTCATTTGTATGAGAGGAAAATTATGAATGACTCAGTTCCAAGAAAATGGCTAACATATAACAAAGAAAATAGATGCTTATATTGTTCATACTGCTTAGCCTTTGATTTTCCCAACACTTGTAATCCATCACCCTTTGTACGTGGCTTTAGTGACTACAGGCGTATTAGCCAGAGCTTGACTTTACATGAATCAACAACAACACATGTCAGAAATGCTCAGCAATATATCAGTGTGGTTCATGATGGCACCTTAGATATATTTTTTGCAGCATCACTAATTAAAAGGAAAGAAGAAGTATTGAAGCAGAAAAGTATTGTCATGAGGATTATAGACATCATAAAGATGTTAGGCAAGCAAGCACTTCCTTTTCGAGGTCACAGAAATGAATTGGACTACACTCTAGATAATGAGGTTCTGAATCATGGCAATTTTTTAGCTACAGTGCAGTTGATGGCAAAATATGACCCCATTATGGCAGCTCACGTTTCTGCAGTGCAAAACAAGTCTAAACAAAGAATCAAACGATTAGAGCAACAAAGAAAGGCTCGAAGTAAAGGCCGTGGTGGACTTGTTACATACCTGAGTAAAACAACTATAAACATGTTAATCAAAATTATGAAGAATATGATACAAGAAAGAATTAACCATGAAGTTTCTCAAGCAAAATATTCTATTCAGGTTGATTCAACACAAGATAATTCATCCATCGATCAGTTTAGCATTATTATTCGGTATGTGCTTAAAGGTATTATCTGTGAGCGACTACTTTCAGTTGTGCCAAGTAATGATGGTACAGGACAGGGACTTTTTGATCTATTGATTGAAACATTACAGCATCTTAAAATTGACCCCCAAAAATGTTTATCTGATAGCACAGATGGCGCTGCAAGCTACCATGGCCAGTATAATGGTTTACAAAGTAAAATTGCTGATGTGGCTGATCGACATGTTCATATATGGTGCTATGCCCATGTCTTGAATTTGGTGATAACTGAAACAACAAAATGTTGTGTGCCTGCAGTTTCTTTTTTCAATTTGCTCCAGAATATAGCAACTTTTGTGAAAGCATCATACAAGAGAATGGCTGTATGGATAGAAGCTGTTGGAAAACATCTAGGACAAGAAAAAATGAAACGATTAAAGCTAATTGGTGAGACCAGATGGTCAGGAAAATCCAATGCAGCAACAACTATATTTGGACGTTTTGATGATGCTGCTGCCAGTACGTTCGTAGATATATTGATATGCTTATCAATGATACAAGATTCAGAAAAGTTTGATGCAAAAACAAAACATGAAGCAAATGTTTTACTTCAAAGTCTTCTAAAGTTTGAAACCATATTGACAGCATTTACTTACTTATATTTAAAACTACAACCCCGTTATCAAGTTATCTACAGACAAGTGGTTTAGATATGTTTACTGCATGGAGTTTGGTAGATTCAGCTTCAACAAAGTTGAAGGAACAGACAAGAACATTTGATAACGTTCACAGCAAGGCTTTGGAATTTGTAAATAAATGTAATGACAGGATTTCACAGATGAATATGGATGAAAATCAAACATTGGAAATTGATGCATTGGAAACAGCATTGCCAGTTAAGAGGCAGAGGAAGAAGAAAAGAATGGCAGATGAGCTTATTGATGATGAAAGAAATTCCTCAGATTCTCTAGCTGATTTTCGAGTAAATGTGTTTACCCTAATAATGGATCGCATTGTCCAGTCACTAGACTCACGCTTTGTACAACGCAAACAGTTGTATAAAGATTTGTCCTGCTTGGACCCAGCAAAGTTTAAAACTATTGCAGAGAAGGGCCTTGAAGATGAAGCATTGGAAGGTATTATTAAGCTGTTTCCACAAATCAGCAAAGATCAAGTAATATTGGAATTGTTTTCTTTTGCTTCAAACTTTGATGTATTAAAGCTATTGCTTAATGATGGTGAGAATATGGATTCCAGTTGCAAAAATTGTAAAATTTGCAGCACTTGCCCATCGTATGTACTAAAAATTCTGGCATCCAACAGATTTCATGACAAGGCATATGATAACCTTTATGAACTTTATAAAGTCATCTGCACACTATCAGTTACTCAAGTCCAATGTGAGAGGACATTTTCAAAGCTAAAGATCATGAAGACAAGGTTAAGAAATTCGCTGTCTGAGGAGAATTTGGAATCATACATGTTGCTATCCATTGAAAAGGAATTGTTAGATGAATTGGATGCAGAAGCAATTATTGGCAGATTCGCTCAATCATCTAGCGAAAACAACCGATTGCTCTTAATATAGTGGACTGCATGCAATGCTCTATTGTGCTTTTGAACTATCTGTTAATGTGTAAATTGTGCAATAAACTATTTAAAAATATCAACCAATTACTTAAATTTAAAAAAATAAATAAAAAATTCAATTCTAACATTCTGTATTTACATTTGGTATCTACTGCCAGTAATATATACAGTACATGTACACTGTAATTACTAAGAAATACACATTTTTTCAACAAAAATTTTAATTGTACCCTTTGTTCCATATGTATTTTTTGAAAATGTTATTTATTCATTATGAAAATTAAATTATACATTGTAGTTGTGGGTGGACCCCCTTTGTCTCCTGGCAACCAATATTTTTAGACCAAGTCCGCCACTGGCCAAGGCATTGTTTGTTACGGGAGCATTGTAGGCTATCGATTGTTGTGCAGGACCTCTTATTCCTTTCAGTGATGGCTTATGTGCCAACCTGAAGATGTCTTTCTTCGAATTTCTGGACCCTAGTTTGGAGATTTAGCACCAAGTGCTTTGGCCACGTGCAGACTGTTCCCAGTTAATGCCCAGGATAGAGCTGAGGGTTATTAAAGCTTCCGCCCTACATGGAGGAGTGGAAGGAGAGCAAGAGTTTCACCGGGTTCAGAGAAACAAAGGTTGAGAAGGTTGAGGCACAGGGCTGGAGGAGGTTGCAAAGGGAAAACTGGAGTGAGGCCCAGAATGGTTTGAAACCAAAGACAAGAATTTGGGTGATGGGGAGCAAGATGTCTTCAAGGACAATGCTGATGGGTGAATAGGATTTGGTGCGGGACAGAGTGCAGGTAGCAGAGTTCTGGATAAGATGGAGCTTGTGAAGGGAGAAGCTCAGCAAGTTGGCAGGAAAGACACTGATGCAAAGGTAATAAATAGAAAATATCTTCTGCAATCTGAACCTCAGCCAAGCTCAGGCCATTAAGGCTAAAGAGAGCAGGTCCCAAATCTCAAAACAGTGAGTTCTTTACTCCAACTAATTACAATAAAGTATCAAAAATGCAAAGCAGACAACAGAAAAATGTGAATGGTCTTAATGTCCTGGTGGGTTTGGGGATAGGTGTAAGCCCCAACTTTCTTCCTGAGATAGCACGCGTTTTACAGTTCTGCCTTCAGAGGCTATTTCTGAGGTACTGTGCAGGCTGTGATCTCAGTTCACCCATCACTGTTGTTCCATAATGCTGGCCCAGACAAATCTTCCCCAATGGTTTATAGTCATTTGTCGCCTGTCACCAGAAGAAATGATCATGAAAGATTCCATCCTCATAAAAACCCAACGGCTTCACTAGTGTCCTTCAATGGAAGCCATTTCCCATTCTTCCCCGTTTTGGCCTACACTTCACTCCCATCCGACATTTATGTCCTCCGAATTGGCCCAGTGAGGTGGGAAAAACAATTGCTACGGAGTGCCGTAGGTACTGGAGATGGGTAACTAATGTGGTCTTGCCAATGTCACCTAAGC
This sequence comes from Scyliorhinus canicula, assembly GCF_902713615.1. Taxonomy (NCBI): domain Eukaryota; kingdom Metazoa; phylum Chordata; class Chondrichthyes; order Carcharhiniformes; family Scyliorhinidae; genus Scyliorhinus; species Scyliorhinus canicula. The sequence continues at coordinate 19,806,830 of NC_052152.1, read as the reverse complement.
AAATTTAGACAGACTTTTGAAGATATGCGTATGCGCATGTGTGTGTTCAAATTGTTTCAGCATTATTGGCTTCAAAATCAGCCCTGAAATGCAAAGGAGGCAAATTCAAAACAGCAACACATCCTCACTCATCGCATGATGGAGATGTTGTATAAAACAAATTATAGTGGTTCAACTTGGTGTGGGTAGTTTTCTTTTCACCTCTTAAGTCAGAAGGTCAGGGGTACAGGCCCCAGTATACCAAACATACTCATGTAAAAGTCAGGTTTGGAGATCACGGGCGAAATTCTCCGCCCCCCACGACGGGTAGGAGAATAGCGGGAGGGCCTTCCCGACATTTTTGCCGCCCTCCCGCTATTCTCCCCCCCCCCCCCCCCCGCCGAAGTCCCGACCCGAATCGCTGCCGCCGTTTTTTTACGGCCGGCAGCGATTCTCAGCTGTTAGATGGGCCGAAGTCCCAGCCCTTTACGCCGTTTTTACGAACGGTAAACACACCTGGTCTTGCCGTTCGTAAAAACGGCGTGACTAACTCACTATTAATAACCATGGCACCGATTGGCACGGCCGTACCACGGCCGTGCCAAGGGTGCCATGGGCCCGATGCCCGCGCACTACTTGTCCTTCCGCCGCCCCGCAGTATCCATTCGTGGGGTGGCTGAGGGGCAACCCGGCCCGCGCATGCGCGGGTTTCGTGCAAAAACGCGATGACGTCACCCGCGCATGCGCGGGTTGGAGTCTTCCAAACTGCGCATGCGCGGCTGACGTCATATGACACATCAGCCGGCGCTAACTCCGGCAAGCGGGCTTAACGATTTTCGTTAAGCCCGTCTTGCCGGAGCCTACGGCGTCGGGCTGCTAGCCCCGACCGGGGACCGATTCTGGTCCCCGGTCGGGAAGGGGCGCGCTGCCGTAAAACCCGCCCGGGTTTTACGCCAGCTTTACGATTTCTCCCGTTTTGGGAGAATCGCGCCCCACATTTTTAGGCGAAATGTAAGGGGTTGCCTTATCAATTAGCAATATTTTTGAGGGATTGAAATTGATTCAAACCAGGCCCAATTAGTGTGCATGACCCCTTTGGATGCCACTTTGGAGTGGTGTACCCCACTTCCCTACCCGACAGTCTTTGCTTCTCCACCTGAATCTCTTATTTACAGCTCCTTTCACTCACATCCTCCCTCTCGCTTTAGTACTCCTGAGCCCTTATTTGCAGTAGGTTCAGGAGAGAAAGTGGCGCGTGAGAGAATCAGGCAGTGAAGTGGCGAGAGTGAGAGCCAGTGAGAGAGAGTCAGCCTATTGGCGAAGCAGTAAGAGAGTCGGCCTGCAAGAGAGGTGGTGAGAGAGAGAGTGAGCCTGTGGGGGAGGCGGGCAAAGAGAGGCAATGAGAGGGTGGTAAGTAAAAAGGGCGAGGATTTTTGGGTCAAAAGTTGGGGGTTGGGCGGCATGGTGGCGCAGTGGTTAGCACTGCTGCCTTAGGGCGCTGGGGTCCCAGGTTCGATCCTGACCCTGTGTCACTGTCTGTGTGGAGTTTCCACATTCCCCCCGTGTTTGCGTGGGTCTCACCCCCCACAACCCAAAATGATGTGCAGGGTAAGTGGATTGGCCATGCTAAATTGCCTCTTAATTGGAAAAAAATCAATTGGGTACTCTAAATTTTTTTTTTTTAAATGTTGGGGATCAACTTTAATACAAGATCGACTGTTACTCGAGTTTGTACGACATTCTAGACTGACTGCAGTGCCCTGCTGACCGAGCCCCTTGGAAAGGTCACCATGTGTTAGGTGAGCTATGAAATCTAGGCCTTACTGCCTGCTTGGCTGTTTCTGTTGGAGATTTAAATTCCCAAGGAACTGCTTAACAAGACCTCAAACTTCTGCCAGTATTGTTGAACAACATTCTTCACAGGTCCAATACAAAGTCCCATATTGCTTTTCAAAACGGCTCTGGTGGTTGCTGACGAAACAACATTCACAGGGAGTCATCCAGACTCGGGACGATACCTCCCTTCTCTCTCCACAGATGCTGTCAGACCTGCTGAGATTGTCCAGTACTTTCTGGTTTTAGAACAACATTCATTGCCCTTCAATGTCGAGGAAGACCTCTGTTCCATGCAACCATCTGAACTCATTTCCATTGCCTGCGGGCGGGGGGCGTTCAGATTAGAATTTTCCAGAATTTACTTTTGTTTATTGGGGCGTCAGTTTTTCCTCTTCCACACCATCTCAAGAAATGATACAGCTGTGAGGAAGGGGCAGTGGGAAAGGAGAGGAAGGGAGTGGGAGAGAGGGGTAGAGAGGATGGTGGGATAGGGAGGGAGGGGGAGAGTGGGGGAGGAAGGGAGTGGGGGTGGGGAGTGGAGAAGCGGGGTGGGATAGGGAGGGAGTGGGAGAGGAAGGGAGGGAGTGGGAGCGGAAGGAAGTGGGGGGAGTGGAGAGGACGGGTGGGATAGGGAGAGAGTGGGAGAGGGGAGAGGAAGGGAGTGGGGGGGGGGGAGTGGAGAGGACGGGTGGGATATGGAAGTTGTGGGAGAGGGGAGAGTGGGAGAGGGAGGGAGTGGGAGAGGAAGGGAGTGGGGGTGTGGGGAGTGGAGAAGAGGGGTGGGATAAGGAGTAAGTGGGGAGAGGGAGGGGGTGGAATGGAGAAGGAGGAGAGGGAGAGGAAGGGAGTGGGAGGGGGTGTGGGAAAGGGGAGTGGGAGGGGGTTGTGGGAAAGGGGGAGTGGGAAATGTATTGTCATGATGATGCAGTTATCAGGGGGCAAGTTGGTGCAGGGCTCCATTTGAGCCTGAATGTCTGTTTCTTTCAGAGGTAGATGATAAAATACCATGAAAATGCAAATTCGTACCACGCAATACCTTGATAGGCAGCCCATGACTATCCTTCAATTCCCCAAAATGCTAAAGAGTAACTTATTCATACAGTATGCACAAGTACAAGACCGAGAGTTTGTACAAGGGAGGGGGGTTGGGGGGGGGGGGGGGGGGGGGGAGCGGAGGAAGCAGTGGGGGAGGAAAGGATGAGGGATTGTGGTCAGATCGCAGCGTGCGGTTGTCAAGCTTTTTACTGCACTCCTAATGGTGTGGAGCTTTCAACGACAAGAAAGAAACGACAGAAATCCGTTCTTCTTACAACAAACCTGCTGGAAGATCTCTGGGTGACCGAGATAAAAGCTGTATTTAAAAGCCTTTCTGCAACTGTCCTTTTCAATACTAATTATCATCACTGCACGACTTAGTCTGAGAGAGTAAAATCTGACACCACAGGCAACGTGCTTCAATTAATGGAGTGTATGTGGGGGGGGGGGGGGGGGGGTTGGGGAGGTTTGAAATGAAAATGATTTTGTATTTAAAACTTGACTGGATGTTGATGGGGATGGGGGTGGATGGAATCACCCATTTTACACCCAGGTGTCAAGGAAGCCAGGGGTCCACAAGGTGCAGTTCTTGATGAACGTTTGCCGAGGGCTAACATATGCTGCTGATTTCATCCCCTGTCGGAGGAAGCGGAGGATTGTTAGCATTAGATAAAGCCCAGATAGCGGATAATGAAGCAGAATCTAATTAGACACCAGCTGTCATAGGCAACCTTTCAAATTTCCAAGAATTTCTTTGTGCCGAGTATACCTTCCCCTCCCTGGACTGGGAGGAGTGGTGTCAGCTAACCCTGAGAATGCGGCCCCCTCTCCCTCCCCCCCCCACACACACACACAAAACCCCCAGCATACGCGTGTCTGATAAACTTTGACAACATCTTTACGTGGTTCATAAATGAAATGAAATGAAAATCGCTTGTTGTCACAAGTAGGCTTCGAATGAAGTTACTGTGAAAAGCCTGTTCAGGGAGGCTGGTACGGGAATTGAATCGGGGAGGCTGGTACGGGAATTGAATCGGGGAGGCTGGTACGGGAATTGAACCGTGCTGCTGGCCTGCCTTGGTCTGCTTTCAAAGCCAGCAATTTAGCCGTGTGCTAAACCAGCCAGCAGATTGAAGAAATCTTTTAATGATCTGCGTGTCTCTCTCTCTCGCGCACGTTGGTGCTCACCGTCTGATGCTCGATGGCAAACGTCGACCAAAATTAAATATAAATTATGCTGGAAATATCTGATCCAACACGTGTGTGAGCTGAAGACCAAGGCTGGTGGTGGGTGGGGGCTGGTTCAGAGAGCGAGAACTGGGAGAGGGAGCTTGTTCGGGGCAGTGTGGTGTAAACTAGGTTGTGCCAGTCCAATCCACCTTGATTTACATCATGTCTGCTTTGGTTTCTGGGTGTCTTTGTCAAGTCATCGACCTATCTGTTTGTCCACCCCGCCCCACTCTCCCCCTCCTCACCTCTCCCCACTTTGGTCCGCCTGCCTCTCTGTCGTCTGTTTCTCCCTGTGTTCAATGTGACTGTTTAATTTTGGTTCCACCTCCTCCCCAGTGGGTTACAGTCCACAGCGCTAAATTGCACACAAATGTGCCACTAATTGGGCCTGCTCACAGCAGCCAGGACACCATAATGGGAAATGGAATATCTCACTGTGTGGGAAGAAAAGTCCTTTTTCCTCATTGGTAGAATGGGTGGAGAGGATGGAGGTGTATGAGTGAGTGTATGGGACATGGGTTGAGGGAAACAACTTGCATTTATGTAGCCTCTTTCACCTCCTCAACTACCTTGCGAAGTTTAGTCACTGGTGTAGTGTAGGAAGCCCAGCAGTCAACTTTAACACAACAAGCTCCCACAGACAGTAATGAAATTAACAATATATTTTCTTGACAAATAATCACAAAGACCAAAGAAAAGTACAGCACAGGAACAGGCCCTTCGGCCCTCCAAGCCTGCACCAACCATGCTGCCTGTCTAAACTAAAATCTTCTACACTTCCGGGGTCCGTATTCCTCTATTCCCCTTAAATGTCACTATCGTCCCTGCATCCACCACCTCCTCCTGCAGTGAGTTCCAGGCACCCACTACTCTCTGTGTAAAAAACTTGCCTCGTACATCTCCTCTAAGCCTTGCCCCTCGCACCTTAAATCTATGGAATAGGGGCTGGTTTAGCACTGGGCTAAAGAGCTGGCTTGGAATGCAGAACAATGCCAGCAGCGTGGGTTCAAATCCCATACTGGCCTCCCCGAACAGGCGCCGGAATGTGGCGACTAGGGGCTTTTCACAGTAACTTAATTAAAGCCTACTTATGACAATAAGCGATTATAATTATTATTAATTGACCTGTCTGCCCTGGAAAAAGTCTCTGACTATCCACTCTGTCTAAGCCCCACATAATTTTTTTTGTAGACCTCTATCAGGTCGCCCCTCAACCTCCTTCATTCCAGTGAGAACAAACCAGGTTTATTCAACCTCTCCTCATTGCTAATGCCCTCCATACCAGGCAACATCTTGGTAAATCTCTTCTGTATCCTCTCTAAAGCCTCCGCATCCTTCTGGTAGTGTGGCAATCAGAATTGAACACTATACCCCAAGTGTGGCCTAACTAAGGTTCTATACAGCTGGAACATGACTTGCCAATTTTTATACTGACAGGGCCCCGCATGGCACGTTAGCCTATTCAGTGGTCACTCAATGGCCTTCTCCCTCCCATCTTCGCCCTCTACATCCCTCCCCCACCCCTCTCCTCACCAATGGTGGGCATTGGTTGGAGCAGGGTGGCAAATAGTAAAAGTTAACAATCTCAACCTTGGGTGGAAAGGCGGGTGAGGCGTGCCTCAATGTGATGCCCCATTCAGATTAGAATTGCCCTCTCCTCAGGGACATGGGAGCTCCAGCCCCCCACTCACCAATACCCCACTCCCTTGGCCTACCCCTCAACACTGAGATTGCACACCCTCCTGAACCCCAGGGAATCCCCTTCCCTCGCAACTCTGGGGACACTTGGTACTTACCAGAAGTATAGTTCTGGGACCTAAGTTCAGGAAAACACTGCAGGACCTCTTCTGGGCAGTGGAACACTGTGGCTGGAGGAGCTGGAGAATTCAAACTAATTTGCTGATTGCTCTTAAGGTGGGTCTTCCGTCCAAGGGTAAATGGCATGATAGCACAGTGGTTAGCACTGCTGCCTCTCAGCACCAGGGACAGGGGTCCAATTTCGACCTTGGGTGACTGTGTGGAGTTTGCACATTCTCCCCGTTTCTGCGTGGGTTTCCTCCGGCTGCTCTGGTTTCCTCCCACAGTCCAAAGAATCGCAGGTTAGGTGGATTGGCCATGCTAAATTACCCTTAGTGTCCAAAAAGGTTAGATGGGGTTACTGGGTTCTGGGGATAGGGTGGAGGTGTGGACTTAAGTAAGGTGCTCTTTCCAAGGGCCGAATGGCTTCCTTCTGCACTGCATGGATACTATGATCTTCTATGATTCTGTGATTTAATTAAGGATGGGCAATATATAGGGGCTGGTTTAGCTCACTGGGCTAAATCGCTGGCTTTTAAAGCAGACCAAGCAGGCCAACAGCACGGTTCGATTCCCGTACCAGCCTCCCCGGACAGGCGCCGGAATGTGGCGACTAGGGGCTTATCACAGTAACTTCATTGAAGCCAACTCGTGACAATAAGCGATTTTCATTTCATTATATGATGTCTACCCAGTGACACCCACATTCGTTGAACTAATGGATTTTTACAAAGAGACCGGGGGCAATGCAGGTCCAGGAGGAATCCAGGGCCAGAGCTCCACTCAGCCCTTCATGGTTCTCCCTACCTGCCTCGGTTCAGGCTGCCTGTGGAGGTGTTCTCCCTTCCCAACCATCCCCCCCCCCTTACACCCCCTCATCCTGGCCATCCCAACAATGGTGGCCTCAGAGATTGGATGAAGTGGGGTTGTTTTCCTTGGAGCAGAGAAGGCTGGGTGGGGGGGGGGGGGGGAATGACATGATAGGGATGTATAAAATTATGAGCAGCATAGTTAGAGTAGACAGGAAGAAACCTTTTCCTTTAGTAGAGGGTCAATGACCGGGGCCATAGATTTAAGGTAAGGGGCAGGAGGTTTAGAGGGGATGTGAGGAAAAACCTTTTTACCCAGAGGATGGTGGGAGTTCTGGAACTCACCACCTGAAAGGGTGGTGGAGGCAGAGACCTTCATAACATTTAAGAAGCGTTTAGATGTGCACTAACAATGCCAAGGCATACAAGGCTAGGGGCCAAATGCTGAATAATGGGATTAGAGTACTCAGGTGGGGTGGCATGGTGACACAGTGGTTAGCACTGCTGCATACGGTGCTGATGACCCGGGTCCGATCTAGGCTCTGGGCCACTGTCCGTATGGACTTTATACATTCTCCCCGTGTCTGCGTGGGTTTCACCAACACAAATCAAAGGTGTGCAGGGTAGGTGGATTGGCCACGCTAAATTGCACCTTAATTGGAAAAAAAATGGGTACTCGAAATTTATTTAAAATATTGGGGAAAAAAAGAATATTTAGGTGGTTGTTTTAGACTGGTGCAGATGTGATGGGCCGAAGGGTGTTTTCTGTGCTTTAGACATCTATGACTCTGTGACTGTAAAGGTCTCCTTTAATGTTCGAGTTAGATATGTTGGAGAGAGGGCACATTCATCTTGAAGAGCCCTCTCTCACGCATTCGTATAATGTTATCCTGCTGCTGCTTCCAAGGTACGCAGGCTCCTACTGACCGCCCTGCTTCAAGAGAATGTCCTCTGGCCATTATTGTACCAATTTGGGAAAATCGCAAAGACTGCTCTCCTCACACTGAGGGCTTCTGAATCCCAGGATGCATCCTGACGGAAGACTCCTGAAATCCCTTGGGAAAATCCAGCCCAATACTGGAGGTAAAATTCCTCTTTGAGATAATGAATAGAAGACTGCGGATTGCTTCTCAATTCACTCAGAGCTGCTACATTTCAATGGGGGATGTTTCCAGAGGTTACGAATCACAGGGAATGCTGCTGTTGCTATTTGGTGAGAAATTCTGGACCCCACTTTGCCTCCTGCACTGTTCATTGTCGTTAAGAATCAAAGGATTGAAATTACGTACAGCAATCGACAAGTTGTGGGCCTCCTGATCTCCCGATCTCATGATTCACACAATTTCCTAATAATTCTAATTAGAGCAGTCTCCGATGTTCCTTGCTCAGCAATACTGGATCATGTCACAGCTCAGAACTTGCTGCATCCTCCATTATTGATGACTAACTATAAACCATCCATTTCTGTCAAGCAGATTACACAATAATGAGAGCCTTTGAACAATTACAAAGCAATACGTTCATCAAAGGTATCAGAAGTCCTAAATCAAACCAACAAGGATCAAATGGTTCTTAACCCCCACCTTGGACATCACGCTGGCCATAGCATTAAGAATATAAGAATGGTTCAAATGAAGGCAGCCTTTAAATTTAGTCATTTAATTTCAACCTTTCACAATATCAATATTTCCACCATTCCATTAAATCGCTCTTAATGCAGACGTCACAATAATGGCTCAGTGGATAATGCAGAGTGAGAATGTTTAAGTCCCACCCCTGGACTTGAACACAAAACTGGAGTGTAGTACATTGCTCAGGGAGTGCTGGATGAGAATTTTGGACGATGTTAAACAAAGGCCCACCTGTTCTCTCACACAAGCCTAATTTGAGCACTGAACAACTATTTGAACAACCCGAGCACCGAAGTAGGGCTGCTGGGAATATTATTATGGGCGGCACGGTAGCACAGTGGCTACCTCTGTTGCTTCACAGCACCAGGGTCCCAGGAGCGATTCCCGGCTTGGGTCACTGTCTGTGCGGAGTCTACACATTCTCCCCGTGTCTGCGTGGGTTTCCTCCGGGTGCTCTGGTTTCCTTCCATGAGTCCCGAAAGACGTTCTGTTCGCTGAATTGGACATTCTGAATTCTCCCTCTGTGTACCTGAACAGACGCCGGAGTGTGACGACTGGGGGCTTTTCACAGTAATGTCATTGCAGTGTTAATTTAAGACTACTTGTGACAATAATAAAGATTATATTATTATTATTCCTGAAATTCTATTCTTATTTATTTATTTTTTGGCTGTGTGTCCCTGGCAAGGCAGCATTTATTGTCCAAGCTGAGATGACCTCGAAAAGGTCAACCTTCCTCCTGGTGAAGGTACTTCCACAATGTGGGAAATGAAAGATGAGTGCTTTTTTTACCTTGGGGGTGGTGAGGGAGGGGCTCGGCATGTTGGTGGTTCAGAGCAGAGGCAGCTTTATATTATACGTAGCAGTTGTGGCTCAGCTGAGTGGTTAGCACTGCTGCCTCACAGCGCCAGAGACCCGGGTTCCATTCCCACCTCGGGTGGCTGTCAGTGCGGTGTCTGCACGTTCACCCCGTGTCTGCGTGGGTTTCCTCCAGGTGCTCCGGTTTCCTCCCACAATCCAAAGATGTGCAGGTTAGGCGGATTGGCCATGCTCAATTGCCTCAAGGTCGGGTTACGGGGAGAGGGTGGGGGATTGGGCCGAAGTAGCGTGCTCTTTCAGAGGGTGGGTGCAGACTCGATGGACCAAATGGCCTCCTTCTGCACTATGGAGATTCTATGATCCTATACTATGAGTCAATCTTGCCTCTGAGTCACAAGGTGTCATTTCCAGGGTTTGAGCACAAAAATCAGGGCTGACACTGCAGTGCAGTACTGAAGGAGTGCTGCACTGTGAAAGGGACTGACACTACAGTGCAGTACTGAAGGGGAGCTGCACTGTCAAAGGGGCTGACACTGCAGTGCAGTACTGAAGGAGTGCTGCACTGTCAAAGGGACTGACACTGCAGTGCAGTACTGAAGGGGAGCTGCACTGTCAAAGGGGCTGACACTGCAGTGCAGTACTGAAGGGGAGCTGCACTGTCAAAGGGACTGACACTGCAGTGCAGTACTGAAGGAGTGCTGCACTGTGCAAAGGGGCTGACACTGCAGTGCAGTACTGAAGGGGTGCTGCACTGTCAAAGGGACTGACACTGCAGTGCAGTACTGAAGGAGTGCTGCACTGTGAAAGGGACTGACACGTGCAGTGCAGTACTGAAGGAGTGCTGCACTGTCAAAGGGGACTGACACTTCAGTGCAGTACTGAAGGAGTGCTGCACTGTCAAAGGGGCTGAAAGCTTCAGTGCAGTACTGAAGGGAGTGCTGCACTGTCAAAGGGACTGACACTGCAGTGCAGTACTGAAGGAGTGCTGCACTGTCAAAGGGAGTGACACTGCAGTGCAGTACTGAAGGAGTGCTGCACTGTCAAAGGGACTGACACTGCAGTGCAGTACTGAAGGAGTGCTGCACTGTCAAAGGGACTGACACTGCAGTGCAGTACTGAAGGAGTGCTGCACTGTCAAAGGAGTGACACTGCAGTGCAGTACTGAAGGAGTGCTGCACTGTCAAAGGGGCTGACACTGCAGTGCAGTACTGAAGGAGTGCTGCACTGTCAAAGGGATTGACACTGCAGTGCAGTACTGAAGGAGTGCTGCACTGTCAAAGGGGCTGACACTGCAGTGCAGTACTGAAGGAGTGCTGCACTGTCAAAGGGATTGACACTGCAGTGCAGTACTGAAGGAGTGCTGCACTGTCAAAGGGATTGACACTGCAGTGCAGTACTGAAGGGAGCTGCACTGTGAAAGGGACTGACACTGCAGTGCAGTACTGAAGGGGAGCTGCACTGTCCAAGGGACTGACACTGCAGTGCAGTACTGAAGGAGTGCTGCACTGTGCAAGGGACTGACACTGCAGTGCAGTACTGAAGGAGTGCTGCACTGTCAAAGGGGCTGACACTGCAGTGCAGTACTGAAGGGAGCTGCACTGTCAAAGGGACTGACACTGCAGTGCAGTACTGAAGGGGAGCTGCACTGTCAAAGGGGCTGACACTGCAGTGCAGTACTGAAGGGAGCTGCACTGTCAAAGGGACTGACACTGCAGTGCAGTACTGAAGGAGTGCTGCACTGTCAAAGGGGCTGAAAGTTCAGTGCAGTACTGAAGGAGTGCTGCACTGTCAAAGGGGCTGACACTGCAGTGCAGTACTGAAGGAGTGCTGCACTGTCAAAGGGACTGACACTGCAGTGCAGTACTGAAGGGGAGCTGCACTGTCAAAGGGACTGACAGTGCAGTGCAGTACTGAAGGGGAGCTGCACTGTCAAAGGGGCTGACACTGCAGTGCAGTACTGAAGGGGAGCTGCACTGTCAAAGGGGCTGACACTGCAGTGCAGTACTGAAGGGAGCTGCACTGTCAAAGGGACTGACACTGCAGTGCAGTACTGAAGGGGAGCTGCACTGTCAAAGGGACTGACACTGCAGTGCAGTACTGAAGGGGAGCTGCACTGTCAAAGGGGCTGACACTGCAGTGCAGTACTGAAGGAGTGCTGCACTGTCAAAGGGATTGACACTGCAGTGCAGTACTGAAGGAGTGCTGCACTGTCAAAGGGACTGACACTGCAGTGCAGTACTGAAGGGGAGCTGCACTGTCAAAGGGGCTGTCACTTCAGTGCAGTACTGAAGGAGTGCTGCACTGTCAAAGGGACTGACACTGCAGTGCAGTACTGAAGGAGTGCTGCACTGTCAAAGGGATTGACACTGCAGTGCAGTACTGAAGGGGAGCTGCACTGTCAAAGGGGCTGTCACTTCAGTGCAGTACTGAAGGAGTGCTGCACTGTCAAAGGGGCTGACACTGCAGTGCAGTACTGAAGGGGAGCTGCACTGTCAAAGGGACTGACACTGCAGTGCAGTACTGAAGGAGTGCTGCACTGTCAAAGGGGCTGACACTGCAGTGCAGTACTGAAGGAGTGCTGCACTGTCAAAGGGGCTGACACTGCAGTGCAGTACTGAAGGGGAGCTGCACTGTCAAAGGGACTGACACTGCAGTGCAGTACTGAAGGGAGCTGCACTGTCAAAGGGACTGACACTGCAGTGCAGTACTGAAGGGAGGCTGCACTGTCAAAGGGACTGACACTGCAGTGCAGTACTGAAGGAGTGCTGCACTGTCAAAGGACTGACACTGCAGTGCAGTACTGAAGGGAGCTGCACTGTCAAAGGGGCTGACACTGCAGTGCAGTACTGAAGGAGTGCTGCACTGTCAAAGGGATTGACACTGCAGTGCAGTACTGAAGGGGAGCTGCACTGTCAAAGGGGCTGACACTGCAGTGCAGTACTGAAGGAGTGCTGCACTGTCAAAGGGACTGACACTGCAGTGCAGTACTGAAGGGGAGCTGCACTGTCAAAGGGGCTGACACTGCAGTGCAGTACTGAAGGGGAGTTGCACTGTCAAAGGGACTGACACTGCAGTGCAGTACTGAAGGAGTGCTGCACTGTCAAAGGGACTGACACTGCAGTGCAGTACTGAAGGGAGGCTGCACTGTCAAAGGGACTGACACTGCAGTGCAGTACTGAAGGAGTGCTGCACTGTCAAAGGGACTGACACTGCAGTGCAGTACTGAAGGAGTGCTGCACTGTCAAAGGGACTGACACTGCAGTGCAGTACTGAAGGAGTGCTGCACTGTCAAAGGGACTGACACTGCAGTGCAGTACTGAAGGAGTGCTGCACTGTCAAAGGGGCTGACACTGCAGTGCAGTACTGAAGGAGTGCTGCACTGTCAAAGGGACTGACACTGCAGTGCAGTACTGAAGGAGTGCTGCACTGTCAAAGGGACTGACACTGCAGTGCAGTACTGAAGGAGTGCTGCACTGTCAAAGGGGCTGACACTGCAGTGCAGTACTGAAGGGAGTGCTGCACTGTCAAAGGGGACTGACACTGCAGTGCAGTACTGAAGGAGTGCTGCACTGTCAAAGGGACTGACACTGCAGTGCAGTACTGAAGGAGTGCTGCACTGTCAAAGGGACTGACACTGCAGTGCAGTACTGAAGGGAGGCTGCACTGTCAAAGGGCTGACACTGCAGTGCAGTACTGAAGGGGAGCTGCACTGTCAAAGGGGACTGACACTGCAGTGCAGTACTGAAGGGGAGGCTGCACTGTCAAAGGGGCTGACACTGCAGTGCAGTACTGAAGGAGTGCTGCACTGTCAAAGGGACTTGACACTGCAGTGCAGTACTGAAGGGGAGCTGCACTGTCAAAGGGACTGACACTGCAGTGCAGTACTGAAGGAGTGCTGCACTGTGCAAAGGGACTGACACTGCAGTGCAGTACTGAAGGAGTGCTGCACTGTCAAAGGGGCTGTCACTTCAGTGCAGTACTGAAGGAGTGCTGCACTGTCAAAGGGACTGACACTGCAGTGCAGTACTGAAGGGGAGCTGCACTGTCAAAGGGACTGACACTGCAGTGCAGTACTGAAGGAGTGCTGCACTGTCAAAGGGGCTGACACTGCAGTGCAGTACTGAAGGAGTGCTGCACTGTCAAAGGGACTGACACTGCAGTGCAGTACTGAAGGGAGTGCTGCACTGTCAAAGGGACTGACACTGCAGTGCAGTACTGAAGGAGTGCTGCACTGTCAAAGGGACTGACACTGCAGTGCAGTACTGAAGGAGTGCTGCACTGTCAAAGGGACTGACACTGCAGTGCAGTACTGAAGGGGAGCTGCACTGTCAAAGGGACTGACACTGCAGTGCAGTACTGAAGGGGAGCTGCACTGTCAAAGGGACTGACACTGCAGTGCAGTACTGAAGGAGTGCTGCACTGTCAAAGGGACTGACACTGCAGTGCAGTACTGAAGGAGTGCTGCACTGTCAAAGGGACTGACACTGCAGTGCAGTACTGAAGGGGAGCTGCACTGTCAAAGGGACTGACACTGCAGTGCAGTACTGAAGGGGAGCTGCACTGTCAAAGGGACTGACACTGCAGTGCAGTACTGAAGGGGAGCTGCACTGTCAAAGGGACTGACACTGCAGTGCAGTACTGAAGGGGAGCTGCACTGTCCAAGGGACTGACACTGCAGTGCAGTACGGAAGGAGTGCTGCACTGTCAAAGGGGCTGACACTGCAGTGCAGTACTGAAGGAGTGCTGCACTGTCAAAGGGGCTGACACTGCAGTGCAGTACTGAAGGGGAGCTGCACTGTCAAAGGGACTGACACTGCAGTGCAGTACTGAAGGGGAGCTGCACTGTCAAAGGGACTGACACTGCAGTGCAGTACTGAAGGAGTGCTGCACTGTCAAAGGGACTGACACTGCAGTGCAGTACTGAAGGAGTGCTTCACTGTCAAAGGTGCCGGCTTTCAGATACGATGTTAATCCAAGGCCCCATGTACTTGCTCAGGTGGATGTAAAAGTCCCATTTCAAAGAAGGGGAGTTTATCCATCAATCAACATCACGCGAAGCATTGTATGGTCATTATCACATTGCAGTTTGTGGGAATGTGCTGAGTGCAAGTTGGCTGCGTGCTGTTATTTCCTCCATTCCAACAGTGATCACACTTAAAAGAAAGTGTTTCATTGGCTGTAAAGCACTTGGAGGGATCCGGTGGTCATGAAAAGTGCTAAATAAATGCAAGTCTTTCTTTTCAATCCACCCTGGGATTGCTTGGTGTTGACTGAGTGCCTGAAATGTAAAGTGTCCGATCCCCTACCAGTAACATTACTCAGAAAAAGTGGCACAGGGAAAAAAAAAATGCGCGTTTATTAACAAGCCGCAGCCAGCCGCCTTTTGGGATTGTGGGGTGGCAGTGACAGCTTGCTTGCTCTTTTGCAGAACTGTTACACCAGATCTGTCAAGGCGAGAGCTGCTTGGCAGATGCACTATTTTGTAGTTCGAATTTTCATTTCTCTGGGTCCTGGCAGCCCTCTGACTGAGATCTAAATAACCCCAGCCATCGTCTCCAGCGAAGTCATCTGCACTGGCGCGAAAAGATATGCTGGCAACAATCAGCCTCAGTGAAAAGATCTGAAGATATACAGGGAAGCATATGCTGACACAAATTCTGAGCTGCAACAGGCGACACATTAGTCTGTGACACCATATCAGAAAGATGCCTGCTAATTGCTCCCCATCGCTCACACCCACCCCAGGCAGAATCCTTTTTATTATTTTATGCAGGTGAACGTCTAACTGTTCCCTCCATTTAACTAACAAAATGGGCCACTTCCTAAGTGAACATCAACAGAGCCCGCCTCAGGGCCCTGGCACTTTACATTGTGACTCCGTTCCTATTTAAAGATGTTCTCTTAAGCTCTGCTTCACCACCCACATTGAGCATCAATTAGCATATGCATCAAGGCCCAATGAGAGGTCTTAATTGAAGGAGATCTCTGAAGTGCACAACTATAAATAAAAGTAGGCATTGCTCGAGGACCATATATACATATATAATTATCGGTAAATCTACATGTAATATAAATAATATGTACAATAAATTTATTACATCTAAAGACACATTTAACATGCATGATATGTATGCGCATTCACATAAATATGCACACATATGTGGTGTTCCTTGTGTTGATTATTTCAGGACGGTTGGCGTAGTGTTCACGATGACCACAAAATAGCGTGCACTTAAACAAAGCTATAAATTTATTAACATTACTAATTTGGATTCAACACATACACCTAAAGAATACACAGCTGATTATCACCATTTAAACTACACTCATCTAAATCTAATCTTAATACTGATATAAACTATGACCTGCTCTCACTCACACTATTTGTACTTCTGACTCTCTCTGGCTAACCCCTGCATAGATTCCCCCACAAGGCTTAGAATCACTGCCTTATACACTTGTAACTGCAGCTCCTTCTTGTGGCTACTCTTGACACTTCGAGATATCAGGACAGATGTCCTGATCAAAGAGAAAGTCGCCATAGTCCCAGATGATCGTAGGCTGCTCTCCTCTTTGAGAGAGAGAGCTGACTGGTGGTGATCTAAGCTGAGGGTCACCACACCTCAGGTGAGGGACAAGGTTGAGAAGTCGGGGCCTTCATGAATAATCTCAGGAAATTGAACCCCCGCTGTTGGCGTTGCTCTGCACCAAGAATGGATATGCCCCTCCTCCTCTCCAAGATAATGCCATGGGATCTTTTATATTCATCCGAAGGGGCAGAAAAGGCCTCTGTTTAACCAAAATATAGCACCTACTGCACTTGAGTCTCAACTTTGTTTTTTGTGTTCAAGTGGCTGGAGTGGGACTTGAACCCATAAGCCTCAGAGTCAGAGGCAAACTTACTATGAACTGAGCCACAGCTGGCATATATTTAATCACAGGCAGGTAAAGGCACACCTGCAAATGGTGGAATGATGAAAACTGAGGATTTGCAAGAAGACAGAATTGAGGGGCAAAGTGAGGTTGGTGAATCATAGGGCTGGAAGAGCTAGGGGATGTGATTTACCAGTCGCATTCCGCTGGAATCGCGACAGGAAACAGCCGGTAGAGCCCATGAGTAGCCTCGTCTAACAAGATCTCACGAGACATCGCAATCTGGATCCCACCACAATGGACGGGATCCAGACTTGCCTTGTTAACTCTGCCGACGGCAGATATAACCGGTTCCCGGGATGTACCTGCCTAGCCAAGGTGACCCCTGCCAGGTGCTGTTTAACACAAGTCCCCACAAACGGGACCAGGTGGAACGACACTTGGGGGGTGGGGGTGGCTCCCAGGAGATCGGAGTGCCTGGGTGGTTGGTATCTGGGTGGAACCTTGGCACTGCTAGTGCCACCCAGGCACTGTGGCACTGCCAGCTGGTGCTCTGCCAGTGACACCTGGGCACCCTGGCAGTGCCATCCGGGTGTCACCTGGCACTGCCAGGGTACCTAGGTGGCACTGCCGAGTTGGCAGGAGCACTGCCAGTGTGACAGGCTGGCAGTGTCAAGGTGCTCGGGTGGCATTTTACATATACCGGGGATCATGCATGGGAGTGCCCATGGGGTGTGGGGAGTCGAGGGTCCCCCAACAGGTGAGTTGGGATGGTGGGGTCTGCAGATTGTGTTGTGGGGACGAAGATCAGGGCGCCATTTTTAGCGGAGTTTTTCAGTGCAGGAAATGCGACTGAGTGCGGCCATGGCAGGGCATTCCCCACTGAGACCCGAAAAAACGTACCGTTAGACAGTGAGTCGTTCCAGACATTATAAGCGCGGGCAACGACCGCTCATATAGCACCCAGAACGGACCCTGTTTTGTTTCCATTCAATTGTAGCAAGGCTCGAAGGGATGAGGCCATGGAGTAATTTGAAGACAATTAAGGATGTTAAATTTGAGGTGATGTTGTACCAGGGGTCAGCAAGTACAAAGGTTGCGGATGAATGAGCTACTTGCTGGGAAGTTGACAAGGGTAGGTTCAGTTGTGGTGCCATTTCTGTTCAACTCAGGTGTGGCATCGGCTTCAAAATTAAGAACAATGATTACCATAAGCGGGAAGTACACTCACAGTTAGGAACATCGTGCCTCTGAGCCACAGGACTGTGGGTTCAAGTGCCAGGCCAGAGTTTTGAACACATTATTTAATCTGACAATCCAGGGCAGAGCAGAATGAGTGCTGCATTGCCCAAGGTGCTGTTTATCAGTTGGGACATTAAACTGAGGTCCCATTGTCTCTCTCACATGGATGTAAAAGATCTTACGAAAAGCAATTTCAACAAACGACAGCGAGGGGCTTTCATTGGTATCCAGGAGAATATTTACCTCTCAACCCACGCCACAAAAAGAACAAGATTATCTGCTCATTATTTCATTGGTATTTTTCAGCCATTTCTGTGCCCGAATTGGTTGCTGTGCTTATAACATTGCAACAGTGAGTACGTTTCACAAGCAATTCAGGAGCTGTAAAGGACTCTGATGTGTCCCAGATGTGAAAAGCATTGCAGAAAGTGCACATCTTTCTTTCTGTTCTTTTATTTAATGCTAATACTGAAGGCAGCGTTCACTGCCAATGCAGTGCATGAGCAGCTGTATGCCCAGCTGCCATCTTTATAGGGGGCAATGTGCAACGGGGCACATACATGATGATCACTAGCCCTGGACTTGAAAGTATGGCGGCATCGCCGACTGCACCTGAAACTTCCCCTCTCTCCCACCCTGATCCCAGGAAACTAAGGTGAGGCTGTGCACTCCCTGTCCACCCACCACAGGACTCTGAAAATCAGTCAACAGCTTTTTTCTGTCATTAAAAGGATATGGGCATCACTGGATAGACCAGCATTTATTGTCCATCCCTAATTGCCCTTGAGAAGGTGGTGGTGAGCTGCCTTCTTGATTCGCTGCAGTTCATGAGGTGTAAGTACACCACCTGTGCTGTTAGGGAGGGAGCTCCAGGATTTCGATCCAGCAACAGTGAAGGAACGACGATATATTTCCAAGTCAGGATGGTGAGTGGCTTGGAAGGGAACTTCCAGGTGGTGGTGTCCCAGGTATATGCTCCTCTCGTCCATCTAGATGGCAGTAGTCGTGGGTGGAAGGTGCGAAGGAGCCTTGGTGAGTTTGTGCAGTGCATTTTGCAGATTGTACACACTGCTACCACTGTGTGTCGATTGTAGAGTGAATGTTTATCGATGGCGTGCCAACCAAGCGGGCTGCATTGTCCTGGATGGTATCAGGCTTCTGAAGTGTTGTTGGAGCTGCACTCATCCAGGCAAGTGGGGAGAATTCCATCACACTCCTGGGGCGCAATTCTCCAGCCCCCACGCCGGGTGGGAGAATTGCGGGAGTGCCGGGCGATTCCCGCCATGCCGCCCTGGCATCTGCACACGATTCTCCCACCCCCCCCCCCCCAAAACGCGTGCCGCGTTTCACAATAGGCCGCTCGGAGAATCGCCACTCGCCGTTTCTAACAGGCGAGCGCCGATTCTCCGGCCCAGATAGGCCGAGCGGCCTGCCCAATACGACGGGTTCACGCCGGCACCAACCACACCTGGTCGCTGCCGGCTTGAACAGCGCGATAACACTGTGTGTGCGGCCTGGGGGGGGGAGGGGGGAGAGGATCGAGCACCAGGGGGGTGCTCAGTAGGGGTCTGGCCTGCGATCGGTGCCCACCGATCGGCGGGCTGGCGTCTCTAAAGGACGCACTAGTTTCCTCCGCCGACCCGCTAGATCAATCCTCCATGTTTTGCGGGGCGCCCGCGGGGAGGACGGCAACTGCGCATGCGTGGGTTACGTCATTTACGCGCCGCCGGCCGCGTAATTTACGCGGTGCCGCTTTGTCGCGTAATTGACGCGGCACCGCTCCTAGCCCCCTGGGGGTGGGAGAATAGGGGGCGAGGAGCGGCCTCTGACGCCGGAGTGAAACACTCCGGTTTTCACTCCGGCGTCGGCACTTATACTCCCAATGGGAGAATTTCTCCCCTGACTTCTGTCTTTTGGATGGTGAACAGGCTTTGGGGAGTCAAGAGATGACTTACTCGCCACAGGATTCCTAGCCTCTGACCTGCTCTAGTAGTCACAGTGTTCGTACAGCTTGTCCAATTCAGTTTCTAGTCAAACCCCAGGATCTTAACGGTGGGGGATTCAGCGATGGCAATGCAATTGAATGTCAAGGGGCAACAGGTACATTTTTTCTTGTTGGAGATGGTCATTGCATGGCACTTGTATGTGTGAATGTATTTGCCGCTTTTCAACCCAAGCCTGGACATTGTTCAGGTCTTGCTAAATTTGAACAAAGACTGCTTCAGTATCTGATGAGTCACAAGCGATGCTGAACATTGTGCAATCATCAGCAAATATCCCCACTTCTAACCTTATGTTGGAAGGAAAGTCACTGATGAAGCAGATGAAGATGGTTGGGTGTAGGAAGTTATCATGAGGAGCTCCTACAGCGATGTCCCAGAAATGAGATGACTGACCTCCAAAACCATAGCAATCTTCCTTTGTGCCAGGTACGAGTCCAATCAGCAGAGTTTGCCCCATTGATTCCCATTGACTCCAGTCTTGCTGGGGCTCCTTGATGCCATACTCAGTCAAATGCTACCTTGAGGTCAAGGGCAATCACGTTCACCTTTTCTTCTGGAATTTCAGCTCTTTTTTCAGCTAAACCAAGGCTGTAATGAGGTCGGGAGCGGAGTAATCCTGATAGAACCCAAACTGAGTGTCAATGAGCAGGTTATTGCCGAGTAAGGGTCGCTTGATTTAATGGTTGCTGACCCCTTCCTTCACGTAACTGATGATCAAGCGCAGATTGATAGGCCAGCAGTTAGCTGGGTAATTGGCATCAGGAATCAGAAACCTTTCCTCTCGCTCCATCCCAAACTCCAAAATAAGAAGCCTCCCACGGGGGAAGGCTAGGCCCTGAATGCCTGCCGATCGTGGGGCTCAGAAAGTGGGTGGACGTCTTCCGATCAGCACTGTGCCTCCTGAAAGTGATGACATAGGGTTTTACACATGTGCGGCCAAGTGCGCATGCACAGGTATTGTCGGCCATCTTGCACGACCATCTTGTCTTGACAGGAGACACAGTTGGATGAAATATCGGGGCATATACGGCTTCTGACATTATGCCTCAGAGGTTATATCAAAGTCCCATCTGTGTGGCCTGCCATGGATAAAGATTTTTTTCTGTTTGTGTGTTGGGATGATGGGGGAGGGTTTGGGGGTTGGGTGGGCTGGGGAGGGGAGGTGGCAATGCAGTCGGGGGAGTGACAGGGAAGAGAAGGGAACTATTGTGCCCTGGATTCTATTTCCCTCAGGAAACAGTCCCGGTTCCCCAAAGCCCTGATATAACTGCGATGCTTAAACTCCCTGCATTTTCCAGCTCAAATATCTTGAATTAATTAAATACAACGCACTCATACGTGAACTCGTTGAAAGGAACTGGAGAAAAGATTGAGGAAATGTGTCCTGCAGAACAGTACTCCATCCATGGATTACTATAAAAATCCAATCGGGGAATTAGAAAAGGCCAAAATGTCCTTCTTTATCAGTCAAAACCATCTGTACGTATCAGTTAAACAGCATATTACACAGTGATCAGCAGGGATTTGTAACAAAAGCTTCTTACTAACAACTTACAACAACCTACAACAAGGCAGCAGGAAAATAGATGCAAACAGTTCCAACTTCACAGGTTAATGGTCACAGGATTTGTCATGAACACCACTGGTCATGATTAAATACAAGTTCAAACAAGGGGAAAAAATTAATAAGATGCATTTTGATTATAAAACTGTTGTTCATTATTTTTGTTTTGATACGGGAGATGAGGTCAGATACCAGGAAGGGAAAAGATTATTTCAGACATATGAGGCTGTATTTAGCACAGGGGATAGGCATCTGTCTGTCGGCTGGAGAGCCAGTGAGAGCCTTCATCACCCCCTTTCAGGAAGGCTCAGCAAATTAAATTCCAATCTGCCGCTTTGGTGGACGGCGGTGGCTCTTACCTGGGCTCGAGTGCCCGGGGGAGCAGAAATCCTCCCCCCGTCCCACCCGTCCCACCCCCCCCCCCCTACTTCGTGATGCTCCGCCCACGATGGGCCGAGTTCCCGACGGCGCATGTGGTCTGAGCTGGCGTGCCGACTGCGGACTGAGTCCAGCGCCGCCACACGCGGCCGGGATCCGTGCCGCCGGCGGGTGCGTTTCCCAGGGCTGAGGGGGACTGGTGGTGGCTGGCCAGGTGGTGAGCTGTGGGGTCGCGGTCGGCCGGTGAGGTTGCGCACACGGCCGGTGCAGGTCGTCAGCCCTGCGCATACGCGGCCTGGGCCCGGTCAATTTCCGGTCATCCTCGACGCGGTCTGCGGGCATTTCACGCGGCACCGGTGCTAGCCCCTCACCGGTAACGGAATCGATGAGGGGTTTGTGCCGATGTTTTTGACACGGACTTCCACGGATTCTCCACTCAAGCTGCCACTTGGTCGCAGGAACGGAGAATCCTGCCCAAGATTTCTGAGGGGCTCAGCCCACGGGTGAATGAGAGTGTAATGGAAGTCAGAGAATGCTTGACAGCAGAGGCACCAGAGTGGCTCTCGGTGCCCATCCCGGGATGCCAAGTCCCTTGATGTGGCACCGAGGGCCTATCCTGGGAGCCCACTTGTTTTTGCTAATCTTTTGTGGTATGTGGGTGCCATTGAAAAGGTCAGCATTTGTTGCCCGTTCCTAACTCCCATTGAACTGAGTGGCTCGCTAGGTCCAAAGGGTAGTTAAGAGTCAACCATATTGCTCTCGATCTGAAGTCACATGTGGGACAGGCCAGGTAAGGGTGGCAGATTTCCTTCAAACTGTCCATGAGCTTTCATGCTCTGGACATTTTCGGGCCTGATATGGGAAGGCAGCACAGTTAGGGTTGGACTTGTTTTCGACTGCTATTGCTAATCTAAAGCTCTTTAATATGAAATGAAAACTGAGCTCCTCTTTCACTCTGACAATCCACGTGCAGCTTAAGGCTCCCACAGCAACTGAGAAGTTACTTAAAAACAACAGCCTCGCTATAATTATAGCTTTGAACATGGCTCCCACACAGAGTTTCACAGTGGTTCTCTTCAGCTTGATACATAATCCTTCTGCGCTGTGCAGTTGTCTTGAGGCAAGCAGTTATATAACGCACAAGGTATCGTTCCTCAGATTTGACACTAAAAAGTTTTTAAAGCCTAAATTGTGGATGTAAATTGGTGTTTTGCATCTTTTTCTCTTTATTCTTTCAGGGGATGTGGGTGTCGCTGGCAAGGCCAGCATTTGGCAAGGCCATCCCTAATTGCCCTTGAACTGGGCGGCTTGCTCGGGCATTTTAGTCACGTGCAGGCCAGACTGAGTAAGGATGGCAGATTTCCTCCCCCTAAAGGCCATTACTCAGCCAGATGAACAATCAGTGGCAATGGTCACTATTACTATGAGGCATTCATCAAGACATTACATGAACATTACTGTGATAGCTCTCACGAGGGCCACGGGGGAATCACTTACCGATCGCCCTGTGGGGCCCGTGGAGTACAAGTTGCCGTGGTAACGGGCAGAGGCCCGCCCAGCTGGGACTCGTTACCGAACCCTTGACATGCCGTCCCAGACCCGGACAGGCAGTTCCTTGATTCCCGGGCAGGGACACTTGTGTTGCACGCTGCGTGTGTGGTTTTATTTTAGAGTCGGAATAAATCTGTCTAAACCTTCCTCTTCGTGTCTCCTGGATTTCTACAATTGTCAGGAGCTTCGGAAATTGATGCCTTCCTTTCTAAATAGTTCAAAGAGGAGTTTTGCCGGCACTCAGTTTCCCTCGTCCTGATTTTAACATGGCTAGACTCAGGTAGATGGACTGAGTGGGAAAGCCCACGGCATTGCTGTCATGATTAAAATCAATTCAATGTGACGAACATGATTTTCCCAGAACGCCATCAGGATACAGGACTTGGAGATCAGAGGCAAATCTATCAGGTGATAAGTGATGTCCAAGCCACAGTTTTTATGTCCCAGGAAGAAATATTGATCTTCGTTTGTATTGTGCCTTCGCAACTTCAGAATATCCTGGTGTGCTTTACAGTCAATTAGGTACTTTTGAAGTAAATTTACTGCTGCGATGTGGGAAACAAAACAGTCATTTTGTTCATGGCAAAGTCTAACAAACAGCAATACAATAATGTCCAGCTAAACTATCTTAGTGATGTGGGTTGAGGGATAAATATTGGCCAGGACACTGGGTCGAACTCGGATGTTTTGTTCAATTATACAGGGCCTTGGTGAGGCCACATCTAGAACATGGTGTGCAGTTTTGGTCTCCTTTTCTGAGGAAGGATGTTCTTGCTCTCGTGGGTGTGCGGCGAAGGTTTATCAGGCTGATTCCTGGGATGGCGGGACGGATGTATGAGGGGAGATTGACTAGGTTAGGGTTATTCTCGCTGGAGTTCAGAAGAATGAGGGGGGATCTCATAGCGACTTATAAAATTCTAACAGGACTACACAGGGTAGATGCAGGGACGGTGTTCCCAATGATGGGTGTGTCCAGAACCAGGGATCACAGTCTGAGGATGCAGGGTAAACCATTTTGGACAGAGATGAGGAGACATTTCTTCACCCAAAGAGTGGTGAGCCTGGGGAATTCATTACCACAGGAAGTAGTTGGTGCTGAAACATTGAATATATTCAAGAGGCAGCTAGATAAAGCACTTGGGGTGAATGCGATCAAAGGCTATGGGGAGAAAGCAGGATTAGGCTATTGAGTTTGATGATCAGCCATGATCGTGATGAATGGCGGAGCAGGCTCGAAGGGCCAAAAGGCCTCCTCCTGCTCCTATCTTCGATGTATGTATGTATCTATGTAACTCCCCTGTTATGTTTTGAAACAGTGCTGTGAGATCTTTCACCTCCACGTGAATTGGCATATGGTGCCATGGTTTAACGTCTCATTCAAACGGCACCCCCCTGCAGTGCAGCACTCCCTCCGTACTGCACATGATTGCCAGTCTGGAATCTGTGCCAAGTCTCCGGAATGGGGGCCACAAACTCCCAGGGCGAGTTTCTCTGGCCTCCCCGCCACCTGTTTCTCGGTGATGGGAGGTGACCCGCTGTAGGACTCCGGGGGGATTTTCTGGGTCCTGCCACCGTCAATGGGATTTACCATTGAACCCACCCTATGCCATCGGGAAACCTGTGGGGCAGCTGCGCCGTTGGCAGGACCAGAAGATTTTGCCGGCATAAACAGCTGGAGGATCGTGCCCACAATCTCCTGGGTGAGAGGCAAATGTACGAGTCACTGAGCCAATTAATGAATTAATTAAAGAGCGAATATAGGATCCAGGCCATTTCAGTGCAGCGACGTTGCAGGAAAGAGGATGATCCGCATGACATATTTGGAACTTGTGGGAAAGTGGAAAGTAAAAATCGGTGGAGCAATAATGTTATCCTGACCTATCACAGGTAAAAATCCATGGTAACGACGTTCCATAGAATCACCATAGAATTCCGACAATGCAGAAGGAGGCCATTCTGCCCATCAAGTCTGCATCGACCCTCTGCAATGAGAACCCTACCTGGGCCCATTCCTCCTCCCTATGCCTGTAACCCCACCTAACCTGCACATCCCTGGACACAAGGGGCAATTTATCATGGCCAATCCATCCAACCTGCACATCTTTGGACTGTGGGAGGAAACCGGAGGAAACCCACGCAGTCACGGGGAGAACGTGCAAATTCCACAGACAGTCACCCAAGGTTGGAATTGAACCCGGGTCGCTGGCACTGTGAGGCAGCAGTGCTAACTACCCTGCCACCCCAGCTACGATACCTATTTAATTTTCACTGGCTCCAAATCATGATAATGACTTTCTAACAGTTGCGATACCTATTTAATTCTCACTGGCTCCAAAACGCGTTAGTATTAGTTTCAAAATATATTAGCATTAATATCAATTTGTTTGCTCAAAGCTACAGCTATTAAGGTAAGTGGTTCATCACTGAAAGGAATACTATGGGAGTGAATGTTACTTTCACTGCCCAGACAAGTGATAATTCACTTGAGTGAAAAATAAACACAATTATACACTCGAGCGATTTATCACTTAACTTTACGCATCACTTTGTACAGTGTATTTAAAGCACATCCCCATAGCGTAAGGGGAACAGCACACCAGCTTAGCACATCGTAAGTAGTGATGAGCTCACTTGTGGGTCACCAAACAGGCTGAATGTATTACTTTGCTTTGACAAGGCCACAAATCAATTGTGCCTTACAATTTCAGTGCTGGCGGACGGGGCATTAACAAGCGGCAAGGACACCGTCCCTTTGAACACCAGGACCCACCATTAAGAACCACCTCCCTCCCTACACAACTTTTTTTTCTCTCTCCTTCTGCTGTCTCCAAAACTGCTGATGTGAAATGATTTGGGGCAAAATGCAATGTAGTCGTTAGTGGATGACGACACCCTCAACTCCGCTCCCCCGCCCCATCTTATGGCCCTTTTTCATGCCTGAGCAGTGCTATTATTTTGATAATATAATATTATTATATTATTTTGATAATATAATCATCTTTATTGACACAAGTAGGCTTACATTAACACTGTAATGAAGTTACTGTGAAAAGCCTCTAGTCGATACACTCTGGCGCCTGTTCGGGTACACAGAGGGAGAATTCAGAATGTCCAATCCACCTAACCTGCACATCTTTGGACTGTGGGAGGAAACCGGAGCACCCGGAGGAAACCCACGCACACACGGGGAGGATGTGCAGACTCCGTACAGACAGCGACCCAAGCCGGGAATCGAACTAGGGACCCTGGAGTTGTGAAGCAACTATGCTAACCACTGTGCTACCGTGCCGCCCATACCCTTTTGTTCTTTAATGTGGGCACCCTCCCCTCCCCATTTACTGGAACAGCTTCTTGTTAACCTGTGGGTTCTGCAGGAGGGCCACTTGGCCAACCCCCTCATTGTTAGTCCTCGAATCAAATGTTACTTGGTCTTTTTTCCTTTCATAACGGGTTCCGCTGGGGCTGGTGTCGGCAGGTGGGCACATCCCAAAGCCTTGGCTTGGCTTCCTGGCGTAGCCTGGGGAACATGCCCAGGCACATCTCAAGTAGATGTGGGCGTGGGTGGAAGGTGGGGGGGACAAACGGCAGGTTGAAGAAACATCCGTTTCTCCCCAACCCACTGAATGTGCCTCTGAAGGAGTAGAATTCCAGCGCAGCTGGATTCCATTCCAATCTCTAGCCTCTCAAGTTGAGTTTGCCGCCACATTCTACCTCACGAAGAAAGAATGACACAAATTGCTCCCAAAGTGGTGATTCTATGCCGGTGATGGATGAATGTGGATATACCTTGTATTGGGTTCGAATGACTGCCAACCAAGGACTTGGAACAATAAAAGTTTATTGTTCCTTCTGAGCAACTCAAGCATGCTGTGTGGCTGCTCGCGCTCCAGGGGGAACTCTCATGTTCCCGACACATGACCCCTTATGTACCCACGCATTCTGGTGCTCACATGACCATAGAACATAGAACATAGAACATTACAGCGCTGTACAGGCCCTTCGGCCCACGATGTTGCACCGTCCTGTGAAACCCTTCTAAAGTCCCTCTACACTATTCTCTTATCGTCCATATGCCTATCCAATGACCATTTGAATGCGTTTAGTGTTGGCGAGTCCACTACTGTTGCAAGCAGGGCATTCCACGCCCTTACTACTCTCTGAGTAAAGAACCTACCTCTGACATCTGTCCTGTATCTATCTCCCCTCAAATTAAAGCTATGTCCCCTTGTGCTGGACATCACCATCCGAGGAAAAAGGCTCTCAATGTCCACCCTATCTAATCCTCTGATCATCTTGTATGCCTCAATTAAGTCCCCTCTTAACCTTCGTCTCTCTAACGAAAACAGCCTCAAGTCCTTCAGCCTTTCCTCATATGATCTTCCCTCCATACCAGGCAACATTCTTGTAAATCTCCTCTGTACCCTTTCCAATGCTTCCACATCCTTCCTATAATGTGGCGACCAGAACTGTGCTCTACATACCTGAATGAAACTTTGCCGGGTAATGGGGAGGGAGGGGGGAAATGTAATTAATCGGATAGTTCTTTCAGAAAGCCAATATGGTGGTCTGAATGGTGTGCTGTATGATTCTATTTGTGCTTTTTATTTTCTTTACTCATTTATAGGATGTAGACGACGCTGGCTGAGCCAGCATTTACAGGCCGTACCTGAGGGTGTTAAAGAGTCAACCACATTTCTGTGGGTCTGGAGTCACATGTAGGCCAGACCAGGTAAGGATGACAGATTTGTTTCCCTAAAGGACATTAGTGAACCAGATGGGTTTTACGACAATGGTTTGATGGTCATCATTGGACTTTTAATTCCAGATTTTTTTATTGAATTTAAATTCCACCATCTGCCCTGGCGGGATTTAAACCCAGGTCCCCAGAGCATTAGGTTAGGTCTCTTGATTATTAGTTCAGCAACAATACCACGAGGCCACGGCTCTCCCCACCCGCCTTCTCTGCCCCTTGGCACTAGGCTTTGTGAGGATCTACCAACACATTTACTCCAAATAGATTTACACCCCGTTCAATTCGTGGAAAAAAGGGTGGGATGTTCCAGTGCCATCGAAGGTGACGTCCTGTGGCATCCCCCAGTGTTGGGGCCAGTGAGCAACTCAAATGGCCATGGATTTCGGCGAGGCCTCCAGTCGCCAATGGCCGGCCGCCATCACCAGAAAACCGGGGAGATTGGAAAATCCCAGCCCAAGAAACTCACACATAACAATAGCGGTGGAAGAGTCCGTCATTGGTAGGATGGTACGTGAGGGCATAGAGTGGTCAAGAAAGGTGCTACATAAATGCAAATTCTTCACAAGCTTGTTTATGAGGTAATATTTCAAGCAACCGAATTTGGAATCGTGCGCCTATATTGTCGAACGTTCCGCGTTGATCAACCTGAAAGGTTTAATTTTGTCAAAATGTTCTAAGCACGAGATTAAAAGGGTAGTTTTATAACGCAGTCTGCAGGGCATTTGGGAGCATTAAAAAAATGGCCAGGAGATTTACCTCCTGATGCCCCAGCACATTCTGACTGTCTTCTGCTTTGACCTGTGTTAAGATTCCGGGCCAGACCCCAACATTTGTTAGGATACCGGCATGAATCCCAAACATTTTTTGTTGTTTTTAAAACTGTGAGGAAGGGATACTTTGCTCCAGAAGTGATTCCATTGACCAATATGTATCTTTTCATATTAAAACAAATGTTATTCTTAACACAGCATTAAACACATTAACATCACAGAAAGTAGCTTTATAATTAACAGTTAAACAATTCTTAAAATAAAAGGAAACCCTTTTTACTATGAACTTATACCTTCTCTATCTCCAATTAAGCAAAGCCTATCACAGGCCAAAAAACAATTTTCAGTTAGCAAACACAGGGTTACTTGCTGTATACTTGAATAGCGATTTTTTGGAAAGACTGTTTGAAGAGAGAGAGACAATTTCAGGAAACCGCCTGCAGATTCTTCAGTCTGTGTCAGACTACTGCTTAACCTGACAGCCTTTTTGCAAAAGTTGCTATTCAGCTGAAAGCTCATAGCAGACTCCCAGCTAAACTGCCTACTGCAGACCTGGCTCCTCCCATAAATTGCATCATCTTTACCCACTCAAATCCCCTGATCTGCGGAACTAAGTCTAAACACAATGGATGGGTTTAGAGGCTGCTCACGCCAGCGGGAAATTCCAGTCCCCCGCTGGCGCAGGGTTCCCCGGTGACGAGGGTTGCTGTTACCAGGAAATCCCATTGGCAACAGCGGGGTTGGGAGATCCCGCTGGCGGACCGCCTGCACCATCAAAATACATGCGGCGAGGTGGTCGGTAAATCATGCCCAATGTCTCAAATTGTCTACTCCCCAGGGAATCACCATCAATCATAACAAAATTCTATTAGGCCTCTCTTTGTAAACACATACATGGTTGGAATGAATGATGTACTTATTTTTACGGCATCTTAATTGCAACATTTGAAGCCACACAGCCTGGATATCTTAACGTACATTCTTTAATAATATTATTGCCACATATATATATATATATATACACCTGAACTCCTGCATTAAAAAACCTTACAGCAATAGATATAAAATACAATGAGTGGGATTCTCCGGTCACCAATGGCGAAATGGCCTTTGGCGATCATCCAGAGAATCAAAGTTCCCGACCAAATCGGGATGATCCGCCCCCTCCAAAGTGGCGTACTCGGAGACTAGGCCGCGCGACGTATCGTCGGCGCCAGGACATTGCCTGAGGCCCCCCCCCCCCCCCCCCCCCCCCCCCCCCCCCCCCCGATGCTCACCCCCCCCGACCAGCTGGGTTCCAGACAGCATGGGTCTCTCATGGTCTCAACCGTTGGGAACTTGGCATGGTGGGGGAGGGCCAGTCTGTGGGCAGGGGGTCCATTATTCGGGACTGGGGGCACTGTGTGGCGGTCGTCCAGGTTACGTGAGCAGGATAATAGGGGGGCGGGGGGGGCGGTGTTTCACAAGCCGGGTCCGCGAGCGGCCAGCGCCATGTTGCAAGGCTTGATGGTTGCAGTCCGCCACCATGCGCATGCGCGGCCACAGACCTGGTAATTCTCTGGGGCGTATCGGCAGCCAGAGCCAGCTGCCTTGATGCTAGCCCCCAGGCAAACAGAGAATCGGTGACCGTTTTACGCCATTATTTCTGTCATAAAACGCCACCGTTCCCATGCCGACGTGGGGTCATAGCCTCAAAATCAGAGAATCCAGTTCAATATATATAGCAATTTCTTACATTCATCACACCCGTTTTATGTGAACAGGCAGCAAGGCCACTTGCCAAGACCGGCAATATCTTTGCTAAAGGCAGCTGGGTGGCCCATGATGGCAGCGGCCACCATCTTCAATACTAACTGGTAACCCAATAGGGGGAAGTAAGTTAAAATTTCCCAGCCTCCTTGCTGCTAAGGCCATGGGTCATTTGACATTCAACAAGACTCCTATGGGAGGGGCAAAAGGAAAGCATTAAAGGAAAGCAACCCGACCGACAGAACTTCATTCATCGTAAATGACCTTAAAGAAAACCTGCAGCCACATTATAATATTCAGCCAATAAAAAAGAAACGGAAACTGTTCTAAATCTACAGGAAGGCTGCCCTATTTATAATAGGATTTCTGCCTGACCATGCAGGTGTCCATTAATGAACGGCACAGTCCTTTGTCAATGAAGAAAATAAATTAGAAATAAACACAACTATGTCAGAGATTACAATGAACGAATAATTTCGACCCCATTGTCCAATTCTCCCCCTTGTCTCTGAGCTGACAAGGAAACAAATATTCTTGATTCCTTGTTCAGCAGTCGCATGAATCATTCACTGTTTTGCTTTGAGAAAGAAAAACCTCATTATCCTTCCTTTTCTTCTGTCTTTCATTGTTGACTAAAACCCTGACGTGCGGCCTGGTGCGGATTTTGTGTCAAGCTTCCCCCATGCAGCGCTCAACGGCTTCTTAACCTGATCACAGTATTCTATGTGAGCATCACATTGTTATCTGCTCGAAGCAGGCAGCCACCTGAATGGGGCTTTGTTTGCTGTACAGGTCAGCAGTTACTCCAAGTGTAAACAGGAGGCTCCCTTCCTTGTGTGTTTTAAAGCCGTGGTGTCGTGATGCCAGAGCACATGGGAGCAGGCTGGAGAATATGGGAGCACACCAGTGTGCTGCTCCCACAACTTCGATTTGAAGCAGACGTGCCAACTCAATATGGCCCGCAAAATCTGGACATTCAGATGACCAGGGCAGATGATAAGGGCAGCACGGTAGCATTGTGGATAGCACAATGGCTTCACAGCTCCAGGGTCCCAGGTTTGATTCCGGCTTGGGTCACTGTCTGTGCGGAGTCTGCACGTTCTCCCCGTGTGTGCGTGGGTTTCCTCCGGGTGCTCCGGTTTCCTCCCACGGTCCAAAGATGTGCGGGTTAGGTGGATTGGCCATGATAAATTGCCCTTAGTGTCCAAAATTGCCCTTAGTGTTGGGTGGGGTTACTGGGTTATTGCGATAGGGTGGAGGTGTTGAACTTGGGTAGGGTGCTCTTTCCAAGAGCCGGTGAAGACTCGATGGGCCGAATGGCCTCCTTCTGCACTGTAAATTCTATGATGACGGGTATTTGCAAAAATGCTGTAATGCTGCTCAGATCCAAATCCAGGCTGGTTCCTTCCTGAACCTGCTGCTGACAGGCTCTCGGCAGCGAATCAGAGAAGAACCAGCCTGTAATTGGACGAGGAGCAGAGTGTAAGAAGGAGAGTATTGACGGTAACCCAAAGTAAGGCAGCTGGAGCCATGGGGACCAGGTAAGGCAGCTGGAGCCACGGGCCCAGGCATGGCAGCTGGAGCCATGGGGCCCAGGCATGGCAGCTGGAGCCACGGAGACCAGGTAAGGCAGCTGGAGCCATGGAGCCCAGGCATGGCAGCTGGAGCAGTGATGCGGGGCCCAGGTAAGGCACCTGGAGCAGTGATGCGGGGCCCAGGTAAGGCACCTGGAACAGTGATGCGGGGCCCAGGTAAGGCAGCTGGAGCAGTGATGCGGGGCCCAGGTAAGGGCTGTTTAGCTCACAGGGCTAATTGCTGGCTTTGAAAGCAGACCAAAGCAAGCCAGCAGCACGGTTCGATTCCCGTAACAGCCTCCCCGAACAGGCGCCGGAATGTGGCGACTAGGGGCTTTTCACAGTAACTTCATTTGAAGCCTACTCGTGACAATAAGCGATTTTCATTTCAGGTAAGGCAGCTGGAGCAGTGATGCAGGGCCCAGGTAAGGCACCTGGAGCAGTGATGCGGGGCCCAGGTAAGGCAGCTGGAGCAGTGATACAGGGCCCAGGTAAGGCTGCCGGAGCAGTGATACGGGGCCCAGGTAAGGCACCTGGAGCAGTGATGCAGGGCCCAGGTAAGGCACCTGGAGCAGTGATGCGGGGCCCAGGTAAGGCAGCTGGAGCAGTGATACAGGGCCCAGGTAAGGCACCTGGAGCAGTGATACGGGGCCCAGGTAAGGCACCTGGAGCAGTGATGCGGGGCCCAGGTAAGGCTGCCGGAGCAATGATGCGGGGCCCAGGTAAGGCACCTGGAGCAGTGATGCGGGGCCCAGGTAAGGCAGCTGGAGCAGTGATGCGGGGCCCAGGTAAGGCAGCTGGAGCAGTGATACAGGGCCCAGGTAAGGCAGATGGAGCAGTGATGCGGGGCCCAGGTAAGGCAGCTGGAGCAGTGATACGGGGCCCAGGTAAGGCACCTGGAGCAGTGATGCGGGTCCAGGTAAGGCAGCTGGAGCAGTGATACAGGGCCCAGGTAACGCAGCTGGAGCAGTGAGACGGGGCACAGGTAAGGCAGCTGGAGCAGTGATACGGGGCCCAGGTAAGGCACCTGGAGCAGTGATGCGGGTCCAGGTAAGGCAGCTGGAGCAGTGATACAGGGCCCAGGTAACGCAGCTGGAGCAGTGAGACGGGGCACAGGTAAGGCAGCTGGAGCCATGGAGCCCAGGTAAGGCTGCCGGAGCAGTGATGCGGGGCCCAGGTAAGGCACCTGGAACAGTGATACGGGGCTGAGGTAAGGTAGCTGGAGCCACGGGGCCCACTGTCCTTTGAGGAAGGGCGTTTCTGGGGACTATGTGAGAGGGAGATTGTGAGGTGATGAGGAGAGAGACTCTGGGTCAAGAGAGAGTGAATGGGGTCTGGGGGAAGCGAGATGTCGGAGGGATAGAGCTGGTATTGAGAGGGAGTGATTCACATGTGATCCTTGGCTGTGCTGGCCTGAGGATCTGTGGTTCGATGTATTGTTCTGTTCCTACTGCTGCTGTACATGGAATTTACAACACAGAAACAGGCCATTTGTTCCACCTCCTCTACGTTTTTGTTTACTTTCCACACAAGCCTTCCTGATCACACTATCAGGGTAACCACCAGCTTTTTTCTATTTCATGTGTCTATCAAGTTCCTAGAATGTGTCTATACCAGAATCATATGGTTAGAGCACAGAAGGAGACAATTCAGCACATTGTCCTTCTCTAAGTTCTCTATGACAGCAACTCAGCTGGATACATTCCTTGACCCTTTCCCTGTCACCCAGTAAATTCCTCTATGATAATTATCATAGAATCATAGAATTTAAAGTGCAGGAGACCATTCGGCCCATTGAATTTGTGCCGGCTCTTGGAAACAGTACCCTACTTAAGCCCACGTCTCTACCCTATCTCCATAACCTAGTAGCCCCACCTAACCTTTTGAACACTAAGGGACAATTTAGCATGGGCAATTCGCCTATCCTGCACGTCTTTGGCCAGAATTGAACTGGGGTCCCTGGAGCTGTGAAGCAGCCGAGCCCGAAGATAGAACATAGAATTTACAGTGCAGAAGGAGGCCATTTGGCCCATCAAGTCTGCACCGGCCCTTGGTAAAATCACCATACTTAAGCCCACGCCTCCAACCTATCCCCATAACCCAATAACTCCACCTCACCTTTTGGACACTAGGGGCAATTTAGCATGGCCAATCCATCTAACCTGCACATCTTTGGACTGTGGGAAGAAACGGGAGCTCCCGGAGGAAATGCCACAGACACAGGGAGAAAGTGCAGACTCCCCACAGACAGTGACCCAAGCCGGGAATCGAACCTGGGACCTTGGGGCTGTGAAGCAACTGTGCTGGCCGAGCATGGACTTTTTGTGCAAACTCTGTCTCTACCACACGCTCAGGCAGCCCATCCCAGATCCAAAAACATTTGTTGCACAAAGAGGTTTTTCCTCATGTCCCCTCCGGTTCATTTCTGGTGCTCTCGACCTTGTGCTGACGGGAACAGATTCTCTCCGATTATTCTGGCCAGTCCCCTCATGATTTTTAACGGGTCTAACAAACCTCCTCTAAACCTTCTCTTTTCCGAGGAGAACACCCCAGTTCACCAATCCATCCACCCCCCCCCCCCGCACTCCCCCCCTCACAAACCACATCACCCATCATACACCCCTTGTCCACAGCCCCACCGCAACACCCGTGAAACATCTGCCTATTTCTCTCTTGAAGTTGGATGTCAGCCACATTTCCACAGAAGGTCTGAAGTGATGAGGAATGAGGGAGGGGATCTTAACAAATCTCAAGGGTAACATCTGCAGAGTAAATTACAAGTAAAGCCCCATTGAATTTGACGGTACGTAGTAGTTGAATGGGCAATTTGATTCATCACTAGAGAAGGGATATGGTGAGAAAAGGGGTCCTTGGAGTTGATCGATGAATGTGCGATAAGATTCATGAGGATCATATTCTCAGGGCACTCTGGGCACTCTAGGGGCAATTTAGCGTGGCCAATCCACCCAACCTGCACACCTTTGGGTTGTGGGTGTGAAACCCACGCAGACATGGGGAGAATGTGCAAACTCCACACGGACAGTGACCCAGGGCCGGGATTCGGATCCGGGTCCTCAACGCCGCAGTCCCAGTGCTAACCACTGTGCCACGTGGCGCCCCTGTGGCTGCTGCATCTGATGATGCCACGATGTCTGAGGAGTGCCCAGTCATTTTGCACTCTCCAAGGGGGAGTCAATTCAGGTCCCACCAGCTAAAGAACAACGGCTAAAGTCATCATGACTAGCAGGACAGCAAAGCCAGCACGTTGCCTCCAATTCCACTACCAGCAATGAGGCACCAAGATGCGGAATTCACCGATGTAAGTTGAAGGCACCTTGAGCACATCAGGGGCTCTATAGGAGTGACATTATTTGCGTTCATTATTTTGAATTTTGTGTTCTGTTTGGCAACTTTTCTTTGTTCAGTTACAATAACATAAACATTGATTTTGCTTTCATGGGTCGAGTTGGCTGGATGGTTACAATAGGTGCCAGATGCAGCTTCTAACTGTGTGATGTCGTGTGGTGTGAGGTTAGTATCTAATGATTGTTTGCAAAGGAGGCAATGCCATTCACATGAGGAAGCATCGATGCCTTGGGTGCCGAGCTGAAGGTTTGCAGGATCAAAGCATCCCTGGTGTCTTTGTCTCACTGACAAGGTTCCTGTCATTTTCCTCAATGTCCTCACCTTGTGCGTACCCATGCTCTCCCTCAAACCCATCACTGGGGTAATCCTCCCTGGCGTTTGGAGCTGCCTCACTTTCCTCAGTCCCCTCTTGCCAGAGCTCGATCGTGCAGGTTTTATGTTGAATTTCAGCACGAGCCGTTTGTAGAGTTTCTCCTTGCTCTTGAGTTGGGCCGCTGTTTGAGGTTCAGAAAAGCCTTGCGCGTGCAGCTTGTCAACTCCTGGTAATTCTCATTAAAGCAGATTTGGCGTTTCCTGGATGAGTGAGCAAGTGTCTCTTCACTTGTTCTAATTACGGACGCCCCGAGGGCTGACCAGGCACTGTCATCAGTCTGCGTCTCTGGGTCACCAGGAGTCATCGGGTTAGCAATGAGGCCCTGATTGAACAGGGCTCTCTGATCAGGGTCTTTGAGTGCCTCAGTGTTGATTTTCTTGCGGCATTGTTTCTGTAGTTGTTGCTGCTTTGGGGTTACCTTAATGTTGATCACAGAGTGGTTTAGACAATGGTCCATCCAGCGGTCATCAGCTCTTTTCATAGAATTTACAGTGCAGAAAGAGGCCATTCGGCCCATCGGGTCTGCACCGGCTCTTGGAAAGAGCACCCTACACAAGGTCAACACCTCCACCCTATCCCCATAACCCAGTAACCCCACCCAACATTAACGGCAATTTTGAACACTAAGGGCAATTTAGCATGGCCAATCCAGCTAACCTGCACATCTTTGGACTGTGGGAGGAAACCGGAGCACCCGGAGGAAACCCATGCACACACAGGGAGGATGTGCAGACTCCGCACAGACAGTGACCCAAGCCAGAATTGAACCTGGGACCCTGGAGCTGTGAAGCGATTGTGCTATCCACAATGCTACCGTGCTGCCCTCTATGCTACCGTGCTGCCCAACATTGCTACCATGCTGCCCTACAATGCTACCATGTTGCCCTACTATGCTACCATGCTGCCATACAATGCTACCGTGCTGCCCTACAATGCTACCGTGCTGCCCTACAATGCTACCGTGCTGCCCAACATTGCTACCGTGCTGCCCTACAATGCTACCGTGCTGCCCAACATTGCTACCATGCTGCCCTACAATGCTACCATGCTGCCCAACATTGCTACCATGCTGCCCTACAATGCTACCGTGCTGCCCTACAATGCTACCGTGCTGCCCAACATTGCTACCGTGCTGCCCTACAATGCTACCATGCTGCCCAACATTGCTACCATGCTGCCCTACAATGCTACCATGCTGCCCAACATTGCTACCATGCTGCCCTACAATGCTACCATGCTGCCCTACAATGCTACCGTGCTGCCCTACAATGCAACGTGCTGCCCTACAATGCTACCGTGCTGCCCTCTATGCTACCATGCTGCCCAACATTGCTACCATGCTGCCCTACAATGCTACCGTGCTGCCCTACAATGCTACCATGCTGCCCTACAATGCAACGTGCTGCCCAACATTGCTACCGTGCTGCCCTACAATGCTACCGTGCTGCCCTACAATGCTACCGTGCTGCCCAACATTGCTACCGTGCTGCCCTACAATGCTACCATGCTGCCCTACAATGCTACCATGCTGCCCTACAATGCTACCATGCTGCCCTACAATGCTACCATGCTGCCCTACAATGCTACCATGCTGCCCTACAATGCTACCATGCTGCCCAACATTGCTACCATGCTGCCCTACAATGCTACCATGCTGCCCTACAATGCTACCATGCTGCCCTACAATGCTACCATGCTGCCCTACAATGCTACCGTGCTGCCCAACATTGCTACCGTGCTGCCCTACAATGCTACCGTGCTGCCCAACATTGCTACCATGCTGCCCTACAATGCTACCATGCTGCCCTACAATGCTACCGTGCTGCCCTACAATGCTACCGTGCTGCCCTACAATGCTACCATGCTGCCCTACAATGCTACCGTGCTGCCCTACAATGCTACCATGCTGCCCTACAATGCTACCATGCTGCCCTACAATGCTACCGTGCTGCCCTACAATGCTACCGTGCTGCCGTTTTCATGGATGATATGCACATCCTTGCAGTCCCTTGCTTGGATGGTGAATTAGTCGAGCAGGCGTCAGTACTTGAAGTGAGGGTGTTGCCATGAGGCCTTGTACTTTTCTCTCTGACAGAAAAAGGTGTTGGTTATCACAAGGCCTTAGCCTGAACATTTTGTCAGGAGCAGTGATGTGCCATCAATTGCACGAGAGACGAGTTGCTTTACAAAAGTTAGGCTTTAATAAACTAGAACTTAGCCCTGCGGTTGTCTACAATAAAATGGACGACCGCCGGGCGTTTGACTATTTATACCTCGGCAAGGAGGCGTGGTTAACTCAGCCTCTCGACCAATCGGTCGAGAGGCACATGACCGACCAGGGCCAATGGTAAGCCGGTGTTCTGCCCCAATGGCAGACAGCTATGCAAATCATATCACCACAAGCAGGTGTTGAATTTCCATACCCTCTCTCTGCCAATTACTCCTCCCCAAAAGTCTCTGCCCTTTCCAACTCTGGTGTTGAAGAGGATCAGCTTGTCGCCCTTTGGGACCCAACCAAGGACTGTTCGAGGCTGGAGTAAAATTCCTCTTTGAATTCTTCTGTAGCTTCTGGTGTTGGGGCATATGCGCTGAGGACTGTAGCACACTGATTCTGGGCTAGGGTTGGCTAAAGGGTCAGGAGGCATCCATTTATCCCACAGAGCAAGGCCTTGGGCCAGGGGCAAAGTGGTCCAAGATGACTGGAGACCAGGCTCCACTGTACGGGCCGAGGACACATAAGCACACATACTCCCACTGTCCTCCGTTCTCCTCACAGATCCCAAAGGACCTCACTGCCTGGGATTCATAAAATGCAGAAGCAGACGGCCTCATTAATTCACGTGGTGGCATTGACCTCCGTCTGTTAATGACCGCACTGTTCCTCTCATGTTCTTAATGGTCCGCCACTCCTCTCTCACTTTCTGGGAGGCGATTACTGCCTCCAGGTCCTCTTTCCACCCACTCTGTCAGGGGTGGTTACTGCCTCCAGGTCCTCTCTTCACTCACAAGTGGGCTTTTTATCCCATTCTTGGATGAGGAATTGATAAAAACGTGATTTCCGCCCACCTATTATGCCCATGTGATTAACGAAAAATCGCACAGGTAGCCGAAAATTTATGTCTATTGGCTTATTCATGACTTTAGTTGGCTTTTTAATTGTCGGCAGGCGTGCATTTGACTTGCGCACACGGCCACCGACCTCAAAATTGCACACAGGTGTAATATCGGGCAGCATCCCCAACGTCATTGGACGCTATATATTGGATTGGATTGTCTAATAATGGGGCTATGTCCCCACGACAGCATGAAAAGTGGCATCAACCACTCCGTTGGTGTCAACCGTCCCCGATAATGGGGGATGCTCCCCTTACTAGGGGGCTAGGTTGGCGCTGGAGTGGTCCCCGCAGCTCCAGCCAGCGCGGAATGGCCCGCACAATTCCACGCATACGCCGGGGTTCCCTTCTCCACACCAACCCCCGGGCAATATGGCGGAGCCCTACAGGGGCCCGGCACAGAGTAAAGTAGGCCCCCACGGGACCAACACGCCCCTCCCCGCCTCCTGGAGTAGGATACCTCCGCCCCCCCCCCCCCCCCCCCCCCCCACCCCCCTACAACGGCCCCCACATTCTCACCTTCCAGGTCCCGCCATGTGGGACCTGAGTAACCCACACCGGCCGGACTCGGCCAAACACGTCGGCCACTCGGCCCTGGAGAATCGCTGGGGGGGGGAGAGGGGGGGGCTGTCAACGCCCCCCGACCGGAGCTGTGGGAATCCCACGGGCCCCCCAAGAATCGGCGCCGGAGAATGGGGTAGCTGGCGTTGGGGCACGATTCTGACACCCCCCCCCCCGCGGGGATTCTCACACCGGCTCGGAGAATCCCGGCCATTATGTTCGGCCGGGTCATGTAAATATTTCAAGGGCTGTAAAGCACTTTGAGACATCCTGAGGTTGTGAAAGGTGCCACAGAGAAGACAGTCCTGCCCCTATCTCCAAATGTTATTGTTTAAACTGCTCGCCTGACATTTGTCCCTCTGCGATGTCTTTGGAGCTTAAAGTAAGAAAGTTAAGGCCTCCAGTAAAACGGCGGATGAGGAAACATTGGCTAAATACCACTGGTGTTTATACACTAACACCCCACATCACAATGTCCAGAACAAGGGTTAAACTATCCCCTCACCTCCCCCAGCCATCCAACTGAGGCAACGACATTACGAGACGCAGCTTTGAAAATAATTTAATCCAGCATCACATTTTGCTGTATAATATGGCATCCCAATGCAGCAGTAAAATTCTGTTCGACTGCCTGACATTTCGAGCAATGAGAAGTCTATTATATATAATATAGGAAGGCCTTGGATAAATGTTATTCCCAGAGCAGCAAGTCAATTTGGATTTCTTGAAGGATTGAAGATTTATACTATTGGTTAAGCAGTTCAGCAGTTTAATTTATTTATTTTTGCTCCTCCTTGCTAATTCCTTGCCCATATGCTGAGGCAGATTAACACACACCAGCAAAATCTGCACAAACGAGGCATGTGGTAATTAATCTAGATGGTTGTCATTCAGCATCTGAGTATTAAATTCTTTATATCGATCTCTGCACAGCCTGTGAAAGTAGTTATATCTAGTTTTATTAAGGAGAAGTGAAAAAAAAAACCTGGTGCTGGGTCAGGTTCTTTACATTGATGGAGAAAACACAATGAGGCAACATGATCCTATTTTCTTGCAAATACATGTCAGACTTTAATTAAACAGAAAGTACAGCAGGAATCTGTGAAAACTGCAAGCTAAATTACCACAACCATGGTGTGAATTTAAATCCCAAAATGAAGACTGGGGCTGGGGAGAGATTGGGGTTGTGGGGAGGAACCTTGGAGCAGGTTCATTGAAACATTGGCGAATGTTTCCAGCTGTGATCTT
Organism: Scyliorhinus canicula; assembly: GCF_902713615.1. NCBI lineage: Eukaryota > Metazoa > Chordata > Chondrichthyes > Carcharhiniformes > Scyliorhinidae > Scyliorhinus > Scyliorhinus canicula. The sequence goes on along the minus strand of NC_052152.1, from coordinate 19,766,576 downwards.
CTCCTGCAGGTACTTGTATCCTAACTTGCCAGTTTTATACCCCTCCACGTGCTTCAATGTAGGTTCGATTATACAGGGTATAAAACCAGTGTAGCGCCCAATTGAGTCGGCGAGTTAGGGTTAAAATTACTCCCAACTTTCAGCCATGTCTAAAATGGCTGCCTGTCTGGTCTGAGGGTTTTCAGACTGATATAAAACAGACATCAAGGGGCAAGTTTTCAATGACTGTCTGAATGGGCACCAGGACAGATATCTTCGTTATGTATACGCAGGCCAATTTCATCACGGTTCACGGTGGATTTTACTAATGCTTTGCTACCGATTTGTGGATTCACCAAATGGCGGCAATTCCTGAAACAGCCAAGTTTGAGACACAGACAAAAAAGGCTACATACTTCTCCGCAGAAGAGGAGACCTTTTACAACACAATGGAGTTATTGCTGGGCTTACGGAATGGGAATTGCTAAATGATCATCGATCGTCCTGGGAGCCACATGATGCAATGATTATGGAGCTGTTATAACAAACAGTCATCTCGATCAATTAGTCCACAACAGGCCCGGGAATGACACAATCAATACCTCAGTGCATAGTTCCAAAGATACTTAGTGGGATTCTCCGGCCTCCCAGCCATGTGTCCCTTGTGGCAGGAGGCGGCGCGCCCTGCACTGGAGGTGGGACTCTGCTCCCACTGAATTCCCATTGAAGGCGCCCCACATCACCGGGAAAACAGGGAATGTCCCAATGTCAGCGGGACAAGAGAATCCCACTGCCAGCGAATGGTCGGAGAATTCCGCCCACTATTTCTCTCCCAGTCACAATCCAGTCGGAGTGGTGTAAGGGGACAGCGATCAGTGACAGGGAGATGTGGGAAATTGGAGGCTGCGGTGGGGGGGGGTGTGGCTGGCAGCTTGGTGGCCTCCTGGAGGCACAGTGGCAGGGAGCCGGGAGGATCAGATTAACTGCAAGTGTTGCTGAGGCCAATTAACAGATACGGCAGGTCAGTGGAAAGCCACGTATCTGCTGGATTTGGCAATCCTCACCTTCCTTCAAGCTGTCAGATTTCCCGAAGCTCAGGAAACTCAACAGGCCAGAGTTACATTTGAAACAATGGATCAGTCTGAGGTCGCTCATTATTACACGGGCTGAGGAGGTTCAGGGTTCAAAATCCCCGAATACTTGGACATAAAGCCTAGGCTAACACTGCAGTGTGGTACAAAGGGACTGCTGCACTGTCAGTGGCTGCGATGTTGAGCAGAAGCAAACGTAACTAATTCCATAGTACAATTTCAAAGAAATGCAGGAGAGTTCACCTCTTTGCCGTCACTAACATCCTTCAGCCGACTCCTCAGCAAGAAAGTCACATTCATGGCTCACTCAAGAAGTATTAGATTGAAAGAAGAGGTTGCAAACCATAGCAGCAAGTCTGAGCATTGGGAATGTTTTAAAAAACAGCCAAAAGCCATCAAAAATTTGCTAAAAAGGGAAAAATGTAGAATATCAGAGTAAGATCAGGCAGAAATCTAAAAACAGATTGTCACGGCTTTATATAAGAGAGTAGCTAAAGTGATCATTGGTCCCACAGAAGCAGAGACAGGAGAAATGATGTGAGGGATGAGGAACTGGCAGAGGCATTGAACAAGTATTTTGGTGCCTGTCGAAAACACAAGTTTCATACCAGAAATAGATAGTAACCTTTTTGATGTTCTTTCATGGGACACGAGCCTCACTGGCTAGTCCAGTGTTTTTATTGTCCATCCCTAATTGCCGAAGAGAAGGTGGTGGTGAGCTGCCTATTTGTACTGCTGCAGTCCATGTGGTGTAGGTACACCCACAGTGCTGTTAGAGAGGAGGTTCCTGGATTTTGACCCAGTGACAGTGAAGGAACACCGATATATTTCCAAGTCAGGATGGTGAGTGGCTTGGGAAGGAACTTATGGGTGGTGGGGTTCCCAGCAATCTGCTGCCCTTATCCTTCTAGATGGTAGTGATCGTGTGTTTGCAAGGTGCTGTCCAAGGAGCCTTGGTGAGTTCCTGCAGTGCATCTTGAAGAGAGTCCACACTACTGTGCAGCGGTGGTGGAGGGAGCATATTTTGAAGGTGCCAATGGGATGCCAATCAAGCAGGCAGCCTTGTCTTGGATGGTGTTGAGCTTCCTCAGTGTTCTTGGAGTTGCATTCAATTCAGGCAAGTGGAGAGTATTCCATTACACTCCTGACTTGTACATTGTAGATTGTGGACAGGCTTTGGGGAGTCAGGAGGTGAGTTACTCGCTGCAGAATTCACAGCCTCTGACCTGCTCTTGTAGCCACAGTATTTAGATGGCTAGTCCAATTCAATTTCTGATCAATGGTACCCCCCAGGATGTTGGTAGTGGGGGATTCAGTGATTGTAATGCCATTGAATGTCAAAGGAGGTAGGCTGGATGTTCTTTTGTTGTAGATGGCCATTCCCTAGCACTTGTGTGTTGCAATTGTTACTTGCCACTTGTCACCCTGAATGATATCCATACCTGTGAACATCCCTGTTTTGTTATGCTCTTGACGTAGCATAAGCTTGATGTGCACTCTGACAAAGGAAGGTTCAGACTTGGAGATAGCTTTAACACATTTATTAAACTGTTAATGATTCTCCTACTTGGATTTGACTCTCTTGTTAATCCTGCTATAGCTACTCAGACTGACAAACCAGTCTGCTACAATCCACGTGGTGGGTGTGATGTTCAATCAACCCTGTGTACTCACTGAGTGTCTCCATTGGAAAGAGGAAGTTCATGTGTGCTGTGTCCTTTTATATGGGTTGGTGTAATGCCCTCCTGTGGTAGTGTCACCTCTGTGTGTGTCGTGAATGCCCATTGGTCGTGTCCTATCTTACTGGCCTATTGGTTGAATGTCTGTGTGTCATGTCTCTGGTGCTCCCTCTAGTGTCTATCTAGTCTATGTTTATTTACATTAACCCCTTGTGTATTTACAGTGATGCATATCACCACAATCCCCACCTCTGACCTTATGATGGAGGGAAGGTGAATATGATGAAGCAGCTGAATTTCTTTGGGCCTACAACTCCCACAATGATGTTCTGGGACTGAGATGATTGACCTCAAACAACTGCAACCATCTTCCTTTGTGCCAGGTATGATTCCAACCAGTGGAGAGTTTTCCCCCTGATTCCCATTGACTCCAGTTTAGCTAGGGCTTCTTTATGCCATACTCGATCAAATGCTGCCTTGATGTCAAGCGCAGTCACTCTCACCTCTTGAGTTCAGCTCTTTGGTCCATTTTAGACAAGGCTGTAATGAGCTGAGTGAACCCACTTGAGTGCCAGTGCGTAGATTATTGCTAAGTGTCACTTGATAGCACTATGGTGAATGTGATTCACACTATATATAGTTGCCAATACCAATCCATGTATATATGTTCGTTATCTACCCATTGTAAGTGCAGTTGCACTATCCGACCACCAGGGGGAGTCGCTCTGGGAGTACGCGAGAGTTTGTACTGGGCTCCTCCCTTGGCTCCGCCCAGGACTCCTCCCCCTGGGACCGATGTATAAAGATCAGTGCCTTAGAGTCAGCCTGCCAGTTCACCTGAAGCTCAACGACGAATAGGCTGGCTCTATTGTAAGTGTATTAAAGCCTCTGTTCAGATCCAACTACATGTGTTCGCTGAATTGATGGTTCAATCAAGCACCGTCGACAACTCCTTCCATGATTTTGCTGATGATCGAGAGTAGGCTGGTGGGACAGTAATTGGCAGAGTTGGATTTGTCCTGCTTTTTGTGTACAGGACATACCTGGACAAATTTCCACATTGCCAGTGTTGTAGCTGCATTGAAACAGCTTGGCTTGGAGCATGACAAGATTTGGAGCACAAGTCTTTAGTACTGTTTATTGTCAGGGCCCATGGCCTCTGCAGTATCCAGTACCTTCAGCCATTTCTTGGTATGATGTGGAGTGAATCAAATTGGTTGAAGACTAACATCTACTGGGGATTTCCAGAGGAGGCACTTCTGACTGAATATTGCCGCAAGTGTTTCAGCCTGATCTTTTGCACAGATGTGCTGGGCACCCCCATCATTGAGGGTGGGGATATTTGTGGAGCCTCCTCCTCCAGTAAGTAGTTTAATTCTCCATCACCATTCACAGCTGGATGTGGCAGGACTGCAGAGCTTAGATCTGATCCATTGATTGTGGAATTACATAGCTCAGTCTATTACTTGCTGCTTATGATATTTGGCACGTAAATAGTCCTGTGTTGTAGTTTCACCAGGTTGACACCTCATTTTTCTGTATGCCTGATGTTGCTCCTGGCATGCTCTCCTGCACTCTTCATTGAACCAGGGTGGATCCCCTGGCTGGGTGGTAATGGTAGAGTGGGGGATATGCCGGGCCAGGAGGTTGCAGATTGTGGTCGAGTACAATTCTGCTGCTCCTGACGGTCCACAGCGCCTCCTGGATGCCCAGTTTTGAGTTGCTAGATCTTCTCAAAATCTATCCCATTTAGTACAGTGGTCGTGTGACACATGATGGAGAATATCCTCCAGTTGAAGATGGTGCTCCATCTCCAGAAGAACCGTGTGGTAGTTACTCCAATGAATACTGTCATGGACAGATGCATCGGAAATAAGTAGGTTAGCGATAGCAAGGTCAATTCCTCCTCCCCCAGACCCAGTCCAGTAGTCACGGCCTTTGGGACCTGGCAAATTTGGTCTGTGTTGGTGCTACAGAGTCACTCTTGGTGATGAACATTGAAACCCCCCACCCAGAGTACATTCTGTACCCGAGCTACTCTCCGTGCTTCTTCCAAGTGGCGATCAATTTGGAGGAGTATTGATTGATCAGCTGGACCGAGGGGCGGGGGTGCGTGGTAAATAGTAATCAGCAAGATGTTTCCTTGTCCGTCTTTCACCTGATGCTGTGAGGCTTCATGGTCGATGTTGAGGACTCCCAGGTCACATCCCTCCCACCTATTTACCGCTGTGCCATCACCCCTGTTGGGTTTGTCCGACCAGTCGGACAAGACATATCCAGGGATGGTGATGGTGGTATCTAGGACACAGTCTGTAAGGTCTGATTCTGTGAGGATGACATTGTCAGCCTGTTGCTTAACAGCTGTCCCAACTTTGGCAGGAGGAATTTGCTGGGTCAACATAACTAGTTTGTTGTTTCTCGGGCTTGGGTCGATGCCAGGTGATCCGTCAGCTTGCATTCGATTTTGATTTCTTCGTAGCAGTTTGATTAAACGGAGCGGCTTGATAGAGGGTGGTTAAGAGTCAGCCACGATGCTGTGGGCCTGGAGTCACATGTAGGCCAGACCGCGTCAGGGTGGCAGATATTCAGATGACAGTCCACCAGCTGGGTTTTTACAACAATAGACAATGCTTTCATGGTCCTCGTTACCAAGATGAGCTTTGTAAATCCAGATTGATGAACTGAATTTAAATTCCACCAGCCGCTCTGCTTCGGTTTGAACCCGTGTCCCCAGAACACTAGCCGAGGCCTCTCCGCTACCTCCCACTTTTTAACAGAGGGGTTTTCCCAGCTGAGACAATGTATTGGAGAACTTTGAGGGACTGAAATCCCAAATATCCCCGGGACCTGAAGGCGTGCATGTTATAGTTTTAAGCTGCAGAGATAATCGGCACGTTTCAGTGACCCCGATGTGCCCAGCGCAGATAGGGGCACACCGAGTGAATAGGGCTCCACGCAGGGCATGAAAGCTCACGCGCATCACTAGTTCCGCCCAGCGCAACCTGGATCTCACCCTCGCTGGGCATGATCCAGGTCAAAAGAACCTTGCAGCTTATTTAAATACACGGATGCCGGATTCCCTCTGTGGCCGGAACTGACCGGCCGCCTGGGGGACCTCACATGGGTGCTGGTCAGTACTGAGCCACTGAAATGTGGATGAGTTGTAATGGTACCTGGGGGCAGGGGTCCCTCAGGCCATTGGAGGACCCCCCTCCCTGGGTGGTCAGGGACAGGACAGGGTGGCACCCTGGCACCTGGGAACCATGGCACTGCAGATCCGGCACCCTGCCAGTGCCACCCGGGCATTCCAGCAGTGTCATCCTGCCAGGGCGCCCGGATGGCACTGCCACAGGCCGGGCCCAGGTGGGAGGGGGGCAGGGGGGGCTTGCGAGGTAAAGATGGGGGTTACGCCATCATTCTGGTGGGGTGGGGCCTGACAGATCAGGACGCAATCCTTGAAGGGCGCCTATATCAGAAGTGAACATCAACTCCACCCCCCCCCCCCCCCCCCCCCCCCCCACTCCTCCACACCCACTCAGCTATCGGGATATCGGCAGTGTTCCCTTCTGCCCGCTGCAGAATCATTAGGGTCCCCCCTTCACTGTGGAAGTATCGCTGGCGTTCCCCCCCCCCTCGCCGCCCCCTCCCTCCCCCCATGCCTGCAAGTCCCCCACTCACTGCTCTCTACCTACCGTGCCTGAAAGTTCCCTCCCCAATGGCCTCAGTGCCCCCCCCCCCCCCCCCCCCACACCACCACCACTCATAATGGGAAACCGCCCCCTTGCCCACGTGGCTCCCCACAAGGCTCGCCCCGGCAATGTCCATTGCCACTGTGCCAACCTGGCAATACCAGGCAGTGCCAGCGTGCCTGTCCTTCTCCCCCAGGAGCCGTACCTTACCTTTGTGACCCCAGGGGGATTCCCTCGACAGACTCATGTCTTCAAATAGGTGTTGTGAACCGTGCCAATGTGACGGCAAATCGGCGGGTTTTGAGCAGTCAGTGAGGGGGCGTGAACCTTGCGATGTCACCGGCGAGGGGCGTGGAAAATAAGGAAACACGACCTCTCCGGGGAGAATCACGTTTCCCGAGTCTCTCCGGACTTTCCGCTCAGGACGGCGATCTCCCACATGGCTGACACGGGCTCAGAATCACCCCCCGCATGACTAAGCACATTTTTTTTTGTTTCTTTTTGGAGTTCAGCAAACAGAAAGGGTTGGGTATAGATCTACATTCGGTAAAGTCACCGGGCTATGAGAGGAGCTGGGGGGGGGGGGGGGGGGGGGGGGGGGCAGTGAGTGGGTGGATGGGTGGGTGGTTTGGAGCCCCCCAACTGAAAGAGGAGAGGAGCAGCATTCAGGGTCCAAAATAAATCGTATTAGACCAATACCAGAGCCCAGGGAGTGAGCAATAATGACAGGAATCAGCGATCTTGAAGAGAATGTTATTTAAACTGGCATTTCTCTACTTTGTCGAGAATGTATTCAATGCAACAGAGATAAGGCCATTCACCATGCATTCAGCATCCTATTGATGTGAGAGAACTGTGCCAAATAATTATAATGGGGGCAATTGATTGCTCTAATTGCTGTTGAACTCACTCAACTGTTGTGACATCAATGTAGCATTCATTAACTTCATCATGGTTTTTAAAAATGTATATTTTACTCTCTTCCACTGGAGCTCTGATTGGTCCACCATCTAGTATCTTGTTAAAGCTTAGCGATTGAATGTCAGCAAGCTGTTTGGCCACTGATGGCCCACAGCTACCACAAGCAACAACTTGCATTTATGTAGAACAGCACTTTTATAATTGTGGAAACATCGAATGGCACTGTAGGGATTCCATGATTTTATGAAGACTTAGGACACTGAGACAGATAAGGAGACATGAAAATTGGTGACCAAAACGCTCAGCCAAAAGTTTAAGATCCATCTGTGGGAGGGGATAGAGAGTTGGGAGGATTCGGGAGGGAATTCCAGAGCTGACCAGCTTGCCAGCTCAAGGCACAGATTCGGAGCAAACCAGCAGGATAGGCGTGAGGCCAGGGCTGGAGGAGTGTGGGTATCCCAAGAGGGTTGTGGGGCTGGAGGATGTCACAGAGATAGTTAGGGATCAGGTGATGGAGGGATTTGAACACAGGACTGGAGTTTTGAAATTGAGGCATTTCCATCGAACACCAGGGATGATGGGGGCTCAGGGTTTGGTGTGTGTTTGGACACTGTGGAGTTTGAGCTGAGATCAGGTTTCCAGAGTCTGACAGGCGTGAGACCAGTCAGGAGGGCATTCAGCTTATTGAAAAGCATGATTCTAACTTTGCGAGAGTTCAACACATGGGCCTTTCAAGGTGGGAACAGTAGATAATAAGCTGGAGGAAAATTATTGCAGATTTATTCCATCCTGAAGACATTGGGTGCTTAGGCCAACTATATATTTATCTCACGGCGTAACTCCTGGGGTTGGATTGTATCCCTATCCACCTGCTCTGTAAAATACACTACCCCCTGCCCTAAACTGCCCTAACCCTCCCTGCCCAAGACCCCAGGCTTACCTTACACTAGAATCCATGGGCCTTCTTCCTGAGCTGGATTGCAGTCCTGGCAGAGCTCTTGGCTCTGACAGAACTGCTGGAGCTGCCGGCCAATTTGATGGGCTGGCAGCTCCAGAGGGCAGGACTTTCACCCCAGTGAGGGGTAAGGCAGACGTCCTACCGACTGCCTATTTAGCTTGCCCACAGCAGGTTAATGGTTTAGAGCTGCCTGCCACCGTCTTCCTCTGCAATCGCCCACATACCGCCCCCACATTGTAATATGCTATGCCAGGACTTAAGCACAATTATAAAAGTTGACACTTCTGTGCAGTATCGAGGGTATGCTATTGTTACTATTGAAACTGGGTATGATATTACAAACTTTTGAAAAACTATTGTGAAAGTCATATTTTAAAAACCTTTGGACTGAGTTGAAAGGCTGTTCTCAAAATGGCTCCCAGGCTACCAGACAGAATTGTGGATTTCAATCATCTTTCTTTTACCTCCTGAGGAGAGACGGGTGCGTTGTCAAGACATATACATTTAAAATTCAAATGAATTGCAAAACAGTAAACATAAACTCATTGGACGGAATTCTGAAAACCTCTGCGCTAAAATCGCGATGGGCGTGGGGGCGGAGAATGGGCATTGACGCCATTGAAGCCGCTCGCGGTTGACACGGCGCAGGGAGAGACAGAGGGAAGCATCTAGAAATGGCCACAACTTCTGCTAAGTAACTAGGCAATTTGAAAGTGCGACGCCTGCAAAACTAGAAGAAAGGAACATTCCCCGGGTATGATCATACAAACACTTGTATGTGCACAGTGTCCCGCCTATATCAATCCTTCACTTTATTGGAAAACTGTGGGTCAGCTGGAAATAGGGGCAAGATTTCTGCATCTGGGTCCCACCCACCATCTGTAATGGTCCACAGAGTCTTCCCAACTCTGTAAAAAGCTGGCGAGTGTCAAACCTGGGAGCTTGTCCGTATATCGTACCCTACATCATTAGTTTGTTCTTAAAAGTACTTCACTTGCTGTTAAGAATTTTGCAACATCTATAAGTCATGAAAGGTGCTATTAAAATCTGAAGCTATTTTCTTTAATTGTCTCATCGAGAACATTGTATTCACCAATCCAGATCAAAGGAAACAGTCCTTATGTTTACCCTTAACTAAGAGGTGTATGAATTTGCGAGTGGATGGAAGACTTTGAGACAGAATTTAAACACTAATGGCTCGACCACAGGCCAATCTGAAGTGTGAAGATTAATTTAGCCAAAGCAGCAGACATGAGCGTTCTTGTCTAACCTCAGTTATTACTCAGCAGATACAGCGTTTATCACCAACGTCGTACAATTCATCAGACTTTCGCCCAACAGTTATTCAGTGGATGGACCCTGCGCCATCTCCCTCGCTGAAAGGGTTAAACTCTGAATTTGCATAAATTTCATTAACTTTTACAAATGTCCTGAGGAAATATTCGTCGCCATCATCGTCGGGGTGATTAGAGGACGGCAGTGTCAGGGAACAAGGCACCCTGGGAGGGGGTAAGAAAGGCTGTGAGGTCAACAGGATTGCTCTGCGAGGGAAAAAGTCAAAATTACAAATCAATTCACTTGAGCCTCTTCCGACATGTCAGCCATGATGGATATGCCTGGAATATTGTGTGCCGTTTTGGTCTCCTTATCCGAGAAAGGATGGTCTTGCTATAGAGGGAGTGAAGCAAAGGTTTTGCAGACTGATTCCTGGGATGGCGGACAAACATATGAAGAGAGATTGAGTTGGTTAGGGTTGTATTTGCTAGAGTTGTGAGACTACAGAGAGTTGTGAACACAGCCTAGTCCATCACGCAAGCCCGCCTCCCACCCATTGACTGTCTGCACCTCCGGCTGCCTTGAGAAAGCGGGCAGCATAATCAAAGACCCCTCCCACCCGAGTTATTCTCACTTCCAACTTCTTCCATCGGGCAGGAGATCCAAAAGTCTGAGAACACGCACTAGTTTAGCTCACTGGGCTAAATCGCTGGTTTTAAAGCAGACCAAGCAGGCCAGCAGCACGGTTCGATTCCCTTACCAGCCTCCCTGGACAGGCGCCGGAATGTGGCGACTAGGGGCTTTTCACAGTAACTTCATTGAAGCCTACTCGTGACAATAAGCGATTTTCATTTCATTTCATTTTCATTTTCAAAAACAGCTTCTTCCCCACTGTTACCAGACTCCTGAATGGCCCTCTTCGGGTCTGAACTGATCTCTCTACACATCTTCTTTGCTGAGCAGTACGACACTCCGTATGCTTCACCTGATGTCTATGTCTATGTATTTACATTGCATATCTATCCTATGGCCTATGTTTTTCATGTATGGAACAATCTGTCTGGACTGTACGCAGCACAATACTTTTCACTGTACCTCGGTAAACGTGACAATAAATCTAAATTAAATCAAATCAATTCAAGTTCAGAAGACTGAGTAGTGATCTCATGGAAACCTATAAGATTCGAACAGGACTAGACAGGATAGATGCAAGTAGGATATTCCCGCTGCTGGTGTCCAGAACCGGGGTCACAGTCTGAGGTTACGGGGTAGACCATTTAAGACTGAGATAAGTAGAAATTTCTTCACCCAGAGAGATGTGAACTTGTGGAATTGCTTACCACAGGACGCAGTTGAGGCCAAAACATTGTGGGCAGGTTTTTCCAATCCCCCGCCGGGTTGGGGAATCCCCGGGGGACGGCATGCATCCCGCCCCGACGCCGGCTGCCGTATTCTCCGGCGCGCTGGGTTTCTGGTGGGGGCAGGGTTCATGCCACGCCGGCCGAGGGCCGTTGGCAGTGGCCTCCCCAGCAATTCTTCGGGCCCCGATGGGCCAAGCAGCCGTCGGTTTCTGGCCAGTCCTGCTGACATGGATTAGACATGCTCCCATACGGCGGGACCTGGCAGGTAAGGCTGGCTGGGGCGGTCCTCGGGCGGGGTGTGGGGGGATCCGACCCCGGGGGGCCCCCACGGTGGCCTGGCCTGCGATCGGGGCCCACCGATCTGCGGGCGGGCCTGTGCCATGGGGGCACTTCTTCCTTCCGCCTCGGCCCCTGTAGGGCTCCACGATGGCCGCCGGGGAGAACACACCCGCCCCGCACATGTGCCAGAATATGCTGCCGATTTCGCGCATGCGCGGGATCATGCCGGCCCTTTGGCGTATGTACGGACTCGCGCAGTCCCTTCGCCGCCGGCTGGCGCGGTGCCAACCTCTCCAGCGTCCACCTCGCCCCCAGAAGTGTGAGAATTCCGCTACTTACGGTCGGCCCGACGCCGGAGTGGTTCACGCCATTTTTGACGCCGACATCGGGCCATCGCGCCGATTGCGGAGAATCCCGCTTTGTATGTTTTCAAGAAGCAGTTAGATATAGCACTTGGACCTAAGGAGGCCAAAGGATATGGGGAGAAAGTGGGATCAAGCTATTGATCCTGCTCAGTCATGATCATAATGATTGGCCGTGCCGGATCAAAGGGCCAAATGGCCTCCTCCTGCTTCTATTTTCAATGTTTCCAGATCATGGTGTGCAAGGCACATTTTCCATATTTGCTGATGATGCAAAACTTGAAAAATTGTGAACTGTGAGGAGGTTAAACATCATGTTCCTTCAGTTGTTTGTAATCAGCAGGGTGCAGGCTCTACTCAACCAGCCGACACTTGCAAAACCCAAAACACTATGTTTGCTGTGAGATGTGATTCTCCGATTGGGCAGCACTTGCTGAACAATCCTGAGTACACTTCTAGCTGCACGAACAACAAATTTAAAATGATCGGTCGAGTTCATAATGTTGCCAGTTTGTAAACATCATGCACATATGGGAGCCTATTCTCTGCAAACAAAATGAATATGCTCAAGCTTTGCACCTTTCCTGGATTATTGTGGAGCTTGAGGAACCTAGAGTTCTCCGCTGCTTTCTCCATGACAATGCTTCAGCCAATCATAGTTAACTTGCCGACCAGTCAGCACCCTTTCTCTTGTAGTATAAATAGATGCAGTTGTTGGAAATTTGGCATTCTTGTGTTTGTCCTGGTGAGTGCAAGACAAAAAACTTCAGCAACTTGTCTCTTTTTTCAGCGATATGCAAGCTCTGTACAACCAAGTGACTCTTGGTGATATTGAAATATGGCCTCCGAAAGGCTTTGATACATAATGGCAACGTTGTTTACTTAAAATCGAATTGATATAACAAATGTCCCCTCATTTAGGTACCTGCCAATATATCATTAGATCACTTTGGGACTGTTGATCAACAAGCTCCAGAAATTGTAGATTTTCTTTTGCCAGTTCGTGATCACAAATTGGAAGTGATGCAAGGATGTCCACTGGACTGATCAAGCACTCAAATCAATGGAACAACATAATCTAAGACCTTCTTGTTGACAAGTCCAATTCAATCAAATAGCCATCTAAGACCAATCGATTGACGAGTGGCTATGCCTTAAATGGTCAAGGTACTGAGCTTTGGAATTCCTTTCCTGGACTATTTTCTGCTCCTTTTAAGATGCTTCTTAAGACCTATCTCTTTGAACAAACTGTGAGTCATCTGCCTTAATACTGGCGCTGTGAAGCCACAGTGCCATTCAGCACATGTTAATAGCACTGTGGCTTCACAGCGCCAGGGTCCCAGGTTCGATTCCCAGCTTGGGTCATTGTCTGTGCGAAGTCTGCATGGGTTTCCTATGGGTGCTCTGGTTTCCTCCCACAGCCCAAAGACGTGCAGGTTAGGTGGATTGGCCATGATAAATTGCCCATAGTGACCAAAAAAATTAGGAGGGGATATTATATAATGGGGATTGGGTGCAAGTGATGGCTTAAGTGGGTCGGTGTAGACTCGATGGACTGAATGGCCTCCTTATGCATGTTTGTTCTTCTGTGTCCATTGTCAAATTTTGCCCGATAATGCTCGTGGGAACTGCCATGGGGTATTTCACTACATTATGTGTGTTGTATGAATGTAAATTGTTGTTGATTAGTCTAAGTTACCTCAATTAGAATCATGTTAAATATTTTATACGATTGAGCATTGCTTCCATATCACAATAAAACAAACATTGCAGTGTTGGACGCTCCAAAACAGTGGGAATATCCCATTGAAAGTTCTCTGTTAAGACTATCTGCAGAGCATTACTTCCATATCACAATAAAACAAACATTGCAGTTAAAAAAAAAATTGTTTTGCAGGAGAATTAAATTAGTGGCGGGGCGCAGGGGCGGTTCTATAATATGATCGAAGTTGATTGATCCAATAAACATACTGTAAGTTTGTGCAAGTTTGACGCACCTTTGAGATAAGCCCTGAAGTAAATGTCACTGACTTTAAAAATGATCCACATTCTGCCCATGTCTGACTTGCTGGCAGGTAATCAATGAATATCAGACGTGCCTTTCTAGAACATTCTAAATGACGGAGTACTGCAGTCAACCAGAAATATATATTCACTCCTTAATGCTGGAATAATGAGCAGCTATAAAATCAGAAGATTAGGAACAGGAGGAGGTCATTTGGTCTATCGAGCCTGCTTGGACACTTCAACAAGATGATGGCTGATCTGAATGTGGCTTAACCTCCACTCACCTGCCCCATAACCTTTAACTCACTTGTCAATCAAAAATATGTCTAACGCAGCCTCGGATATATTCAATGAACCACTGCTCTCTGTGGAAGTGCATGCCAAGTACTGTCGACCATCTGAGAGAAGAAATTCTTCTTTATATTAGGATACCGGACCAAACCCCAATATTTGTTAGGATAGTGGAAAAGAACCCCAAACATTTTTTTTTTTTAACTTGTAAAACTGTGAGGAAATGATACTTCAATCCAGGTTAAATGACTCTGATCAATTATGTAGAACTATCTTTAATTTAAACACAGAATTAACCACATTAACATTAAAGAAAATAGATTTGCAATTATCAGTAAAACAGTTCTTAAACACAGGGAAAATCTTACTTGCTACCTGTACCTGCTACTAACTCCAATTAATCAACCCCGATACAGTTTAAATTCCACTTACATATAACATTAATAGAACAGGTTTACTTGCTTATCTGCACAGATCATTGGAGAGTGCGGCGCTTTCAGAAACAACCTGAAAATCTTTCTGATCTTGTCAGACTCTTCTGCTCAACCTGACAGCCGTTGGCAAAACTGCTGTTCAACTTAAAAACCTCTAGCAGACTGCAAAAATACAGACAGATCTGGCTCCTCCTATTAATTACACCATCTGTATCCCACTATGATTCTCCATCACCTGCTTAGCTGGGACAACACACAATCCCTAATAAATTATCCACTCTCCAGGGAATCACCAGCAATGATAATAAAGTCCCATTCGGCATCTCTATGAAAACAAGCAAGTGGTTAAAAGTAATAATGACCTCCCCTTTTATGACCTTTTAATTGCAGCTTTAGCAGACACATGGGGCGGGATTCTCCAACCCACCCCCCGCAGGGTCAGAGAATTGCCAGGGGGGGGGCAGCGTGAATCCCGTCCAGCCGCTCTGACATCCGCTGCCGAATTCTCCAGCGCCGGTTTTCGGGCGGGAGCTGGGTTCATGCCGCGCCAGTCGGGGCCCTGATGGGCCGAGCGTCCGCCCATTTTCGGCCAGTCCCGCCAGCGTCAAATGGACATGGTCCATCGCGGCGGGACCTGGCTAGTAGGCTGTCTACCAGAGTCCTCGGGGGGGCGCGAGAGGATCTGGCCCCGGGGGGGGCTCCCATGGTGGCCTGGCCCGCGATTGGGGCCCAGCGATCTGCGGGCAGGCCTGTGCCGTGGGGGCACTCTTTCCCTCCACGATGGCCTCTGTTGGGCTCTGCCATGGCCGGCGTGGAGAAGAAACCCCCAGTGCATGTGCAGGAAACACGCCGGCGGTTCCGCACATGCGCCAGAACACACCAGTGGTGCTGCGCATGCACCAACCCATGCCGGCCCACGGCGGCCCATCGGCGGCAGTTGGCGCGGTGCCAACCCCTCCGGCGCCGGCCTAGCCCCTGGAAGTGCGGTGGATTCCGCAACATCCGGGTGGCCCGACGCCAGAGTGGTTTGCGCCGCTCTTGGCGCTGGCATCGGGCCATCCAGCCAGTTGTGGGAGAATCCGGCCCACAGTCTGGATACCTTAACTTACATTCTTTAATAATATTACCACAACATTAACTCAGGCTTTTAAAAACCTTTACTGCAACAGATATCAAATACAATGTATATACCAATTATTTACATCCATCACGCTTATCTCCATCTGAAGTGGGAGAAGCCTTATTTTCAAACTGTGCCCTTTATTCCCCACAGGAGGGAACGCCCTCTCAGCATCTGTCCACAAGGAAAGTTCCCGAGTTTTTGGTGACATTTGTGTCCTCGGCCTAATGCACTACTCCAGTGAGTCTGAGCCTCAGGAACAGTATGCCCAATTTCAATTCGGCACATCTCAGCCTTCCATACTGAACACTGAGTTCTCTGCTGGTTTCTTCCAGTCAGCAGCACACCTTCTGTTTTTGTGCTCTTATCCCATCAGCATTCTCTTTGGCCCTGGAGGACTACATTTACCGTCACTCAATTCCCCCCCCCCCCCCGCCCCCATCTTCCATCCGATCACAGACCTTTCCTTTAGACCTCATCCCACCCACCCCATCCTCAAAACCTGCTACATCTCCAACTTTTACCCGATCTGATGAAATTTCGCAAACCTCAAATGTTAGCTCCCTTGACACAGATGGCGCGTAACGTGCTGGGATTTTTCCCGCATTTTTTGTTTTGTCTGCAGCAGTTTCTGAAGGATGAAGAAAGAAAATGGCTTTTGAAGGATGTCAAAGGATTTCGTTCCAGGAAAGTCTGGAAGCTATCGAGGAACAAATGAAAGAGAATCGCAATGAGAATCAAACTAAAAGTAACAGGACTAAGCAAACCTTGACTGCAAAAACAAAAGCATTAAATAAGAGCTCCTTTATAAAAAGTATCCAAGCGGTAGCATCCACTGCTTGACAGACAGACCTGGCTCCTCCTATTAATTACATCATCTCTATCCTATTATGATTCTCCATCACCTGCTTAGCTGCGACAACACACAATCCCTAATAAATTATCTACTCTCCAGCGAATCACCCGCAATGATAATAAAGTTCCTTAGGTATCTCTATGAAAACAAGCAAGTGGTTAAAATTAATAATGACCTCCCCTTTTACAACCTCTTAATTGCAGCTATTCTACTGCAATTCTGCCTTTCTCCCAGCAGCCTCCTCAGAATCTTATGTTTCAGGAAGATCGGCTTTCATTCTTCTAAACTACAATGAATAGAGATCCAATCTACTCAACGTTTCCTCATAAAACAACCCCATCACCCCGGTAACTCCCTGAGTGAACCTTCTCTGAACTGCTTCCAGTGCAAACATATCCTTCCTTAAGTAAGCAGACCAAAACCGTGCACTGTACTCCAGTGCTCTCACCAATAGGGTTGCCATTCCTCTTGGAATGGCTGGGAGTCACGTGGATTCGGTATCAACCTCCGGGTGACCAACCAAAGCCTTCCGGGAATTTTGTAACAGCCCACACAGTACCTATGGGGCGGGAATGGATTCTCTTTCCCGTGGTCCTTGCGAATATGAGCTCTCCCGATGGGAGATCTCTATTAATCTCTGTATTAAAGGTCGGCCAGTAGGCACCGATCAGAACAGTAGTGCAAATATCGTGTGTGGGCCAGCATTATTGCCCATGTCTAATTGTCCTTGAGGGGCAGTTAAGAGTCAACCACATTGCTGTGGGTCTGGATCCACATGTGAAATGAAATGAAATGAAAATCGCTTATTGTCACAAATAACCTTCAAATGAAGTTACTGTGAAAAGCCCCTAGTTGCCACATTCCGGCGTCTGTTCGGGGAGGCTGGTACGGGAATTGAACCGTGCTGCTGGCCTGCCTTGGTCTGCTTTCAAAGCCAGTGATTTAGCCCTGTGCTAAACAGCCCCTCAACTGACAAACCCCCCAACTGACAAGTCCCCCAATGTAGGCCAGACCGGGTAAGGATGGCAGATTTCCTTCCCTAAAGGACATTAGTGAACCAGATGAGTTTTACAACAATCGACAACGGTTTCATGGTCATCATTAGACTTTTCATTGCAGATTTTTAATGAATTCAATCTTCACCATCTGCAGTGGTGGGATGTGAACCTGGTTCCCCAGAGCAGTATTCTGGGTCTCTGGTTTATAGGCCCAGTGAAAATACAACTGTGCCACTGTCTCCCCCTGTCCTTATGAAAATTCTATTCACTCCATTCGGTGAGTTGGGTCGGTTTGGTCCATAAGTATCACCAGCCCGCAAAGCAAAGGGGGAGGATCCTGTGAAGTTGGCTGTGAAATGATTTCTCTATATCCCCATGCAGCAGAGAGCAGGGAACTCTCCTCTCATGGACCTGCCATCATGGTACCTCAGTGATCCAATACCATGCTGGAAGTGCTAGAGAGCTGCCGACTTCTAATGTTCTGGCAGCTCGAAGAAGTAGGACCTCCTGATCCAGAAGGGTGGAAGTCCCACCTTCACCCTATGGGGTGGACAATTGGCTAATTGGCTATTAAATGGCTGCAAGGCAGCCAGTATTCCAGTGTTCTCCTCGACACGCTCCATCCTGATTTTTTAGCTGGGGGTTCGGTGGTTTGGGGGGAGGCGGGTGGGGGGGGGGGGGGATGCGGGGGGGAGTGAAGTGGCTGACAGGGGGGTGCTGGGAACAGGGAATCTGGCACTTTGTATAATTCAATATTGAATATTGCACTTATCGCATTTAATTCATCTCCTTCTCAGTCCTTCTGCAGCTCATTTCCCAATCCTGAAATCAGAGGTACCCTGCAGGTTGCCCTGTTTATTTATGTCCCAGATTCTCAATTGTTCTCGTCACATCGTTATCAGCTCACTCCTCCAACAACTATTTGGCAGAAAAAAGTTGATTTGCGTTGAAGGATATAGAAGCAAAGCTAACAACTGACAGATGCGATTGGATAGCACTCAGCAAAACCTTGGTCACCATCTTCCTCTCAGGTGACAAGAACATAAGAAATAGGAGCAGGAGTGGGTCATTCAATGCGATCGTGACATCACTTAATTTTCATATACTATGCTCCCCTTGTTGCCCAAAGGTTTGCTGACCCATACAGTCAACAGCTGAGCATCCTTATCCGTCTGGGCTGGGGAATTTCAAAAATTTCACAACCATTTGAATGAAGAAATTTCCCCTTCATCTCAGTCCTAAATGGTCAACCTCCTTATGCTGAGATTAAGGGCTGGGTTTTTGTGCGGTTGGGCCTAATGCACAGGCCTTTGAAAATGGCTGATGGGACCAGGGGTGTAGAAACTCCGCCCTATCTCTGATGTTTCCAATTTTTGCCGGCAGGGAGAGGGGAAACCCGGACTCGGAAGGCCAGTTGCCATAACAGTGCTGACTGCGAACATATACAGCCCTAAATCGACTGGCCACGTCCAGAACCTCCAGCCGAGAAAACAGCTCCTCACCATCTACCTTGCCAAGCAGAGTTAATGGGTTTGATTCTTCGGTTCCCCTTCTCCCACTGTGTGTTTCTCGGTGGCGGGATTCTCTCTTCCCACCGCTCGTCAATGGAATTTCCCACTGAAGCCACTTCATTGCCACAGAGTACAGGCCAATGAGTTTTAATGAGATAATCTCTCCTCCTAACGTATAATACAGACTCATTCTACTCAATTTCCTCTCAACCCAGGAGTCGGTCCAGTGAACCGTCAATCTAAGGCATGTATACCTTTGTACTCTTGAAAGGAAAGGACATATTTAAAAGAGCTGTGTGATATGTAGTGATTCTAAACGTTGCCCATTCTCTCACTACTTGCTCCAAGAGCTGGGCTGAGCAGCAGGTCTACAGACAGTAAAAATTATTATTCCACTTTTGGGCGTAAGTTGCCCATAAACAAAAATCAAACTTTTCTACATACTCGCTCCAGCTGGATCGACGTTCCAATGTTCCCATCTAATCCCAAAACGATAAAAAAAATTGCCGCAACCACACCGTTTAGAAACAAAAATATTCTAAAAACCACCGTTGTAACAACCTGCTGTCTGTAATCCTCATCGCAAACAGTTAAGTCTGATAAATACTCAGTTTGATCTGGTAATGAAATGGCTGTTTTCATTCAAGGCTCTCTGGGACAATCTCCCTTGCTGTAAGAGGAGACGCTGAAGACCGAATCTTTCTTCCCAAGTCTGGAGTGCCTGACTCGGGAAAATTCCCTCCTTATCAAACCTGACTCAGGAAAGGTGGTTTTCATTCTGAGGGGCAGGGGGTGGTGTTTTGTTAAGCTCTTGATGTAGCATAAGCTGCTTCCTTGATGTGCACTCTGACAAAGGAAGGTTCAGACTTGGAGATAGCTTTAATGCATTTATTAAACTGTTAACAATTCTCCTACTTGGATTCGACTCTCCTGTTAATCCTGCTATAGCTATTCAGAATGACGAACCAGTCTGCTACAATCCACGTGGTGGGTGTGATGTGTTCCAAATCAACCCTGTGTACTCATTAAGTGTCTCCACTGGAAAGAGGAAGATCATGTGTGCTGTGACCTTTTATATGGGTTGGTGTAATGCCCTCCTGTGGTAGTGTCACCTCTGTGTGTGTCTTGAATGCCCATTGGTCGTGTCCTATCTTACGGGCCTATTGGATGAATGTCTGTGTCATGAGGTCTCTGTTGCTCCCTCTAGTATCTATGTAGTCTATGTGTATTTACATTAACCCCTTGTGTATTTACAGTGATGCATATCACCACAGCGGGGT
Organism: Scyliorhinus canicula; assembly: GCF_902713615.1. Lineage (NCBI taxonomy): Eukaryota > Metazoa > Chordata > Chondrichthyes > Carcharhiniformes > Scyliorhinidae > Scyliorhinus > Scyliorhinus canicula. Next base: position 19,746,485 of record NC_052152.1, on the reverse strand, counting down.
TGGGGGGGGGGGGGGGATTTGGAGTGGGGGCGTGGCAGGTATCGTTGGCTTAGGGAGTCAGGTTTACTGACCCCGGATAAGTGGTGAGCTGAAGGTGGGTTCAATTTGGGTAAGGAAGTCCTGCTCTAACGTAGGAAGTGTACAGAGGTACTGCTTTTGTTTGAAGATGCATTTTTGAGCAGTCAAGTGAGTGAAAACTGCAATAGGTGTCCAACTGGTTGCTTACATTGAAACAAATGGTCCATCGTGGGGTTTCCGTAGGAAAATATAATCATTTCTGCTGCCTATTCACATTGCAATGAAGTAGTGGTTAGCACTGCTACCTCACAGCGCCAGGGACCCGGGTTCAATTCCCACCTTGGGTGACTGCCTGTGTGGAATTTGCACATTCTCTCCGTGACTGCGTGGGTTTCCTCCGGGTGCTCCGGTTTCCTCACACAGTCCAAGGATGTGTAGGTTAGGTGGATTGGCCATGGTAAAATACCCCATAGTGTCCAAGAGGTTATATGGGGTTAGAGGGTTATGGGGATAGGGCGGGGGAGTGGGCCTAGGTGGGTGCTCTTTCAATGGGTCGGTGCAGACCAGATGGGTCGAATGGCTTCCTTCTGCACTGTAGGGGTTCTATGAATAGATTTGAGGCTTGAAATGGCAGCATCAGTGGCTCACGCTATTCTATATCGACTCAGGTTACTATAAAGCCACAGGGGATGACTGATACGCAACGCATTTTCCACCATCCTTTGCCATTCCTTCTACCCGCATTCCACCCATCTTTAAGGGTGCACCCTGTTATATTATATTGCTACTCCTGGTAGCATGTTATATTATGTTGTTACTAACTGTAGATGATGTTGAAGAACACTCAAGTCTTCAAAGTAAACTGAAAAAATTGAAATAATGATTAAACAAATGAATGATTTTGACACTACTGGACTAACTCTAGCAATAAAGTAAGGATAACTAACTATACAAACTGTATCTAAGCTACATGTGATGTCTAGGCTGCGATCCTCTCTGCTACACAGCTGTTCTCTGGTAACTCCTGCTGGAAAGAGCTAGAGCTTCTGTGAGCTCTTATTATATAGTGGGTCTTGTAATGCCCTCTAGTGGTAGTGCCACAGCTAGGTGTTGTGATTAACCCTTTAGTTACATGTCTGTCCACATATCATTACACACCCATTTAATTGAGCCTTGACCAAGAACCTCACAGTTGCACAACCACTGGGAGAACACCAAGCCACCTGCGACTGAGAGGAACAACAGTCGGCCAGACCAGTTCCCCTCTCCCACTCCCCTTTACATTAGTCATTGAGGTGATGGGAGAACATGGTTCACGCATGTGAGCACGCAATTGTATGTGAAACCAAACGATGCTGGATGCCTTTCATGCCTTTTCTATTTCTCATGCCTACAATCTCACTAAAGACAGAGCAAGGACGTATTGGGAGGAACTGCACCCTGCATCAGTGACCAGGACCTCCAGATCCTGGTGGAAGAGGCCCAATGTTATATCCACTTGACTGTTGGAACCTCCCATGGCAACCAATAGGGCATGGCAAGAGAGCACAACAGGAGACAATCGAACAACATGGACTCAATGTAGGAAGAGGCTCCACCACCTACTGCGCTCCAACAAGGCGAGTTGTTTGGCACAAGCACGCAGAGACCCACGAAATGGTTCACATCGGAGTACTGTACCTGTGGTGGGAGACCTGGAACATACCTTTCCTGCAACATTGAGGCTTGTATGTACAAGCTGCTCCTGTAGCGGCGCACTGGAGACATGTGTATGACCACTCTGCTGCATTGACATATTGAAGAGGTTTCTCCCTGGTAGCACTGTATGTATATTAGTCTTTATGTTGCATTTGAAGGACAATAGGGGTATAAACACCAGGGAGATGGCCCAGGCAGGGGTTTTTATGGTCTACTGCCCCTCATTCTTATACAATCCTAGAAAATTATCGCACATAAGAAGGCCAATCAGCCCATCGCGTCTGTGCTGGCTCCTTGAACGACCGATCCAATTTGTTGCACTTGCAGCTCTGGTAGCATTTCACCTTCATGTACTTATCCAATTCCACGTTGACAACCGTGACTGAATCTGCTTCCACCGCATTTTAGGACAGGGCGTTCCTGCTGTGTAAAAAACAAAATCCACCTGATCTCACCGCTCCCTCATTGTTTTACCAATTACCCAAGTACGGGGGTAATCTGGCACATTTCATGCCCTTCTGAAGGTGACCTCGCACTTCAATACATCAGAGCTCATTGCCAACTAACCCTTTGTGACCTTTAGACGGCGGACTGAAACAAAATTAATTCTGCAGTTTGGCAGCAGCAGAAATACATCTCCCCGGTAAGCAGCAGCTGAGAGTTTAAGGGACAGGCAGGTGTTTATTGACAGACTGCATCCAATCAGCAGAAGCTGTGTTTTGACCAATTTGCATAACAAAGGTTAGCTGACGTCAATGATTCGGAATCCAGGGACACGATATTTAAAGGTGTCAGCCTCGCGGGTGATGTTATCAGATTATTGGGCCCGGTTGACCTCTTCTATCTCAGTCCTCCCATCACTCTCCCAGATCATTTGCTGCATAATTTCCCTGTCAACACAGAGGACAGAAAGAACAACGCAACTTGCATTCTGCTCAGAAGCCAAGTTGTATTTTCAGAGCTGGTCTACAGATAGCATTATTGATCATGAGTGGTCATTGATTTAGTACTGAATAAAAGCACTCGTATCACGTGATGGCCATTCAACACTGTCTGTTATACCCTGCTTCTGAATATGAATTTCGCCCCAACTTTCCAGCTGGATATGCCGGAATTTTGATCAGATTAGCCACAATTCCTCAACCCTGCATTATTGTCAGGTAAATGAAAGGAGATTTTGTACATTGAGCTGAACTCTATTGTTAAGCTTGGTGATGTGTCGAAGAACACACTTCCCAATTTAAGGTGTTCAGACATTTTACACTAAACACAATTGGGTTGAGCACACATTTGCCCCATTATCATTTTGAGGGTCTCAGTCTTCAGTTGAACAGGAAAAGACCCCTTGCTCCAGCCAGCCTTACTACACAACTGTGATGCAGATAAACTCACACGTGGAAATCAGATGATCTCCTGGAAGAGGGAATGAAAGTCAAAAATCCAGGACAATTAGGGTGGAAAATACTCCGAAAATCCCTTTCCAACTCCGTTGAAGCTCGTCCAGGAGACCTGATTGATGTCATACAAACTGGTCTCGTGGGAAGTATAAACACCAGCAGTGAATAAATGGCCTGTTTTGGAGCTGTAAATTCAACCGAGTGCCTGCCCTTGTCAGAGGTGATCTCAGCCCAGGCAAAAACAGGACCAACTCTCGTTTGAAGGAATTCAGTGGATCAGTGTTCACACTCCCGGGATGGAAGCTTGCTCCAAAGGCCCACCGTTCTCTGCAGAAATAACCACCTCCTTTTGGACATTTGGGACCAGAACTCCCCTTTCTGAATCAGACGGAATGGAGACAGGAAGGCAAAACAATGGCTGCTCCCCCTGTTAATAAGGCAATCGTAGCCATGAAGCACCCTCAATTAATGAGTATGATTGTCTTCCGTGCATTAGACAGGGTTCCGACACACCATGCAATATCAGAACATTGATACTAATTCCTTACGTTATTTTGTTCAGTGTTGGAGGCTCCTAAACAGCAGGTATATCCCATTGTGAGTGCTCTGTTAAGACTATCTGCAGAAATGACCATATGGGAGAATAATTTGAGGATGAGAGGACTATTAATTGAAAAGGTCAGCTAACCTTTCACAAGTTGTTGGGAAGAAAGAGCAGCTGGTGGTGCTGTATACCACATCCACCCTGATGACATTGTACTCGTGCAGCACAACCCTCTTTTAGACATAAAACACAATGGGCGGGATTCTCCCCCAACTGACCGGATGGCCCGGCGCCAAAAGCGGCGCGAGCCACTCCGGCATCGGGACGACCGGAAGATGTGGAATCCTCCGCACTTCCGGGAGCTAGGCCGGTGCTGGAGGAGTTGGCGCCACGCCAACTGGCGGCGAAGGGTGGGCGCGAGTTGATGCATGCGCAGAACCGCCGTCGTGGTTCTCGCATGCGTAGACTGGCCAGCGTGTTCCTGCGCATGCGCAGGGGATTTCTTCTCCGCGCCGGCCATGGCCGGCCTCTGTAAGACTCCGCCATGGCTGGCGCGAAGGAAAGAGTGCCCCACGTCACAGGCCCACCGCAGATCGGTGGGCCCCGATCGCGGGCCAGACCACTGTGGGGGACCTCCCAGGCCAGATCCCTCCCACGCCCTCCCGAGGACTTAGCTAGCCAGCCTACAAGCCAGGTCCTGCCATGATGGACCATGTCCAATTCACGCCAACGGGACTGGCTGAAACCGGGTGGCCGCTCGGCCCTCGGGGCCTGGAGAATTGCCGGGGGGGCTGCTGCCAACGGCCCCCGACCAGTGAGCGTGATCCCCGCCCCTGCCCGAAAACCGGCGCCGGAGAATTCGGCAGCCGGCGTCGGAGCGGCGGGGCGGGATTCAGGCCCCCCCCCCTCCCCCCCGCCGATTCTCCGACCTGGTGGGGGGGTTGGAGAATCCCGCCCAATATGACTTTGCGCTATTACTTATGGTAAATATTTAAGACAAAGAACCAATTGCATGTAGCGCCTTTCACAACACCAAGACAGAAACCGGTTTGTGCACAGCAAGCTCCCACAAACAGCAGTGTGATAATGACCAAATCCATCTTCTCTTCAACTGTGTTAATTGAAGAATAAATACCGGCCAGGTCACTGGGAACATCGCTCTGCTGCCCTCCCTCACAGCAGTCTCATGGGATCTTCATGTATCTGAGAGGGTAGATGGGGTTTAATGCCTCATCCAAAATAGGGCACCTCCAACAGTGCAGCACTCCCTTGGTACTGCACTGGAGTGCCAGGCTATGGCCAGAATTCTCTGGTCGACGGGATTCTCTTTTCCCACTGGCAGCCCGCCCCCACCCCTGGATTTCCCAGCGGAGTGGGGTGGCTTCAGTTGGAAATCCCATGGATAAGCATCAGGCAGAGTGAATCCCGCTGCTATCGAATGGCGTGCCACTGAGAACAACGCAGCTAGGAGACGGGAGAATCCCGCCCAATATCTTTGGCAAAAACAGTTCTTCCCAATAGGCATTCGATCATTAAATTCTGCATATTCTGCTGTTAATTAGGTAGCAATGGGAAGCATTAAACTGCAATGCTCCCTATTACCACTTTCCAACTTTCAGGTTATTATTCCACAGAAATCCCTGTAAAAATGCTCCATATTGATTATTTTTCAGCACAGGCTGGAAGTTTACAGAATAGCTTTATATGCGTGCCAAGACTTTAAAGAGCTATTGACGCCACATTTTCACAACCAACATACTGATGGAACTATTTATCAGCCAGGTTCAGAACCATTTAAAGGAAATGTCACCAAGAGGACCCCTTGGAATTACCGTCCTTAGCCCAAAGGTTCGATCAGCGTCATTCAACCGCACTTTAATTCAGCCTCTTTACATTGTTAAAATTGTTCGCTCTCCAGAGAAAGCTTTTCCAATTGTATCACCACTGTCCATTGTTTAAACAATTGGATTTTAAAAAAGCCAACAGGAAGTGAAAGGAAAAAGCACAAAAGAGCTCAAATGAACCACAATTCCTTAAATGTGATTAAATACAAAATGTAAGGGTCATTCTTGTTTGTCCCATTATTTCTCCTTCCTTTAATTTTTGCCATTCCATTTTTGATCCATGGATGTTTAATTGACCAAAACAGCCTGTGGTCAGCCTATTAATTCAAACAGAAGTTTCCAGAAGGCTGTGCTGTTTTAGACTGGTTGTTGGAGATTTTTTGAGATCAGTGATGACTTGGTTTGATTGATTTGGCTGGTGGCCAATGAATTGACCCAAAGGGCTGTGCTCTGCCCGGTAACAGGCGGTGATTGGATCTTTTCCCACTAGAATATTTCTAGAGTCTCAAGGTTCCAGTTTGGTCTCACTTTTGATTCTGCAGCCTGGATGGAGAGTTCCAAATCAACTCTTGCCCAAATATTCCAGCTAAACTCTCTCCATAAGACCATTATGAGGGCTGGTCCTCTCTCCAGTAAGTCAGGGTGTCTTTCCCTTGAGACTGCAAAGGCTTGAAGTTAAACCACGGCTGAAGGCAAAGTTTTATGTGAAACAAAGTGTTTATACCGAACGATATAGGTCCAGATGTGACTCTCGAGCTGAAGGCTCAGTTTGATGAGAAATAAAGCCTCTCTTCAGAAAGCCTGCTGCCAGTGAGTGCTAAATGTTCTTACCTGAATGACTGGCTCTGCAAAGAAGACCGTTACCAGATGTAAACAAGATCAACTAGCATGCTGTGAGGAAAGCGTGCTAAAGAACCATCATTAGAAGCAAATACTCCTATCGTTTGACCTTCATCCTTATAATTTTTACCCCTTCCTTCCAGTTTGTCTGTCTTATGTGTGTGGGGAGAGGGTGGGAACATTAACGGGGGTAAGTAGGTTAGCTTCTCGTTATCCATTTGTGTTAACTGCATATTTCATCCTCATTCTTGGTATCGATAAACAGTAATTGTGTTTCAATATACAAACCTGGTGACTGTAATTACTGGACCGCAAAGGGCCAAAGACTTGATGAATTCGTATAGGAACTATTGGTTAATTCACTTGTGTTATGACTCTGGGGTGAGTGGGGCTGGAATTAACTGCGCACTTGCCCAGGGTGTCTGAGCAATAAAGAAAAGTAACATCAGAATGATCTGACGACATATTGGCGCAAGGAAGTGCATCATTACAGCTGTTCCTCTTATTAGTCTGATAATATATGAGCAAAGAACGACCATTTCATGAAATCACAGAGAGGATGACAGCAGAAGATACTCTTTTAAAGGGGTAGCTTGTAGTTGAAATCCATGAGCCCAACTCCAAACGGGGATCTTCAGTAGCTTCCAATAGTCCAAACCTTTGATGGGATTTTTTTTAAAGCTTAGCTCCACACACCCACACACACACACTCTTTTCCCTTTGGAGAATAGTGGTGGAAGTGGTGGAAAGATTCCTGAGCTGATTATCAGCCCGTTGAACCGCATTATGAACGCTTTATCTGTGACCAGTAAATCCTGGCATTGGATGCGAATCTGGAGCATCTGGTCGTTAGGTTTGTCTTTATTTGTTCACGGGGTGTGGGCTGGGCCAGCATTTCTTGCCCATCCCCGAGGACATTTAAGAGTCGACCACATTGCTGTAAGTCTGACCTCACATGTAGGCCAGACCGGGTAAGGACAATAGATTTCCTTCCCTAAAGGACATTAGTGAACCAGATGGGGTTTTACGACAATCGACAATGGTTACATGGTCATCATCAGACTTTTATTTTTATTAGATTTTTATTGAATTCAAATGTCACCATCTGCCGTCGCGGGATTCGAACCCGGGTCCCCAGAGCATGACTCTGGGTCTCTGGATTGCTACTCCAGCAACAATGCCACCAATCCACTTCAACTCAGTGGTGGGGGGAACCAACCACTGTGCCGCAAAACCTTCTTATTTTGATGGGATTAAAGTTTTGGTGTCTGATTGAACACAGGCACAAGCCTTTGGAAAATTCACTCATTGTTCTGCAGATGATCTGCTGCCTGATCAGCCACCAGGAGTTTGGAAGAGAACCAGCAGAAATCCTGGATGGACAGGTAAGTGGGTCAATTTTGCTGATGATGGAAAATTGGATGAGGTGTATAACTTATTGACTAATCCATTCCCACCCAATTCCCTTGTCCTCCCAACAAACCCACCCCTGCACCCAGCGCCCCCAACGTTCTGCCAGCTAAGTAACAACGATCCTAACGGGAGAATCCGGGAGGAAGTCCACGGCGAGGTTTATTTTAATCCTAGAAATCAGTTTAGACTTCCGGTGGCGGCGATGTTTGAGTGAGCTGCACATTCGGCGGGCTCTCACTCCGGCGGGGCTTTAGGGGCTGATTCCCCGCGATAGCGGGACCACGGAGCGGCAAGAAGGCGGCCGTGAAAGTGCTGAAGAGTGGGCTGCGGTACATGGTACCACAGGAGTCCAGGAAGCAGAGGAAGAGAGAGAGAAAGGGACAGAGGCAAGGAGCAGAGGAAGCTGACCTGGAACCTAAGATGGCGGACACACGAACCTCGGACTCAGCAATCCAGCAGGCGCTGGATAACAGGCTCCAGGTAATGAAAACCCGTTTTGAGTTGTTGAAGCGGGACAACTTGGACCCACTTCAGAAGGCAGTGAATCAGCTGAATCAGAGGCTGGATGCTCAAGATGTAAAGGTTAAGGAGCTGGGAGAGGCGGTGGAGGAGCAGGCGGAGGCGCAGACGGTCGCGGCGCTAGATGTTGACGGGCTGAAGGAGCGGCAAAGAAGACTGCTGGACAGAGTGGAGGAGTTGGAGAATAGAGCCCGCAGGAACAATCTGAGGATGGTCGGCCTCCCGGAGGGGGCTGAGGGAGCTGATGCCGCAGCGTTTGTGGCAGACCTGTTGCTGCAGCTGATGGGGGCTGAAGCCTTTCCGCGACCGCCGGAGCTGGAGGGGGCATACAGAGTGCAGGCGAGGCAGGGGTGGCCGGGTGGACCCCCCCCCCCCCCCCCCCCACCCCCCGCCCGATGGTGATCAGGTTCCACAAGTTCGTGGACAAGGAGCAGGTGCTGCGGTGGGCAAAGAGCGCCAGGAGCAGCACGTGGAACAAATGTTCTCCGTATTTACCAGGACCTAAGCCAGGAGGTGGCTTGGCGGCGAGCAGCCTTTAAACAAGTCAAGGAGGTGCTGTTCACGAAGCACGTGAAGTTTGGTCTGCTGTTCCCGGCCCGTCTTTGGGTCACGCATCAGGGTCAACACCACTACTTCTCCGAGCCCGAAGAAGCGATGGACTTTGCAAGGGATCAGGGGCTGGTCCCGAAAAGAGGTTCCACGGGCGCGAATTAGGGCCCAAGAACTACCGTATGAAGGGACGCCGTATGTGCCTGGACCGCTGTTCAACGGTTTGCTGGGCCAAAGGCGCCAAGTGGGACATTTGGGACTCTTCCCTTTGTTTTTGGTTATTGGTTTTTTCTTTTGTTTTTGTTTTTTCCTTTTCGTGCGGATTTTTGTTTTTTGTGGGGCTCGCGGAGGGCACTGGAGCCGGTATTGTAACTAAGAGTGGTCGGTCAGCGAGGGGGGTTAAGGACGTGGGTTGGGGGGTTTTGTTTTATTGATGTTCATGCCTTCCTGTGCCAGTGAGTTTGCTCCAGCGGGTTGCAGAGGGGGGTGGGGCGCCGGGGAGTGGGGATGAGGACGGGGAACAATGGGAATGAGACAGGGGGGCGCCGGAGTGATGAGTCAACGGGCTAGCAGATTGGCTAGTCAAGGGAGTCAGATGGGTGGGGGAGAATACAGCCAGTGGGTGGCAGGGGTGGGGTTATCGGGGGATGTTGCTGTGGGGGGGGGGGGGGTTGTTCTGCTGACGTGGGAGGGATCTGAAATAGGCAGTGGGAAGCAGGTCGAGGGTGGAGGCAGCCAAGAGGTGAGCCAAGAATGGCACGACACACGGGCCGGGGGCCGGCCTGAGAAAGGCTATGGCTGACCGGTTTGGGGGGGGGGGGGGGGGGGTGGTGGGCTATGCCCCCTAACCAGGCTGATCACCTGGAATGTCAGGGGACTGAATGGGCCAGTTAAGAGGGCGCGGGTGTTCGCGCACTTGCGGGCTCTGAGGACGGACGGAATTATGTTGCAGAAGACACATCTGAAAGTGTCTGACCAGACCAGGGTAAGGAAGGGCTGGATTAGCCAGGTCTTCCACTCGGACTTGGACTCGAAGTCCAGGGGGGTGGCAATCATGATCAACAAGCGGGTGCAATTTGAGGCGGAGGACATAGCCGCAGACAGGAGGGGCAGATACCTGATGGTAAGGGGCAGACTGGAGGGGAGAAGAGTGGTGCTGGTGAATATATATGCCACGAACTGGGATGACGTGGACTTCATTAAAAGAGTGCTGGGGAAGATCCCGGACCTGGATTCTCGCAGGCTAATAATGGGGGGGGGGACTTTAACATCGTCCTTGATCCGGCGCTGGATCGGTCGTGTCCCAGAACTCCCAGCAATGGCAAGGGAGCTGAAAGGGTTTATGGAGCAAATGGGGGCAGTGGACCCCTGGAGAGCCAGACAGTCGACAGGAAGGGGCTACTCGTTTTACTCGCACGTCCATAAAGTATATTCTAGGATAGATTTCTTTGTTCTAAGCAGGGATTGTATAGGGGAGGTAAAGAACACGGAATACTCGGCAATCACTATCTCGGACCATGCCCCGCACTGGGTAGACCTGCAAGTCGGGGGGGGCGAACTACCAACGCCCGCAATGGAGGCTAGACGTGGGACTGTTGTCGGAGGAGGGGATCCGTGAGAGGCTTCGGAGGTGTATGCAAAATTACTTGCAGGTGAATGATACGGGTGAGGTCTCAGCGATGACCCTGTGGGAGGCGCTAAAGGCAGTAGTGCGGGGAGAGTTGATCTCAATTGGGGCCCACAAAGCCAAGGCAGACAGGGCAGAGATGGATAGATTGGTCAGGGAAATGGGTCGGATAGGTGAGGAACACGCGGAGTCCCCTGGGGAGGTTTTACTCAGGGAGAGGCAGAGACTACAGGCGGAACTGGGGGCGCTATCCACGAGTAGGGCCGCGGAACAGCTTAGGAAGGCGAGGGGCATGGTGTACGAGCATGGGGAAAAGGCAAGCAGACTGTTAGCGCAGCAACTCAGGAGGAGGGAGGCGGCCAGGGAAATAAGTAGAGCGATGGATGGGGAGGGGTGCAGAGTGGAGGACCCGGCAGGATTGAATAAGGTATTCCGGGACTTCTATTGCAAGCTGTACACTTCGGCGCCCCCGGAAGAACCGGAGGAGATGAAAAGGTTTCTGGACAGTAACCCAACAGTAGGTGGGGGGCAAGTGGATGAGCTGGGGGCCCCGATTAGAGTGGAGGAGGTATTGGGGGGCCTAAAGGCAGTCGGGGAAAGCCCCGGGGCCGGATGGATACCCGATAGAGTTTTATAGGAAGTTCTCGGAGTTGGTGGGCCCGGTCTTGGCGAGGGTTTTTAATGACGGACAGAGGGACCCTGCCGCCACCGATGTCGCAAGCCACTATATCACTGATAGTGAAGCGGGGTAAAGACTCGGAGGCGTGCGGGTCCTACAGGCCAATCTCCCTGATTAATGTAGATGTCAAGCTCCTGGCAAAGGTACTGGCAGTTAGAATTGAGGACTGCATACTGGAGGTGATTGGGGAGGACCAAACTGGGTCTGTGAAAGGTAGGCAGCTGGCGGCCAACTTGAGAAGATTACTTAATGCGATAATGATGCCCCCGGCGGGCAGGGAGGTGGAGGCAGTGGTGGCGATGGACGCCGAGAAGGCCTTTGACCGGGTGGCGATGGACGCCGAGAAGGCCTTTGACCAGGTGGAGTGGGGCTATCTATGGGAGGTGCTCGGACAGTTTGGGTTCGGGGAGGGACTGGTGAATTGGATCAAGTTATTATATCAGGCCCCAAAGGCCAGCGTCAGGACTAACAGAGAAGTGTCAGAGTACTTTAGGCTGTACCGAGGGACCAGACAGGGCTGCCCGCTCTCCCCGCTGCTGTTTGCGCTGGCCATAGAGCCGCTGGCGATTGCGCTGAGAGCCGCAAAGGGATGGAAGGGGCTGGTTAGGGGCGGGGTAGAACATAGGTCTCTCTTTATGCGGACGATCTGCTCCTGTACGTGTCAGACCCAGTGGCCGGGATGGGAAGTATACTGGAAATGTTGAGGAAGTTCGGCCAGTTCTCAGGATACAAATTAAATACGGCCAAGAGTGAAATGTTTGTGGTCCAGGCAAGGGGCCAGGAGAACAGATTGAGAGGGCTACCATTTCGGCTGGTTGAGGAAAATTTCCGGTACTTGGGGATCCAGGTGGCGCGAGACTGGGGCAGGCTGCACAAGTTAAATTTGGCCAGGGTGGTGGAGCAAATGAAGGGAGAGTTTCGGAGATGGGATGTACTCCCGCTGTCGCTGGCAGGGAGGGTGCAGACTGTAAAGATGACAATCCTCCCTAGATTTCTGTTTATTTTTCAGTGCCTCCCAATCTTTGTCCCACAGTCCTTCTTCAAAAGAGTTAACAGGATGATCATGAGCTTTGTCTAGGCGGGAAAATCCCTGCGGGTGAAGAAGGCGATGCTTGAGAGGAACCGCAGTGAGGGAGGGCTGGCTTTGCCGAGTCTGATTAATTATTACTGGGCGGCCAACATCGCTATGATAAGGAAGTGGATGGTGGGTACGGGGTCTATCTGGGAGCGGGTGGAGGCGGCTTCGTGCAGGGGCTCCAGCTTGGCAGCCCTGGTCATAGCTCCTCTACCGCTGCCGCCGGCCAGGTACTCCACCAGCCCGGTAGTGGTGGCGACCCTGTGGATATGGGGCCAGTGGAGGAGGCATGTAGGAGAGATGGGGCGTCTGTCTGGGCGCCAATCTGCGACAACCATCGGTTTCCCCCCAGGAGTATGGATGGGGGGTTTCAGGCATGGCGGCGGGCGGGGGTGGGCGATATGTTCCTGAAAGGGAGCTTTGCGAGTTTGAGGAGCTTGGAGAAGAAATTTGGGCTGGTAAGGGGAAATGATTTTAGGTACCTACAGTTGCGGGACTTTGTCCGTAGACAGGTCCCATCCTTCCCACGCCTCCCGCCATTGGGGATCCAGGACAGAATAGTCTCTAGGGGGTAGGAGGGGAGGGTAGAGTCTCTGATATTTATAAGGTGCTCATGAAGGAGGAAGGGTCCCTGACTGATGAACTGAAACTCAAATGGGAGGAGGAGCTAGGCGGGGAAATGGAGGACGGGCTGTGGGCAGAAGCCCTGAGTAGGGTAAATTCGACCGCGACGTGTGCCAGGCTCGGCCTGATTCAATTTAAGGTCGTTCACCGGGCCCACATGACGGTGGCTTGGATGAGCAAATTCTTTGGGATAGAGGACAAATGCGCTAGGTGCGCGGGAGGACCAGCGAACCACGTACACATGTTTTGGGGATGCCCGATGCTCGGGGATACTGGGAGGGATTTGCGGGGATCATGTCCCGGGTGCTAAAAACAAGGGTGGCAATGGGTCCAGGGGTGGCAATTTTTGGGGTTTCGGAAGACCCGGGAGTCCAGGGTGAGAAAGAAGCCGATGTTTTGGCCTTTGCTTCCCTGATCGCCCGGCGACGAATATTATTGGCGTGGAGAGACTCAAAGCCCCAGAAGACTGAGTTGTGGCTTACGGACATGTCAAGTTTCCGGGGTATGGAAAAATTTAGGTTCACCTTGAGGGGATCTGTACAGGGGTTCGCCCGAAGGTGGCAACCATTCATTGACTTCTTTGCGGGAGAGTGAGGGGGGGGTGGGTAGAATAGAGTAGAGTAGGAGGGATAAATTGGCGGGTAGTACCGGTGGGAGAGGAGCGGGCTTATGCAGTATGTTACGACTGAAGTATTGAATGTACGTGGATGTTTGCACATTTTTGCCTTTTTTGCTAACTTTCTGTTGATGTTTGTAACTGTTTACAATGCCAAAAAACTACCTCAATAAAATTGTTTGTTAAAAAAAAAATCCTAGAAATCAGTTTAAGTTTAGTCCGATTTGCCTACCTCATGTTTTTGTCTTATTTTAACATTTAGCTTATGGAGAAATTGAGGTCTAATTCTAGTCAAGTCTTCTGTTCTGGGGTTTCAGTCTGTTTACCCCTCGGGGGGGGTGGGGGGGGGAACTTTGGTGAAAAAGTCACCGTTTCCAATATATCCATTTCGGGTTTTTCACAAACATTTGAAAAATGTTCACTTCTAACAATGTCCCAGTTTCCCATCATCCTGGGAGATCAAGGGCAAAATTCTCCGACTCCACGCAGGGTCGGAGAATCGCCCGCGACCGCCGAAAATCCTACTCCGATGGGCGAGCCCCCGCGGCGATTCTCCGGCCCGCGGTGAGCCGAAGTCCCGCCGCTGGGAGGCCTCTCCCGCCGCCGAGGTTTGAACCACCTCTGGTGGCGGCGGGATAGGCGGCGCGAGCGGGCCCCCGGGGTCCTGCGGGGCGATCGGACCCCGGGGGTGCCCCCACGGTGGCCAGGCCCGCGATCGGGGCCCACCGATCGGTGGGCGGACCAGTGCCGTGGGGGCACTCTTTCTCTTCCACCGCCGCCACTGCCTCCACCATGGCGGACGCGGAAGAGAATCCCCCAGCCGCTTGCGCCGGTGGTGACGTCACCACTGGTGCATGCGCGAACCGGTGAAGGCCTTTTGACCAGCCCCGGCGCCGGGCGTCAAAGGCCGCTGGTGCCGGTTTTGCCACCAGTCGGCGTGGTGCCAACCGCTCCGGCGCTGGCCTAGCCCCCAAAGGTGCGGAGAATTCCGCATCTTTTGGGAGGCCCGACGCCGGAGTGGTTGGCGCCACTCTGCTACGCCGGAACCCACGCCCCGCCGGGTAGGGGAGAATTTCGCCCCAGATCTCATGTGACTGAATGCCATCTCATTGAATGGCAGATGACCCTTCATCGAGTACATCAAACCACAGCTGACAACCTTACACTGGATTAACATTCACTATTCTATTTAACGTCTTATCTGGCTGTTTAAGTGCTGCTTTATCTGTCTTCACTTTGATCAATAGGATCAACCGTGCATTTCCTCTCCCAGGATCAGGGACAAATCATCACGCCACCTTAGCATTTGATTGATGAAACAAACTATTCAAATTATGAGATTGCATTTAATCTCAGCGACTGGGTCTTCTACTTTGTAATTCTGAGAGGCACCAGGCAGGGTACACAGCACAGAACATGTCATCAAAAATTTGATCATTATTAATAATAAATAATAATTTTTATTATTGTCACAAGTAGGCTTACGTTAATGCTGCAATGAAGTTACTGTGAAAATCCTCTAGTCGCCGCATTCCAGCTACTGTTTGGGTACACGGAGGGAGAATTCAGAATGTCCAATTCACCTAACAAGCACGTCTTTCAGGGCTTGTGGGAGGAAACCGGAGCACCCGGAGGAAACTCACGCAGACACAGGGAGAACGTGCAGGCTCCGCACAGACAGTGACCAAGCCAGGAATCGAACCTGGGGCCCTGGTGCTGTGAAGCCATCAGGCTAACCACTTATTCCTCAAGAAATCAGAAAATGCTTCTTAGCACAGTGAGTGGTGAGAACCTTGAACTAGTTAACCCTGAGAGCAGTTGGGGTGAGTAGCATAGATGTATTTAAGGGGAATCTAGATACGTGTCTGAGAGAGAAGGGGATAGAGGGTTACAATAGTAAATGTAGATGAGGAACTGTAACAGATTGCTCCAGTAGAGCAGAAACACCACCATGGACTTGTTGAGCTGAATGGCTTGTCTCTGCGCTATATATTCTATGTCATGCTTTGTAAGGAGAAAGAGAGAGAATTACACTGAAAACAAACATATGTATGCGAGAGAAAAGGGACACAGAACAAGTGAAGATAGATAGATTGGGAGTCATTTTAACCTCCGTTATGATCCCCGACGAGAACCCAACTACTTCCAATTTGTAAAATCGTGAGGAAATGTTGCAGGAGTGATAACACTGGCCAATAGGTTTCTTTTATGCTACAACAAACTTTTAATCACATAATTAACTACATTAGCAACAAAGAAATAGCTTTACAGTTACAACAGTTCTTAAATAAAAGAAGAAAGCTGCCGCTGTATTCCAATTAAACAAACTAATTAACTACATAATCTGTGCCCAAAGCATAAGGCATTCTTTTGTCTCTTCTTACAAGATGTCCCTTGACTTGTTTGGCCAGAGCCAAACACAACAGTCTTCATAAATTATCTTCACCCTAGGGGTCCTTCAAACCTAAACAATATTCCATGAGCCAGCTATCTGTAAACAGGAAAATGGTTCTCAAGATCTATTAGCAGAACACTTCACCTGCAAATCAATGATGACCTCGCATTTATGACAGCTTCATCACTGCTCTAGCAGTCAAACTGTCTGTATGTATCTTAATCCACATTTTAGTGACATTACTGAACAAAATGTAAAATATGACAATTTCTTACATTCATCACACCTCAATTGCTAGGATCATTTCAGACATACCATGGCTCAGTTTACTTTCCAACAATGCAATAGTAAAACAAAATTGGTCAGAAAGAAAAGAATGGCAGCCCGTGTGATCCTGTTGCTTTCCACCAGGTGGAATAGGTTAACATTACCCGCCACACAGTCTCGAGGAGAGCCACAGGTAGAATGACGATATGTAGATGAACTGATAGAGAAGGATTCATCCATTCACAAAAAGTGAGAACACATTTGGCAAGTGGTGTATGTGGTGTCTTTCCCTGAGGGGTTATCCTATCTGAACATTTTTGACCAATAGTTCAATCTTCAATTCCCATTCCAAATATGGCAAAGGGATTCATAATTGGAAAGGTTGATATAAGAGTGTGACAAAAAAAAATAATAATGGGAAATTAGATTTTATAGAGAAGATGTTTATATCAATGCAGGATTGTTAAAAAATATATTCTGATGTAACAATGCAAACAACACAGAACTTTGGAGGACTGAAACAGCATGGCGGTATGTACCTGGGAATACATTCTTGCTGGTTCTGCGCCACATGATGTGTAGTGATGTCGGCAGAGTGTTTGCGCGGGCTATGGGCAGATCACCATCTTTGATAATATGAGCAACTCCTCTTAATGAACCTCTCGTCGTGTTTCATGAGAATTCAGTGTGTGGGCACCTCCGTAACGTTTCTCTTTGCGGCAACAAAGAAGCACAACACACAGACATTAAATGTAGATCTTATGAGCTATATCCACAATGGGATAATTACCCACTGCTTACCTTTTCTCCAGAGGTTCTGAGAAAGTATCTCTGAAGGGGCAAACACAACATGGGTTATATTCTCCGAACCTTAACGTTGTTACGTTGTCTGGATTTCCACTTGAGGAACCTAACGGCAACATTTGACCTTTTTCCTCCTCACTCAGTCTCAGGAGATAGAATCAGGCCATAAGTTGCAGCAAGAGGCTGGATTTAAACCTTTAGAAGACTTCCAACATAAAGATTTACTGGTACAATTAATTAAGTTCTATTTCTAAGATAAAATGGGCAACTCTTCATTCTGTCATGGGTACGGCACAACGGCAAGGACAGCATTTATGGCCCATTCCTAATTGCCCAGCTTGCTTGGCCACTTGAGTCAACCACATGCAGGTCAGACCAGGTAAGACTGATAGACTTGCTTCCCCGAAGGACATTAGTGAACCAGATGGTTTTTTTGCAACAATTAACAATTGTTTGTGACCACCATTACTGAGTGTAGCTTTCAATTTCTTCAATATTTCAATTTGATAATTGAATTTAAATTCTGCTAGCTGCCAGGGTGGGATTCGAGCCAATGTCCCCAAGGCATTAGCCTGGAGCCTCTTGATTACTAGTGCGGGGATATTACCGCTGTACCATTATCTCCCCTATAAAATCCCCTACAATAACTATCCTTCCAATTAATACATTAGACAGAGTTGTGTGTTGCCGGAGAGACTTTTACAGGAAGCGCCAAAACAGGAACTAGTCAGTCATTGTTTGCACAGCTGCCACTCAAGTCATACATTTCTGTTTGTCAACCCCTTTTTACAACATGGTCAGCAAACAGTTCTCTCAATAATCCAGCCCGCCTGCTCACATGTTGATGAAATAAATCCATGTTTAAAAAGAGGGCAGCTGGGGCTGGTGACCATCTTAGATTTTAAAAAGGTGCTTTCCTGCCAAGAAACCTCTGCACCTGTGCTAATTGCGCTGATGTCCGGGTCTCAAGGACCGTTTATTGTACATTCAGCTGCTTCTTAATGTAATGTGGAGAGAACTGAATTGACTGGACTCTGGCACCTATGATGACGGAGACCCCGAGAAGAGGCTAAATGGCCTCAGTCAGTCAATACTGTGGCCTAAAGCAGCTTCGTCTCGTGCAGTCGCATGTTGGGTTGAGGACAGGACATTCCTTGGGCTTCCTCCTGCCATTAGAGTCTTGTTATAAGCACCACCCTTCTCAGTTAGATGTGGTACGGCTGGGATGTTTCACTCTGATCCATTGTTTGTGGGACCATCTAGTTTTGCCTGTAGCCTGCATGTTTTAATGCTAAGCATGTAGGTAACCCAATGTGGTAGTGCTACTTGCTATGAATCTCGCTCTGAGGGAAGCCTGAAATAGCTCCTGGTGTACTGCCCTACATTCCTCATTGCACCAGGATGGGTTTCCTAGTTTGATGGTGTTTGGGGAGAAGGAACGAATTTGAGCAATAACGTTCCAGACTATGTTGAGGTAAAATTCTATTTTGAATGGCCCACAATTCCTCATGCCTGCCCAGTTTTGATCTGATTGGTCTATCCTTAGCCTATTCCTCTTGGCATGGTGATAGTACCATCCCACACAATGCTGGAGGTCACCATGGTGGAAAAGCAAATTGGTTTCACAAAGGATATTATGTGATCAATTCTACCAATGGACTGATAAGTTTGTGACAGATATGTTGGTGAGGATGGTGTCAAGTAGGTAAATTACTCATGCTGACAGAGGCACAGTCTGACAACTTGGTTCTACACGACCTGCCTGACTTGGTTAGTCGTAGTAAGACTGAACCACACCTGGTGGTGGACATTAATGCCTTTGCTTCCCTCTGAGCTTCCTGCAAGTGATGTTCAACATGGAGGATTCACTAGCTGAGAAGGAGGTAAGCGATGATTATAAGAAGGCTCCATCATCCTAGCTTGAAACCACACAATCTCATCAGGTGCAGAGACAATGATGAGGACTCCCAGGCTCACTCAAATAAGAACAAAGAACAAAGAAAAGTACAGCACAGGAACAGGCCCTTCGGCCCTCCAAGCCTGCACCGACCATACTGCCTGTCTAAACTAAAATCTTCCACACTTCCGGGGTCCGTATCCCACTATTCCCATTCTATTCATGTATTTGTCAAGATGCCCCTTAAATGTCACTATCGTCCCTGCTTCCACCACCTCCTCCGGCAGCGAGTTCCAGGCACCCACTACTTCAGACAATTCTAATCTTTCAGTAGGACAGGACATCTCCAGGGATGGTAATGGATGTAAGGCTATCGGCTGGATGTTGATAGACTGTTGCCCTCATAGAATCATCTGTATCAGGTTGTTATTTGCCTAGTCTCTTAAATTGGGAAACAGTTACCAAACGTTAGCGAGAAGGACTTGACAGGGTTGACTGGACTGAGATTGCGTTAAGTTTGTCCTTTTATGATGCTTATACCATTGTTATGATTTTTCTTCTCCTTATTTTAAACTTTGTATCAGTTTTCTACAATTGAGTGTTATCTCCAAGAATCCCAGCAGTGTAGAAGGCGACCATTCGGCTCATCGAGTCAGCACCAGCCCTCTGTAGGAGCACCTTAGGTCCAATCCCTCACCCTAACCCCATGACCCCCACTTAGGGGCAATTTATCATGGCCAATCCACCTAACCTGCCCATCTTTAGACTGTGGGAGAAAACCGGAGCACCTGGAGGAAACCCACGCAGACACGGGGAGACAGGGCAAACTCTACACAGACAGCAGTCACCAAGGTGGGAATCGAACCCGGATCTCTCTCGGGCTGTGAGGCAGCAGTGCTAACCATTGTGCCACTGTGCCACCCTAAGTCACTTCTGAAGGCTTTAAATGTCAGACGGGTCTTGGTGAACTCCTACAAGCTTAGCCTACATCACAAGGTCTGCAGCGATTCAGGAAAGCAGCTCAGCGCCACATTCTCGAGGGCAATTCAGAATAGTCAATAAACGCGAACCTAGCCAGCGAGGCCCACACCCCATAAATGAATACATTCAAAACAAGATTCACAGATAATTTCATTAGAGCACATATGCTGGATAAAGTACGATATCATGTCAGATTTACAACGTTTGCCCTGCCCAGCAACATTCATCATGGGTTTGATGTTACTGGATGCACGGCCAGTTATGCTGAGATGCAACACCCCCAAACCGACAAATCTTTTTTCAGACAAATCATCTTCATTTTGCATTTGGAGATATGCCAGGGGTTTGAAGTTGAGCAGTGTGCCAGCTGCACACACCCCCACAGGGAACACACACCAAGCAGTAGCTGGGTACCTCACAGGGGTTTTCAATTCTTTAGGATTTTCAATGATCCCATTAGAAAAATCATCAAGACTGATTAAAAACAAAAACAAAGCAAAGAAGTGTTCCAACATTATTTTTCAGGGATAAAAGTTGAAGCTTTTATTTGGTCTTCACTAAGTAAATGATCAAAGCTCCAGGTATTGAGGTATGGCAGCACAGTGGTTAGCACTGTTACTTCACAGCTCCAGTGTCCCAGGTTCGATTCCCAGCTTGGGTCACTCTGCGCAGAGTCTGCACGTTCTCTCCGTGTCTGCGTGGGTTTCCTCCGGGTGCTCTGGTTTCCTCCCACAGTCTAAAGATGTGCAGGTAAGGTGGATTGGCCATGATAAATTGCCCGGGGTCGGTGGGGTTACTGGGTTGCGGAGATAGGGTGGAGTTGTGGACTTAAGTATGGTACTCTTTCCAAGGGCCAGAGCAGATCCGATGGGCCGAATGGCCTCCTTCTGCCCTGCAAATTCTATGATTCAATGATTTATTCTTTTGAGCCAGTGGGGGAATGGGCAGGATTAATATAAAAGCAAATTAGTGCGGATGCTGGAATCTAAAACAAAAGCAGAAAATGTTGGACAGTCACAGAAGGTCTGGCAGCATCTGTGGAGAGATAAGGGAGCCAATGTTTCGAGTCTGGATGACTCTTTGTCAAAGTATGAATATGTGAGTTTATGGAATTGTACATCGACGGTCTTTGTGCCCACAATTACCAGCACATTGATTCCCATGCAACTATAAGTAGGTGTAAAATGAAAACCAGTCAGTCACACAGATGCAGACATACACACGCAGACATAGATACACACATGGTTTAGCTCATTTGGCTAGACAGCAGAGCAGGGCCAACAGCGCCATTTTAATTCCCGTACCGGCTAAGGTTATTCACGCCTTCTCAATTTTGCCCCTTGCCTGAGGTGTGGTGACCCTCAGGTTAAACCTGTCAGCTCTCGCCCTCAAAGGAGAAAGCAGTCTGTGGTCATCTGGGACTATGGCAACTTTACTTTTACTTCAGATATACACACACACACAGACATGGAAACACAGACACACACAGACACACAGACATAAACACACACACACAAATGCAGTGACAGAAAGACTGAGGGAGAGACTCTATACAAAGAATGAGAAAATACAGAGGAATGTACTAAATGTGAGAAATGGAAAACATGTGAGGAAAAAAGACAAAGAAAACAGAAAATGACATATGTACACCACGTGCCGACATACATACACGTGTATATAGAAAATAGAACATTACAGCGCAGTACAGGTCCTTCGGCCCTCGATGTTGCGCCGACCTGTGAAACCCCTCTAAAGCCCATCTACACTATTCCCTTATCGTCCATATGCCTATCCCATGACCATTTGAATGCGTTTAGTGTTGGCGAGTCCACTACTGTTGCAGGCAGGGAATTCCACGCCCTTACTACTCTCTGAATAAAGAACCTACCTCTGACATCTGTCCTATATCTATCTCCCCTCAATTTAAAGCTATGTCCCCTAGTGCGAGACATCACCATCCGAGGAAAAAGGCTCTCACTATCCACCCTATCTAATCCTCTGATCATCCTGTATGCCTCAATTAAGTCACCTCTTAACCTTCTTCTAACGAAAACAGCCTTAAGTCCCTTAGCCTATCCTCATAAGATCTTTATACGTGCATGACACCTTCTGAACTGACCATACGCAGCAACAAAGGTCACAAATAGGCTGTTGTTGCTTGCTGGCACTTGCATCCTGTTTACCATCTTGACTCTGAACACGGGTGCTCGAGCTCCCTGACACCCTGGCTAAGGCCGCAATGTGCCTTCGTCGCCTCTGAAGGCTGCTGACCTGCTCTTGATATTGGAGAAGATCTTGTTTGAAGCAAGCACACAGCTAATGGTGCAAGTGCACGTATGGAAGTCTTGCAGTGTTAAGCTGTTGATGGCAGGGGCGGGGGGAGGGGGGGGGGGGGGTGTAGGGAGGTGTTCAGTCACACTCTGGGAAACATGTTGGCGCGCTGTGAAAGAAGATGAGGGTAACACAACAGGTGTGATACCAATTAGGGGTGGCTGTGCCAAGTAAATTAGATAACGTGCCCTCGTAACTATGAAACACTGCGTTAATCTTTATAACCCCATCTGTTCGCAAAGTGCCGGTAAGTGAATGAAAAACACGGAGCACACTGGTTATTGCAGGTACTGTGGCTATTTGTAATTCGCACCAATCAGCTGCTTCCTATTTACTGTCAATCCCAGCCTAATAAAAACAGCGACATTGCAACAGAAGAGATAAGCAATGTTTGTTTTTCTCAACAGATAAGACCAGAAGTAAAAGCAGCCACTGTTTTGAGTGATTTATTTCCCACCACAGGCTCCTTCCCCCAATCATGATATTTTCCTTCAGTTAACCATGAGAGCGGAGTGAGAAAATGACCGGTCACAAACTTACACTGGCTTCTCAATAACTCAGCCTGTGATTATTGCCTGGGTCCTTCGCTTGCCAGACACAAAGTCAACTTCCAAGACATTCAGGCTGATGATCGCCTTCACTGAGGCCATCATCCGCCAACTTGACAGCTAACCACAAGTGCAGTCTGTGGGTAAAAATGGCAAACTACCTGCCTCACAGCAAACTGCCCATCCAACTGGTGCAAACCACCTTTTTGCAGATTAACTTGATAACAGCATGTGACCCCAATAGAACTGGCCATGCAATCTCACATAACTACAGTTGAACCCATCATATAATCCTGTGTAAATCCAACTGCAGTGACAATTCATGCCCACATCACTCAATGCTATCTGTTTCTGGAACAAACTGACCACTGTGCCAAGCACAACACTGACTGAAATGGGGCTACTAGCCACTAACTCGATTCAGTTCACCTTGAACTCCAGAAGACCATAAGACTGGAGGACCGTAAGAGGACCATCGAGTCTGCTCCGCCATTCAATCATGGCTGATATGTTTCTCTTCCCCATTCTCCTGTCTTCCCAAAACCCTCAATCCCCTTATTAATCAAGAACCTATCTATCTCTGTCTTAAAGACACTCAGTGACTTGGCCTCCACAGCCTTCTGCGGCAACGGGTCCCACAGATTCACCACCCTTTGGCTGAAGAAATTCCTCCTCACCTCTGTTTTAAAGGATCATCCCTTCAGTCTGAGGCTGTGCCCTCGGGTTCTAGTTTCTCCTACTAACGGATACATCGTCCCCACATTCATTCTATCTCGGCCTCTCAGTATCCTGTAAGTTTCAATGAGATCCCTCCTGATCCTTCTAAACACCATCAAGTACAGACCCAGAGACCTCAACGACTCCTCATATGACATGTCTTTCCTTCTGGGGATCATTCTTGTGCGCCTCCTCTGGACCCCCCGTTTTAACTTCGTTGAAAACCTATTACATCCCAAGTCCTCTGATTGAATCGCACACTCGATCTTGTGTCAGTCTAACTGGACTGACCTCTTAATCACTTTTCATGTGCCCATAATATGTCGGAGCAGATGTAGGCCATAGAGACCATTGAGTCTCCTCCACCATTCAATGATATCACCTAAAATAACCATGTGATCTTGCACAACTTAGACCAAACTGCTTCATCCTGCATGACACCTTCTGAACTGACCATCGCACTCTGAATAAGCAAACCACTTGGACCAATACTTTTTTTTAAATAAATTTAGATTACCCAATTATTTTTTCCAATTAAGGGGCAATTTAGCGTGGCCAATTCACCTACTCTGCACATTTTTGGGTTGTGGGGGCGAAACCCACGCAGACACGGGGAGAATGTGCAAACTCCACACGGACAGTGACCCAGAGCCGGGATCGAACCTGGGACCTCAGCGCCGTGAGGCGGTTGTGCTAACCACTAGGCCACCGTGCTGCCCTCCTTGGACCAATTCCTTGACTGTAATGACATAACTGCTGGTCGTGGATACCATGACTGACGTGTGGGAGAAAAAAATCCATTAAATATAAGGCTATTTTGCTGACACCTTTGAGCTTTAATTAATACTGATATAATGTGAAGGCTTTTGCTCTTTGAGTTGGGACTTCAGCATTCATTTTGAGGCCATCTGACAACTGCATCAGTAGAAGGAGCTTAAGCGAGTGGGAGGATAGCTTTTCTTCCAGATGAATTCATTATGAATTCTTGGCTGAGCTCCAAAAAAACTGGTAAAGAATCTGCCCCTGTAGGCAATGTTGACATTGCTGTGTTTGATTGACATCTCTATTACCGTGTAATAACCTGATTTTTTTAATAAATGTTTTTTCAATGCCTGTGTGGCTATTTACAAGATTAATAGATATGGATAATGGAAACTTTTCATTATTGTTACCAAGAATGGATTGACAACTTTATGAAAAGATAAGAAGGATAATGAATTTCAAAGGTAGTGCTGAATGGATTTATTGGCTGTCCAATAGAGACCTGCCATGGTTCACAACTCTCAGAGAAGCCACAAACCACATGTACTAATAGACCAGACCTGTCGCTATCAAAATTATGTGGGTGTTTAAAATGGCCACCCCCCAAAGCCAGCAAGGGAGGGAGGTGCAACAGACAGGCTCGCAGCCCACGCCAGTAAAATTTGCCAGAAATAGGAATGAGGCTGGGGATCCTGAAATCATTTTTAAAGTACTCTCAACTTGGACTCTGTGAAAGTACAGTAAAGGACAATTGCTCCAATCTTCCCAATATTTAACTGGAGGATATTTCTGCTCATCCAGCACTTGATGTCAGTTAAGGAATCTGATATCACCTGAAATCATTAGCCATAGGAGTAGAGGAAAAACCTGGCAAAATAATAAGAAAGCAGACATCAGTTAAAAATACATCTTGGCACAATCTAGGTTTCTAGGTGTGTTTGGCCTTGCATGTTTGATTTGAAGGAACCTTATCTGAGACTTGATCTACAGTGTGCAGAGTAATGACATTTCAATGTCGTTTGCTCAGATCAATCAGTAAATAAAGAGAGCTGTATATTCTATGCAATGTTTTGAGAGAGTGGTCCCTTCATAGCAATGTACTGAGATTGAAAACATTGATTTCTTCATGCAGTAGACATAAAAATTGTTTCCACTGTACACTCCGTACCTATAATCTGAGGCACCTTATCAAGATGAAAGGTTTTCACTGCTCTTGGATCTTCACTTGTCCAAAAATAGCTGCTATTATGCTTTTGTGCCACAAACACATCCGCAACACAGACCTGGGGCTTTCTTAAAGATAGGGGAGGGAGAAATAAATGGAAAAGAAGCTCATACTCAGTGGGCAAGGACTAATGCAATCCCACCGGATCGTACCCCCCATCCTCCCCGCAACCCCCCCTTCACCACTCCCAAATCCCACCCCAACAATCACTGGTATTATCTTGAATCACAGTATGGCCTAGTTCTAGGCCAAGATTAGAATAATTTGGACTTGTCCAGCCTCGAAAAAGCAACTGGAAGTATGGAGATGTATATGAGAAGGAAAGAGATACAGGGAAAGTAAATCAGCAACTCGACCTCAAGTTCAACCATGACTTTAGAATAATGGAGAATAATTCATACTCCAAAAATGCACATTTAGCATTGATGTAAGAGAATGCAGCTTCACCAATCACTGAAGGAAGGATACAAATAGAATGGGTTTTCAGATTTCTGTGTGTTCATGTTTGTTCCTAGTTGGAGCAAGGTCCCTTTAAGAGTTTGATCATGTGACATACTGATAATGTCATTGGGAGTTTGGGCGGGCTCACAGTTAGTCGATCTCTATAGCCTGTTGAGGAAACACCTTTCCAATAAAGTTCTTGTTGGTTTGTAGCTTCGTGATCTGCAAGCCTATCCTTTAAAAATACCACAGATAAAACTGGCGATGAGGATGGGATGAACCATGCTGGCAGACTCCCAGAAAATAAAAATATAGAAAGTGGCGCTCAGCACTGCGGCCATCTGAAAATGATTATGAAGATAAAAACATTATTACACCAAAGCTGGCAATGGAGGTGTGCCAAATAATAGCAGCAACCATCAAAGGAACCTAAATTTAAACAAAGATCTTAGTGAAAACAGCATCAAAAAGAAGCTTGCTGCATGCTCTGCCCGGAAAGTTCTGAAACAATTCCCCTTCTCCTGTGAGTACAAAGTAGAGTAACAAATACTCTGCAACAATAGTTTAGAACTGGGTATGTTCCAAACTCGGAAAGGAACAAGCTGAGCTCAGGGTCACCTTGTTTGAAAGGAAAAGATAAAAGCAAGGTAGTGCTCAAACTTTATGGCACATTTGTGCTTATGCAAGCCTTCCCACAGTCAAATGGTAGAGGTTTTTAGCACCATGAGACTGTATGATGAAAGCACCAAGCACTGGAGCTCATACAAGCGGCACGGTGGCACAGTGGTTAGCACTGCTGCCTCACAACTCCAGGGTCCCTGGTTCAATTCTAGCCTCAGGTGATTATGTGGATTTTGCACTTTCTCCCCCTGCCTGCATGGGTTTCCTCCGGGTGCTGCAATTTGCACCCACAGTCCAAAAATGAGCTGGTAAGGTGCTAAATTGCCCCTTAATGTCCAAAAGGTTTGACTGGGTTACGGGGATAGGATGGAGGCATGGGCTAAGTAGGGTGCTCTTTTCAACAGCTGGTGCAGACTCGATGGGCCGAATGGCCTTCTTCTGCACTGTAAATTCTGTAAATACACTGAAAGATTTGACTGCTTTGTCCAGGGAAACATCATTTCAGCGGAGATAGTAGTCCTGACTTTCCTGACCACGGTTCGGGGGGGGGGGGGGGGGGGGGGGGTGGAGAGACCTCCTGCGAAGTCTGGTGCAATCAGTAAAAATAGGCTTAAAAACCTATGATGAGATTGTGGAGATATTGCAGGGCCACTTGTCACCGAAACCCTTAATCATTCCCGTTGTGGTTCGGAATTTATAAAGGGAGCAGGCAAATGCATTCCGGTTATCCTCACTGAAGTTTCCAGTATACATTATAAATTATATATGGGACCCTGATGGGGCAGCATGGTAGCACAGTGGTTAGCACAGTTGCTTCACAGCTCCAGGGTCCCAGGATCGATTCCAGTATACTTTTGACCTTCATTTTTGTCAAAGAGTTCATATGGGAACTCGGCCCATCGAGGGTGGAACATCACGGGAGGGCCGGCGGCTGATGCGGCAACGGTGTTGCAGTGGTGCGTGACGCGATGACGCCTTTTCTGAGGGAGCGGAGCATGGATAACTGCTGTCAAACTGGCCATGATTTTGGCGTCAGAGTCGATTTTCTGCCCGATTGCCGATTACGATATTGGCGTCGGGCAATGGAGAATCCAGCCCAATGCTTTTCATAAAGAGCAGCAAGTATTGACAAGGATCTATACCTCCAGTGAGAAGTGGATATCGGCCATCGTCTTGGCACGGAAAGGATCGGTCTCCTACCCCGTTCAAACTCGAGCCAATGTTGTCTGGAGATGACACACTGATCAACTTTTAGCAGCTAGAAAAAGGTTACCAGTGTCATGTGAGAGTACCTTTAAGAAATGGGTGTTTATAAACGGGTGTGTATATAAATATCTGTAGTGAGAGTATCTTTTAGAAATAGGTGTTTACTACTGCAGTGATGTCAGAGAGTGGGTGGAGCTGGGCTGTCTGTCAGCTTTTTACTTTCGTTTTTGAGCAGGCTGCAGGGTGTGTTTTAGTTTCGTTTTCAGTGTTGGAGCTGAAGCCAGACCAAGCAGGTGTACCGTTCTCTTTGCCATCAAAGACTATCTCTTGATCATTTGGTGAATTCAGAATTATAAATGTTTCCAGTAGTGACTTTAACCTGATATGTTTCTGATAAAGGTTTTGTATGTGCTTTGGATAAAGGTCAGATGGATGTCAAATAGGAAAGCTTAAAGGTTTACATAGTGTTGTAGTCTTTGGGGGTTGTATTTGAATTAATGGTTGCTATTAATGGTTCACTGTATGTTTTAAAAAGGTTAACTTGAGTTCATAGAATAAACATTGTTTTGCTTTAAAAATACTTTTCCATTTCTGCTCCCCATACCACAATCTATTAAAAGTTGTGGGTCAGGTGAACAACAGTCCGCAACAAACTGTGCCAAATGAAGACCTAAAATTTCCTAAGAACCTGACAATACTGGAAACAAGTGTGGAAGACAGTACCTCAGTTGAGGACATTTCAACACCAAGTCAACCTTCAAATTCTATGTTGACTCCAGTTGAGACAACAACGGCCGATGTTCAAACTCAACCAAAAGCACCAGAAGTTATAGTCAACACAAATAAGCAAGCACCTGAAGTTTATCCGAAACCACACAGAAATCAACGTTCTCCAAAACGTCTAACTTATTGACTGTTGTTTATTAATTGTTCATATTGTAAATTTTGATTATTAACGTCTTTCATTGCAGGAACCTCTTATGTAAAGGGGGAGGACAATATTGTGTATCCATGTTACTGGTTGGAACAAGGTCCCTTTAAGAATTTGATCATGTGATGCACTGATGATGTTATTGGGAGAGCGAACAGTCAATCCGCCACTTTGCCAACCATTTAAGGAACAACTAAATGCTGTGATGATGCAACAATTACATGTATTTATGTAGCGCTTAGAAGTTCTTTTCAGAATTCTTCTATGGGATGTGGGTGTTGCTGCCAAGTCCAACATTTGTTGCCCAGGCATAATTGCCCTTGAGAGTAGTTAAGAGTCAACCACATTGGATCCGGAATCACATGTAGGTCAAACCAGGTGAAAATGGCAGATCTCCTTCTCTAAAGGGACTTAGTGAACCAGATGGGTTTTGAAACAGCAACCAAATATTCACCCTCACCCTGACAGAGGCGAGATTTCAATTCCAGCTTTTACTGATTGAATTGAAATTCCATTAGCTGCCATGGTTGGATTGTCATGGGCCCGGCCCTCTGGATGACTAGTCCAGTGACATCACCACAATGTCACCATCCTGCCCCTATGTAGTAGAACATCCCGAGGCACTTCACAGCAATGTTACCAAACAACATGTGACACAAGGAGATGTGAGAACAAGTGGAAAAGCATCTTCAAGAAGTTAAGTTTTAGGGAGCGAATCAATGCAGAGAAGAGGTAGCGAGAGACGTGGAGGCTTAGCAAGGAATCCACTACAGGTTAGGCCCTCAGCAGCTGAAGGCTCGGCCTCCATTGGTGACGTGAAGGAAATCAGGGATGTGCAAGAGGCCAGAATTGCTGGAGGTCAGAAATGCTGGGAGGCGCAAGAGATGGCGTAGGTAGCAGAGGTAGGGAGAGTTATATTACTCTTTGGTAATATATTGTTACTCTTTGCTTTAATATCCAGAATGGTCTGATGGTGTGAGTCTGAAGACCAATCTTCATCTTAAAGCAAAACAGATTCATTGAATAACAAATTGATTAATATTGAGTTTGTACATTCTACAGAACTATAATTAATAATCAAGTAATCTATATTAAAGTATTAACTAATTTAAACTTCACGTGCCAACTATGCTGTGATCTATCTCTCTAATACTCTGCTGTCTAGTCACTCTTGGTCGGAAGAGACCCAAGATCCTATGCGTTCTCTTATCTATAGTGGAATCTAGTGTTGCCCTCTAGTGGTTGTATTACATTAAGACGTAATCATTAACCCTTTACATGACTGTATATATTCATATATACACATATCACTATAGGGAGGGGCGAGGCCATGGAGGGGTTTGAGTACAGGGGTGAGAATTTGTAAATAGAGATATTGCCTGCTTGTCTAGATCAGCAGCTATAAGGGGGATGGGTGAGCAATTGTTCTCGGTAGATTCTCTGAAATGGTTCTGTCACACTTTGGTTTCTTTGACTATTCTTCCTCAAAGGAATTAAGTAAAGATGGTTAAAATATCAGGGAACCCAAGTATTGATGTGCCTCCCAAAGATGAAAAACCATAAGTAGTTTGTTAATCTGTCTTGACAATCAATAAACACCTGATGCCCATTGTGCTGGGAAGCTCTGCACATCGGCGCTCAGCAGGGGTTGTGTGGGTTTAGGTGGTCCCTCAGGTTGTAAACACAACGAGATTTGAAAAAAAAACCCAGAGACAGAGACACTGATTGATTGTCACATTTTTAAACCAAAAGCTGCAACTATTTGCCAGACCCAGAAGGTTAGAATGTAGGAAGTAGTTTGAAGTTAAATTAATTTTTAATGGTAGCCATGATGTGGAGATGCCGGCGTTGGACTGGGGGTGAGCACAGTAAGAAGTCTTACAACACCAGGTTAAAGTCCAACAGGTTTGTTTCAAACACGAGCTTTCGGAGCACGGCTCCTTCTTCAGGTGAATCTGAAGAAGGAGCCGTGCTCCGAAAGCTCGTGTTGAAACAAACCTGTTGGACTTTAACCTGGTGTTGTAAGACTTCTTACTGTACATTTTTTAAAACAAGGAAAGACCTGGGGCGGGATTCTCCAACCCCGGCGGGTCGGAGAATCGCCGGGGGGGGGGGGGGGGGGGGTGTGAATCCCACCCAGCCGCCCCGACACCGGCTGCCGAATTCGCCGGCGCTGGGGTTTTGGCGGGGGCGGGAATCGCGCTGCGCCGGTCGGTGGGCGCTAACAGCGGCCCCCCTGCGATTCTCTGCCCGCGATGGACCGAGCGGCCGCCCGTTTTGGCCGGACCCACTGGCGTAAATCAAACCAGGTCCGTACTGGCGGGACCTGGTTCTACGGGCGGCCTGTGGAGTCCTTGGGGGGAGGGGGTTGCTGGCCCCGAGGACGGGGGGAGGGAGGGGTGGGGGGGGGGGGGGGGGACCACCGATCCGCGGGCGAGCCTGTACCGTGGGGCACTCTTTCCCTCCATGCAGGCTGCTGTCAACCTCCGCCATGGCCGGGGTGGAGAAAACTCCCCTGCGCATGCGCTGGGATTACGCCAGCAGATGCTGATGCCCCGCACATGCACCAACTCGCGCCGGCATGTGCTGGTGTCATCCTAGCGCATGCGC
Source organism: Scyliorhinus canicula (assembly GCF_902713615.1). Classification (NCBI taxonomy): domain Eukaryota; kingdom Metazoa; phylum Chordata; class Chondrichthyes; order Carcharhiniformes; family Scyliorhinidae; genus Scyliorhinus; species Scyliorhinus canicula. The sequence goes on along the minus strand of NC_052152.1, from coordinate 19,715,306 downwards.
AGGGGGGTTCTTCTCCATGCCGGACATGGCGGAGGCTGACAGCAGCCGGCGCGAAGGGAAAGAGTGCCCCCACGGTACAGGCCCGCCCGCGGATTGGTGGGCCCTGATCGCGGGTCAGGCCACCGTGGGGCCATCCCCTGGGGCCAGATCCCTCGTGCTCCCCCCAAGGACTCTGCAAGCCGCCCTTAGAGCCAGGTCCTGCCGGTACGGACCTGGTTTGATTAACGCCGACGGAACTGGCTGAAAACGGGTGGCCGCTCGGCCCATCGTGGGGCGGAGAATCGCCGGGGGAACCACTGCCAACAGCTCCCAACTGGCGCGATTCCCACCTCCGCCAAAACCCTGGCGCTGGTGAATTCGGCAGCCGGTGTCAGGGCGGTGGGGCGGGATTCACGCCGCCCCCACCGATTCTCCAACCCAGCCGGGGGGTTGGGGGGGGGGGGGGGGGGGGGGGGGGGGGTTCGAAGAATCCCGCCCCTGTAATTCTATTCCATCTTTCACAGCCTTAGAATATCCGCAAGCACTTTACAGCCAATTAAGTCCATGTGTAGGGCAGTCATTGCTCTAGGAAGCAGCTGGATGCTGTACTGCACTGGCTGCACAACAACAACCGTAACAATTTGGACGTATGGGGCTAATTTGTGCACAGAAAGATCCCACAAACAGCAATGTGGTAACAAGCAAACAATCTGTTCTTCTCGTATTGCTGAAAAAAAATAGACATACGGTCAAAGCGTTCCAATGTGCACATTGGGTAAGCTCCACGTACTATGAGGTTGACCTAGTTGGCAATCTCATAGATACATAGAAGATAGGAGCAGGAGGAGGCCTTTTGGCACTTTGAGCCTGCTCCGCCATTGATCATGATCATGGCTGATCATCCAATAGCTTAATCCTGCTTAAAGCAGGGTCCAAGCCATTTGCTCACCGAACAAGCTTGTTGCCAAAATAGGCCGCATCAAAGCTACCCTTGGGATAATGACTCCCTCGGTCAGGTCATTGCCCGCTGTATCACCCATACTCATGGGTGGGTTGCAAGCCACTGCTTTCAGGCTTGGAAAGGGCCTGGTCAACCTCAAATTACCCTGGAAGAGTAAGTAAGGTAGCTAAAAAATTTGAGCAACAGGTGAAGCTAGACATTTCATGCTCCTACTATGCAATAGCAAAACAGGAAGCTACCTTCAAGCCAAAAAGATATACTGTTTCTCACACAAATGAGGAATGTGGTATATGAATTTCAATGCTGGTGTGATGCCAGGTATGAGGGCCATATGTCCCAATAACTGGCAGATTGTATCAAACAGCACATCTCTTCGGCTGTTTGCAATAGGCACTGACTATACCCAACCAGCTTGTACAATACTCAGACACAAATGTCTAATATCAGGTTTAATTCTGCGATTGGATGCCACTTGTTGAACAATCCCAAGTGCTCTCAGAATTACATTAACAACCAATTAAAGATTATCAGCTAGGCTTGCAATGTGGCTCACATACACTTGCTGGAAGCTACATATATTCATACACAGGGACTTATCCTCAGCAGACAAAAGGAACATGTCCAGGCATTGCACCAAATGCGAATCAAAAAGCTTGAGGGGTAACAGTTCCCTGGTTCGTTTTCCATATATCATGTTCCAGGATGTTAGTAACTTTCAGCCAATACTTTAAACTGTTGAACGCAAACAGAATATTGAAGGAGCCACTGCAAATCATGAGACTTTTGGCCTTTCAAGCTCCAGACAAGCAAATAACTAATGAAACGTGGATATTCACACCCTTCCTGGGAATGATTTAAAGGTAGGCCATTAACAAAAGTACTTTAACATCAGCCAGCTCACCTTGCTGTTTCACCATGGACAAAATAAACATCAGAACTGAATCTCTGACTTCTGGTTGCGGTGATGCGCAGCTAAGCCGCACGTTCGGTAGCTCCCGCTATTTTCAGTCTTTTGGGCTCTTTTAAGGGCCTGCAGCGGTACTGGTTGGACTTTTCCCCGTGTGGGAACACTTCCTCTAAGATTCTCCGCCGGTGGATGGCCTGGACCAGGAGCGGAGCGGTCAAAAAATCGGCTTTGGAGCAGAGAAAGGTGTGAGGCAGGACAGGCAAGATGGCGGTGGGCAGGGAATCAGCAGCGAGGCAGCAGTGGGCGTGGGAGCAGCAGGAGCTGCTTCAGCGCTCCTTCAGGGAGCTGAAGGCAGAGATCCTGGAACCGCTTAAGGCCTCCCTGGACAAGCTCATGGCGACCCAGACGGCTCAGGGTGCGGAGACCCGAGAGCTTCGGCAAAAAGCCTCGGAGAGCTAGGACGAACTCCTGCGCCTGGCAATGAAGGTGGAGTCGCACGAGGCGCTCCACAAGAAGTGGTCAGCGAGGATGGAGGAGATAGAGAACCGCGCCCATCGGAAGAACCTGCGGATTCTAGGCCTCCCAGAGGGGCTGGAAGGTTCGGATTTGGGGGCCTATGTAACTATGATGCTGAACCCGCTAATGGGCGCGGGGTCATACCAGGGACCGCCCATCGGGTGCTGCTGAGGAAACCCAAGCCAAACGAGCCACCTCGGGCGGTGCTGGTCCGTTTTCACCGCTTCGTCGACCGTGAGTGTGTGCTGAGATGGGCGAAGAAGGAGAGGAGTAGTAAGTGGGAGAATGCGGAGGTCAGGATCTACCAGGACTGGAGTGCGGAGGTGGCAAAGAGAAGGGCTGGTTTTAATCGGACGAAGGCAGTGCTCCACAAGAAGGGGGTCAAGTTTGGCCTGTTACAGCCGGCACGCCTCTGAGGTCACTTATAAAGACCACCAGCTCTACTTTGACTCTCCGGAGGAGGCCTGGGCTTTCGTCCCGGCAGAGAAGCCGGATTTGAACTGAGGACTGGGGGCTGGGGAACGGTGTACACAGCCCGGAGGCTTTGTCCTCCTTGGTATCCTTTCGCTCTTATCGGTTATATTTGATGGTGTCTTTTTGCTGTTCTACTTTTTTGGGACTGTTATCTGTTTACTTGGGCGTTTTGTCACGTCTGGTTTTTTTTTCACTGGTTGAGAGTTTGGGAGTTGCTCGCGGTCCTGTTGGGTCATGTGCCCGTCTTTTCCCGCTTGTTGGGTCGGGGGGCGGGGCCGGCACCCGGGGGGGGGGGGCACGGTGGTTGTGTTGCACTGGGGAGGGTCATTGGGGTGGCGGGAGCAGCCGGGGTCAGCAGGAGTCGGCTGACTTACGGAAGTACAATGGAAGGAGTTACGCAGCTAGGGGGGGCCCTAGCTTGGGGGGAGGGGAGGCTTGGGGGGGGGGGGGAGAAACAGGTGGGTGTACCGGGTTGCTGCTGGAATGGCCGAGAAGGAGCTGGAGCATGTAGAGGGGGTCGGGATGGGGGTTGTCGCCGTGGGGAACGGGCTCAGCGGGGGACGCGGGCATGTGGCGGACTGAGGAATGGTAATGGCTAGTCGACGGGGGAGGGGGGCGGGTAGCCCCCTGATCCGGCTGATAACCTGGAATGTGAGGGGACTGAATGGGCCGGTCAAACGGGCCCACGTGTTTGCGCACCTGAAGGGGCTGAAGGCGGATGTGGCCATGCTTCAGGAGACGCACCTGAAGGTGGCGGATCAGGTTAGATTGAGGAAGGGATGGGTAGGCCAAGTGTTTCATTCGGGGATGGATGCAAAAAATCGGGGGGGTGGCGATCCTGGTGGGGAAAACGGTGTCGTTTGAGGCGTCGAGTGTGGTGGCAGACAACGGCGGGAGGTATGTGATGGTAAGCGGCAAGCTGCAGGGGGAGCGGGTGGTGCTGGTCAATGTATACGCCCCAAATTGGGACGATGCGGGTTTCATGCGGCGCATGTTGGGCCGGATTCCAGATTTGGAGGTGGGGGGCCTGATAATCGGGGGGGGGGGGGGGGGGGGGGGGGGGGATTTCAACACGGTGCTGGATCCGCCACTGGATCGATCCAGGTCCAGGGTGGATAGGAGGCCTGCGGCAGCTAAGGTGTTGAGGGGGTTTATGGACCAGATGGGAGGGGTGGATCCATGGAGGTTAGCGAGGCCGAGGGCCAGGGAATTTTCATACTTCTCCCATGTGCATGAGGCCTATTCCCGGATTGATTTTTTCATTATGAGTAGGGCGCTGATTGCGAGGGTGGAGGATGCTGAGTATTCGGCGATGGCCATTTCTGACCACGTCCCTCACTGAGTGGACCTCGAACTGGGGGAGGAGAGAGAGACCAGCGCCTGCTTTGGCACTTGGAGGTGGGGCTGCTGGCGGACGAGGAGGTGGGCATGCGGTTTCGAGGATGTATCGAGAGGTACCTGGAAGCCAATGACAATGGGGAGGTCCGAGTGGGGACGGTCTAGGAGGCGCTGAAGGCGGTGGTTAGGGGGGAGCTGATCTCCATTTGAGCCCACAGGGAGAGGAGAGAGCAGAGAGAGAGGGAGAGACTGGTGGGGGAGATGGTGAGGGTGGACAGGAGATACGCGGAGGCTCCGGAAGAGGGATTGCTGAGGGAGCGGCGTAGTCTCCAGGCTGAGTTCGACTTGCTAACCACCAGAAAGGCGGAAGCTCAGTGGAGGAAGGCACAGGGAGCGGTGTATGAATATGGGGAGAAGGCGAGTAGGATGCTGGCGCACCAGCTCCGTAAGCTGGATGCGGCCAGGGAGATTGTTGGAGTTAAGGATAGGTGAGGAAATGTGGTGCGCAGGGGGGTAGGCATCAATGGGTTCTTCAGGGACTTTTATGAGGAACTGTATCGGTCTGAACCCCCAGTGGAGGAGGGGGGGGGGGGGGGGGGGGGGGGATATGGCGCTTTTTGGACCGGCTGAGATTCCTGAGGGTGGAGGAGGGACAGGTGGAGGGACTGGGGGCACCGGTTGAGCTGGTCAATGGGATAGGGAGCATGCAGTCGGGGAAGGCGCCGGGGCCGGATGGGTTCCCGGTCGAATTCTATAAGATGTTTGCAGACTTGTTGGGCCCCCTGTTGGTTAGGACCTTCAACGAGGCAAGGGAAGGGGGGGCTCTGCCTCCGACGATGTCTCGGGCGCTGATTTCCTTGATCCTTAAGCGGAACAAGGATCCCCTGCAGTGTGGGTCATACAGGCCGATCTCACTCTTAAATGTAGACGCCAAGCTGTTGGCGAAGATTTTAGCCACGAGGATAGAGGATTGTGTGCCGCAGGTTATCCACGAGGATCAAATGGGGTTCGTGAAGGGGAGGCAGCTGAACACTAACATACAGAGGCTCTTGAATGTTATAATGATGCTGGCGGTGGAAGGGGAGGCGGAGATAGTGGTGGCGTTGGACGCGGAGAAGGCCTTTGATAGGGTTGAGTGGGGGTACTTGTGGGAGGTGCTGGAAAGGTTTGGGTTTGGGGAGGGGTTTGTCAGGTGGGTGAGGCTGTTCTGAGGCCCCGATTACGAGCGTGGCCACGAATAGGAGGAGGTCGGAGTATTTTCGGTTATACTGAGGGACGAGGCAGGGGTGTCCCTTGTCCCCCCTGCTTTTTGCACTGGCAATTGAACCCCTGGCCATGGTGCTGAGGGAGTTGAGGAACTGGAGGGGGCTGGTGCGGGGTGGGGAGGAGCACCGAGTGTCGCTCTATGCGGATGACCTATTGCTGTATGTGGCGGACCCGGTGGGGGGAATGCCGGAGGTGATGAGGATTCTCCGGGAATTTGGGGACTTCTCGGGGTACAAGCTCAACTTGGGGAAGAGTGAGCTGTTCGTTGTACACCCAGGGGACCAGGAGGGGGGGATTGGTAGGCTCCCACTAAAAAGGGCGGAGAGGAGCTTCAGGTACTCGGGGGTTCAGGTGGCCAGGAGCTGGGGGACTTGCGTAAGCTTAACCTCATAGGGCTGGTGGAGCAGATGGAGGAGAGGAGGAGTTCAAGAGATGGGACATGTTGCCGCTGTCTCTGACGGGTAAGGTGCAACCAGTCAAGATGACGGTGCTCCCGAGATTTCTGTTCCTGTTCCAGTGCCTCCCCATCCTTATCTCAAAGGCCTTTTTCAGGCGGGTTAACAGGAGCATTACGGGGTTTGTGTGGGCACATGGGACCCCGAGGGTGAGAAGGGTGTTCTTGGAGCGGGACAGGGATGGGGGGGGGGGGGGGGGGGCTGGCACTCCCCAACCTCTGTGGGTACTATTGGGCTGCCAATGCAGCGATGGTGCGTAAGTGGGTAATGGACGGGGAAGGGGCAGCATGGAAGAGGATGGAGATGGCGTCCTGTGTGGGCACGAGCCTGGAGGCGCTGGTAATGGTGCCTACTGCCGCTCCCTCCATCAAGGTATACCACGAGCCCGGTGGTGGCGGCTACCCTCAAAATTTGGGGGCATCGGAGACGGCACAGGGGGGAGGTGGGAGCCTCGATGGGGTCCCCTATACGGGGGACCACCGGTTTGTCCCAGGGAGAATTGATGGTGGGTTCCTGAGTTGGCACAGGGCAGGTGTTAGGAGGTTGAGGGACCTGTTTGTAGACGGGAAGTGTGCGAGCCTGGGTGAGCTGGAAGGGAAGTTCGGGCTCCCCCCGGGGAACACCTTTAAGTACATGCAGGTAAGGGCGTTTGTCAGGCGGCAGGTGGCGGAGTTCCCTCTGTTGCCGCTGCGTGGGGTCCAGGACAGGGTTTGGGGATGTGGGTTAGAGAGGGGAGGATCTCGGAAGCGTACCAAGTGATGCAGGAGGTAGACGAGGCCTCGGTGGAGGAGCTGAAGGGTAAATGGGAGGAGGAGCTGGGTGAGGAGATTGAGGAGGGGACATGGGCGTACGCCCTAGGAAGGGTGAACTCCTCCTCTTCTTGTGCGAGGCTTAGCCTCATACAGTTTTAGGTGCTGCATAGGGCCCACATGACGGGGACAAAGATGAGCCGGTTCTTTGGGAGCGAGGACAGGTGTATTAGGTGCTCAGGGAGCCCAGCAAACCATGTCCACATGTTCTGGGCATGCCGAGCGATGGGGGAATTTTGGAAGGGCGTAGCAAGGACGGTGTCAAGGGTGGTAGGATCCAGGGTCAATCCAGGCTGGGGACTCGCAATATTTGGGGTTGCAGAGGAACCGGGAGTGCAGAAGGTGAAAGAGGCCGGTGTTCTGGCCTTTGAGTCCCTAGTAGCCCGGCGGAGGATTCTTCTTCAGTGGATGGATGCGAGGCCCCCTAGCGTGGGCGCCTGGGTCAATGATATGGCGGGGTTTATTAAATTGGAGAGGGTGAAATTTGCCCAAAGGGGATCAGTGCAGGGGTTTTTCAGGAGGTGGCAACCATTCCTGGATTTCCTGGCGGAACGGTAGAAAAAAGACCAGCAGCAGCAGCAACCCGGGAGGGGGGGGGCGGGGACGTCCCTTTATTTTGGGTGGAAGGGACGTGTATATTTGTTTTTTGCTAATGTCGGGCGTTAATTTAGTTCTTCTTTTTGTATACATGGGGGGGGGGGGGGGGGGGGGTTATTCTTTCTGTTCTTAGTATTTTCTGTTATTGATATTTTGTGAAAATGTGAATTAAAAAAATTTTTTTTTAAAAGAACTGAATCTCTGTTTGACAATATGAATGTATCCCATCAACTTTCCATTGTGTCTATCATCCAAACTAGACTGGGTGAATTTAAAGACCTCCAACAATAACGCACACCAGCACAATTTTAGAAAAATAACTTTTAACTTGTCAAAGTTATACGGTGAGGAAGCCATTTTGTTGCCTGAGTTCAAAATAACAGCGAAAAGCTGCCCTGCTCAGACAGAGTTCTATCAGAAAGCCATCAAACCAGCTGTGAGCTATCCAAGCAGCTATACCATGAAAATGGAATAAGGTATCCGCTCACCGGTTTAAATTTTTGCATCTGAGAACCACCCTCCTGGGAATTCAACTGCAAGAAACCTCTTACTGAGAATATTTTGCTTTACGAGACCTTCACTTAAACTAAAGTACCAACTCATCTAAGAAACTACAGGCCTGCCACTAAAAGACTGAGACAATCATAAGTTGTAATTGTATTGTTGTACTTTAATCGGCATCTCTAGTCTTTGTGTGTATGTGTGTGAGTCAAGTGCATGCAACGTCCAATTTTAAACATCCAGTGCAAGTGTGGTATTAAGTAACCTTTTTTTTGTCTGAGAGTAAGAGAACACACTCATTAACATACAAACATACTGATCACAGGCAATAAAAAGGATTGCATAAATTCTGTCACTATGGTAACACCTCAGCCAGAGTCGATTTGCCTACTAATCCCCACTTTTTCTTCATGCAGTATAAATTGATGTTCCCTTTGAAATTTGGCATTCTTGTATCTGTTCTGATGGGAGCAGCTTCGACAGCGCGTCTCCTTTTTTGTGGAAAAATTCCAGTTCTGTACGACCAAGCGACCAATCTGTTTTTGAGAAAGTAATTTTGACTGAGGAATTGGACAGGACACTCAGCTGAACCCCTCTTGCCTTTCTTCAAAATAACACTGGGATCTTTTACATTTACCTGAGAGGGCAGATACGGTGTCACCTTTAAATCTCGGCTGAAATATTTCAACAGTGCAACAGTCAATCAGTAGAAGTGACAACCTAGAATTTTTGCACACAAATTCCAGGAGGGGGGGATTTTAAACCTTACATCTGAAAGACAAGTGTGCTACCATTGAGCTACATCTGGCACCTCTCTCAGCACAGCAAAGAAGGTTCTCGAATATGGCTCACGCTCATAGATTTGAGGCAAAAACCTTGCCGATCCTTTGAGCATTGTGTTGAACATCAGAATAACTTACGACCTTGACCCCCCTTGATCTCTAGCTCTGATTCCTTGGGCAGTATTCTTTTCTCGGGAGCTGGGAGCAGAGACAGTTGGACACCTCATTTGTGCTGGGTGACTGCCAATTTGCATTACGCATCTGACCCATTTTCCAGAGGTCAGATTGGGGGAGCGGAAGTGGCATTGGGTGTTGGGCGGAACACTTACCCACCTGCAAGCCTAGATGGCTTGTTAAGGTAATTTAAAGTTCATTGACACCATTGATCAGAGAACCATCTGGAATTTCCAGATCAGCCTACAGGCCCTTGAAGCATCGGGGGCATATACGGTGTATGGAGGCGGCTTTCAGGCTGCAGATTGGGGGAGGTTTAGCACTCCAGGCAGACTTCGAGGACCTAACCCCCCCAAAGTTTACTTAGCTACAGGTGTGGCTTCAGGTTACCCTGTACAGGTGGTTCCCTCTCCGCGGTGGCCTGACGACTCTCTGACCATAAGAAATAGGAACAGGAGTAGGCCCTTCAGCCCATCAATCCTGCTTTAATAAGATCATGGCTGATCGAACATTCACCGATTCCAGCCTCCTCTCTGTAACCCTTAATTCCCCGACTGATTAAAAACCTAGCGATCTCAGCCTTGAAAATGTTCAAGGACTTGGCCTCCACATCTTCCTGGGGTAAACAATCCCAAAGAGTCGCCATTCTTTGAGAAAAGAGTCTTACATGTTTCACTCATATCACCTCTCATTCTTCTGAACGCCAAGGAGACCCAACCTGTTTAATGTTTCCTCATTTGGCAGTCCCTCCATGCCCGGGATCCTCCTCTGCACTGCCTGCAATGATAGCACATCTTTCCTCAAATAAGGGTACCAAAACTGTGCGCAGTATTCCAAATGTGGCCTCATTAGGACCTTGTACAGTTTCAGTGGTATTGTGACTGGACTAGTAATCCAGAGACCCAGGATGATGATCTGGGGACTAGGGTTCAAATCCCACCACGGCAGGTGATGGAACTTAAACTCAATAAAATACCTGGAATTAAAAGGTGACCGTGAAACCCTTGTCAATTGTCGTAAGAACCCACCTAATTCACTAATGTATTTTAGGGAAGGAAATCTGCCGTCCTCATCTGGTCTGGCCTACATGTGACTCCAGACCCAGGCACCAGAAATGACAATGACCAAATGCAGACTCGTCGACCCTTTAAAGTCTGCCTTACTGGCATCTGAGGACTTGTGGCAAAGGTGGCAGACTTGTCTCACAGGAGTCTCTCAGGATAGTGTCCTAGGCCCAACCATCTTCAGCTGCTTCATCAATGACCTCCCTTCCATCATAAGGTCAGAAGTGTTGTGTTCGCAGAAGACTGTACAATGTTCAGCACCATTCGCGACTCCTCAGACAGCGAAGCAGTGTGTGTCCAAATGAATCAAGACCTGGACAATATCCTGGCTCAGGCTGACAAGTGGTAAGTTACATTTGCGCTACACAAGTGCCAAGCAATGGACATCTTCTACAAGAGAGGGTCTAAACATCACCCCTTGACATTCAATGTCATTACCATCACTGAATCCCCCACAATCAACATCCTGGGGGTTACCATTGCTCAGTAACTGAACTAGACTAGCCATATTAATAGTGGCTACAGGACAGGTCAAAAGCTAGGGATCATACGGCGAGTAGCTCACCTCCTGACCCCCAAAGCCTGTTCACCATCTACAAAGCACAAGACAGGAGTGTAATGGAAAACTCTCCACTTGCCTGGATAAGTGTAGCTTCAATAACACTCAAGAAACCTGACGCCATTCAGGACAAAGCTGCCCGCTTGACTGCTCCCTCTTCCATAAACATTCAAACCCTCCACCACGAACGAACAGTGGCAGCCAAGTGTGCTATCTACAAGATGCACTTGCCAAGATTCCTTCGACAACACCTTTCCAAACCCACGACCACTACTATCTAGAAGGACAGGAGCAGCAGATACCTGGGAACCCCACCACCTGGAGGTTCCCTTCCAAATCGCTCACCATTCTGACTTGGAAATATATCGCCGTTCCTTCACTGTCGCTGGGGAAACATCCTGGTACGCCCTCGCTAACAGCACAGTGGGTGTCCCTACACCTCAGGGACTGCAGTGGTTCAAGAAGGCAGCTCGCCGCCACCTTCTGAAGGGCAACCAGGGATGGGCAATAGAAGGCTGCAGCTGCTTGCATGTTCAAGGCATCCCAGTGCCCCTGCAGCTTTGAGGGCCTGCCTGCTGTGTGTAATTGGACAGTGAGGGTGACTTCTGGCTGTTAATTGGCCAATACATATAAATCCATGTCAGGTGACTGCTCCCTGCACAGTGCAGGGCTATTTCGGGGCAGCCATATGACTCCAATGTCAGATCCCGCACAAACCACAACTCCTGTCCCTTGTGACTACCTCTCTTCCTTAAGGGGCCCTAAGCATGGGAGAAATTACAATCTACATTTCATCTGGATGGAAATACCCAAACCGCTTGCTGACCTAGTGTGACAATTGATTTGTGCTCTTATTTCTAGAGGTCACGTAGATCGTGCTTGCCTCACCCTTTGTGGTTCAGCAAGGAGAGTGTGTGCAGGAAATTGGTGAGTACCTTTGCATTCCCTCTGCTTCCCCTTCGGTCTTGTGAACACCCCATCATTGTCTAATGGACCTGTGGTGAATCACAGGAGCGTAATTCACACTGTATTACACATGTTGTACTATGTCAGTGTAAGCTCGGCACACGAGCAGTTGTGCTGCTCTGCCACTAGGGGGAGATGCACTGGGAGTGTACGGGAGTTTGTACGAGGCTCCACCCTTGGCTCCACCCACGGCTCTTCCCCCTAACCGGAAGTATCAAGGTTGATGCTGAGAGCCTGCCTGCCAGTTCATCTGGAGTTCACCTTGTCACAGGCAGGCTCTGTTGTAAGATGATTAAAACCACTGTTCACTTCTAACCACGTGTCGCGTGAATTGATGGTCTCATCAGGACCCAAAATGGCAGCCCTAGAAATATCACATACGGTGTAGCAGATCAGTCTTCATTTTCTTCCAAGTTGAATGTGGAACAAAATTGTCCACCTGCCCTGAGCCAGTCTCTCGATTGCTCCACCATTGAGTTCTGTCCACAAGAGTCTATTGCTGGAGATATATTTGAGTAAAAGGGGCCGTTTATGGGGATCATAGAATGCATTTTACTTTGTAAAGATTATTCCTCACAAAAGGAAGGATGCCTATCTCTGCCAAGTCTCCCTGATTTGGAGACTCTTTCACAGCAAGTTATACAGTTCATTAACTCTTGAAAAATTATATTTCCTTTATTGAAATGATGTGTTCAGGTCGACACAGGAACCAGAGTCAGGGCCTTTTGGCGAGAGCAGGAATGGGCCTATTCATTCCTTCACTTATGTTTGGGGAAGGTATGACCAGGATATTGGTTTATTTAATGAAAGAAAGTTCAATTAATGAATGGCCGAGGGAAAAGGCGACAAAGACACATTTTCAGAATACAGAGTTCCATTCAGCAGCGCACTCAAAACAACAATTGTAATAAAAGCAGAGGCTATGTGAATGCCGAGGATTGCAGGCTCTGAGTTCATTTAAATTCACAGATAATTAACAGAATAGGACTTGTGCCTTTATCGCACCCAACACCGACCGTGTACCCCGTCATCCACAAAAACAAAAACCAGCAAACACTGAAACAGTCACCGAGAAGATTCAACACTGAAATGATTGTCTCTCGTGATGACTTTGTCCTTTGCCATTCATCACAGATGACAGTTGTGTTTGGAACAGATAAATTAATCTTTTCTCCCAGAGAGTCCACCCGATCAGAGTGCTTGATTGCCCGGGTTGTATAAACCAGACAAGGCTGTAATTCTGGCTGATTTATACCTCCAATCGGACAACCAGTGACAGTCGATATGAATTACGCCCAATTAACGTTAACCCACTAAGGCCTGAGATATCATCCCTGAACCAATCATCTCCTTTGCACCTTGCCTATAGACAAGGTATTTTTTTCTTCTCTCTACACTCTTCAAATCACCTTCCTCCAACAGTTGGGTGATGCTTGTTGCTGGGGTCAAGTTCCGGAATACACCGACCAAATTTCACATGTGGGTTCCAGACAGGGAGAGGTGTTAGCCCATTGTACCACTGGGCATCAGTGGTGAGTGTAAAATAAATCCAGGCAGTCTATCTGTATGGGCTTTACAGCAGGATCACAGGACATTTGACAGGACTGGCTGATTTATTCCCCTTTGCATAGCCCCCTGGCAATTAGAGCAATCACCACCTTGGCTGAGATCAGAATCTAGCTGGGAACTTGCTGATCACAGAATTTACAGTGCATAAGGAGGCCATTCAGCCCATCGAGATCTGCACCAGCCCTAGGAAAAGGCACCCTACTTAAGCCCACACCACCATCCTATTAAGGGCTGGTTTAGCACAGGGCTAAAGAGCAGGCTTTGAAAGCAGACCAAGGCAGGCCAGCAGCACAGTTTTCAATTCTGGTACCAGCCTCCCCGAACAGGTGCCGGAATGTGGTGACTAAGGGCTTTTCACAGTAACTTCATTTGAAGCCTACTTGTGACAATGAGCGATTTTCATTTCACTTCATTTCATTTCATATCCCCGTAGCTCCACCTATTCTTTTTTTGGACACAAAGGGAAATTTAGCATGGCCAATCCACCTAACCTGCACATCTTTGGACTGTGGGAGGAAACCGGGGCACCCGGAGGGAAACCCCCACATAGACACGGGGAGAACGTGCAGACTCCGCACAGACAGTGACCCAAGCCGGGAATCGAACCTGGGACCCTGGAGCTGTTAAGCAACAGTTCTAACCACTGTGCTACCATGCAACCCTAATCAAGGCTCACCTACTTGTGAATCTCATGCCGTCATCGAGGATTGTCAGATGGTTTGCATCTCTTCTGATGAATACATAGGAGAGAGACAAATACAAAGAAAAAGTCCATTTTTAGGACTTCAGTAGTTATACACATGTACCACTTTCACAGCTTCTTCCCCGTTGTTACCAGACTCTGAAACGCCCCTTTTATGGACTGATCTGATTAATATTACACTCCTGTATGCTTCACCCGGTGCCGGTGTCTATGTATTTACATTGTGGACCTTGTGTTGCCCTTTATGTATTTTCCTTTGATTGTATTTTCTTTTCATGTACCAAAAGATCTGTTTGAGCTACTTGCAGAAAAATACCTTTCACTGTACCTCGGTGCATGTGACAATAAACAAATCCGAAATCATGGAGAGCCCAAGCTCCAAATTCCCGATATGTCCTCTCGTGGTTGAGGATCCATGTTTCGGAACAGTCCTTGTCAAATTTCCAATGTAGAATCAGATCCCTGAACATGGGTCACAGGCTGATCGATAGGGCTCAGAAAGGGGGAGGGTCTGTGAATGCTGGCCTGGGACTCGCTCTATTTTTACCCACTTTCTGGCAGAGTGTAATTGAGAGTAGATCCGATTTCAGCTTCTGGGTGAGAACTAAACTCAGGAGCAGATCCAGACTCCCAGCTGGGATGCCGAACATGGAGGAAACAAACTTAACTGTGTTCCCCGCAGCACACACCCTGCTGGGAATGAGTACATCATGCTTTGTCCTCATTTATATACCTCTCGTGCACATCTGCCCCTTGACTCCATTATCACTGCATACTATACAGGGGGCAATGAAGGAGGCTGGGAGAGCATTAGTAAGAGGAGATTCGATAGTTTGGGCAACACACAGACATTTCTGTGGCTGCCGATGTGTTGGGTACTCTGGATCCGTGGAGACTGCGTTTACCTCAGCAGTAACACATACAGGCTACCAACACTTGAAATAGTACACCACTATTTTACTAAGCTAGAAACTGTTGAACATACTTCCACTGTGGGTCGACACTATGTCAGATTAAACTAAAGACCTATGCGTATCCTAACCAGTCTATACTCTCAGCACATGGTGAAGATCTGTGCTACAAGCTGTGAGCTCTGTCCTTCTTAGAGGCTGCATCCCGAATGAGCGCGAAAAATGGTGCCCTCTGTCTTTATAGTGAGTGTGCTCTAACTGGTGATTGGCTGCGGTGTTGTGTGTGTTGATTGGCCTTGCTGTGTGTCAATCAGTGTGTGTCTGCACCATGATATACTGGTGTGTATATTATGACAGCTGTAGGAGAGAATCCAGGATGCAGCCTCGGTTCAGGGTGTCACTGAACCGCTGCACAGCACCCTGAGAGGGCGGGGTGAACAGCCAGGGAATGGGACCCACATTGGTACCAATGACATCAACAGAAAAAGGGATGCAGTCCTGAAGTCAGAATTTATAGCCACCTTCAGGTTAGTCCCGGTTACACGCACAAGCGATTCTAGAAATAACAGATGAACGCGTGGCTGGAAAGAGGGTGCATGTGGGCCTTGGATGCCTGGTTCTTTGGGATCAGCTCTGGGAGAGATGGAGCATGTACACACCGGCCAGGTTGCACCTAAACAATCAGGGACCACGGTTGAGAGGGGATTCGAAGGAGCTATTCAAAGTCACGAGGGGTTTGAACAGAACAGATATGGATAAACCGTTCCCATTGTTGGAAAGATTGAAAACCAGAGGGCAGAGATTTAAGGTCATTGGCAAAAGTAGGAATGGTGACATGAAGAAAAATATTTTCACATGGTGGGTGTTCAGGACTTGTAATGCACTGCCTGAAAGTATAGTGGAGGCAAGTTAACTCAAAGCATTCAAGAGGGAATTAGGTTATTATCTGGAAAGTAAGATTGCGCTGGTCAACAGGGAGAAGGCTGGGGAGTAGCACTGGGGTGAATGCCTCTTTTAGGTGGACAGCACAGGCTTGGCAGGCTGAATGGTGTCTTGTGCTGTATCTGTTCTGTCACTCTGTAGATAATCCATATTCCTGCACAGTCCTCTAACGCTAACCCGAACACCAGGTTGAATTCTTATTTATATACAATTCATATTTTCATGCTATAAAATTTTTCCTTTCATAATACCTCATGGTAAGGAGTGCCTAACCTATTATTAAAGGGATAATTATAGAGGCTTGTGGTCCATAAACTCATTTATTTCCATCTGTTGTTCAAGCCTGCCTCTGATTAATGATTTAAGTGCATCTCAACCTTGACCCCCAACATCTCTCACTGGAAAAGAAAAATCTCATTTATAGTTTGATCAGGGAAAATATGTCGGGGATTTGTCAATCAGCTCATTATTCAGCTGCTAATTTTGATCAATATTGGATCGTGATTTATGAAAGAAGGGGCAGAGCGATTTTTGGTCACGATGAATAAAGAGAAAGAGAATTGGAACCGCCAAACCTGCCTCAAACAGGGTCAAACTCAAGTTGCGAACCTGAATGGACTTCCTCCTTCTGGCATTTAAAGATGTACACCAGGGCTTCAAAGGCATGAGACGGCAAATCAGAGAAGTTCAGGTCATGGAGACAACCACATTCTGATAGAAGCTCAAAGCCATAATGGCATCTGCTACAATGAGGAACTATTTCTGTAAAATGCTTTGCATTACCAGTGTTTCATCATGAAACCAGAGGCGAGCAATTATTGCTCGTGGTGACCACGGATGAACTATTAATATTTCTGTTTGATAGTCATTTTCTATCTTAACTTAGGTGCTGATTTGTTTAAATTAATCAGGTTACTGCTTGAATTTTAAATTGCAGAGGAGTAGAATAATGTGTCAAACGTTACTTTCTCGTGCAGTTATAAATATCAAAGAAACTGGCATCAAAAAGGAATATTATTGCTAATAATATGTACTTCGTATCGTAGAATCACAGAATCCCCACAGTGCAGAAAGAGGCCATTTGGCCCATTGAGTCCACACTAACCGTCTGAAAGAGCACTCTACCTAGATCAACTCCCCCGCCCTATCCCCGTAACCCCACGTGACCTGCATATCTTTGGACTATGGGAGGAACCAGAGCACATGGAAGAAATAGGCACAGATCGGGGGAGTACATGCAAATTCCACATGATCAGTGACCCAAGGCCAGAATTGAATGGGATCACTGGCGCTGTGAGGAAGCAATGCTAACCACTGTGCCACCATGCCGTCCATCATACATTATCATTGATGTATCATATATGTAAGATACACCATTAGAGTTTTCAGTCATGTTAATGCATTCCTTTCCATAAAATATTGTATATATTGGAAAGTATATATAAAATCCTATTCCAAAATATGCGGAAATCATTAAGTGAAGTAGTGAAAAATAGATTCCTGGGTAACCATGCCGCTTTATCCTGTAGGTCTTCAGGTGCTCAGAACAGATGCCAGTCTTCAGCCAATTTGTTTCACTTCACGGGCTATCAAGAAATGCCTGAAGGCACTGGATACTGCAAACTTGTGCTCCAGAACTTGCCAAACCCTAGCCAAACTGTTCCAGTACAGCGACAACACTGGCATCTACCACGCAATGTGGAAAATTGCCCAGGTATGTTCTGTCCACCAAAAGCAGGACAAATCCACCCCAGCCAATTACCGCCCCATCAGCCTACTCTCCATCATCAGCAAAGTGAAGGAAGGAGTCATCAATAGTGATATCAAGTGGCGCTTACTTAGCAATAACCTGCTTACGGATGCTCAGTTTGGGTTCTACCAGGCCTACTCACCTTCTGACCTCATTACAGCCTTACTCCAATCATGGGCAAAATAGCTGAACACAAGAAGTGAGGTGGAAGTGACTACCTTTGACATCAAAGCAACACTTCACCGATTTTGGCATCAAGGAACCCTTGCAAAACTGGAGTCAATAGGAATTAGGGTGAAAATTCTCTACTGGATTGAGTCCTAACTAGCTCAAAAGGGACTGGCTGTGGTTGTTGGAAGTCAACCATTCTGGCTCAGGGTATCACTGCATGAGTTCCTCGGGGGTGTGTTCTTGGCCCAACCATCTTCAGCTGCCTCATCATAAGGTTAGAGGTTGGGTACATTCACTAATGATTGCACAATGTTCAGCACCATTCATGACTCCTCAGGTACTGAGTCAGTCCGTACCCAATGCAGCAAGAGCTGGACAATATCCAGGCTTGGGCTAATAAGTGAGAAGTAACATTTGTGCCACACACATGCCAGGCAACAACCATCTCCAACAAGAGAGAAACCTGCCATCTCCCCTTGACATCCACCATCTCCCCTTGACATGCATTGCCATCACTGAATTCCCCATTGTCAATGTCTTGGAGGCTACCATTGACCAGAAACTGAATTGGACTGGTCATAGAAATACTGTGGCCACAAGAGCAGGTCAGAGGCTGTGAATCCTGCAGAGAGGAACTCACCCTCTGACTCCATAAACCCTGTCTATCATCAAAGGCACAAGTCAGGGGTATACTCTCCACTTGCCTGGGTATTGCAGCTCCAACAATGTTCAAGAAGCTCGACACAACCCAGGACCCAGCAGCCTGCTTGATTGGCATCACACTCACTCCACCACCAAAGTACAGGGGCAGCAGTGTGTACCATCCACAATATGAGGTGCAGCAACTCACCAAGGCTCCTCCAACAGCACCATCCAAAACCACAATGTCTACCACCTCGAAGGACAAGGGCATAACCAGCAGCTTCTCAAGGGCAATTAGAGATGGACAGTAAAAACGCTGAACTAGCAATGCCCATTTTCTGTAAAAGAATGTTTAAACATTCCACTCACAGTGTATAATACTTCAGTTTTACAAAAGCACCACACTACTAATTTCATATGTTCGATCAAAGGATTAACAGGTATCTGATGGTAAGGTACTGCTTAAAATTTAATCAAGCACTTCTGATACTCTACACATAGAATAATTGATACTCAAGGAGTGAGATATGTGCTGGAATCTAACTGAGGGGTTCAGATGGTTCATATGTTGAATATAATGGCTACCTGTTAGCGAGTTGCAGATTGGGATCTAATTGAGTATTTTAGATGATTTATATTGGAGAAATCACCAATCCGGTACATGGAGAAGTGTCCGAAGGGAATACAAGTAGTGGAAAATTGAAGTGACAATGTTGTAGCCGTATCTCAGGCCCAGGCAGATTTGAACTTCTGGAAGTCCTGCATCATGGAATTACCCCAATACATCTCAGTTATCATGAAATCAGCATGAAAATATCCATACAGGCAGATATACATGGTGCTGTTCAGCCAATAGTTTGCAGCAGGCTTTTGGATGCTGTTGTTGCTAGAATTAAGTACATCCAAGAGCTCCGACGCAAAGCAACTTCCCCATCAGCAACTTTAATTTTAATCTGCAGGCCACTAAAGAAAGGGAGATGTTTTCAACTTCTGAAGGGGTAGTAGGAACTGTGCCACAGTGAATACAGTAAGAAGTTTTACAACACCAGGTTAAAGTCCACTAGCTTTAAAGAATCACTAGCTTTCGGAGCACAGCTCCTTCCTCAGGTAGACGTTAACCTGGTGTTGTAAGACTTCTTACTGTGCCCACCCCAGTCCAACGCCGACATCTCCACATCATGGCTACAATTAATACAGGCCTTTGAATTGCAAGTCTTCATAGGAATCACAGTTCTGAGAAACTGATGTTACTGATGTCAGTGCAAGGTTGCTTGAGGCACCCAATGGTCCACAGATTAAAATGTGAGGGAACAAATGCTGGAACCTGTGCAATCTATTTATTACTCTGCACTGGAGGTTTTGCAAGAGTTCGGCACACTTGAAGTGGCCAAGTCAATGTGATGTTTAATTTTTTAAAAAACATTCCTGAGTGTTTCGCTACAATTAGACAAAGCCTTCGAGTACACTCGATTCTGCTGGGATCACCGTCTAGTGTAAGCTTCCCACAGATAAACAAAAGACAGCAATTCCATGCGGAACCAGCAACAGATAAATCACATCAGAAAAATAAATACAATTTTCTATCTTTGACAGATAACTTGTCCACAGACTGGAAGAGTATTAATTTTGACTTTGTGGCTCGCCCAGTAAATCCGCCAGTTAACCCATTCCCCAGCGTCAACAGAGAGAGAGAAGAACAAAGACTTTTTGTTCTTCTTTACATTGCTAGCTGGCTTCAGTTGGGCCATAGATCAGATATTGGGCTTCAGTGATCATGGATTATGGAATGGATCAATCAGGAGGCCTCCCGATGAAGCTCAACATTCAGTAATGGAAGGTGTACACGTGTGGACATCGAGTAAGGAGAGGTCAGACTGAGGTATAACGACGCGATTAGTCAGGTCGGCCACTGCTACTCAAATGCTTGGGCTCACACAGCAGAGAATGAGGAACTGAAAAGTCACATGCACCTTTGGAACCATGGCTAAGAGTGTGGACAAAGCAGAGGAATTTCCACTGTGAGCAATTGCACCCTTAACCGGACCATTTTTATTGTCACAATAGGCTTACATTAACACTCAATGAAGTTACTGTGAAATTCTCCTAGTGTCCACAGTCTGACGCCTGTTCGGGTACACAGAGGGAGAATTCAGGATATCAAAATTATCTAACAGCACGTCTTTCGGGACTTGTGGGAGGAAACCGGAGCACCCGGAGGAAACCCACGCCGACGTGGAGAGAATGTGCAGACTCCACACAGACAGTGACCCAAGCCGGGAATCGAACCTGGGAGCTTGGCGCTGTGAAGCAACAGTGCTAACCACTGTGGTGCCATGCACTGACATCAGGAGGTTTTCAAGGGCTTTATGTGCAATGAATTGGGTAACCTTAATTAAAAGCAACATCACAGGTCAGCAAAGCAATTTTAAATGCTAGCAAAGATGTAGGATGTGTTTCTCAGGATACATAATAATTCAGAAGTCGTTCTGTAATGCTAAACTAGTGAAGAACTCTGGTCATGTCAGGCTCACAGTGCTAGTCTCCATACTATAGAAAGGGCACTGGTGAAAGTGTAAAACAGATTTTTGGGGATTGTATCAGAACTGAGAGATTACAGCTGTCAGGAAAGGTGTTATTTATTTTTAATACTTTCACGGGATGTGGGTGTCCCTGGTTAGGGCAGCATTTGTTGCCAATCCCTGATTGTCCTTGAACTGGTTGGTTTGCTGGGCCCTTTCTGAGGGTATTTGAGAGCCAACCATCTTGCTGTGGGTCTGGTCATGTAGGCCGGACCAGGTAAGGATGGCAGATTTGTTTCCCTAACAGATATTAGCAAACCAGACGGGTTTTTACGACTATCAACATGGTTTCACTGTTATCAATAGACTTTTAATTCCAGATTTCAATTGAATTCAAATCCCATAGTCCTTGTGGAGACAAAGTTCCGTTTTCACATTTAGGATATCCTCCATCATGTTGTGTGGCACTACCACTGTGCAAAACGGGATAGATTCACAACAGATCTAGCAACTCAAGAATGGGCATCAATGAGGCACTGTGGTCCATTAGCAAGGTTAGGTGAATTGGACATGATACATTGCCCTTAGTGTCCAAAATTGCCCAATGATGGAGGAAACCAGCACATGTGTCAAAAGATAAGGCTGAGACATTCACAACAATCTTCAGCCAGAAGGGCTGAGTGGATGATCCATCCCGGCCTCCTTCAGAAATCCCCAGCTTCACAGCTGTCAGTCTTCAGCCAATACAATTCACTCCACGTGATATCAAGAAATGGCTAAAGGCACTGGATACTGCAAAGGCTATGGGAACAGACAATTAACAGGCAATAGTTCTGAGGACTTGTGCTCCAAAACTTGCAGCACCCCTAGCCAAGCTGTTCCAGTACAGCTACAACACTGGCATATCCCTGGCAATGTGGCAAATTGCCAAAGTGTGCCCTGCACACAAGAAACAGGACAAAACCAACCAAGCCAATTACTGCCCTTTCAGTCTACTCTCAAACATCAGTAAAGTGATGGAAGACGTCATGATCTGTGCTATTAAACAGTACTTGCTCATCAATAGCCTGCATACTTTCGCTCAGTTTGGGTTCTGCCAGAGTTGCTCAGCTCCTGACCTCCTTATAGTCTTGGTTCAAACATAGACAAAAGAGCTGAATGCCAGAGGTGAGATGAGAGAGACTGCCCTTGACATCAAGGGAACACTTGACCAAGTATGGCATCAAGGAGCCATAGCTAAACTGGAGTCAATGGGGATCGGGGGAGAAACTCTTTGCTGGTTGGAGTCATACCTGGCACAAGGAAGATGGTTGTGGTGGTTGGAGGTCAATCATCTCAGCTCCAGGACATCACTGCACTGTGGCATAGTGGTTAACACTGCTGCCTCACAGCATCAGGGACCCAGCTTCGATTCCGGCCTTTTGTGACTGTCTGTGTGGAGTTTGTATGTTCTCCCCGTGTCTGTGTGGGTTTCCTCTGAGTGCTGCCCACTGTCAACAAGGCACAAGT
This sequence comes from Scyliorhinus canicula, assembly GCF_902713615.1. Classification (NCBI taxonomy): domain Eukaryota; kingdom Metazoa; phylum Chordata; class Chondrichthyes; order Carcharhiniformes; family Scyliorhinidae; genus Scyliorhinus; species Scyliorhinus canicula. The sequence continues at coordinate 19,693,242 of NC_052152.1, read as the reverse complement.
TAGAAGTGTAATAGAATATTACACTTGCCTGGATGAGTTTAACTCCAACACTACTAAAGAATCTTGATACCATTCACGTTAAAGCAGCCCGCTTGATTGAATCACAGAATCATAGAATTTACAGTGCAGAAGGAGGTCATTTGGCCCATCGAGTCAACAACAGCCCCTGAAAGAGCGCCTTACCTAAGCCCACACCTCCACTCTATCCCTCTAACCCAGCAACCCCATCTAACTTTTCTTTTGGACACTACGGAGTAATTTAGTGTGACCAATCCACCTAACCTGCACATCTTTAAACTATGGGAGGAAACCGGAGCAATCGAAGGAAACCCGCGCTGACACGGGGAAAACGTGCAAGCTCCGCACAGACAGTGACCCAAGCCGGGAATCGAACCTGGAATCTGGCGCTGCTAACCACGGCGCCCCCTTCCACAAACATTCAATCCCTCCACCACCGTCGAACAGTAGCAAGCACGTGTACCATCTACAAAATGCACTGCAGTAACTCACCAAGGCTTCTTAGGCAGCACCTTCGACTCCCATGACCACTACCATCTAGAAGGACATGAGCAGCAAATACCTGGTAACCCCACCACCTGGAGATTCCCCTCCCCAGTCACTCACCATCCTGTCTTGGAAATATATTGCCGTTCCTTCACTGTTGCTGGGGAAAAGTCTGTGGAGAGAATGTTTCCACGAATAGGGGAAACCAGAACCCGAGGGAACAGCCTCAGACTGAAGGGACGATCCTTTAAAACAGAGGTGAGGAGGGATTTCATCAGCCAGAGGGTGGTGAATTGGTGGAACTCTTTGCCGCAGAAGGCTGTGGAGGCCAAGTCACTGAGTGTCTTTAAGACAGAGATAGGTAGGTTCTTCATTAATGAGGTGATCAGAGAGAAGGCAGAAGAATGTGGATGAGAGACTATCAGCCATGATTCAATGGCGAAGCAGACCCAATGGGCTGAATGGTCTAATTCTGCTCCTATGACTTATGGACTTTTGATCTGTTGAAAGGTTGAGGTAAGGTAAATGGAATTGGAGGGGGCCCATATGGGAGTATAAAACACGGGCAGTGACTAGATATTCCAAATGGCCTGTTCCTGTGCAGTTTACTCAATGCAACTCTCCAGGAAGGAGGAGAGAGAAAGGGACATTGCTCGGACATAGTTCAAATAGATGCAACTACATTGATTGTTATTTACATTACTTCAACATTCTTTGGGGAAGAAATGGAAGTAATCTGAAGGAAATAAGCCAGCCAAACACATTTTACCTCTATCTAAAGAGCCTCAGATGTTTCCTTCCTCAAAACACAATAAATGCAAATAGTGGCTACATAAATAACACTATTCTTAGTGTCACAAGTAGGCCTACATTAACACTGCAATTAAGTTACTGTAAAAATCCCCTGGTCGTCACATCCCGGCGCCAGTTCAGGTACACTGAGGGAGAATTCAGAATGTCCAATTCACCTAACAAGCACGTCTTTCGGGACTTGCAGGAGGAAACCGGAGCACCCGGAGGAAACCCACGCAGACACGGGGAGAAAGTGCAGACTCCACACAGTGACCCAAGCCAGGAATCGAATTCGAGCCCCTGGCGGTGTGAAGCAACAGTGCTAACCACTTTGCTACTGTGCTGCCCATCATAAAACTGGTAGCCCTATTAAATAAAAAATTATAATATGACATTCCATTTTCACATGCTAAGTTATATCTTTGCTGAACTTCACCTCTGGAGGGCAGCACGGTGGCGCAGTGGGTTCGCCCTGTTGCCTCCCGGCACTGAGGTCCCAGGTTCGATCCCCATGTTTGCGCGGGTTTCGCCCCTACAACCCAAAGATGTGCAGGCTAGGTGGATTGAAAACACTAAATTGCCCCTTAATTGGAAAAAAATGAACACTAAATTTATTGAAAAAAAGACTTCACCTCTGGAAATTTTGACAACATCTTGCTCCCTCCTCAGTCAGAGCTGACCCCCATGGCTGCTGGGGTGTGGCTCACTAGAAATTGTGCCTTTGTCAATCGATCCGTAAGAGAGTGATGCTGGGTTGCCCCAGTGCTACCAGCAGAGAAACAAATCAGTAGCAATTTTACTGGGACGTAACGAGATTCAATGTGCCCTGTCAAAATGACTGGTTGACCTAATGAAAGAGTCGAAGCAACAAGGCACTGAGAAGGTTAATGAATGTGCTCAGGAAAGCTTATTATTCAGCTACGGAAAGCAGCAGCACTCACAGACTGTCAGGCTGGAATAGGCTTAGCATGCAGGAGTTTGAGTGACAGCTTAGGCTGTTCAAAGAAGGAAAATTATGTATGTATAAAAATCGGCTTTGCCCCGTAAGACCCTGGTTGCTGCCATCTGCTCTGGATCGATAACAGGCTTGACATCTTTGTGCTGTGGTTTGCATTTAGCAGTCAAGGAGTTATTTAAGATCAATAGCTGCTGATCAAAACTCAGTGAAATTAGTATTTAAATTGACACTTCTCATGCACTGTACATTGCAAGTTGGAAAAAAAGGAATATTCAATATATTTCATAAGCCGTTTCAGAGCTTAAGAGCAATTTAAATGAACAAGCGTTTAACAGAGCTCCATTCTAAAAGAGATTCTTGTTGTGCCAGAATGTTAATAAACACCTGACCAGTTGTCCTGTATCCAGACCCATGGGTCCCAGAGGTTGCCTGGCCCCAGCCAGGGGGCTGATAAACATGCTCTGATTGGTTTCAGCACAGAATGGGGGTGGGGGGGTTGGGGGGGCAAGAGAAGCAGCCAGAATTTTCCAGCTGCTGTCGAATGACACGTGCTCGAACATGCACCTGTGTTTAAAAGAAAAAGTAAGAAGGGATTTGCATTTATATGGCGCCTTCCGTGACTTCAGGACATCCCTTCACAGCCGAGTTTTGAAATGTAGTCTTTTGGAAAGGTAGATGGAGACGCAGTTTAACATCTTATCAGAATGGCTGTACGTCTGAGTGCAACACACTCTCTGGACTACCTGGGGTGGGGGGTGCGGGGGGGGGGGGGGGGGGGGGGGGGGTCAGAGGTTCAGGACAGATTTTGTGCTGAAGTCTCTGGAGTGATCTTGTACTCCCAACCTTCTGGCTCAGAGACAAGACTGGCATCAAATTAGTCGCAGCTGTTGTCATGGTGTTGACATGAGGATGGGATCAGGGTTGGCCGTGATGCCATGCCTGGTGAATAGCAAGATAATGTTGGCTGCCTGGACCCACATATGATGAATGAATGGATAGTCATTTTGCTGAGATGCCGCAAAACAGCAGCTAGCAGGAATCAACATCTAACGGAGAGAAGTCAAGTAAAAGAAAACAAAAGAGGACGTTGCACAGTTCTAATGAGCCTGCAGGAGCAGAGGAACCATTGCCTTGCTTATCCCAACCCACTCCTGGCCACCCCCTACCCTCCATAAACCCAAGGTCCTGTGCTGCCCATGTCTTGATATGCATTAAGTCCAGCTCGCCCATACTGCTGCGCTTACTGAACTTGGACTCTCAGTTACACAAGACCTTGACTTTAAAATCTTTGTTTTCCATTTGCTTTGCTACACTTTTAGCCTTATAACTTCATTCTGCCAATTCTGGCCTATCGAGCCATTTGTGGCTTTCTGTTTCCAGGCCTGAAGTTCTGGAAATCCCGCCATGCGTCCCTCCGCCTCTACTCTTAAATCTACCTCTGACCAAGCTTTTGATTATCTGCTCTTACACCTCCTTCGGAAGAGTTTCGTGTCAAATTTTACTCCAAAACGTTCCTGTAAAACGCCTTGGAAGTTTTACTTCATTAAGGATGATAAATAAATGCAAGTTGTTGTTTTGGTGGAAACAATAATAAACATGTTAAAACAAAACTATTTGATTTGCGACTTTCCATCGTTTTTTTATGGAACTTCAGCGTTGACTGGGCTAGAGATGTAAAATGGTGTCTGGTCATGTGAACAACAATGTGACACCTGTGGAATTTAGCCAATTTGTATTAATTGGTTAACTCTTGTTAATTTGGCAGCAGAATAGTCTGCAGACTCTTAGGAAAAATAATCCAGCAGCAGACAATCTATGGTCCATGCCAATCTAAATTATCTCAACTGGTGGTGCTTGCTACACCGTCATTCAGCTCAGGGCCCCTCCGGATAGAATTTCCACTCGTGGTCATGACCGAATGACCCCCATCCCTGAACCTATCAGGATATGCTATGATTTTTGCCACGGTAAAATAGCCAGCACTCATAACCTATGCTGAGGCAGAATAATTGGTCACTGGAGTGGATGCCCGACTCCACTGGCGTCATTCAGCCATCTTAAGCAGCAAGATTTAACACTTGGGAGAAAAGGAGATCAAGCCAGTTAGAATAACAAATTCTGAAGCTCGCAGCAGGATTCCAGGTACAGGTCAACTTTCCAAGTCCAGGTCTCCTAATCTCACCAAAAACAGCACAGGCTGCTGAATCAAGACAACTGGGCCTCGATTTCATCGCTCGCAAATGAGTGGATGCAAGATCTGGAGCAACGGGCTTTTGTTTTTTTTGTGAAAATTAGGGAAACCTAAAAGAAGTGAAACATCACTGCTTTCACAACTCTCTGGTGGGAATGGTGAGTAATTTGCTGATCAAACAGCTGGAGGTTCCATCCAATTTCCTGAAGCTACTTGAGCCTATAAGGGGTTAATTTTCAGGCAGGCTTCGGCCTAGTGACTCAAGGAGCCCCAGAACTAACAAACTCAAAGCACTGGAAATAATAAATGGATGTTTGTTTCTTTCCCCCAAAGTGATGAACAGCAGGATTCATTGCCATAGAACACCCTTTATTTAAATCTATTTGAATTCATTGAAACCTGTCTCACTGAACTATACACGGAAAACGGTTAATTAGTTTCTCACTAAGGAAAGCAGCTACTGCCAATTAAAATTAAGTAAAGCTTGATGGAGAAATCCATTGTGGAGGAGAGGCAATAAAATCAGAGACCAAGACCAAGACGGCAAGAGAGCCCAACCCTGATTTGTGGACTGGGTACCCCTGCAGGGGTTGTGGGGAGGGGATGACCCTGTGTAACTGTCCTCATTTCACATCATCCTGATAAATCAAGGAACACTGGTCAGCTGATTAGGCCACATGCTCTATAGAAGGAAAACAATGGAATTCATTGATGTTGCACAGATGTGAATAATTCCAGATTCAATCCCTAGTTCGTGTTGCGTCTGAAGGTTTTTAACTGATAGCGGGTTGTGGGGGATTAGTCATCCAAATAAAAGTTACAAACTCATGCCCCTAATGAAGAGTTGTCTTTGTATCTGTCGGTCACCTTGTCTGCCCTTTTGTCCTTTGCACATAATAATAATAATCTTTATTATTGTCACAAGTAGGCTACATTTAACACTGCAATGAAGTTTCCCGCTGCCTGGGGAAAGCGGGCAGCATAATCAAAGACCCCTCCCACCCGGCTTACTCACTCTTCCAACTTCTTCAATCGGGCAGGAGATACAAAAGTCTGAGAACAAGCACGAACAGACTCAAGAACAGCTTCTTCCCCGCTGTTACCAAACTCCTAAATGACCCTCTTATGGACTGACCTCATTAACACTACACCCCTGTATGCTTCATCCAATGCCGGTGCTTATGGAGTTACATTGTATCCCTTGTGTATATAATGTATATATTATGTATTTTCTTTTATTCCCTTTTCTTCCCATGTATTTCTTGATCTGTTGAGCTGCTCGCAGAAAACTACTTTTCACTGTACCTCGGTACAAGTGACAATAAACAAATCCAATCCAATCCAAGTTACTGTGAAAATCCTCTAGTCACCACACTCCTGTTCGGGTACACAGAGGAAGAATTCAAAATGTCCAATTCACCTAACAAGTACGTCTTTCGAGACTTGGAGATAGATGGGTAACTGTAAGAGGGACTGGGAAGAAGCAGTCAGTGCAGGGACCCCCTGCGGTCGTTCCCCTGAGTAACAAGTATACCGTTTTGGATACTTGTGGGGACGACGACTTACCAGGGGTAAGCCATGGGGTACGGGCCTCTGGCACGGAGTCTGTCCCTGTTGCTCAGAAGGGAAGGGGGGAAAGGAGTAGAACACTAGTAATTGGGGACTCAATAGTCAGGGGCACAGATAGGAGATTTTGTGGGAGCGAGAGAGACTCACGTTTGGTATGTTGCCTCCCAGGTGCAAGGGTAAGTGATGTCTCGGATCGTGTTTTCCGGGTCCTTAAGGGGGAGGGGGAGCAGCCCCAAGTCGTAGTCCACATTGGCACTAACGACATAGGTAGGAAAGGGGACAAGGATGTCAGGCAGGCCTTTAGGGAGCTAGGATGGAAGCTCAGAGCGAGAACAAACAGAGTTGTTATCTCTGGGTTGTTGCCCGTGCCACGTGATAGTGAGATGAGGAATAGGGAGAGAGAGCAATTAAACACGTGGCTACAGGGATGGTGCAGGCGGGAGGGATTCAGATTTCTGGATAACTGGGGCTCTTTCTGGGGAAGGTGGGACCTCTATAGACAGGATGGTCTACATCTGAACCTGAGGGGCACCAATATCCTGGGGGGAGATTTGTTAGTGCTCTTTGGGGGGGTTTAAACTAATTCAGCAGGGGCATGGGAACCTGGATTGTAGTTTTGGGGTACGGGAGATTGAGAGTATAGAGGTCAGGAGCACAGATTTGACTTCGCAAGAGGGTGCCAGTGTTCAGGTAGGTGGTTTGAAGTGTGTCTACTTCAATGCCAGGAGTATACGAAATAAGGTAGGGGAACTGGCAGCATGGGTTGGTACCTGGGACTTCGATGTTGTGGCCATTTCAGAGACATGGATAGAGCAGGGACAGGAATGGTTGTTGCAGGTTCCGGGGTTTAGGTGTTTTAGTAAGCTCAGAGAAGGGGGCAAAAGAGGGGGAGGTGTGGCGCTGCTAGTCAAGGACAGTATTACGGTGGCGGAAAGGATGCTAGATGGGGACTCTTCTTCTGAGGTAGCATGGGCTGAGGTTAGAAACAGGAAAGGAGAGGTCACCCTGTTGGGAGTTTTCTATAGGCCACCTAATAGTTCTAGGGATGTAGAGGAAAGGATGGCGAAGATGATTCTGGAAAAGAGCGAAAGTAACAGGGTAGTTGTTATGGGAGACTTTAACTTTCCAAATATTGACTGGAAAAGATATAGTTCGAGTACATTAGATGGGTCATTCTTTGTACAATGTGTGCAGGAGGGTTTCCTGACACAATATGTTGACAGGCCAACAAGAGGCGAGGCCACATTGGATTTGGTTTTGGGTAATGAACCAGGCCAGGTGTTAGATCTGGAGGTAGGTGAGCACTTTGGAAACAGTGACCACAATTCGGTGACCTTTACGTTAGTGATGGAAAGGGATAAGTATACCCCGCAGGGCAAGAGTTATAGCTGGGGGAAGGGCAATTATGATGCCATTAGACATGACTTAGGATGTGTTGGTTGGAGAAGTAGGCTGCAAGGGTTGGGCACACTGGATATGTGGAGCTTGTTCAAGGAACAGCTATTGCATGTTCTTGATAAGTACGTACCAGTCAGGCAGGGAGGAAGGGGCCGAGCGAGGGAACCATGGTTTACCAAAGAAGTGGAATCTCTTGTTAAGAGGAAGAAGGAGGCCTATGTGAAAATGAGGCGTGAAGTTTCAGTTGGGGCGCTTGATAGTTACAAGGAAGCGAGGAAGGATCTAAAGAGAGAGCTGAGACGAGCAAGGAGGGGACATGAGAAGTCTTTGGCAGGTAGGATCAAGGAAAACCCAAAAGCTTTCTATAGGTATGTCAGGAATAAAAGAATGACTAGGGTAAGAGTAGGGCCAGTCAAGGACAGTGGTGGGAAGTTGTGTGTGGAGGCTGAGGAGATAAGCGAGATACTAAATGAATACATTTCGTCAGTATTCACTCAAGAAAAAGATTATATTGTGGAGGAGAATGCTGAGACCCAGGCTATTAGAATAGATGGCATTGAGGTGCGTAGGGAAGAAGTGTTGGCAATTCTGGACAAGGTGAAAATAGATAAGTCCCCGGGGCCGGATGGGATTTATCCTAGGATTCTCTGGGAAGCCAGGGAAGAGATTGCTGAGCCTTTGGCTTTGATTTTTAGGTCATCATTGGCTACAGGAATAGTGCCAGAGGACTGGAGGATAGCAAATGTGGTCCCTTTGTTCAAGAAGGGGAGTAGAGATAACCCCGGTAACTATAGGCCGGTGAGCCTAACGTCTGTGGTGGGTAAGGTCTTGGAGAGGATTATAAAAGATACGATTTATAATCATCTAGATAGGAATAATATGATTAGGGATAGTCAGCATGGTTTTGTGAAGGGTAGGTCATGCCTCACAAACCTTATCGAGTTCTTTGAGAAGGTGACTGAACAGGTAGACGAGGGTAGAGCAGTTGATGTGGTGTATATGGATTTCAGTAAAGCATTTGATAAGGTTCCCCACGGTCGGCTATTGCAGAAAATACGGAGGCTGGGGACTGAGGGTGATTTAGAGATGTGGATCAGAAATTGGCTAGTTGAAAGAAGACAGAGAGTGGTAGTTGATGGGAAATGTTCAGAATGGAGTTCAGTTACAAGTGACGTACCACAAGGATCTGTTTTGGGGCCGTTGCTGTTTGTCATTTTTATAAATGACCTAGAGGAGGGTGCAGAAGGATGGGTGAGTAAATTTGCAGACGACACTAAAGTCGGTGGAGTTGTAGACAGTGCGGAAGGATGTTGCAGGTTACAGAGTGACATAGATAAGCTGCAGAGCTGGGCTGAGAGGTGGCAAATGGAGTTTAATGTGGAGAAGTGTGAGGTGATTCACTTTGGAAAGAATAACAGGAATGCGGAATATTTGGCTAATGGTAAAATTCTTGGTAGTGTGGATGAGCAGAGGGATCTCGGTGTCCATGTACATAGATCCCTGAAAGTTGCCACCCAGGTTGATAGGGTTGTGAAGAAGGCCTATGGTGTGTTGGCCTTTATTGGTAGAGGGATTGAGTTCCGGAGCCATGAGGTCATGTTGCAGTTGTACAAAACTCTAGTACGGCCGCATTTGGAGTATTGCGTACAGTTCTGGTCGCCTCATTATAGGAAGGACGTGGAAGCCTTGGAACGGGTGCAGAGGAGATTTACCAGGATGTTGCCTGGTATGGAGGGAAAATCTTATGAGGAAAGGCTGATGGACTTGAGGTTGTTTTCGTTAGAGAGAAGAAGGTTAAGAGGTGACTTAATAGAGGCATACAAAATGATCAGAGGGTTAGATAGGGTGGACAGCGAGAGCCTTCTCCCGCGGATGGAGGTGGCTAGCACGAGGGGACATAGCCTTAAATTGAGGGGTAATAGATATAGGACAGAGGTCAGAGGTGGGTTTTTTACGCAAAGAGTGGTGAGGCCGTGGAATGCCCTACCTGCAACAGTAGTGAACTCGCCAACATTGAGGGCATTTAAAAGTTTATTGGATAAGCATATGGATGATAAGGGCATAGTGTAGGTTAGATGGCCTTTAGTTTTTTTCCATGTCGGTGCAACATCGAGGGCCGAAGGGCCTGTACTGCGCTGTATCGTTCTATGTTCTATGTTCTATGAAACCGGGGCACCCGGAGGAATCCCACGCAGACACGGGGAGAACATGCAGACTCAGCACAGACAGTGACCCAAGCTGGGAATCGAACCTGGGACCCTGGTGCGATGAAGCAACAGTGCTACCCACTGTGCTACCATGCCGCCCACAACAAATTATCACAACACTAACATTGCTTTTTCCTTAGTCCAATTAAAGCTGGTGGTTGGTAACGGTCTATTATTCTCAACCTTCCATTTATGCTGTGGTCATTTATTCTTATTGCTTTGGGTCAAAACCTTCTCCTAACTCACTCTCTTAATGATCTCTTAATTGGGAGCTTAGATCCCAGCTACAAAGCTGCTTCCAGGTTTCCCTGCAGCGTGCAGTATTGGTCTCCTTATTTGCGGAAAGGTGTAAATGCGGTAGAAGATGATCAGAGAAAGTTTGCTAGGCTAATTAATATTAGGAATCGGCAGGTTGGCTATTGAGGAAAGGTTGGAGACATTAGGTTTGTATCCACTGGAGTTTAGAAGAGTAAGAGGCAACTAGATCGAAACCTTTCAGATCCTGAGGGTATTTACAGGTGGACGTGTAGAAGACAATGGGAGAACCTAGAACCATGAGTCAATGTTTAAACATGTTGGGCGGGATTCTCCAACACCCCCCCGGATCGCAGTATCGCCGAGGGACGGCGTGAATACTGCCCCCGCCGGCCGCCGAATTCTCCGGCACCGGAGAATTGGTGGGGGCGGGAATCGAGCCGCGTTGGTTGGCAGCCGCTTGCAGTGCCCCCCCCCCCCCCCCCCCCGGCAATTCTCCAGCCCACGATAGGCTGAAGTCCCGCTGGTTCTATGCAGGTCCCACTGGCGTAAATTGGACTAGGTCCCTTACCGGCGGGACCTGGCGGCGCAGGCGGGCTCCGGGGTCCGGTGGGGGCGATTTGGCCCCGGGGGGTGCCTCCACGGAGGCCTGGCCCACGATCAGGGCCCACCAATCCGCAGGCGGGCCTGTGCCGTGGGGGCACTCTTTTCCAATCAGCCGGCCTTGTAAGCCTCCGCCATGGCCGACGCATAGGTGAACCTCCCCGTGCATGCACGGGGATGGCGTCAGCAGCCGCTGATGCTCCCGCACATGCGCGGACCCGCGCCGGCCAGCGGTGTCCCTTTGGCCCCTGCAGGCGCAGCGCCAAAGGCCTTCCACGCCGTCCGAAGGGGCGGCAACCACTCCGGGGGAGGCCTAGCCCCTAAAGGTGCGGAGGATGGGGTGGCCTGACGCCGGAGTGGTTCATGCCACTCCGTACACCCGGGACCCCACGCCCCACCAGGTACGGGAGAATCCCGCCCAGGGGGTCACTCATTTAAGACAGAGGTGAAGAGAATTTTTTTCTCTCAGAGGGTCACGGTCTCTGGAACTCTCATCCTTAAAAGACAATGAAAGCAGAAGCTTTGACTATTTTTAAGGCAGAGCTAGATGGTTTCTTGATTAATAAAGGGGTGAAATATGTATCGGGCATAGGCAGGAATGTGGGGTTGTGGTTACAATCAGATCAGCCATGATCTTACTGAATGATAGAATAGGCTCGAGGGGCCGAGTGGCCTACTCCTGCTCCTAATTCATCTGTTCATGAGGGGACGGCATTTCCCATTCACCCAAAGAGTGGGAGAATGTCTGTCTTTCGCAGTAACAGCTGCATACTGGAGGAAGTAGAACTGGTAACAGGAAGGTAGTAAGCAAGATTAGAAGGAAGATAAAATGCAGGCAGGCAGCAGATAGGATCAGAATGCAGAATAATGGTGAAAAGACAAAGTTATGGACACTCGATCTGAATGCACGCAGTATTCACAGCAAAAAGTTACAAAAAGAAGTAAATAATGATGATTTAAATGGCATGACAGGGACATGGTTACAAGGTGACCAAGGTGGAAACTGAATATTCAAGGAAATTCATCATTTAGGAGAGAGGGGCAAAAAGGAAAAGGAGATGAGTAGTGTTGCTAATAAGGAACAAAATGGGTACATGAGTGAGAGAGGATCTTAGATTGAAGGATTAAGATGTAATAGAATTAGTTTGGTTAGAGCTAAGAAGCAGAAAAAGGGAGTTGCTTATTGGCCACCAAACTACAGAAGTAATATTGCACGCAATTAAAATTAGGAAATTAGAGCGGAATGTAACATGGGTAACACAGTAATAATGGACAACTTCAATTTACATATAGACTGGGTAAACTTAATTATCACTAACGCTTTGAAGGATGAATTCCTAGATTGCGTACGAGATGGGTTTCTGGACCAGTTGAGGAGCCAACTAGGGTTCGGGCTACTTTACATTTAGTATTATGCAATAGGAAAGGGCTAATATATAACTTTGCTGTAAAAGAGCCATAAGGAAATAGTGACCACAATATGCTGGAATTTTATATTAAGTTTCAAAGTGATATAGTTCAATCTGAAATTAGGGTCTTAAATCTGAACAAAAGAAACTTATGAAGGGTAAGTCAGCTGCAGTGAATTGGGAAAATACTTTAAAATATTTGGTGGTAGACGGAAAATGGTTAGTTTTTAAAGAAACACAGAAAATAGGAGCAGGAGGAAGCCATTCGGCCATTCATTATGATCATGGCTGATCGTAAATATCACATATATGCATATGCGACAAACGTACAATCCCCACAGTCACAAAAACCCAAAATGAAAGGTAAATCCACTACGGCTAACAAAAGAAGAAGTTAAAGATTGCATTATATCAAAGGAAGTGGCTTACGAGGTTACTGGAAAAAGTGTAAACTCATGAATTGGGAGCAATTTAGAATCCAGCAAAGGATGCCCAAGAAACTGGTTTTTAAAAAGTGAAAAGATAATAGGAATGCAAGCTAGCACATACATAAATGCAGACTTTAAAAGTTACATTAGCATGTGAAAATATAAAGATTAGCAGAGACAAATGTGAGTCCATTGCAGGTGGAGACAGTACATAATGGAGAATAGGGTAATGGTGGAGAAACCCAAAAATTACTTTGTGCCTTTCTTCACAAAAGGAAGGCACAGAAAATCTCCCAGAGATACCAAGGGACTTGTGAAAATGAGGAACTGAAGAAATTAGTATAAATAAAGCAGTGGCATTTGAAAAATTAATTGGTGCAATGATTGATAAATACCCCGGACCAAATGAGCTGCAGCCCAAAGAGTTGTAGGAGGTAGCTATAGAGATAATTGATGCATCGGGGTAGTTATCTTTCAAAATGCTGTATATTCTGCAAAGGATCCTGCAGATTGTAAAATTGCAAATGTAATCCCATTATTTAAGAAGGCAGGGAGAAAGTGGAGACTTACAGGCGTGTTGGTTTGTCATTAATATCAGAGAAAATATTAGAATCTATTTCAAAGGATGTGATAATTGGATATATGAATATAATTAACATGATTGGGCAAAGTCAACATAGGTTTCTGAAAGGGAAATCAGGTTTGACAAAGCTTTTGGGAGTGTTTGAGCATATTACCTCTCGTATAGATAAAGAAGAACCAGTGGATGGGGTGTTTTGGACTTTCAGAAGGCTGTTGCTGAGTAAAACAAACTTAGATCACAATGGATTGGGAGTGACATACTGGTATGGATTGAGAATTGAACAACAGCAAGACAGCAGGGAGTAGCAATAAATGGCCATTCTCAGGGTGGCAAGTTGTTACTTGTCGGGTGTCGCGAGGATCAGTACTGGGCTCACAGTTATTCACGAGCTATATCAATTATTATGGATATGGGGACCAAATGTGATATTTCCAAATTTGCTGCTGACACAAAACCAGGTGAGCACATAAGTTATGAGGAGGATGCAAAAATGCTTCAAGGGGATTTGGACAGGTTAAGTAAGTGTGTAAGAGCATGGCAGGTTGAGTATAATCTGAATAAGAGTGAAGTTATCCACTTTGGTAGGAAAAAAACCAGAGTATTCCTTAAATCAGAGGTTGATTTTGATTTTGATTTTATTGTCACATGTACCAAAGTACAATGAAAAGCATTTTTCTTCAGCCAAGGGAACGCACACAGTAGACAATAAAGAATAATCAACAGAGTATATTGACAAATGGTACATCGACAAACAGTGATTAGTTGCAGTGCAGAACAAGGGGCCAATCAAAGTGTTGACATCCAAAGAAACCTGGGTGTCTTTGTTCTTCAGTCACTAAAAGCTAGCATGCAAATGCAGCGAACAGTTAGGACGGCAAATAGTATGTTGGCCTTTATCACAATGGGACAGGAGTAAAAATGCATTTATATAGAGCCTTGGTGAGACCGGATCGGGAGTATTTTTTGTAAAAATATTTTTATTCGACTATTTTCATTTTACACATAATACAAAAATGAAACAACGCAACCTGAGGAAGGAGCTGTACCTCCAAAAGCTAGTGGCTGCCTGTTATTGCTGCCTGTTAATAGGGGCAGCAGGGTAGCATGGTGGTTAGCATAAATGCTTCACAGCTCCAGGGTCCCAGGTTCGATTCCCGGCTGGGTCACTGTCTGTGTGGAGTCTGCACGTCCTCCCCCTGTGTGCGTGGGTTTCCTCCGGGTGCTCCGGTTTCCTCCCACAGTCCAAAGATGTGCGGGTTAGGTGGATTGGCCATGCTAAATTGCCCGTAGTGTCCTAATAAAAGTAAGGTTAAGGGGGGGGGGGGTTGTTGGGTTACGGGTATAGGGTGGATACGTGAGTTTGAGTAGGGTGATCATGGCTCGGCACAACATTGAGGGCCGAAGGGCCTGTTCTGTGCTGTACTGTTCTATGTTCTATGTTCTATTGCTGAGTCTACAGTGACAACCATTACAAGCTGAAAGAAAGATCACATCCACTTGAAAGCCTACGCTGAAGAAGTAGCTAACTGGAAGGTGTCCATTTGAAACAAAAACTCTTATTCTATTACTTTCATCATTATTTTACACCTCTCTCTCCCCTCTGTGTTTGTTTGTCTGTGTGTGTATAGGGAGTGGGATGAGTTAAAAGGGGGGGGGGGGTGGTAGAAATTAGATAGTAGTTACCAGTTGTATTTGTTGCCTATTTAATCATAGTCACAGTTAATAATTAAAAGTTAATTGTGTCTCAATTTACAAACCTGGTGACTGTAGTTAGTGGGCAGCCGAAGACCTCGGTTATTTTAGAAAAGTTAATTTCAACCGTCTTGCAACTCCGGGTCCAGTGGGGCTAGAATTGACCACCCACTGGCCCACGGTGTCGCAATAGAGAACATGAAACAGGGCTGGCAAAAAGTGGTGAATTCACTTTGTAAAAACACCCCTGGTCTCAAGGCGCAACATCACAGCACTGCCTGGCTCTGGATTTTCACAACCAAAATAAACTGGGGGAGAAATTAACCTCCCGAGTTTAGTCCTCCTGCCGTACTGGCCTCCTCACAGGATGAGAGACCATTTTGAGAGTCAACTGATCAAAAATGCCTCCAGAACTGACCTCAAAAACCTCCAACTCATAGAATCTACAGTGCAGAAGGAGGCCATTCGGCCCATCGAGTCTGCACCGGCTCTTGGAAAGAACACTCTACCCAAGCCCACACTTCCGCCTTCTCCCCATAACCCAGTAACCCCACCCAACACTAAGGGCAGCATTTGTTAAATCACGATCGGTAACTATTGAGGCCATTCAGCCCAACTTTAGACTGTACATTCCGAGGGAAGAAAATATTGTCCCTTTAATATCAACTAACGGCATCTTAAATTATTTGAAGGGCGTCACCTGCACTATTGACTTATGCTGATCAGCCTTAGGTGTGCAGAATTTGTTCCTGATATCCGTTCAGAAAGAACCTTCTGGAGAAACCAGTGAAGATGGGATTGTTCTCCTTGAAGCAGAGAATTTAATTAAGGCGTTCAAAATTCTGCTTTGATACTGAGTAATCAGAGGACAAAGGTTTGAGATAATTGGCAAAAGAACAAGGTGGGGGTGGGGAGAATTTGTTTTAACGCAGTGAGTCCTTATTATCTGGAAGGTGCTCACAGAAAGGGCAATGGAAGCAGATTCAATGACTTTCAAAAGATAATTGGGTATATATTTGAAAAGGAAAAAAAAAATAATAGGTCTGTGGGGGAGAGAAGAGCAGAGATGGGACTAATTGGATAGCTCCTTCAAAGGGCAATCACAGGCACGATGGGGAGAATGGCCTCTTTCTGAGTTGCCTGATTCTCGAATATTAACTTGTATGCGTTGCAGCATCCTCAGAACTTTGCACAGTGCTTTGCAACCGATGAAATATTCCTGAAGTGCCGTCACTGTTGTTAAAGCAAGCAATATTCACACAGTATGTTCCCACAGGCGCAGAGGACGCGATTCAGGGAACTGAAGTTAAAGTCGGCTGAACAGTGCTTTCAGTGGGGTGTATCTCAGTGACTGTGAAGCTGAGAAACACCCCAATATCCGACGGCACCTTGTCTATTTTTGGGGGCTCGGGGAGTTTCTCCCCACTGAGGCCACACTGAGAGGGATTTCCTGCTGGCGAACTCAGGTGCCATTGTGTCTGGTTGCCCCAGTCTTCTCCCCTCCCCGTCACCTCCCCCCTCTCCCACTTTATTGACTCCCATCAACCACCCCCCCCAACCTTGGGGAGGACCCTGGGAACCCCCCGCCCCCCGCTCTACTTTGCAAGGCCCACCCCCTCCCCTCGGGCCTGACCCCTGGTAGTGCCAGCCTGGCACCCTGGCAGAGGCCCTGGCATTGCCACCTGGGCACCCTGGCAATGCACTCCCTCTGCCTCCAATCAAATGTAAATATTTATTTTGTTTTTACCGCTTGAAGTTTAAAATGAAAATCGCTTATTGTCACAAGTAGGCTTCAAAGTTATTGTGAAAAGCCTCTAGTCGCCACATTCCAGCGCCTGTTCGGGGAGGCTGGTACAGGAATTGAACCCGCGCTGCTGGCTTGTTCTGCATTACAAGCCAGCTGTTTAGTTAATGGCAGTTCTATTAATATATGAACGGTTAAGCATTTTCTATAACTAGTTCTGAAATATTCAGCATATATTAAATGTGTGCAATCTTATTCATGGGGTCATGGTTAGTGAACAAGCCCGATTGCAACCTTACGGTCTACTGAGATGAAGATGGGGCACTCAAATGGCCCACTCACTAGCCTAGGTTGCTCATCACTGAGTAAGAACATTAAGGAATGAATTAACGGTGGTGTTTAGGATGATTACAGGATTTGAAGGGAGAGATAGCACATTTTTCGTGGTGCATGCAGTAACATTGAGCGTACACTTAAAGTTACAGCTGTACCATTCAGGGGTGACATCAGTAAATCTCTGCATAAAGGTTGCAAAAATGTAGATTTCTATCTCCCAAAAAGCTATAGAGGCTGCAGCAATACAATAATTCAAAACTGATCAATAGATTTTTGTTAGGCAAGGGTTTAAGGGTTACAAAACCAAGGTGGATGAATTCAGTTAAAGTGTAGATTATCCCTGATCTATCTGAATGTTAAAACAGACTTAAGGGGCTGAATGGCCCGTCTGCTGGTGTAGACACGATGGGCCGAATGGCCTCCATCTGCACCGTAACAATTAAGTAATTCCATCCCGGTAAAAAAGTTATTATTTACTTTTTGCAGAAATAAACTCCCAATGATTATTCCTTGCCTATTAATTGCTGATCGGCCATTTTCTCATTTCAATTTGAAGTCTGTTTATTCATAATGATTATCCTCTTGCAATAAAGTTTCTATTAAAAAAATTGGAAATTAGTAAGTAATTGCTTTGACTATAATCTCCTCGCAGAATTGAGAAGTAGATTTATGAGATTGTGTCCGAATCCCTGAAATCTCGCAGGCAGGAATTACCGACTAATAGAGCGTGGCAATTATAAGCACAGATTCAGTATCTGTTCAATTAAACAGTCATAAGGAAAAAAATCGATAGCTGTCTTATTTGCAAATTAGCTGGGATCATAATCGAGCGGTTAAGGTAATAATTCTAAACAGATTTCTGAAGTCTAAGAGAAGCAGAGAGTGTTTTTTTTATGAACAATACATATGCTAATAGAGGACTGATGCTATTTCTCATTTCTGTCGGCTTGGCAACACAGTGGAGTAGGCCCAAAGCCTGTATCAGTACAAACAGCTGGAGAGTGTGGCTAAAGGATTACGCATGCAGCCAAATAGATTGGTACTACTTCAGAAGAATTGATGGTCACGTGCATCCATCCCGTCCTCGAGGCTTGTTCAATTTATGAGGAGCGACATCAATGAAATGGTATCTTTTCAGGGAGCAGTGAAATTCAAATTCAACCCTTCTGAGAATAGCCAAGCCAGATTATTTTGTGGAAATTCACAGGGCACAATTCTCCCAAAAAATGACTAAATGTCATTTTGGGCACAATCCTCCACACTTAGTCATTTTCTTGGAGGGGGGGGGAGACGTGATTTTCACCAGCATAGAGACTTGGGGGGAGGGGAGGCCTAAACATGGCAGCAGGTCCGGCTCACAGAGAGCAGGTGCCCTTTTTAAAGGGCGCCCGAATCTCAGAATAACGTTGCAGACTTCTCACCAGAATCAGGCCCAGCTCCCCATCGCCGATATCAGTCACCCCCAACAATCGGCAGCATCAGGTTGCCCTCCAATCGCTGGCATTAGTCATGCCCCCTCCCCACCCAATCACCGGTACCAGCCCCCCAAATTAGCAAAACCCTTCTATGAGGTTGCCAAATTCCCCACCCCTTCATACTCCGTCCTTTAATGCCTGCCCCTTGACAGTTCTCCTGGGCACCCTGGCACGCTAGCATTGTCAACCTGGCAGTGCCAGGGGCAATGCCCTGCCATGTCCCCGACCACCCGAGAGCTATAGTGGCCTCCAAGCCCCTCAGCGTGGTCATCACGTTTGGTCTCCGTTTGTGTAAGATTTAAAAACACTAATCTGGTTCACGTCCAGTGATTAATGAAGCAGATTGTGTCTGCTGGGTGGGCCCGGGAACATCGCGAACATCCCAGTATTGTGCCGGACAAAAGGCAGCTGGAAAGTAGCCTCCACACTATTTTGCCTGCATTTTGGCCAGAATTTTACATTGCTTGGGTGGGCAGGCACCCGTTCTGGAAACGTGCAAAATTGTGCGAGGAGGCATCTGGTGCATGTCCTGATGTCGGTGCACACACTTGCGCAATATTTTGATTCTCACGTGCGGCTGCCAAAAATCATACAAGCAATGCGGACCGTTAAGGGGCCAATTAAACACAATTTTACGCGGCCCGTCTGCTTTTGTGGTTGGCGGTCGTGCCATTTGGCCATGCGGCCTTTACGTTTCAGCTGCAAGCTGGATCCAGGGCGGAATGAACTGTCAGGGCTGAAATAAAATGAACATGTGTGTCTGGGGGACTGAGGTCTGTGTCTGATTTTGCTGCCTCGGCACTCGTGACAGAGTATGAACATACATATTTACTTTCTGTGGGTTAGCAGCTCCCTGAGTCACCCCAATACGCACAGTCATGTGTTCACTGCTGTCTTTTCGTTTTGTAAGAGCTGAGGGACCAGAACTGGACATAGATGGCCTCACCCGTCCTTTACACACTTTTATCTTGAGAAAGCTAAGCTAAAAAGCTGAGGCCCAAGTAGAGCAGGACACCTCGAAGGTTGAAAAGATTAACAGAGGCGATGAGGTAAATCAGCTGATAATGATTAGGTGATGGCAAGATTGGATTTTAAAGTCTGAAAACTGTTGGAGGAAGGGGAGGTTTATATTTTATGGATTTGCTTATGCACATTGACATTGTAATGGCCTTGTAAGCTCCATCATTTAGAGCAATCTGGCAATCAGGTTCTGTCAAACTCCTAAAGGATAATGTGACAGCACATCAAAACAGTTTCTGAGTTAAAGGCAAGTTCTTTTTTGCATTGTCAGGTCCGCCAAGCAATATGCAATTGAGTTCATACCCCTACACAGCTACAAGTGTGCAGGATTATTGCCCAGGCTTGCATGTTGTGATATTTAAGTTTCCAGTTATGAATTAAATGTTCTCATTGCGAAGAGGAATGATAGATCGTGAGAATGGAATACTTCCAAATTTCAGGCAGTGCCAACATTCAGCGCCCGCGGGTCAGGTTGATGGAAATTAAAGCTCCTTCACCTTTGCCCCCACCAATACTTGGATCGGTTTTGCCTACCGAGGCAGGTAACGCAAGACAAGAAATTTCCCAACTCACCAAACTCACCTTGGCAAAACATGAGATTTTTGCTCTGGGGGTCAGGCTTCTGTGGGATGAAGTTGGGCCCCCTGACCCCTGGATGCAAATTTTTGGAGGGCACCAGGGTAGGTGAGTGCCTATGCAGATTGGTTAGAAGGGCTGTGTCAGTTCTCAGATTCGGCCTCTGGCCTTCACACCTCAATCCCCTCCCTTCCTGACCCATTATGGTCCCTCATAATTTCCATGCCAACTCATGCACCCCATCCACCCGCCATTGCCCCTCACACACCCCATACCAACTCGCCTAACATTCCCCATGGGTAGGCCTCAGGAACTTTTCAGGAATGAAAAAAAAATAGACTTATAAAATTCCAATACAGGTCTAACTATACAGACTTAGTAGTCAAAAAACTTCTATTTATGAAATCAGCAAAACTTTTAAATCTCCTCAAATGGTTAATCTCTTATAAGAGCAAACAAGATTCTGTTCTTACCCCTAATCCTTTAGTAGCCTCGTTAAACTGCCAATCAAGCTGTTAACTTAGAACCCCCTGCTGTGATGATTATAGCTTTTGAAGCTCAGCCAATCATTCACAATGAATAGCCCTTAGGAAAATGTTAACAAATAACTCTAATTGAAACTCCTCCAAAAGATGCTATACCAGCTACTCTGTCAATTAAAGCAGTCCAGCAGACCTTTCCTAAACTATCATCACTGACAGCTGCCATCAGTTTTCTTCTTACAGTTTATAGAACGGGGTTTTAAAAAGACTTCAGATGATACCTAGGTCGACTTTACCCACTGACTAGGTGAAAATCTGACCCTTGATATTCTAAATGTACATTTTACTCTGAACTGATTTCCCACAATAATTATGTGTTGAGTCATTGAAAGCAGTTAAACCTCTTAATATAAACTAAGGGTTAAGGTCACTTGACGATGAGTTAGGACAGCTGAGACTCATTTCACATTGCACCAATAAAGGCAAGAGTCAATCTAGACTTGGTTTCAACCTAGGATGCAAAGGTAACAATGCATTGGGCAGGACTTTTTTGCCCATTCGCCCCTTGGTGACATATTTCCCGGTGTTGGAGGCTTCATGCCATTGACCAGTGGTGGGATTTTCCTCCTGGATGTCTATTTTGTTTTTTCCGCCCTACACCACCAGGAAAGTGCAGTGAGAGGTTGACAACAGCATGACTGGAAGATCCCGCCAGCGGAAAGGGCTGGAAGAATTTGGCCATTATTTTGATTACCCTGCATTCGAAAGAAAAGTCAAGCTTGTTACCCATTGGGTGAGATCTATTGGTCGCGCAGTGTCCGACTTGGGGCGCAACAAGGTTGGTAAATCTTGTAAGCGGCATCTCGGGTGGTCGCGTATTGCAGGATCTAATGGGGTCTCATGAGGCATCACGATCTGGATCCTGCCCATTGAGGTCAGGGCCCAGATTTACCTTTTCGAGTGAGCAGTTAGTCTCACTTGAATATGTCTATGTTGGATCTACCCAACGCCCGGGATCGATCGACTTTTCCTCGGAGACCTCGAGCCAGCGCTGTTTTCCATTGATTTCCACAAACGTGAACCAGGCGTATCGGCATTTGCGGAAGGGGTCTTCCAGGTGATCGGGCGGGTGAGGGTCTGGGCAGGGTGGTATCCTGGCACTCTGATGCCACCTGGGCACTGTGGTGCAGGCAGCCGAGTGCCCTGGCAATGCCACATGGGTGCTCCAGTGACACTAGCAAGGGCAATGGCAGGTTGCCAGGTTGGCAGTGCCAAGGTACCCAGGTAGTATCTTGCCCATACCGGGATACCCTGCCCTTATGAAGTGAGGTGCAGGAAGCTCAATGGCCCCCTTATTGCTGAGTTGGGGCATTGGGAGAGTGCGGAGGCTGTGGTGGGAGGGGTCTAGAGTTTGGATTACATTTAAAAATGGTGCCCCGATCTCTTCCTGCACTAGCGAGCGGAGCTTATGAGGTGCAGGAAATGGGACTAAGTGCAGCCTGAGCGGAACGTTCCTCTCCAGGGCTCAGAAATTAGAAGAGTCTCGTTTAATAGCGGGAACGTTCTCGGAACTGTCAGCGCCGGGAAATACCTGGCTAAACGCGCTCGACAAGGGTCACTGTTTCATTTCTGTTAAATCGCGCCCATTATTTTATGAAAGATCACTGCAACTAATGAGAGGTGAAGATTTGAAAATGAAATGAAATGAAAAATGAAATGAAAATCGCTTTATTGTCATGAGTAGGCTTCAATGAAGTCACTGTGAAAAGCACCTAGTCGCCACATTCCGGCGCCTGTCCGGGGAGGCTGGTACGGGAATCGAACCGTGCTGCTGGCCTGCTTGGTCTGCTTTAAAAGCCAGCGAACCAGCCATTTAACCATTTAATATAAACCATTTAACTAACAGCCCATTGATATCAATAACTGCAGCAATCGGGGAAACTGGAAGGTGCAGTGTATTAAGATGTTACAACAAATGGTAATTAGGCTTTAATCTAACCCAGGCTACAGTGGACATAAGGACCCGATGTGAAATTAGTTTGGGCTATCTTAGTCCATCTCTTAGTGGGTATGGGCCTACAGCAGAAAGTCAACTACAATGTCGTCATTGTCACTTGGACAGAGCGACGTTCCAAATGGAAATGGTTGACACACTGATGAAATGCAAGGAGATTCACTACACAACTTGGTGAGCTGAATACTGTGCCTGCAATGAAAGGTAAAACTCTTCATTTTTCTCAGCACAAAATGTCCCTTATCTTGGTGGGGCAGAGTATGAAAAAGACATAGGTCTTAATTTTCACTGAGTCAGGGGACGTTTAAAAATGGCAGGTGGGTCCTTATTCCTGGTTTTCTGTCCCCAATCCCATTTCTGGTCATTTATATCGGGCACAGGATAAGAGGCCAGGTAGCCAGACCACCCTCAGCACTCCCACCCTTGCCTGCTCCATTGTGGCATTGAACAGTTCTACTCTCCTCCCCATGTCACACCCCCTCTCCCCCCAGCCAACAATTCCCATTAGTAGGTGTGGTTAATGGCATCTCAAGGGAGTCACACGCCACGTGACAACCCTAGTCCCAAATGGCAATCAAAAAAAGGCAGCCATTCAATATTCCTTTTGAACAACAGTGCCCATCTTACCTTCTCATACATCAATCACAGTCGTTCATGACATCAATTTTTGCAAAACATTTTTATCCACTTCAGACCTTTTAACCTTGTGTAAGTGAAAACACAGGCATTGAAAAATCACATCAAAGAAAGATCAGGTTATTGCAAGGTAGTAGGATGTTAGTCAAACAACACTTCCACTCCCCTTCAATTCTGTAAACATTGTCTGCTGAGCTACGTAGCCATTCCTGAAATGTTCATAATGAGGCCATCTAGCAATGGTGTCGACAGAAGCATACATCTTTTTTTTCCAGATGTGGCATGGATAGGGGTGGGTGAGGGAGTTGTGAGAAATGAGGGCCTGACAGTCATGGTTACAACTGGGCTGATGTCCCAGTAAACAGAGGTGGGCTTTCTAGCCTGCTAATCCCACCATCCACCCTCCTGCATTATGACCTCAAGCCTGCCTGA
The DNA here is from genome assembly GCF_902713615.1 of Scyliorhinus canicula. Taxonomy (NCBI): domain Eukaryota; kingdom Metazoa; phylum Chordata; class Chondrichthyes; order Carcharhiniformes; family Scyliorhinidae; genus Scyliorhinus; species Scyliorhinus canicula. Next base: position 19,669,938 of record NC_052152.1, on the reverse strand, counting down.
CTGAACCCCACCTCTGTCTCTCAAACATGAAAACAGGGGTGGGTTGCAGTCTCCTTAGCGGACTCAGGTTGGTAACTTTCCTGACTCTTATTCTGTCTCTTTAATGAAAATCTGGCTCATGGTGTTTATTCTCCTGATTGTCTGAAGTCATAGGCTTGACCAAGGCAGAGGTTGGACGGAGAAAACGCAGAAATGTACTTGGATTCGTAGTGGAACATTCATGCCATCATTTATGATGCTAATGTTAAAAATATTGAACAAGTTATCACCCTTGTTTACATTTCTAAAGATTCCTTAAAAGCTGTCCCTGTAGTCACAAGCTTAAGTGGGCACATGTGGAATGTTAACCTGACCAATTCTGTCAGACCTGCTCTGTGTTTTTACAGCATCTTTTATTGTTTATTATTTCATCACTCCCTTTTTATCTCTGAAATTTCCAATTATCCTGGTTATCTAATGTTGAAACGCTGGCAGGCAAGGGGGTTGTTTCAGCGATTGCATTCATGGGCTGGGGATCTGTAAATGCAGCACGGGAAGGAGAGAGTGCCAACTGATCTTGCACCTATTAATGTTGGCAATACGGTTAGCAATTAAATGCCAGCGCTGCCATGCCAGTATTGCTGTGCATGTGATGCTCCCCTGTTGGTATCCTCTTTTGTCTGACATTTCTAACTACCTTCTATTTTTCCTTTCTAATAAGCTATTGACACATGGATGATGCTGGGCAAACCTCATTGCCCTGAGAAGGCAGCAGTGGGATACTGACCCCCAGATCATGTTCCTCTGGTGGATTCATGATACTATTTGGTGAGGAGATGCAAGGATTTCTCTCATTCCCCTGTTGAATATTGGGGCAACTGGGGTTTTCAAGATTGCGACGGGTGTGGCTATCCAGGGATATTGAGCAGGTACATGGAGTTGAGGTACAGAGCAGCCATGGCGTGACTGAATGGAGGAGCAGGCATGGGGGTAGGAGCTGAGTGGCCTGTGTCTGAACCTTCACTCTATCAATGATGAAGGAAAGATGATAAATGTCCAAGTCAGGACACGCTGTTACTTGGCGGGCTGCTCGAATTGGGTGATGGCCTCATGTCATCACTGTGTTTGTCTAGAGCGGCACGGTGCTGCATTGGTTAGCACTACTGTCTCACAGCGCTGAGGAGCAGGGTTCAATTCCGGCCCTGGGTCACTAAACTCATGGAGTTTGCACATTATCCCCATGTCAGCCTGGGTCTCACTCCCCACAACCCAACGATGTGCAGGGTTGTGGATTGGCCACGCTTGTTGCCCCTTCATTGGAATTTTTTTTTAAGTCATTGAGCTTGTCCTCTTCAGTGCTGGATGCCACAGTGGAGGGTCACCTGTCACAAAATAGTCCCTAACAATATAAACCGTTTTATTACATAAGACCATAAGACATAGGAGCAGAATTAGGCCACTTGGCTCATCGAGTCTGCTCCACCATTCAATCATGGCTGATATTTTTCTTATCCCCATTCTCCTGCCTTTTCTCCATAACCCCTGATCCCCTTATTAACCAAGAACGTATCTATCTCTGTCTTAAAGACACTCAGTGATTTGGCCTCTACAACCTTCTGCAGCAAAGAGTTCCACAGATTCACCACCCTTTGGCTGAAGAAATTCCTCCTCATCTCTGCTTTAAAGGATCGTCCCTTTACTCTGAGATGGTGTCCTCTGCTTCTAGTTTTTTCCTGTAAGTGGAAACATCCTCTCTACATCCACTCTATCCAGGCCTCGCAGTATTCTGTAAGTTCCCCCCTCATCCTTCTAAGCTCCAACGAGTACAGACCCAGAGTCCTCAACCATTCTTGCGACAAGCTCTTCATTCCAGGGATCATTCTTGTGAACCTCCTCTGGACCCTTTCCAAGGCCAGCACATCCTTCCTTAGATACAGGGCCCAAAACTGCTCATAATACTCCAAATGGGGTCTGACCAGAGCTTTATGCAGCCTCCGAAGTACATCCCTGGTCCTGTATTCTAGCCCTCTTGACATGAATGCTAACATTGCATTTGCCTTCCTAACTGCCAACTGAACCTGCATGTTACAGGTGCCTCATGGAAGGGAGCACGGTGGCGCAGTGGGTTAGGCATGCTGTCTTACAGCGCCGAGGTCCCAGGTTCAATCCCGGCTCTGGGTCACTGTCTGTGTGGCGTTTGCGCATTCTCCTCGCGTTTACGTGGGTTTCGCCCCCACAATCCAAAGATGTGCTGGGCACGTGGATTGGCCATGCTAAATTGCCCCTTAATTGAAAAAAAAAACAATTGGATGCTCTAAATTTATTTTTTAAAAACAGATGCCTCATGGAAGCTCATTCAGCAGGATGAGGAAGATCCTGTATTTTGACCCTCTGGCCAGTGCTATTTTTTGTTCATCTCAGCCAGGGTGACAATGGTAGAACTGGTCCCGCTGCCCTTGCAGCAAGGAAGCAAAAATTGGCTAGGGTTCTCCTTTCTGGCTGCTAATGGGGGAAAGTGTGGATATTAGACATTGAGGAAACACAGATTTGCTTTCACCTACGATCTTCTCTTTCAATAGCCTCACAACACTCACTGTCGAGGATTACACCGAAATAGTGGCTGTCTTGCTGATGTATCAGTAAACCTTTTGATCATAGTGCATCACTGAACACCTTCAGGAGTGTACAGTAAATGGGGAAAAGTTTTGATCATCAAAAAAAAACATGTGTTAAAGTGGGGATGTGGGCTGTCACACAACTGGAGAAAAGAGAGCGTGCCTTAACCAGCCTCATATCATGCAACTGTCAAACACAGCCAGATATTAATGAAGTAAAGTACTGTATATTCCCAGACAATGCTGTACTATATAGTAGTTTACTAATCTACAGAGACCCTGGGCCAGAGAATCCCCGTGACTGGGCCACGCCACCTTGACACCGGCACGTGGTTGGCGCGCGCCGGTCAGGGGCCGCTCTACGTGGGCGGCCCGCCGATTCTCCGGCCCAGGTGGGCCGAGCGGCCGCAGTTGAAACGCTGAACCCGCCGCCACCGTCCACACCTGCTTGCAGCCGGTGGGAACTCTGCGGGCAAGTGGCGGCCTGTGAGGAGCCAGAATTAGACGTGGGAGCAGCCCGTTCACGCCGTTTACGAAGGCATGGACACTCTGCCGGGGGATGGGAGAATCACGTCCTACATAGGGTGGACTGTGAACAGTTTTGGTCACTTTATCTAAAGAGAGATGTATTGGCACTGGAGGCAGTCCAGAGAAGGTTCACTGGGTTGTCCCAGGGTATGAAAGGATTTTTTTATGAGGAGAGGTTGAGTAGGTTGGGCCTGTACTCATTGGAGTTTAGAGGAATAAGAGGCGACCTTATTGAGACATATAGGATTCTTAGGGGGTTTGACAAGGTGGATGCTGGGAGATTGTTTCACCTTATGGGAGAGTCTAGGATCAGAGGGCATAACCTCAGACTAAGAGATCACCCATTTAAGACAGAATGAGGAGGAATTTCTTCTCTCAGAGGGGAGTGAATCTGTGGAATTCTTTACCACAGGGAGCTGTAGAGGCTGGGCCATTGAGTTCAAGGCTGAGAGACAGATTTCTAATCAGTGAGGGAATCAAAGATTATGGGGATAAGGCTCGAAAGTGGATTGTGGGTTATCACATCAGGTTAGTCATGATCTCATTTAATGGTGGAGCAGACACAATGGGCTGAGTGGTTTACTTCTGTTCCTATGTCTTATGGTCATCTTAGAGATTTCCCTCCAATACGCGCACCCACTAGGTGTTCACAGGCCTCAGAATGCTCAGACAGCTATGTTTTCCAACCCAGGTGAGTTTTGTGACTCAAGAATTTTAAGGGGTCTGGCCGCTTGTTTACGACGGTGCCAGAATGCGATGTAAAATAGAAAATGTTAACTTGAAACTATCAGCTGGGTCCTTTGTTAATCTGTTTTTTGTGGATCACGGAATGGATTGTAGAAGCAGCATATGGTACAGTAGTTTCCCTTCTGCCAAGACAGCCATTATAACAAAGTATTTCTGGGGGTTTAGCACGTACAGCCCCCACCTCCTTTAGCAGCAGCATATTTCTTAATTTACTTTTTCCTCCTGCTCAAACGTGCCAACCCCCCCACCCTTTGACACAAGCGTCTATGCTGCAAATTGCCAATAATTGTCCTTCACCTTGTTAGATATATCAGCCACACTCTCTCTTTCCAGCTAAAAATCAGTCAGCAAAAATGCTGGCTTTAATCCTGCTAAATCACAGTAACTAATTAGCTGTTGCCAGCACTGTTAAACAACCGAGTACTTGAAGCTAAACAAGACAATTAAGGTAAAATTGGTTGTGATTGCACCTATTTTTCTTGTAGCAGATATATGGAAATGTGTAATTTGTTATTGACAATCCATCTCTAAATTTATTAAGTTTATTTTGTTTCTGTTCTGTATTGGTGACCATTATTCAATCAGATTTAATTACATCTCAACTTGGAGTACTGAGGGCAAAGTGTTTCTCTGTGTGCACCTGTAGGGAAAGGAAAACTGAAAAAGAGAACTTGCTTCCCAATACATAGAACATGGAACAGTACAGCACAGTACAGGCCCTTCAGCCCACGATGTTGTGCCGACCATTTATCCTAGTCTAAGATCAACTTAACCTACACTCATTCAATTTACTGCTGTCCATGTGCCTGTCTAAGAGTCGCTTAAATGTCCCTTATGACTCTGACTTCACCACCTCTGCTGGCAATGCATTCCACACACCCACCACTCTCTGTGTGAAGAACCTACCTCTGACATCTCCCCTATATCTTCCTCCAATCACCTTAAAATCATATCCGCTCGTGACAGCCATTTCCGCCCTAGGGAAAATCTCTGGCTATCCACTCTATCCATGCCTCTCATCACCTTGTACACCTCTATCAAGTCACCTCACTTCCTTCATCTCTCCAGTGAGAAAAGCCCTAACTCCCTCAACCTCTCTTCATAAGACATGCCCTCCAGTCCAGGCAGCATCCTTGTATATTTCCTCTGTACCCTCTCCAAAGCATCCACATCCTTCCTATAATAAGACGACCAGAAATGGACACAGTAATCCAAGTGTAGTCAAACGAGGGTTTTATAAAGCCGCAGCAAAACCTCATGGCTCTTGAACTCAATCCCCGTTAGTGAAAGTCAACACACCATACGCCTTCTTAACAACCCTATCAACCTGGGACCTATGTACGTGAACCCCAAGATCTCTCTGTTCCTCCACACTTCCAAGAATCCTGCCTTTAACCCTATATTCAGCATTCAAATACGACCTTCCAAAATGAATCACTTCACATTTATCGAGGTTGAACGCCATCTGCCACTTCCCAGCCCAGCAGTGCATCCTGTCAATGTCCTGTTGTAACCTGCAACAGCCCTCGACAGTGTCTACAACTCCACCAACCTTTGTATCATCGGCAAACTTACTAACCAACCCTTCCACTTCCTCATCCAAGTCATTTATAAAAAACACAAAGAGCAGAGGTCCCAGAACAGATCCCTGTGGGACACCACTGGTCACCGACCTCCAGGCGGAATGCCTTACTGAAATCCACATCCACTGCCCGACCTTCATCAATGTGTCTTGTCACATCCTCAAAGAATTCAGTGAGGCTTGTGAGGCATGACCCGCCCTTCAAAAAGCAGTGCTGACTATCTTTAATCAGACTATGTTTTTCTAAATAATCATAAATCCTATCTCTCAGAATCCTTTCCAGTATTTTGCTCAGATGTTAGACTGACTGGTCTGTAATTCCCAGGAATTTCCCTCTTCCCTTTCTTGAACAGGGGAACAACAATCGCCTCCCTCCAATCGATGGTACTATGCACGTGGACCCCAGTGGAGAGTAAGGATGCAAAGATCATCGCCAATGGCGCAGCAATCTCACCCTCGCTTCCCGTAGTAACCTTGGGTATATCCGGTCTGGCCCAGGGAACTTATCTATCCTGATGCTTTTCAAAATTTCCAGCACATCCTCCTTCTGAATATCAACCTGTTCGAGTTTATTAACCTGGTTCACACTGTTCTCATGAGCAACAAGGCCTCTCTCACTAGTGAATACTGAAGCAAAATATTCATTTAAGGCCCCTCTACCTCCTCAGACCCAAGGCACAATTCCCTCCACTATCCCTGATCGGCCTACTCTCGCTCTGGTCATCCTCTTATTTCTCACATAAGTGTAGAACGCCTTGGGGTTTTCCCTAATCCTTCCCGCCAGGGCTTTTCCATGTCTCCTTCTATCTCTCCTAAGTCCATTTTTGAGTTCCTTCCTGGCTACCTTGTAACCCCCTAGAACCATGCCAGATCCTTGCTTCCTCAACCTTATGTGAGCTTCCTTCTCCCTCTTGACTAGAAGCTCCACTTCTATTGTCATCCAAGGTTCCTTCACCTTACCATTCCTTCCTCGTCTCAGTGGGACAAAACTATCCAGCACTCGCAGCAAGTGCTCCTTCAACAACCCCAACATTACTGTTGTGCATTTCCCTGAGAACATTTGTTCCCACTTTATGCTCCTCAGCTCCTGTCTGATAGCACTATAATTTCCCCTCCCCCCAATTAAATATCTTCCCATATTATATGTTCCTATCCATCTCCATGACTATGGTAAAGGTCAAGGAGTTGTGGTTACTGTCACCAAAATGCTCTCCCACCCAGATATCTGACACCTGGCCTGGTTCGTTGCCAAGCACCAAAGCCAATATGGCCTCTCCCCTAGTTGGAACTGAAAACTAGTCTCTCCATGATGCTGACATGACATTTACATTGATTGTTGCAAAAAACACATCTGGTTCACTAATGCCCTTTAGCGAATGAAGTCTGCCGTCCTCACCTGATCTGGTCTATGTGTGAATCTATATCCACGTCAATGTGCTTGACCCTTAACGACCCCTCTGAAATGGCTTACCAAAACACTTGGGTCAAGACAACAAATGCTGGCCTTGCCGGTGATGTGAATTCCCCATGGAAGAATACAGAAAAATGAACTGTAATGAGCCTCCCTTCTTTATTTCGGATTTATTAATTAATTGAATTTAAATATGCTACCATCGTCATCGTCACTGTTGCAATGCAGGAAATGTAACAGTCAATTTGTGTAATTGAAACTCCTAGAAACAGCAATGAGAACACTTTTTTTTAATGATACAGCTTGCCAGTTAGAGACTGGCTCTATTATCAATGAGAGATCCCCTGCCCTTCTTTGGAATTCTGTCATGGTTTCCTTTCTACCCCGCTGGGCGGAAAAATGGCGGCCAGCAACTCACTTCAGCAACCCACCTGAAACATGGCAACTTGAGATAGAAAGGCAACAACAAAAATCTAGCAAACACAGCAAAGAGAGGGCAGGAGGCTGAGGCCATTATCAAAGCATTAACGTGGTCGGCCATATCACCCAAAGGTAATTTGCTGCCCGGATCTGTGACACACAAAGTAATGGAATGTGTCATTCTCCCAAATCTGAATCCAGTGAGTTCCCAGTTTATAATGTGCTGCTGCCTCAGTAGAGGCTGGGCATGTTACCCAATCATAAGAAAATAAAATGTTCAGCAGCGAGTCCTATTATCTGCTCTCAAACAGAAATTACTGGTTGTATCTTTGGAAAACTGGGTTTGAGGGATTATTGAGTCTGACTGTGTGACGACTTGGATTACCCAAGGTAGCGATGCAGGCTTTAATGCGTTGTGCAAATCCAGATATCCTTGTAGAGTCATGCTTAATAACTCCCCCAAGTCAATTTTCCTGAGTGATGTCAACAGCAGGTATTAGTTAAAGAGAAAATATCTAAAGAGAACATATATTCGAGGAGCGAGTGATTCTTTGCAGTTTCATTACTGGACCAGAAGAGTGGCCACAATCCTTTGATAGAAGTGGGCTGCATATTTCCATAATTAAATGGGAAAGGGCATATTGCTTCATCCAGGCTAAATTTTAACTATCGGAACCACGGGCAGTACGATAGGCCAGCAGCAGATTGCGAACACCGACTGACTCAGTTGCGAGATTGTCAGTGGCATTTTAACTCGACCACTGCATTAGCGTCTGAATTTGGGATTTCCCAACCAATTAGAGTCGGCAGCCTGATGACAACCCATGTCAGTCTCTTTCGTCACCTCTATTTAAAGGGACCCAGAATTGAAAGATTGTAAACGGTACTGTGACAGGACCAGGAATTGCCTATATGGAGGCAAAATGTGTAAAGGCAGCACTGCAGGTTTTCTGTGTGCATACCTGAATATGAATTTTAGAAAATCCATTCATGGAATGTAGATATCTCTGGCTAAGCCCATCCCTAATTGCCTTTGGGAATGTGGTGGTGAGCTGCCTTCTTGAACAGCTGAAACCCATGTGGCGTAGGTACATCCACAGTGCTGTTAAGGAAGGTGTTCTGGGATTCTAATCCAGCGACAGTGAAGGAGGAACAATATATTTTCAAGTCTTCTGGGATGGTAGTGATCATGGGTTTAAGGAGCCTTGGTGAGTTCCTGCAGTGCATCTTGTAGATTGTACACACGACCGCCACTGCGCATCGGTAGTGAAGGAGCTAGATCTTTGTGGAAGGGTGCCGATCAATCTGGCTGCTTTAGACCATAAGACATAGGAGTGGAAGTAAGGCCATTCGGCCCATCGAAAGCCCATCGGCTTTGTCCTGGATGGTCTAATGGCTGTGGTGAGATGCCTTCTTGAACCACTGCAGTCCCTGTGTATAGTTGCTGTTAGGGTAGGAATGCCAGGATTTTTGACCCAGTGACATTGAAGGAATGGCAATTATGTTTCCAAGTCAGGATTGTGAGTGACTTGGAGGAGAACCTCCAGTGTTGGTGTTTCCAGGTATCTGCTGCTCTTGTCCATCTAGATGTTAATGGCCATTGGTTTGGAAGGTGCTGCCTCAGGAGCCTTGGTGAGTTCCTGCAGTGCATCTTGTGGATGATGCACACGGCAGCTACTGTTCTCCTGTGGTGGAGGGTTTGAATGTTTGTGCAAGGGGTAAAAATCAAATGGGCTGCTTTGTCCTGGACGATGTCCAGCTTCTTGAGAGTTATTGGAGCTGCACTCATCCAGGAAAGTGGAAAATCGCCACAGGGTTCCTAGCTTCTGACCTGCTCTTGCAGCCGTAGTATTTATGTGGTTAGTCCAGTTTAGTTTGTGGTCAATGGTTATCCCCAGGATTTAGTGGGTTATTCAGCATTGGTAATGCCATTGAATGTCAAGGGGCGATGGTTAGATTCTCTCTTGCTGGAGACGGTCATTGCCTGGCACTTTTGTGGCTCGAATGTAACTTGCCACTTGTCAGCCCAAGCTTGGATATTGTCCAGATCTTGCTGCATTTGGACATAGACTGCTTCAATATTTGAAGATTTGTGAATGGTGCTGAAATCTGTGCAGTAATCAGTGAAGATCCTCACTTCTAACCTTATGGTCGATGGAAAATTACTGAGGAAGCAACTGAAAATGGTTGGCCTATGGCACTACCCTTAGGAACTCCTGCAGTGATGTCCTGGAGCTGAGATGATTGACCTCCAACCACCACAACCATCTTTCTTTGTGCCAGGTATGACTCCAACCAGTGGAGAGTTTTCCCCCTGATTCCCATTGACTCCAGTTTAGCTCGGGCCCCTTGATGCCATATTCGGTCAAATGTTGCCTTGATGTCAAGGGCAGTCACTCTCCATCCACCTCTGGAGTTCAGCCCTTTTGTTCATGTTTGAACTAAGGCCGTAATGAGGTCAGGAGCTGAGTGACCCTGGCAGAACCTAAACTGAGCATCAATGAGCAGTTATTTTGCAAGCTTTAAGAGCCCACAGTGACATTTTGTTTCTGTAGCCAGGAAGACAAAGAACTCAGAAGACATGCAAGGCTGTGCTGAAAATGGCCGAGGAGGCCAGCCGCAGGCATAACTGCCTCAGACCTGGATACAGCAGAGGATAAATGACTTGATCAGGATGGGAAAGGTGATTGGCAGAACACAATCAAGTGCGAACCCCATCACTTTGTCTTTCCCAGCCTTCTTCTAGACATGATTCCTCAGACCAACAGACCTTGCAGATACACCAATCCATCTACTTTCTCACATTCCCATCACATCACCCACCATTAATAAGCAACCAAACCTTGCAATGTCACACCTGTCCTTCACGGTGGCAGAGTGGTTAGCACTGTTGCCTCACAGTGCCAGGGACCCAAGTTCAATTCCGGCCTTGGGAGACTGTGTGGAGTTTGCATTTTCTCCCTGTGTCTGTGTGGGTTTCCTTCGGGTGCTCCAGATTTCTCCCACAGTCCAAACATATTCAGGTTAGGTATGGTGGCCATTCTAAATTTCCCCTTAGTGTTCAAAGGTTAGGTGGTGTCACAGGGTACGAGGATAGGACGAGGAAGTGGGCTTGGGTAGGGTGCTCTTTTGGAGGGTCGGTACAGACTCAATGGGTTAAATGGCCTCATCCTGCATTGCAGGAATTCTATTCCCTACAGGAGAGGGATTCCACAGGAAAGAGGCAAAGTTCATGGTTAACAAAGGAGATCAAGGATAATGTTAAATTGAAAAGCAGGGTGCACAAAGTGATAAGGGATAGACCAGAGAACAGGGAATTCTTTAGGATCCAGTAGCAAAAGACTAAAAAGCTTACAAGGAGCGAGAAAATGAATTTTAAGAGGGAACTTGCATGCAGAATACAGACAAACAGGGAGACTTTCTATAGATATTAAATTGAAAGCAGGCGGCTAAATGTGAGACCTCCACTGAATGAGGCTGGTGAATTAATAACATCAAAAAAAGAAATGGTAAATATGCTAAATACATATTTTGCATCAGTCTTTGCCATGGAAGATATTGCAAATATCCCAAAGGTATCAGATGGACTGATTTCAAATAACATGGTAGAATTTATAAAAATCCCAATCACAAGGGACAGAGTGTTCGAGAAACTCAAGGGGCTAAAGCAGACAAGTCGCCAGGACCCGATGAACTGCACACTAGGGTTTTAATGGAAGTGGCTGCAGAGATAGTGGGCCCATCGGTTAAAATTTTTCGTATCTCATTAAATTCCAGGAGGGTGCCGGAAGGTTGGAAAACAGCCAATGTGACTCGTGTTCAAAAAGGAAGAAAGGCAGAAGGAAGGGAACTATTCACCAGTTAATTTAAGATATATTAGTGGCAACATGCTGGAGTCAATAATCAAAGAAGAAATAGCTAATCATTTCGGAAAGCTGAATATAATCAAACCCGAGTCAACATGGTTTTATGAAAGAGAAATCATGTTTGCCAAATTTGCTCGAATTCTTTGAGGATGTAACAGGGAGAGTAGATAATAATAATAATCTTTATTAGTGTCACATGTAGGCTCACATTAACACTGCAATGAAGTTACTGTGAAAATCCCCTCGTCACCACACTCCGGCGCCTGTTCGAGTACACTGAGGGAGAATTCAGAATGTCCAATTTGCCTGACCAGCATGTCTTTCGGGACTTGTGGGAGGAAACCGAAGCACTCGGAGGAAACCCACGCAGACACGGGGAGAACGTGCAGACTCCGCACAGACACTGATCCAAGTGGGGAATCGAACCCGGGTCCCTGGCACTGTGAAGCAACAGTGCTAACCACTGTGCCACCATGCCACCCACTAGAAAACCTCCGATGAACCAGCTCCAATAGAATTACACAGAGTACTCTTAAGTGTGAACACTTACCTACTTTCCAATACTATCCTTCCAGAAATAAAGCCGTGTGCTTTTTAAAATACTTACTAATCTGTTGGGCAGTTTTTGGTGTTCTTTGTTTCTGACCCATTCTTGGGCTTAGTTCAAATATGTAAGCACAAGAATAGCACCAAAATTTATCTTCACGATCTACCCAGAATAAGAGAGCAAATTGTAAATCAAGAATAAATGGCCAACATTTCAAACTTAGAACTCGGACATGAGTGAAATCGTGAGGTATTTTTTCCCGTGAAGCATTGAAAGGCTGGAATTCCCTCTCCCAAAAGGCATGAAATCAAGGAATGGAAGTGGAGTTGATGTACATCACAGCGTGGATCTAAACGAATGACAGAACAGACTCAGTGGGCGGAATGGCCTGCTCTTATATAACTGGAGAATATAGCCCAGTGACTAATTGAACAGAATATAAACAACTTACACAAGGTTTGGAGAATGCTGTTCCACACCCAGTCTTCTCAGTTCAGGGACTCGGGGCAGGATTTCGCCAGGGGCTCAAATCCTGTTATGGCCTCAAAATCCTGCCAGATGCCCATAACGGGATTAGCGGCGGCGAGATTTCAGAACACGAACTCCCCCCGCGTCCCTCTAGTGATGTGATCAGACACAGAAAGGGCATGGACTTGATCTGCATGATTTTAAACATATTTTAATTCATTAAACGGCTTCACGCCGTAGCGTCTGACCCCATGGAATGCTCCCCTCCTGGCCGCGGGATGTCAGGTCGGCGCAAATCACTGCTAGTTTTTGAAAAGCAGTCACGGTGACCACGTTGGGGGTGCGGAGGTGCCTGGAGGCCCCTCGGTTGAGGGCAGAGATTGGGCATTGCCCCGTTGCACGCTGTCAGTGCCAGGGGGCAGTCCTGAGGGCAGTGCCAGGGAGCACTTCAGGAGGCAATCCTCCTCCATTGGTGGGGGTGGGGTCCCTTTTGTGTGGTGGGGAGGGAGTGATGTAGGCATCATGGGGTGGGGGGGGGTGAGAAGGTGGAGAGTGCCCCCAAATACATCTGGTGGGGGGTGGTGCCCAGCACCTTGTGCAGCGGGTCCTCCATGACCGTGAGGGGGTGGGAGGGAGTTTACTTTTCTCAAAGTTCGGGGTGACATCTTTAAAGGTAGCGTCCTGATCCCTGCGGAGCCAGCCTTGCCAACTCTATCAAGCCCCGCCCCGCCAGAGTGACGACACAAATCTCAACCCCGGATTTGTTTTTTGACAGGGTGTCAGAAGATCTGGTCAGAAAATCTGGCTGTGTTTCTGGAGAGGAATAAGTCGGGTGTTTTTTAGACAGAAACGAACACTTTTGGAAAATTCCGCTCCCCCCTTTTTTCCCTTCTAGGCAAATTCATGTTGCGAACCCACATTTGTGACCAGCCTGCCAGGATATGGGATTTTCCAAGTTTTTAATAATTTATGGGATGTGGACATCGTTGGTTAGGCCAGGATTTATTGCCTCTGCCTAGGTCCCCTTCTTGAACCACTGCAGGCCCTGAGGTGTAAGTACACCCACTGTGCTGTTGGGGAGGGAGTTCCAGGATGATAACCCAGCGACAGCGAAGGAACAGCGATATATTTCCAAGTCGGGGTGGTGAGTGACTTGGAGGGCAACCTCCAGGTGGTGGGGTTCCCAGGTGTCTGCTGCTCTTGTCCTTCTGGATGGTATTATTTGTGGGTTTGAAAGATGTTGTCGGCAGAACCATAGTGAGTTACTGCTGAGGAATTGAACAAACGAATGTGATATAAAATAGGGTAATTAGTAAGAATAATGTAGAGGATAGAGCCGGTCTGATGGTAGTGAGTTCACAGACAACAAAGAAATTGAGCAAAGCATGGCCAGAAAGGGGGGAGGGGGAGCCTCATGCAGAGGATGGTGAAAAGGATGCTGGGTAACAAGAGGCCCAGGGTCGAGGAATGCGAAGTGAGCCAATCAGGATACATGGCCAGGTCAGGAGGTGTATAGGATGACCTATGGGAATCTTGTATGTGAAACTTGATGCCATCTGAATGGTATGTGCAGAGATCTCTTTGTCTTCGACTTCACTTGGTTCTGGGAGCTTCAGGAGACTGTATGTGTTCTGAATCTCTATAGAGCGGGTCAGCCTTGCAAGTTGTTTAAAAATAAATAATACTATGCCTACAGATCCCTCTCGAGTTTTATTGAAACCAGACTGACTGGTTACAAGAGCTGACTGGGAGCACTTTCACTGGGTAAAGAACTTAATTTGTCACTGCAGTGCATCTTGTAGATGGTACACAAGGCTGCCACTGTTCGTGGGTGATGGAGGGTCCAAATGTTTGTGGAAGGAGGAGCAATCAAGCGGGTTGCTTTGTCCTGAACGGTGGCGAGCTTCCTGAGTTTTGGTGGAGCTGCATTCATCCAGGCAAGTGGAGAGTATTCCATCACACTCCATCATACTCCTGACTTGTGCCTTGTAGATGTGAACAGGCTTTGGGGGGGTCAGGAGGTGAGTTACTCGCCATAGAATTCCTAGCCTTTGACCTGCTCTTGTAGCTAGTTTTAATGTAGCTAGTCCAGTTCAGTTTCTGATCAGTGGTTCCCCCAGGATGTTGATTGGAGCTTGATGACCCTAGAGGCGGTTCTGGTTGGTGAGAGGACAGTGGGGTGGGGGGGGGGGGGGGGAAACACCTGGGAGGCAGGCCATTCTCTGGCCTCAATCGGCAGTCATTGCTACGGCTGTTGTTTGCAAATTAATGTTTCAGCGGGAAAGTTGCCGAAGTTCAAATTTCCCACATTTCTGAGGGCAGCGGGAGGTCCGTCACCTGGTGACGCATTTTTACAATCGGTGAATTTTTCTACAATGGAGTAGGACTCCTCTGCTTCTTCAGGACCTCTTCAACTGCATTTTCGCACAGAGATTCACTGACAACCCCGTCCATGTCTTTTTCATGGTCACCATGAGAATTTTCATTCCAGACATTTATTGAATTCAAATTTCAGCATCTGCTGTGTTGGGATTGAAACCCACATCCCCAGAGCATTATCCTGGGTCTCTGGATTACTTGGTCAGTGACAATACCACTACACAATCACCATGACAATACTCCTCAACCACCTCCTCCCAGGGGCTGAAGAGCCCCCCCCCCCCCCCCCCCCCCCGTGAACCTCATGGCGGCTGCCGACCATCAATAGGCTCAACAGACATAATCTTCAGTGCATGCCAAATCCAGGAAAAGTGAAGGGAGCAACATCAACCTCTGTGCATGGCCTTCTTCAATCTTGCAAAGATTCCGTCAACCGTGCGGGATTGTGGAGCATCCTCCTCAAATTTGGCTGCCCGCAGACATTCTTCACCGTTCTCCGCCTGCTCCACGAAGACAGCGCAGTTGGTGTACCTACACCTTGGGGACTGCAGCGGTTCAAGAAGGTAACTCACCACCACATTGTGAAGGGCAATTATGGATGGGCACTAAATGCTGGCCTAACCAGCAACGCCCGCATCCCGTAAATTAATTAAAAACATGCAAGCCGGGATCCTCTCCAACGAAACCACCACAGACGTGTCCAAACAGGGGTCAAGCAGGGCTGTGTAATCGCACGAATGCTCTTCTCCACCTTCCTCGCAGCAACACTCCACCCCATCACCCTGGAGTGGAGCTAACCTACCAGACAAGCAGGAAACTGTTCAACCACCGCGCCTCCAGGCCAGGAACAAGGCCACCCCAACCTCTGTCATCGAGCTGCAGTACGCAGATGACGCCTCTGTGTTCGCACATTTGGAGGTCGAGCTACAAACCATTGTCGACACATTCACTGAAGCATAGGGAGAATGGGCTTCAGACTAAACATCCAGAAATAAAAGGTTCTCCACCTGCCCGCTCCTGCCACACAACTGCGCCCCCAACCATCAAGATTCACAGTGAGCACTTGGACAATGTGGATCATTTCCTATACCTCGGGCACCTCCTCTCAGTGCGAGCAGACATTGACAACGAAATCCAATATCAACTCAAATGCACCAGTGCAGTCTTCAGATGCCTGAGAAACAGAATGTGGAAGACCTAGCACCAAGCTCATGGTCTACAGAGCAGCTGTGGTCCCTGCCCTCCTGTATGCATCAGAAACATGGACAATGTTCAGCAGGCACCTCAAATCCCTGGAGAGATATCACCAACATTGCCTCTGCCAAATCCTGCAAATCCCCTGGCAGGATAGGTGTATCAATGTGAGTATCCTCTCCCAGGCCAATATCTCCAGTATCGAGGCACAGGCTCGACCAGCTGCGATGGATGTGCCACATTGCCCACATGCCCGACACAAGACTTACAAAACAAATGCTCTCCTCCGAGCTCAGCAATGGCAAGTGATTACTAGGAGGGCAGACGAAACGCTCCAAGGACATTCTGAAAGCCTCCTTAAATAAATGAAACATCTCCACTGACACATGGGAACCGCTTGCCTTAGATCGGGGCAGCACAGTAGCATTGTGGATAGCACAATCGCTTCACAGCTCCAGGGTCCCAGGTTCGATTCCGGCTTGGGTCACTGTCTGTGTGGAGTCTGCACATCCTCCCCATGTGTGCGTGGGTTTCCTCCGGGTACTCCGGTTTCCTCCCACAGTCCAAAGATGTGCAGGTTAGGTGGATTGGCCATGCTAAATTGCCCTTAGTGTCCAAAATTGCCCTTAGTGTTGGGTGGGGTTACTGGGTTATGGGGATAGGGTGGAGGTGTTGACCTTGGGTAGGATGCTCTTTCCAAGAGCCGGTGCAGACTTGATGGGCTGAATGGCCTCCGTCTGCACTGTAAATTCTATGTAAAAAAAAGAACACACAAAAGTGGAGAAAAAGCATCTGCTGAGGCTCCAATCAACTCCAGCGTCGTAGGGTGGACTACGCAGAGACCAACTATAAACAGTGGAAGGACAGCGCAGAATCCAGAGCGTCTCACCCACCCACCTCATCACGCACCTCCTACCAAACCTGTTTGCGGATCCTGGATCAGACTTTTCAGCCAATGCAGAACCCACCTCCACGGAGTGGAAGCAAGTCATCCTTGGGGAAGATCAGAGCACCCCGATTTCAAGGCGTTGTTCTCCCTCCCCCGCCTTGGTAAAATGGCAGAGGGTGGAAACGGAGACGGGATTTCCAGTCACACTGCTGAGCAGCCATTTTGTTTTGCGCCCTGACTTTGTTCCATCCAATTTGGGAATATGAAATTCCAGCCTGTACGTTCAGGCTGACTTCTGCAGTTAACCACATCTATTCATGGTCCTTGGGACCACAAGCTTTCTGCATTTCTTCAGTGGCATCCATTATGTTTGCTAAATCATAACAGTAGCCCACACACTGCCTAGCCAACCATATCACCAGCCCCTGAATCTCTCTCTCTCTCTCTCTTTCTCTCTCCATCCTCCTTCCATGCACACTATTTAGTTTGAATATTTCAGTCTTAAATTTCTTAATCTTATTCGACATATTCCCCCTCTACACACTCACCCACCCTCCCCCCACAACAAGTCATTCTTTCCATAGCCTGAATACACTCTCATTTGGCATGAACTGTATGCAACTCAGGCAATCTCCTCAGGGAATGCCGAGTATTAAAAGTCCCTTTCTGTTACAATCAAGTGACTGTATTATTGCTTGACATTTATTTTATCATTCTCAGCCCCTCTACCCAACGCATTTTCTCTTTTTAGTCTCTTCATAAAATAAAGACATCAGAGATAACGTTACCTTTGATCGCTGATTGAAAAACAGTCCACCAACCTGACTTTCTTTTTGATTGGGGAGTATGAGATGGTGCAAATCTGGTTGCTGACTTGCTAACACGCTCTTCTCCCTCAGTTATTAAATTTAAGATGCCTCCCAGTGACTGTGCTGGACTACAGTTCCATGCACCATCAGCAGCTCAATAATGCATTGTCCAAAGCATCTGCCCATTTGTAACACTTTGGGAAGAAACAGTGAGATTCAGCAAAATGCATTCAGAATCATAACTGCACATGTTAAAGAATGGGTTTCTTTATCCCCCTTTTATATTCCCTGTTCCGGTACATGTGTATGGTAGCCTTAAATGGACAAAATGCACAATGTAATTTTCAATACACAACATCAGATGGGCCTAGACAATAAAGGACAACCCATTGTGGCCTGAATTGAATGCTCCTCCCAGCAATTGTGAGGGAGGGGGGTGAAGTGTGAAATTGCGTGGTTAGGATTCCCTGTGGGATCCTGCCCGGACTCAATTTTGTGGTGGGGTGGCAGGGCCTTGGACGGGAAGCCTGCCTTTTTCCCAATAAGTCCCTTAAGTGTCCACTTAATGGTCACTTAAGGGCCTTTCTCCACCCAATCTCCATTTTCAGATGGCGGATGCTAGGTAACTCAGGGTGGGAAATAGAAAAATTCACATCCTCGATCCCGGGTAGAAAGGGCTCCCTCCCTTCATAGACCGGATAACGCTGGACTTCCCCACCAGCCACCCCAGTCTATTCCACTATAACCCAATCTCTCCCCTCACAATCCCACCCAGGCCCCTACCACATACCTCCCCATCATCTCCCTGCTTTGGGTCCCAGGTATGCCGCTGCAGTGCCTCTTCCGACCACTGCAGCACTGTGCCTGGATGGGCTGGAGAGCTGTCAGCCAATCTTTTTGGTCAACAGCTCTCCAAGGCTGAACTTCCTTCCAAGGGCAGCTAGAAGTCCCGCCAGCTGCCAATCAATGCTTATTTGAGCGTAAAATGGCAGCGGACATGTCAGAGTCGGTGACAATGTGTTCTCCCCCACCCCCACCCCCACCCCTCGACTCTCTGGATGGGGGGAATCGAGCCCCTGGCACCTGAAAAATTCAGGCCCATATCACCATGCTCAGTGGCATAGATTTTATCCTCACCGAGGGTATGCACTACTCTGTCAGAGGTGCTGTCTTTCAAATGAAACATTAAGCCAAGACCCCAGCTCCCACCTCTGGTAGTATTAAAGGCCTGATGGCAATACTTTGAAGGGACGTTCTCCATGATATCCCTGGAAAATATTTCTGAGACACTGAAACATATGGGAAATTGCTGTGTCCAACCTGCCGACTGTATTTCTTACAACGGTGACCACATTGGCTGGAAAGTGCCTTCCTGAGGAAATAAAGGGCACTATTGTAAAGGCAAGCTTTCCTTCTTAATCCAACACCCACACACATTCAGTGACTAGCAGGGGCCACTGGACAGCGGTCAGGATTGGGGTCACAAGCTGATTGCTTTTTCCCCCTCTCACACAGCCGGGAATATTAAGGCTGTTTACAAAGCTGTCTCTATCGAGACCATTTTGTTCAGCGTTGTTTAAGGTGTACAGTCCCCACCTGGGAACTGAGAGAGGCCCATTCAGCCCTCACTATGGCAGCCATGGTTAGGAAAGCCAAACCATAACCCACTGAATCCACACCATGAAAGATCTTCAACAGGACTTTGATGGTGCATGGCTTCATGTAGCCCCTTGACTTAATTTTACAAGTTTCCATTTTCAAAAGCACCAGATATGTTCAGCATGGTTAATAGGCCACAAGTGAGTCAGACAATATTTCTCTCAACCTCACCCTTTGATGTCCCTATTTGTAATTCACTCTTCACCCATATTTACTTGCCTGGGTCAAGGGCCATGTTAGTCACGTTGAGGTTCGTGTGCAAAATCACTTGTAGCCTTTCCACCCATTCAGTTAATATACACGCTGTCGACAGCTGTTCAGATCTTTTATGCTCTCAGTACCTTATTCCACCCCCCCCCCAGCACCTTATCCCACCCCCCCCCCCACCCAGCCCCCGACACACACACACACATACACAGCCACCACCCTTCCCTCCCCCCACCAACAGCATTACAGGTTACGCACCTGGAAATGCCTATTTTAATCTGTCTTTTACATGTACCAAGGCAAGAAGCTACGGAGACCCTAAGATCACCCCTCCTGAGGGCCTCGAGGCTCCAGACTCACGTCACATTGAGGTCCTTCTGCTTTCTAGATTAAAACGCTTGCAGGTACAGTTCTGTTTTTTTTTTTGCTCTACCTTATCCCAGCTGTCCAATGCACCAGGGTTTTGCATTTCCAACAAGCCTCAAAGAATAATTCAAATAACATTTTAAATTAAAAATGACGAATGCTTATTTCGTAAGCGCGCAGTGTATTTTCAGAGGAATCTGCTTGACAAAGGTTAAAAACACACTCTGGCAGAGACCAGCTGATGCCAAGTTGAATTAGACATGCAGAACGTGATATCAGTCCCATTGTCAACAGGGTGAACTTTCCACTGTTGTGACTCTGTGTGTTTGTTGATGACATCACCTGTTCTCACAAAAGGAAACCCAAGGACCAGGAGGAGTCACAAATGTCGTCCCTTTCAAGTGCCGATTACACGTCCAGTTTGGCGTTAACTGTAAAGCAGAAAAGCAGGCCAGTGACCTGGCTGCAGATTGCCCTGAAGTCAAAGGTGCAAGGACATTCAGGCAGCCCCACACCACCTGGCTTCCGTCCTCGCTACAGGCAACATTCCTCCAGTCAGCACTGAACATTGTTGCCCATCGCTTGGAGGAAACTTCACACTTCAAACAGCACTTTCTCAAAATTAACAATGAAACTGGAATTCAGAAAGCCCGTGAGCTGTGCACCCCCATCAACCCCACTGTCACCAGATAAAGAGCTAGTCTCATCCTGCCTCGAAGTTCTTTTCATGCAAGTGGCGGCCATTTTAAACATACCGGTATCCCAGAATGCATTGAGTTAAATCAGCAGGACATCTATTCTTAAGATACGAGTCATATGTCGGTCAGAAATGGTGGGCAGAGTCCTTTTCTTCTTTGGCATGGACAAAGCAGTAAAGCTTGGAAATGACTGACACTGGTCTGAACTGGAGTTCCATATTAGTGTATATACTGCCAGTTCAGACCAGAACCAGTCATTTTCAAGTTTTACATGTCTTCCTTCTAGGTAATGGGATCTTGAAAATCCATGCAAGCCACTGGAACAGGCAAGCCCTAATTTCAACATTTCACTTGAAGGACAGCAGCTCTGAAAATGCGACACGCCATCAATGTTGCATTGGAGCGTCCTGCAATGAAGTTGCGATTAAGTCACAACTCTGTGACTCAAAATGAGCCATTCTGCCACCAGAAGTGTCACGGGGATTGATAGTGTAACTCAGGCCTGCTAATCCCATATCACTGACAGCATATGCCTTCTTTTTATATTTGTTCATGGGATGTGACTCTCACTGAATCGGCCATTTATTGCCCTTCCCTAAATGCCCTTGAGAAGGAGGTGGAGAGCCACCTTCTTGAACCGCTGCAACCCATGTGGTGTAGGTACACCCACCGTGTGGTTAGGGAGGGTGTTCTAGGACTTTGACCCAGCTACTTTCCCATCCTTCTAAAAAATTATGTCAAAGAATGTCACACTATTGCTACATAATGAGGAGACAATGGAGAATTCCAAATAGCTCCCTCTAGGGAGTTGGAGGTCTGAAATTTTGAGTCTCTGTCAGGATGTGAAGGGAGCAGTGGAGAGCTTTAACAATATTTTTTTTGTGCAGCAGCAATGCACGTGGTATTTCCCTCCAACAGGGTGCTGCCTTCAAGCCCAAATGACATTCTGCCTATCACACAATTCGTAATGTGGTATATGAATTTTAACGCTGATGTGATGCCAGGTATGTAAACCATAAACCCTGATAATTGGCAGATTGTATCAAACAGCAGGTCCCTTCGGCTGTTCGCAACAGGCAAAGTACCGATTGTACCCAACCAGCCTGTGCTTGCAACGCTCAAAATTTAGTGTCCAACATGAGAGGTGATTCCACGATTGGATAGTATTTGCTAAATAGTACTGATTGTGCTAAGAATTACACTGTTCAGAAATCTTGGGCGGAATTCTCCGCCACCCGGAAAGTGGCAGGAGCGGGAATCATGCCCACCGATCGGCGTTCCCCCCGCGCCAATCGGCGTGCCCCCCGCGGCGATTCTGCGGCCCGCGATGGGCCGAAGTCCCGCCGCTGACAGTCCTCTCCCACCGGCGGGAATTGGAGCACCTCTGGTGCCGGCGGGACTGGTGCACGAGCGGGCCCCCGGAGTCCTGGGGGGGCATAGGGCGCTCGGACCTCGGGGGGTGCCCCCATGGTGGCCTGGCCCGCGATCGGGGCCCACCGATCGTCGGGCGGGCCTGTGCCGTGGTGGCACTCTTTTTCTTCCGCCACTGCCCCGGCCTCCACCATGGCAGAGATGGAAGAGACCCTCTCCACCTCGCATGCGCCGGTGGTGACGTCAGCGGCCGCTGACGCACCGGCGCATGCGCGGACCGGCGAAGGCCTTTCGGACAGCCCCGACGCCAGGCGGCGGACGCCAAAGGCCGTTGGCGCCGGTTTTGGCGCCAGTCGGCGTGGCGGAAACCACTCCGGCGCGGGCCTAGCCCCTAAAGGTGCGGCCGGCCCAATGCCGGAGTGGTTGGCGCCACTCCGCTACGCTGGGACCCCAGCCCCGCCGGGTAGGGGAGAATCCCGGCCCTTATCTATTTTCTTCTTGAATACATTCAGTGACTTGGCCTCCACAGCCTTCTGTGGTAGAGAATTTCCCACTCTCTGAGTGAAGAAACCTCCCCTCCCCTCAGTCCTAAATGGCCTATCCAGGATCCTGAAACTCTGACCTCTTGTTTTAGGCCGCCAGCTCTGTCAGAATTTCATGGCCGGGATTCTCCCTTCTGGGGATTAAGTGCGCACGCCGGCGGGAAAACTGGCGCCAACGACTCCGGCCTCAACGGCCCCCCAATGTAAAGAATTCTCACCTTTCTCGAGGGCTAGGTGGACGCCACTCCAGCCGGCACCAAAGGGCCGGCGCGAGTTCGCGCATGCGCAGAATGGCCGGCATGATCTTGCGCATTTCCGTGCATGCACGGGGGTTCTCTTCTCCGTGCCGGCCCCTGGGCAATATGGCGGAGCCCTACAGGGGCCTGGCAAAGAGGAAAGAAGGCCCCCACGGGAACAGCCCGCTCGAAGGATTGGTAGGTCCCAATCCCGGCCCAGGCTACCATGGGGGTCTCCCTCAGGGTCGGAACCCTCCATGCCCCCCCCCCCCCCCCCACTGAGGACTGCCTCCGCACATTTACCTGCCAGGTCCCGCTGGTGCATGAGGTGAGTGATTCATGCTGACGGGACTGGCCAAAACTGGAGGCCGCTCGGCCCATCGGGCCCCGGAGAATCGTGGGGGGGCCATTGTCAACGGCCCCCGACCGGCGTGGTGGGAATCCCGCTGCTGCCCGATAAACATTTAAGAGAACTGAAAAAGACTGGAAATAGATATATCTCCTTGGAGATACGAGTAGATAACTGTAAACCTAACAGATTCCTAAAGATTGAACTGCAGTTACAAAACTGGATCAATCATCTTTAAACCAAACACAGGCCATTTCTAATAAGGTGGGCCTTTCCTGGTCAGAATTGAAGTCTGTCCTTCAGTAACACTGTTCTAGGCTTCTCCCCAAAGGATATCTCTGATAGGCTCAAGGAACCTCGAGAGGCAAGTAACCAGTTGAAAAACAGCTCACGTAATATAAAAATAAATATATTTCCTTTCTGAGACACAGCGTAACATCGAAAAATCCTATTCATCAGTTTTTTGAGGTTACATCAATCTCTGGAGCTGGGCCATTCTTATTGTTTCATTTCGTGTAATCATTATTCAGGTGCCATCAGGAGGAAAGGGGGTTTTATAAGTAATCCTGTGCCTGCAATGTTTGTTTAATGGAATATTGTTAAACCCTGTTTAACAGGCTGCTCAGAAATTCCATCTCCAGCCCCTGGCATGGAACTTGCTGACTCTATTGTGTGGAAAAAAAACTCGTCCATTCCTGTGGCGCCTTCCTAAAGGCAATGAAGCCAGTGTAATTGCTACTGTGATGTGGGGGAAAGGAAGCAGTCAATTTGTGCACAGCAAGCTCCCACAAACGACAACGAGTTAAATAACCAGGATGAGGGATTAATGTTGGCCAGGGCACCGGGGAGAGACTTCACCGTCGGGGCAAAAAAAAAACAAACTGGGCCATGGGAGAATTTCAGATGACGCCATCAGCTGCAGCTTAAGGTTTATAAACATCAGGTGATCTCCGAGCGGGTGGAAGAATCCAGCAACACATCTGCAAATAAAGTGGCCGCACATCTGATGTCCTCAGAGGAAAGAAAGTCAGTGTTTGTGAGCAGACATGGCATCCCCCTGTGCAGCAGCGAGCGATCCCAGTGTGGCACGGGCGAACGTCTGTGAGGATTCTCCTGTTCGTCGCCCATGACTTCAATTGCAGAGCCATGGAAACTGCGGGAAACGAGCACGATCACCATTGAGACAAATTGTTTTGACATTTCCGCAGCTCTTTTGTAAAGAGCGGTAGAGTAGGAAATCACTGCAGAATTCACCCCCCCCCCCCCCCCACCCCTTCTCATAGTACTGGGTTGCAGAGCCTCGTTCTGCAGGAATTAAATGTTGATCTCCAGAGTACTGCTACATGCAATGGAGGGGGAAAATCCAAGGGGAATTATATTCCTTGGATACGTTTGTTTGTTGACTGTAAGAATATTGGGATGTGTGCAAGTAGTTAGAGCTGAGAACATATGGGTGCGATTTCACGGAAACATTTTGAAGTGGCATTTTGGGCGCAATTGGCAGGGTATTTTTCGATGGTTGCGTTGGCGACATTGTGGCCCAAATTTAACAGCACTTAGTACCAGAAATGAACCTACACGAGCTTGTCGCCATTACTCGCTCTGATTCACGAGACTCTCGTCTCAGCATCTCGCCACCAACAAGGAGGAGCTGCTTTTAAAGGCTTCCTCACCACTCACTCCCGGCCAACACATGAGCACCAGAGATCTGAGTCCTCACCTTCATATGAGGAATGGGCCCTGCAGATCGCTAGGTCGACCAAGTAGAGAACAGTTACCAACAGCGAGGTTGACTTGTGCCAGAGAGGTTAGGATCCATTATCCCTTCACCCAGATGACCTGTCTCAACTGAGTTGGCCTTGTCAGACAAAATGGTCCTTCCTCTCACTGACCACATGTCCATTGGCTCGCAGGAAATCCATCTGATTGAGCTAGGCCATTCAGAGTCGGACCCTTCCCTCGCCACCCAACAAGGAGAGCTACAAGGAGACCACCATCAAGGGTCACAGTTATCACCAGCACCTCCCATCAGTACAGAGGCACATACTCGATTGGACACATTAGTGGACAGGCCTTTGGGGCACAATCTGGTGAACACCACACAGTTATTGAGGCACATCAGGTGGAGGCAGGAACATCCAACGGAGTCAGCTGTTGGTGGCCTTATCCCCCAAGTACCAATCCGTCATCCTGGGGTGGTCCTCAAAGACATCGGGTAATCCGGGTGTCCCCGGATGTAGCTGTCATGCACGCTCCCTGGTAAGCATGCATGATCAGGAGGTGGTGGTCACACATGAGTTGAACACTCAGGGAGTGGAACCCCTTCCTGTTAATAAAGGGCACTCCCTGATGCCCCAATGAACGCAAAGTGACACGCATGCCATCAATTACCCCCTTGACCTAGGACATTTCGGCAATGGCGGAAAATCCTGCTGCCCGGTCATTTGGTGGGCTTGGTCCAGCTCAAAGTTTATGTAGTCAGCTGCCCGGGCAAACAGGGCATCCGTGACCTCACAGATCCGCTTGTGGCTGTAGCTTGTGCAGTGTCATCAAAGTCCCCGCTTGAGCCCTGAAATGATCAGTTGCATAGATGTTCAGGGCTGTGGTGACCTTGCCGGCTACCGGGAGCGGGTATCCTCCACACCTGGACCGTCAAGTTCCCCCATCCTTATGTGTCTGCCTTCTCTCGGAGTGCCATCCACCGAGCTAGTTGTGCTGAAGAACCTCGCTCTGCACACTCACCCAGGCCACTGCAGGAGTCCATCGACCCCTGACCCCAGACCCCTGCTGGTAAAATTAGGGGGATCCTGCACAGGTGCCTCCCCTGATCCACACGCACGCACATTGGTCACGAGGATATCTCCAGTGCTGAAGCCCAGCTCCTGAGTGTTTGATTGTTGGCTGCTGCCTCTATGGTGCTGACGCTTCGAGAGTTCAGGCAAACTGTTCAGGTTTCAAGGTTTGATTGAAATGCGATGCAATAATCATCGTCTGAGACATGGCACGTGTACCCACGAGAAGCCACTTGAGAATATTTTGTTTATTAAACGGCCAACAGTAACAAAGATTTGAAAATCAACCCCGTAACATTCCACATATCACACTAACCATTAAACAGCAGGGAAATATCACTGTTCCATTTTGATACTAATACGAAGCTATATTAGCTAATTTTCACAAAAAAAAAACAAACATGGTATGTCCAGAACTTGGTTGTAGAAATGATCTGTCCATCAATGTGTGACTTGTTCCACATATCAGTGAACTTCTCAGTCCAGGAGCCGCACGCGGCCCAATCTCATCGGAACCAAATCCTGGCATCCGCATATTCCACTGGTGCTCAAGGTGCCATTGAACTTCCAGCGTGTTTAACCCGCAGTGACGTGCCAGTTACACCAGTAACAAGAGCATCAGCAATCTGTGAAAGCATTTCTTCAACGGCGTCATCAGGTGGCGCATTTGGATCAATGTCGCGCACCAGGTCCCGCAGCGTCTTCTTGCTTCAAACCTTCTGTCCTCATCCATTCCCCCCTGAGCCCGGTGTTCCAGGACCCAGGTATCTTCGAAAAAATTGTTCTTCCTTCTGGCTACAGAAAAGGAAGGAAACAGCAACAGCAGTCTCCAGGCATCTGCATCCACCAGCAGGAGCAAGGCCAATTCCATATTAGCAATAGCCTTCAGCTAAGTCAAAGGGAGTTCAAGTGGCCTTCAGCACAGAACCAGGACTAGAGCTCTGTCCTTCAAGATTTTGGTAGGACAGACAGGCCGCAGCTGTAGTTGCCCCTGTTGTGGGTATCCACAATATTTAAGGATGGCTAGAAGGCCTCACGGCTGAAAGGCCCCTTACCCACCATCACCCTCTCGGCCCAGGGGTGACACCTGGAATGACCTGAAACGCTTCAGCCCCCGACCAAGCCCAACACCCCTGAGGGGTCCTGTGCAGGGCACGACGTGGTGGTAAAATCACGGCCTATGGAACACAACCTCCAGGAATGCTCCCAGCAAGAGTTAGCAACTTGGCCTTGGTGTCAGTGGTTTGCTTCAAAGGACACGGAGTGGTGGTGGTGGTGGGGTGGGGAACGTGTGGCGGGACAAGGGCAGTTGATCATAAGATAATTCATCAACTTGACCGAGTGGCTTTGTAGCTGAATCCATTAAAGACCTTTCCGTCGGCCCAATCTAGTCCTCTGAAGGTCGGACCCCCAGTTTTACTGCCTCTGTTTTATTGTGCCTCCTCCCTTGTGACTCCAATCCCCCTGAATTGTCACCCAATAATTTTTTTCAAAAGACTGTTCCATATCTGTACCAATGTGTGACATTTTGAAGTGTAGAGTCCGGAGGGTGATCAACTCAAAGGTTTTGCTGCTCGGTAAGGTAGATGTTTGCAACTGTATACCACTCGCTATTGCCTTACTTCCACCATCGAGTGAATGAGCATCAGCTATAGGAATTAATCACCTACAGTCATTTACAATGCAGACCGACCATCATCTGTTGCAGCCAAAGAAGTGCAACAAGAACTTAGATTTAAATAACACCCGATTTGAATGGCAGCCCGTCCACTACCTTAAATATTCGCTCCACCCACCACCAAGGCATATTGTCAACATTATGCACCATCAAAAGGTGAACTGCAGCAACCCACCAAGGCTCCGTTAAAAGCACCTTCCAAGCCCACACTCTCAACCAGCAAGGTGGACAAGCTGCATGAGGCCACCTCCACTTCAAACTTCCCCTTCAAGTTACACGCCAGCCTGAGCTGGAAATATAAAGCTGCTCCTTCACTGTGGCTGGGTCGAAATCCTGGAACTCCTTCCCTCCAACAGCACTCGGAGCGATCAAGAAGCTAACCACCTCCTGCTCGAGGGAAATCAGGAATGGGCAATAAATGCTGGCCCTCCCAGCGTCACTCACAGCCCAGGAAAGAAAAAGAAAAAAGCATTCCAAACCCTTCACAGGAGCGCAATCAGATGACGGGATTGCCAACGAGCTAGAGAAGGGGACATTAGGATCAGTGACCAACAGTCTCTCTAAAAAAGAGTTATGGTGCACCTTAAAAGTGGGAGGGAGAGGCAAAGAGGGAATTCCAGAGCTCAAAGCCTCAATAATTGAAGGGACAGCCACCAGCAGTAGGTCAAAAGAAGTGGGAGGTGCACAAGAAAGCCAGAGTTGAAAAAATGCAGATTTAGCAGAGGATTGAAGGGATGGAGGAAATAAGCAATAGGTAAGGGTGAGGACATGGAGAGATGGGAACACAAGGATGAGAATTATAAAATACAGGCATTGGTCAAATGGGAACCAATGTAGGCCAATGGGTGCAGGAAAGAAATAACCTTACAGAGAATTCGCTCCAAAATATTTGTGTGAACTACCAGCCATAAAGTAAAATATCGCAATATATACAAGAAGATGCTATAAGCAGCCTTCAGAGAAGGCAAGAATCCTAAGGGGAAGGTTATGTTTTGCTCTTGGACATACTGTACATGTTACATTGATGTGAATTTGTTGAGATTTAATGAAGGCAACACATTTTTTAACTTGCATCTTTTGCCTGGGGTGGTCAACAATTAGTTGAGCAAAGCAGCTCTTTAAATTGCCCTCAAGTGTTTGGCAGACACTGTTGTAAGAATTGGCAGAGTTCAGTGCGTACAAAAAAAAAGTATAATCTGTTCAAATAGCAAATTCAGGAACGACGCCAGGAAACGGACTCAATATTGAGTCTTTGCCCAAGTTTCAAGTATTCCGTGTAACGTGTTCTTCCTCCTCCATGCACCTTTGTGTTGGAACAAATACCCCATCTACACGTTGTTCTTCCCAAGCTGTTCTTCCCAAGTTCCAAAAGTATCCACCAGATTTGCCCACTTCCCTAGATCTCACTCTGTTAAGACGAATTACCTCTATCAACCCCATACAATTCTGGTCTTATTTTACAGCCGTCTCTTCATTTTTCCCACCATTAATGGCCATGCCTTGAGCCGTCCAGGTCCCAAACTCTGGAATTCCCTCCCCACACCTCTTCACCTCTCTTCATCTCCTTCAGGACCCGTATTTATTCTCATTGGCCAAGTGTCCTCATGTCTCTTTCTTCGGTTTCATGTCAATTTATGTTTGATCCCACAGCTGTGAAGTGCTTTCGGGCATTTTGCTATGATGAGATTGCTACCACCTAGACGGACAAGAGCAGCAGATTCCTGGGAACCCCACCACCTGGAGGTTCCCCTCCAAGTCATTCACCACCCTGACTTGGAAATATATTGCCGTTCCTTCGCCGTCACTGGGACACAATCATGGAACTCCCTCTCTAACAGCACAGTGGCTCTCCGTACACCACAAGGACTGCAGCAGTTCAAGAAGGCAGCTCACCACCAGCTTCTCAATGGCAATTAGCAATGGGCAATAAATGCTGGCCTTGCCTGTAATGCCCACATCCTGGCCGTCAACTCTCTCTCTCTACAGATGCTGCCTGACACGCTGAGTATTTCCAACATTTCCTGTTCTTATTCCAGTTTGCAATTGACTTTAATGTCAGTCACTTGCTTCTTTTCCTGATGTCCACATATTACAGACATGGATGGGAGAGTTGGACATAAATTTTCTCTGTACAGAAAGAAACCAGTATTTTAAAGTGAGTACATCTAAACTGTCCCACCTTAATGAGAACACAATGTTATAAGTGGAACCTTGACACGAGGCTCTGGCATCCAATCCAATATATGTGTCTCAAATCAAAATTCACACATAGAACATAGAACAGTACAGCACAGAACAGGCCCTTCGGCCCTCAATGTTGTGCCGAGCCATGATCACCCTACTCAAATCCACGTATCCACCCTATACCCGTAACCCAACCCCCCCCCTTAACCTTACTTTTATTAAGACACTATGGGAAATTTAGCATGGCCAATCCACCTAACCCGCACATCTTTGGACTGTGGGAGGAAACCGGAGCACCCGGAGGAAACCCACGCACACAGGGGGGGGACGTGCAGACTCCACACAGACAGTGACCCAGCCGGGAATCGAACCTGGGGCCCTGGAGCTGTGAAGCATTGATGCTAACCACCATGCTACCCTGCTGCCCACACATGATGAAAAGTAGTTGAACTAAAAGTAACAGGTACTATTGCCCAAGGCAAGAGCCATTAATTCAGCTAGGTGTAATCTTTTCAGGTCAAAGATCTCACACCAATGCACTGGCATGATGATACATGTTCAATTAAATATGAGTGATACTTCTCACCCGAGGCTCCAGCAGCTGAAACGGAGAATATTTCTCCTCTTTCTGCACACGCAAATCAGACACTTTAACCCTCCCAGCTCTGCTAAGGTTCGAGAAGCTCCTTCTGCCTCGTTCCACCAATTCCGATGTGTTGTCGGAGGGATTGAGTCTCAAGTGTACGCCCCACATTTTGGAAATCTTATAAGGAAGGCACAGTGGAAAAAATGCTGGAAAATCTCAGCAGGTCTGGCAGCATCTGTAGGGAGAGAAAAGAGCTAACGTTTCGAGTCCAATGATTCTGAGTCAGACCCCAGACGGGTCTGAATATAAATGCGTTGTGCAGCGCATGATAGTGATCTGCGATTGGGTTTGATCCAAGGTCTGGGCTGAATCAGCCTGATCAACGTAGAGTCTCTAACGTTGTCCCTGTGCTATGGAGCAAAAGGAAATACGGGGAAGCCCTGGCAGAAGGTGCAAGCAGTCATGGGAGTGAAGACAGGCCAGGCTCGGAGCGAGGTCTTCTTTTCCTTTTGGTTTTTACATCCCTGCGTGGAACACATTTCACCTTTTGTTCAGTTTCTGCAGCAGAAAGCGGACTAATTTCACACAAATTGACGCTCGGCTGACAAATTGACTCAAAGTCACAAGCAGGACTTAAATAGCAGAGGGAAATGTCTCACAGGTTGCTTGAGTTTGAAGTTGTGGTATATTGTAGGGCACAGTAAAGGGATTTTTACGCTGCTTCTAGCTAATGCTATAGCTGACCTGCGATTTCTCCATTGATAAGGACTTCATTGCATTGCCTCGAATCAATATCCCATTTCTCATTCCGCACATTGAAAACAAAAATCAGGATCAATCCAGGGGATGTTGAGTCTGATATCTGCAGTTGTGTTGGATAAGTAGGAGCCCCTTTGAATGTCGCATTCAGTTAGATTTTACTTTCAGCAGAAATAATCAGTTTAACCTTTATCTGTTTAATATTCTGTTTTTGGCGTTTTCTTCCCTTCATCTGCAATGACTTGGCCTCCAGCCCACAGATTCCTAACGTGAAGACAGAACAAAAAAGAACTCTTGGGGTTCCAAGTGGTAGTTACTGAAGGACACTGAAAGCTATGTACAGCCCAGGATAACCATCTCACTTTCCCTGTCTCCTTGTGGGAAATACTTGACTTTTAACCTTTGACCAAGCTGTGGTGCTATGATGTTATATTCTGATATAATACTAATACCGAGAGCTTATCCATTATTTTTAGTGTCTTTCTGACTGTTGCTGGTCTTCCTACACCCAGTTGCTCGAGTGGCAGCAGTAGGTGACATCATACATAACTATTCTCTTTGTCTCAAGTTATGAGCAAGCATCAGATGTCGCTCGTCTTCTCATCGACATCACAGCCAACTTGAACCTTAAACATCCGCTCCCTCCGCCACTGGTGTGTATTACTTACAGGACACAATGCAGCAACTCTCCAAGCTTTCTTTGACGGCACATCTGGTGAGCACTGCATCCATGAGAAAGACAAAAGTTAGCAGCTGTATGGACACATTATTATCTCCAGATGCTCCTCCAAGTCATACATTGTCCTGACTTGGATATTTATTGCCATTCCTTCATCATCGCTGGATCGAAATTCTAGAGCTCCCTGCTTTAACAGCACTGCGGGATTAACTCCAACCCCGGGACCATGAGCATTTAAAACAGGCTCATCACCATCTTCTTGAGGAAAGCTTTCAATGGGGAGTAAATACCGGCCTTGCCAGGGATGTCCATATCCTGAGATGCAATGTTTTTCAAATGTGCAAAATAGATGGCCACCAAAATGTATCCACTCCCCTGAAGGGCCAGCTGCCTATTGGAAAGATAAATGTAGAAAACACACAGCTTGTTCAACCTTCCACGGCGTGGCCCATTAACACACGTACACAGCTCTAGTCACTGTCATCAAGAAAGAACTCTGTTGGGATTTTCTACATTTAGTAATGCAATGTAGGAAGAGAGAGTAAACTGGAGAGGCCCATGCAAAGATTGGGACTGTGTACAAAACCAAGGGCAACCACAGGAATTGTAACAACGATCGAGACACCGCCCTATGATGGGGAAAGTGTTTGCCCGATTTGCCCAAATCAGTCTTCAGATCTTCACTGAAAACACCTAGCCCGAACCCCAGCGTGGTTTCAAAACTGGAAGATCAACAGTCGTCGGTCTGAAATGAAAATGAAAATTGCTTATTGTCACGAGTAGGCTTCAAATGAAGTTACTGTAAAAAGCTCCCAGTCGCCACATTCCGGCGCCTGTTCGGGGAGGCTGGTACGGGAATCGAACCGTGCTGCTGGCCTGCCTTGATCTGCTTTAAAAGCCAGCGATTTAGCCCAGTGTGCTAAACCAGCCCCTGTCTGACGGCTGCAAGAAAAATGCCGTGAATAAAGGAGACCAGTATATATTGGCAGAGGCAATGAGGGAGATCAGAAATCCAAACTGAAGCTGAAAATACTCAATAGGTCAGGCGGTGTCTGTGGAGAGAAAGAGAGCCAATGTTTCAGCTCAAAGATCCTCCATCAAATGAAACATGACAATGAATATCCAAGTCAGGATGATGAAGGGTCAGCAACCTGCAAAGTTAACTCTCTTTGTCTCCGCAGATGCTGTCAGAATGTATTTCTCCATCGATCTCACCAAGAAATTCAGCCACTGGAGTTGGGCCAGTGTGTTTAAGCTGCTGGAGAAATTTGGCTCCACGTCAAAGCTGCTTAATGTGATTCCTCTCTTTCCATGCCAACATTATGGGGAAGGTCAGCCATGACAGAGCAACATCGGAATCTTTTGAGATCTGCGGCGGGATCAAAGGGGGCTGCGTTCTGGTGCCAACACTCACTGGTATATTCTTCTCTTTGCTTCTTTCATACACCTTCAGTTCATCTACGTACATTCCAGGACTGACACCAAGCTGTTCAGCCATCCCTACTTGAGATTGAAGAAAAATGTGTGCCAAGGTCTCACCAGAAAGTTGCTCTACACCAGTGGTGCGATCGCAACATTCCACACTGAGGGACAGCTTTGGCAGCAAGTGGACAGGCTCTGTCCCATCCATAAAGTGTTGGTTTGAGTATCAGATAATGGCTGTATACCCAGAAACCTTCTGTATGGCCTGGGTCAGAAAGTGCTGGGTGTCCATACCTCTGCAACCAAGATATGAAGATGGCGAACACTGGCAGTAATAACTGGGAGAGAGTGACCCACACCCATGACCTCTCGAGGTTGGCTGTTTGAGGGGGCTTTGGAAGAGGTGAAGAAATGGCCTCAGATGCCCGAGTATATGGCCCAGAGAAAACAGAGGGGCTGGATTCTCCGATTTTGAAGCTATGTCCGAAGAAAGTGTCTGGTTTTACGACATCAAAGTTGGTGCCACCACCGCACCGATGCTCCGACCGATGAGGGGCTAGTAGCCGCACCACATAAAACGCACGGCCTTCCTGATATAAATGCCTGGAGAATTGCCGGATCAATGGGGCTCATGCGCACGGTGACGACCTGCAGCGGTCGTGCTGTATAACATGACAGTGCTCCTTGGACATCCTCTCGCCACCCTCCACCAGTCTCCCCTGCCCTCGCTGAAGCCCTCCCGGCCAGCAGCACAGGCCCGCGCCCCCCCCCCCCCCCTCCATCTGTGGCGGCGCTGGACACAGTCCACAACTGCCATGCCCGGTCCACAGAAACTGAGAGAACTCGACCCTTCGGGGGCAGAGCATCGGGGGAGGGCCTTCAGGTAACGTCGTGGGGCCGTCCCAATGGAGCGCCGCATACTCCTTGATGATGCCATTTTGGAGGGGGCCGGAGCATCTGAAAACAGGCGCCGCCCCTAATTTGGTCGCAAACAGGGGTTCTCCGCCCGATCCCCGATTGCGATCGGTGTCAGGCAACGGAAAATCCCTTCCCATGAATCGTGCACCTTCTCAGTCCACTGTATTCCCCGACAGAACATGCGGGTGCCATGCTAGAATAGAGCTGCTGAGCTATGCCAGACCATGCTTCACACCAGAGGCGTGGATCATTGCTGCACGGGATGGGAGGCCGCTTATTGGGTGCGTCATGGACTACAAGACAAGCAAGGTGTTCAGGCGATTGTAAAATCGTTAAAGGGCGATCGAACAAACCACTATTTCCCAACTAACACACAGGTAAGAAGAAACATTTTGGGGCCTTTCCCCACTCTTGAAAACTTCAGCGAAGTACAACAATAAATAACGGACTCTGACTGAAGACACATTCCATAAACCTCTCTAAAATAGCTAACAGCTGAAAAGACAAAGTGTGATCCCTCTGGAGTTTATAAGGTATCAGTGGCATGGAACAAATGGAAGATGTGATTGGGCTGGTCTCTGGCAGAGATGACAATTTGACGCACTATAAGTTTTTATGTATCTTTTATATCTTTATTCCGTTTTTGATGACATTTTTTTAGAAAGCACTTAGAATATAAAAATACTATTTAGTGCTTGAAATAGCGACGTGTGCTGTAAACCTTTCACTTCATCATTAAGTACTGCAGATTTTCAGAGGGATTGGAAAAACAGGCTGGAGGGTGTGCTGCGTGTTTAGTCCCTACTGATGAGGTGAAGTGCTGATGTCTTATTACAGACCAGATCATACACTAACACAAGGATGTTATCCTAAGGTTTTCAAATTATACCATAGGGAAAGAGGCCATTTGGCCCATCATGTCCCGACCAGATCTTTTGAAAGAATTATCCATTATCCACTGTAGTAATCCACGGGAGGCAGGAGTTCTGTCACCACACCAATATTTATTTACAATAACGATATTACAGGAGCAGCTACCAACAATGCTGCTAGCAGTCCAGTCAACTTAAGACTGCTCACAAAGCCTACACAGGTGATTATATGGGCCCCCTCAATGAGCTATCATTGAGGGAGCTCATACTCCAATTGGCCAACCAATAAAGCCAATTGGAGTTCATTACATCCCTCCCCCCAAGGTCCGAGGAATTCCTGCCAGCTGGCATTTCTCTGAGCTTCTTCCTGCTCCTCATGTCTGGGTCTGTCACCTCTGTGTCGTCCGCCGGATATTTCTCTGAAGTGGGCGGGGTGTACCTTATAGGTGCCCGTCTTTTCCTTGACGACCTCCCAAAAAACGGCATTTTTAAAATGGCAAGGCTTACCCTCCGAGTGCGGCAGCTGGTCTCCGCAAAATTCGTATCCCATCCTCGTCGCCACTGTAGTAATCCACGGGAGGCAGGAGTTCCCTCACCACACCAATATTTATTTACAATAACGATATTACAGGAGCAGCTACAAACAATGCTGCTAGCAGTCCAGTCAACTTAAGACTGCTCACAAAGCCTACACAGGTGATTATATGGGCCCCCTCAATGAGCTATCGTTGAGGGAGCTCATACTCCAATTGGCCAACCAATAAAGCCAATTGGAGTTCATTACACCCACCCTTCTGCTGTTCCCTTATAGCACTTCCAATTGTTTTCCCTTCAAGCATTTACCCAGTACCCAGTATATTCGCCCTTTGGAAAGTTGCTGTTAAATCTGCTTTCACAACCATTTCATTCCAGATCGCAATCACTCACACTGCAAAAGTATTGCTTCTCATCTCCCCTGTGGTCCTTTACCCTAAATTCTGTAAAATTATTTTTTTCTGGCAAATATTGAATTACGTGTCATCCGGCCTCACCTGATAGTACGCTTGCCTCCTGAACCATGAAACCGTAGACTTGAGCGCCATGACAAGACTTGAGGACTTAGTTCATTTTGACACTGCAGTGCTCCCCAGAGTCAGAATGACACCTCCGCAGGCACCATCAAGGACACCATCTGTTTGAGAAGACAGCATTTCCCGGAAGGCAGGAAGCCCTGGCCTGCATTCCACCCTCAACCAAGGCCAAAAGATTAACAGTTCATTCATCTCATTGCTTTCAGTAGGATTTTTCTTTTTACGAAACAAAACAGTCACCACACCCCAACATGTAATTTGTGCAACGTGGCTGAGGAATTTCAATAAAACGTAATATGATGCGAATTAAATGCAAACATTTCAAACAATCACGGTCTGCTTACTCTGACAGAGAGAGTCTCTGTCATATATTCCGCCGGTCAGTGGGAAAGTGCAAATGTCTGGTCTTTCAATTGGTATTAAGGCTGAGTTTATCGTGGTGGTAGGGCCCACAGTGTAAAACTCAGGGGTGAGCCCTCTTCCCCTTGGCTGGTTTTCCCTGCAGCCATTTAGCAGCCACACTGTCATTAATTGGCTTGAGGAGGCTCCGGGCCCCATTGGAGAGGACGTCCCGCCTCTGAGAGCTGCCAGCGCCACTGGGAGCAGTGGCCACTGCTGGAACTGCGAGCATGGGCTGGGGTGGTGGCTGGCTTTGTCAGAGGAAGGGGAAAGTTACCTTAGTTTCTGCCGGCGAGAGCCAACCTCCACATCACAGACAAAATCCCAGAAGCTACAGGCAGATATCTTTACATGACCATTAATTTGCCACTCAAGGATTTCAATTGGTCCACAGGTAAGCAGGCCGCCCAATTCCTTCCCGGCGCTGGTGATGTCATAACAGGGGAGGGGGGTTGGGTAGATAGTGGCCGCAACACAGCTACCATGGTGTTCAATCTTCTGTCCTGAACCCCAAACCAAACATCCCACCCATGGTGTAGGGGTGGGGCACGATAGGCATCAAAATTCTGACTTCAGACTCTGTGAGCAATGGAGTCACTGTGAGTCTCCAAGCAGGGTTCTGCAGTGACCAGGAGAATTGAATACAAAAGTAGGGAGGCTATGCTTCGGTTGTACAGGGTGTTGATGAGATCACATCTGGAGTACTGTGTACAGTATTGATGTCCTTATTTCAGGAAGGATGTAAATACTTGGATACTTTACTATCCAATACCTGGAATGGGCAGGTTATCTTGTCAGAAAAGGTTGGAGAGGTCAGGGCTGTATCCACTGGAGTTTAGAAAAGGAAGAAGAGACTTAATCAAAACCTTTACGATGCTGAGGGTATTGACTGATTGGATGTGGAGAGGATGCATCCTCTTTTGGGAGAATTTAAAACTAGGGGTCACTGTTTAAAAATAATAAGTCGCTCATTTAAGACAAAGATGTGGAGAATTTTGTTTCTCTCAGAGGGCCGTCAGTCTCTGGAACTCTCTTCCTCAAAGGGCAGTGGAAGCACATCTTTGGATATTTTTAAGCCAGAGCCAGATAGATTATCGGTTAACGAGGGGCTGAAAAGTAATTGGGATTCGGCAGGAATGTGGGGTTGAGGGTGCAATCAGATCAGCCATGATCTTATCGAATGGCGGAGCAGGCTCGAAGGGCTGAGTGGCCTCCTCCTGCCCCCTAATTCATACGTTCATCACATGGAAGTTTTTAAGGGGGAAGCTAGATAAATAAATGCAGGGGCAAAGGAATAGAATGATGTATTGATAGGATGAGAGAGGGAGAGGGTTTGGGAGGAGGCTTGAGTGGAATGTAAACACTAACCTGAATCGACTGGGCAAAATGATCCGTTCCTGTGCTGTAGATTCCATGGCCAGGATTTTCCAGAACCATCCCACCGGTGAGATTATCCAGTCCTGCCAAAAGTGACCCCCCCCCCCCCCCCCCACCCCCCCGCACCGACCAACATTCTCCCCCCCACCGCCACCCCCACCCGCTTCCCACCCGCCACCCCCAAGGTTCCCCCGGAGGCGCGACCAGTTAGCAATGCAATTGGCCATTGACTTTGACGGGACCGGAAAATATAGCTGGCAGCCAAAGGTGAGCCTCCACCACCGGAAAACATGCTGTGGGGGGGGGGGGGGGGGGGTTGGGGGGTGGGGGTGGGGGGGGGGGGGGGGGGGGGGGGGGGAGGATGACATCCTGGCCATACGCATTGTTAAAATAGAATAATTTTCCAACATTTTAAGATGTTGCGAAGAGGCCGTGATGAAAATAAAAATAATATTTTCTGAGAGGGCAACCAGCAAAAGACAAGAGGAATGGGAGAGTAAAGTGTTAAACCCTGAAACATTCATTTTGTTTACCCATGATTCTCTCTGGCAGCTGCATTATTAATTCATAGATTTATTGATTTTTTTTTTTTTCTCCTGTCTTCAGTCCTGCTGACCTGGTTAATTTGACAGCTTTGAGCAGCAGCGATTCACTACACTTGCCAGTGAAAGGTAACACGCCAGCAATGGTCGCTGTAGCGTGCACTTCCTCCTGGAGCACGTCTGACTGGAACGGCGAGTCTCGGACTGAGGTAAGGGAATGAACTGCGAGAGCCAGTGACCTCCAGAATACGCTTCCTTCCCCCTTTCTCCCCTCTTACCACACCGCCCATCCCACCACCCCACCCCTGCCCATTCCCCCAACACCCTCTTTGTTTTGGGAATCTGTTTTTGGAAAGCACTCAGGCTGAGGTAACTTCCACGATAGCTCAGCAAGGTTCTCCAGGTTTTACAGACCAGGATGATCCCTATCTGGACCCCAGATCTGTTTCGAAGCATTTGTTGACCTCAGCTCCAGTGGTGATAGGGACAGGGGCAATCGGTTTCCACGGGTACAGAAGAGGAAGAAACTTTGGCTGTATATATTCCTGGTCATTAAATGGCAACCATGGCAGGAACAAGCATGTACAAAAGATTGGATTGACGTCAGCTGTCATGTTACCTCACTCAAATAGCTTGGCGATATTCGCTCTGAAGACTGGCAGCCGACGGACTGCAGGCGCCCAACCAGGAACCGGAGCCGACAGGAAAATTAAGGAGGGAGTACGGAGCAATCTGTTTTGTCATGCGCATCCAGCATTTCCAAACTGGCAAACTTTAGGCGTAAAAGGCATGGAAAAGGAAAAAGACAAAGGGACAAGAGAAATGTAATCATTTGGTGTTAACGGCATGAATATTGCAATGACATCCTCTTCACAAGGAACCCGTTACACACTGAGGCAGGTGCACACACACAAACCATGCACACTGTTTTATGTTCAATAAAGTCAATGGTCTTCTCCCAGTGCTGCTCAGCTTCATGAATATATTTGCAGCCAAATACATTTGGATTAAACATGTGGCCTACCTTGCTTCCAAAATTAAGAACAGGCCTTAAGGCTATACTGTAAAATAACAGTGACAAATGCATGAAACACTTCCCTTTTATATTCATTGTGGCATTTACCTATTTAAAGACTTCAGTTACACATAAGAACTAGAAGCAGGAGTAGGCCATCTGGCCCCAGAAGCCTGCTCCACCATCCAATAAGATCGTGGCTGATCTTTGTGTGAACCCAGCTCCACTTACTCCTTGCTCACCCTAACCATTTATTCCTTTACTGTTCAAAAATCTATCTACCTTTGCCTTTAATGAAGTAGGCTCAACTGCTTCACTGGGCAGGGAATTCCACAGATTCACAACCCTTTGGGTGAAGAAATTCCTCCTCAACTTAGTCCTAAATCTGCTCCCTCTTATTTTGAGGCTATGCCTCCTAGTTCTAGTTTCACCCGCCAGTGGGAACAACCTCCCTGCTCCTATCCTTTCTATTCCTGTCATAATTTTGTATGTTTCTAAAAGATCCCCTCATTCTTC
The DNA here is from genome assembly GCF_902713615.1 of Scyliorhinus canicula. Taxonomy (NCBI): domain Eukaryota; kingdom Metazoa; phylum Chordata; class Chondrichthyes; order Carcharhiniformes; family Scyliorhinidae; genus Scyliorhinus; species Scyliorhinus canicula. The sequence goes on along the minus strand of NC_052152.1, from coordinate 19,630,267 downwards.
TAAATTCCAATGAGTGTAGTCCCAGTCTACGTAATCTCTCCTCATAAACCAATCCTCTCAACTCCCGAATCGATCTAGTGAAGCTCCAGTGCCAGTACATCCTTTCTCAAGTAAGGAGACCAAAAGCAGATGTTTGATGAAAACAGTTGCTCCACCTCAGTTCTCCAACAGCCATAACACCACATATTCAGGCAGGTTGACAATTGGTCTTAATCCTCTTGATCAATCCCTCCGATTGCGGATTGTTCATTGTTTTTGTGGTAAACTACTGTGTTGCATTGTGTTGTGTTGTACATGCCTGGGCTTGTCCCGGCTGACTCCGCCTGTGGCTCCTCCCCTCGGGCTCATGTACAAAGGTGGCTAGTCTCCGCCTCTGCCCCAGTTCGGGGCCAGAGGCCAGGAGGCTTGCTGATTAGTGTATTAAAGCCTCAGTTACATTCATCACTTGCCGTGTGCTTATTGATGGCATATCAGTTCTCTAGCACTGGGCAGTATTTTACAGCCCCTCCAACTGGGTGGGATTTTCCATTTTTGCCGAAGTCAATGGACCTTTGAATGGCTCACTGTATTTTAAGGTCCCGATGTAAAACCCCTTCTATTAAATTTCTGCAGTCAATCAATTGAAGGGATCCTGCTACAATTGTTCTGTAAGGCAACATTTCAAGACAATTTTTTGGGACAAAAGACTGGGGGCAGGATTCTCCGCCCCGCCGGTGCAGTGCACCCCCACCGGCAGCACGATCATCCATCCCGTCAGCCGGCCAATGAGGTTTCCCCTCCCAAACCATTGGGAAATCCACGGGCGTGAATGCGCTGCCGGCGAAACGGAGGATCACGCTGACGGAGAATTTAGCCCTGGGTTCTATTAAACCTGCTAAAGAGTTGATGGAATGGCCAAGTCCTTTACGTCATCTTCATTGACTCGAATCCATTCACATATTGCTCGGTCTGCAAATTTGGCCGATTTTTAAATGAATCCAGTTTTGTAAACAACCATATACTGCCAAACTGTTAGGAGCAGGAGGGCAGAGTTTCCAAGTGTGTCGTGATTTTTGTTTCTATCGCTGTGTTTTCCAGTATGTCAATCACAGGTGGTTACTGAAGTTGTAAGATTTTGAGGATTGTCTCCTGGGCTTCATGCATTGACCCCACGCCTGGGTAACTGGTCATGACACGGCCGCTTGATGAGTCAGCGAAAATGAGCCGCATTCAATCAAGCTCATACGAAGAACACCCAAATTCTATTGATCCACTGTCTTTTGCTTGTCCATACCTCCTCCTATGCTCCGACTAGGAATAAGTAGCCCATAATTCACCCACACCCACCATCACATTTTCCGAAGTCAGATCGGCCTTCCTGAAAGTGAACCCACGGAAGGCGATGGGCCCGAAGGGATCCCTGGTTGTGCACTCAGAGCCTGCGCAAACCAGCTGGCAGAGGTATTCACAGACATCTTTAACCTATCCCTATTCCACTCCGAGGTCCCCACCTGCTTCAAAAAGACCACCATCATACCGGTACCAAAGAAGAACCAAGCAACATGCCTCAATGACTACCGCCCGGTGGCCCTGACGTCAGTTGTAATGAAGTGCTTTGAGAGGCTGATCATGAAGCGCATCACCTCCATACTCCCGGAACGCCCTGACCCACTTCAATTCGCATACCGTCGCAACCGGTCCACATCAGACGCCATTTCCCTGGCCCAACACTCATCCCTAGAGCATCTCGAAAACAAGGACTCCTACATCAGACTCCTATTTATTGACTACAGCTCCGCCTTCAACACCATAATCCCAGCCAAGCTCATATCAAAGCTCCAAAACCTAGGATTTAGATAGAGAAATACAGCACAGAACAGGCCCTTCGGCCCACGATGTTGCGCCGAACTTTTGTCCTAGGTTAATCATAGAATTTTGGACAATTTGTCATGGCCAATCCACCCAACCTGCACATCTTTGGACTGTGGGAGGAAACCGGAGTACCCGGAGGAAACCCACGCAGTCACGGGGAGGATGTGCAGACTCCACACAGACAGTGACCCAAGTCGAAATCGAACCTGGGACCCTGGAGCTGTGAAGCAATTGTGCTATCCACAATGCTACCGTGCTGCCCTTAAGAAGTTAACCTACACTCCCTTATTCTACCCTAATCCAAGTACCTATCCAATAGCCGCTTGAAGGTCCATAAATTTTCCGACTCAACTACTACCACAGGCAGTGCATTCCATGCCCCCACTACTCTCTGGGTAAAGAACCTACCTCTGATATCCCCTCTATATCTTCCACCATTTATCTTAAATTTATGTCCCCTTGTAATGGTGTGTTCCACCCGGGGAAAAAGTCTCTGACTATCTACTCTATCCATTCCCCTGATCATCTTATAAACCTCTATCAAGTCGCCCCTCATCCTTCTCCGTTCTAATGAGAAAAGGCCTAGCACCCTCAATCTTTCCTCGTATGACCTACTCTCCATTCCAGGCAACATCCTGGTAAATCTCCTTTGCACCTTTTCCAAAGCTTCCACATCCTTCCTAAAATGAGGTGACCAGAACTGCACACAGTACTCCAAATGTGGCCTGACCAAGGTTTTGTACAGCTGCATCATCACCTCACGGCTCTTAAATTCAATCCCTCTGCTAATGAACGCTAGCACACCATAGGCCTTCTTCACAGCTCTATCCACTTGAGTGGCAACTTTCAAAGAACAATGAACATAGACCCCAAGATCTCTCTGCTCCTCCACATTGCCAAGAACCCTACCATTAACCCTGTATTCCGCATTCAGATTTGTCCTTCCAAAATGGACAACCTCACACTTGTCAGGGTTAAACTCCATCTGCCACTTCTCAGCCCAGCTCTGCATTCTATCTATGTCTCTTTGAAGCTGACAACAGCCCTCCTCACTATCCACAACTCCACCAATCTTCGTATCATCTGCAAATTTACTGACCCACCCTTCAACTCCCTCATCCAAGTCGTTAATGACTCTCCACTCTGCAACTGGATCCTTGACTTTCTGACCAACAGACCACAGTCAGTAAGAATGAACACCAACACCTCCTCCACAATAGTCCTCAATACCGGTACCCCGCAAGGCTGCGTACTTAGCCACCTACTCTACTCCCTGTACACACACGACTGCGTGGCAAAACTTGGTTCCAACTCCATCTACAAGTTTGCTGACGATACGACCATAGTGGGCCGGATCTCGAATAATGACGAGTCCAAATACAGGAGGGAGATAGAGAACCTAGTGGAGTGGTGTAACGACAACAATCTCTCCCTCAATGCCAGCAAAACTAAAGAGCTGGTCATCGACTTCAGGAAGCAAAGTACTGTACACACCCCTGTCAGCATCAACGGGGCCGAGGTGGAGATGGTTAGCAGTTTCAAATTCCTAGGGGTGCACATCACCAAAAATCTATACTGGTCCACTCACGTCGACGCTATTACCAAGAAAGCACAACAGCACCTATACTTCCTCAGGAAACTAAGGAAATTCGGCATGTCCACATCAACCCTTACCAACTTTTACAGATGCACTATAGAAAGCATCCTATCGGGCTGCATCACAGCCTGGTATGGCAACTGCTCGGCCCAGGACCGCAAGGAACTTCAGAGAGTCATGAATACCGCCCAGTCCATCACATAAACCTGCCTCCCATCCATTGATTCCATCTATACCTCCCGCTGCCGGGGGAAAGCGGGCAGCATAATCAAGGATCCCTCCCACCCGGCTTACTCACTTTTCCAACTTCTTCCATCAGGCAGGAGATTCAGAAGTCTGAGAACACGCACGAACAGACTCAAAAACAGCTTCTTCCCCATTGTCACCAGACTCCTAAATGACCCTCTTATTGACTGACCTCATTAACACTACACCCTGTATGCTTCAACCGATGCCAATGCTTATGTAGTTACATTGTATATCTTGTGTTGCCCTATTATGTATTCTCATGTATTTTCTTGAATTTTGTTTAATTCCCTTTTCTTCCATGTACTGTATGATCTGTTCAGCTGCTTGCAGAAAAATACTTTTCACCGTACCTCGGTACACGACAATAAACAAATCCAATCCAATCCAATCCAAGTAGGAAACGAGTTCCAAGGCTTACTTGCCCCACTCACAACAGACTGTGCCAAAATTCAGGAACTGAGGCAGTATCAACTATCTTCCTGTGATGACTGTAAACCTGAAGAAGCACAACCTACTGGGGCCAACCAATTTTGAAATCTAATATGAAATCAGATTCAGAGTGCCTGCATTAACATTGTATTGATTGCTGCTTCTTTTTGTAATTTGAAAGCCATTGGCCTGGAATTCATACAGAATATTACAAGGATGGTTTTAGATGTTTCAAGATGCTCACTACTGGCAAAGATATAGGTGTAAAATATTTATTTAAACACCAGAAGAAAAAGGGCAAGAGCTTTCTCTCTTATTTGTTGTGGTTTACCTCCCAGCCACTGAACATATATTGAGCTGACAGTCTGACAGGCTTTTAGACAAGACATACATACAGAGGATGCTGCAGAATGAATTGCTAAGGGTACACAGTCCGTGGCAGTTGACAGAGATGTATGCGTAGAATAACTTGAGTCACACTGGGACAGTCTAACCACTGAGATCTGGCGGGGGGGTGGGGGCGGTGCATGGTGTGGGCGGGGGGGGGGGGGGGGGGGGTGCATGGTGCAGGAGATGGGGGGATGGGTCATAGGGCACCATAATGCACAAATCCTACAATCTTCTCCTGTTCCCAACCTCCAAATGATCAAGACAAGTGAAGTTAGATTGAAACTAAATCATAAACTGCAGAGTCTAGCAGTTTGAAGAGTTCAGGTAGCAAAGCCGATTTTGCACTTTATTCTGCATCTGAGGCCTCTCCTGTTGGGAGCACCTATTCTGCATCCAGGCATGCTTTTTTCCACAATGTGCCGGCTTTTTCCATACATAGAATGAAGAGTGTTTGGTGAGGACAACGCAGCCTGGGGTATTGGGAATGATAACACATGCCTTCTTCAGCTTTTTATTACCTCATCCTCCAGCTGTTTCTTGCTGTTTATTTTATATTGTATGATTAAGGTTGCGAAGCTCAGGCCCAGCTCCAGCTCTGAGCTGCCCACACGGGCTATGAGAGAATGCATAACTGTGCCTTGATCAATGTCATAAAAGTGTCAACGCAAACATCTGCAAAGTATTCGCATTCGGAACATTCAATTCTCTGTACGAAACCCATAGCAAAATTGATTGATTGAATGTCACATGAACTGAAGTACAGTGAAAAGTATTTTTCTGCCAAGGGAACGTACACAGTACGTACATAGTCAACAAAAGAATAATCAACAGAGTACATTGACAAATGGTACATTGACAATAGTGATTAGTTACTGTGCGGAATAAGGGCCAAACAAAGCAAATACATGAGCAAGAGCAGTTTAGGGCATCGTGAATAGTGTTCTTACAGGTAACAGATAAATCCGAGGGGGAGTCGTTGAGGAGTCTAGTAGCTGTGGGGAAGAAGCTGTTCCTACGTCTGGATGTGCACTGTTGTGTACACCCAGTTGTGTACTGCTGTGGCAAATCTTCCAACGCAGCCTCGTTCTGTGAGCAGCGGCTTCATTTCTAAATAATTCTCCCCAGTTCCTGACATGCATGTATACACTTGACACCATTCATACCAAATAGAATGAAGGAGGGGCTTGCGACTACTTCACACTTGGGGGATGGGAGGGGTTGCTTGTGAGGAAAGGTGTCTCTCACTCTTCAGGCAATTTAGCAAAATCCCACATCCTCAAAGTTTCGTTTTTCTCAAATTGGAAGCACTGCTGTGGCCTAATTTTCAACATTATGAAAGCAAACCCCAGATTTTTTTTTTTAAAAAGCTCCTTTGAACATTTTTGTGACATCCATTTTCACTGGCGCAGGTGATCTCAAACTGATACTGTCCCTTTAACCGCATTGACATTCCTGAATTTATAGCCTTGCCTTTATTTAGGAAATTAAGGTGATTTGCATCCCGCCCTCCGCCATTAACTAATTGAATAAAACCCATCAAAAACACGAAAAAATATTTCGGCAATTGCCAGTTAATCTTACCGGCCACTGACCTTTCACAGTAAATGTCACCAGCTTCCCTGACCCTTGACATTCCAAGCCCTTAAGGGTTTGCCTTGACACATGCTTGTTTAAAACATTTCCTCAGTGGAATTAAACGTAGGTCATATTGATAGAACTTAACCACAGGCACGAGATCGTGACCCCCATTAAATCAAACTCAATTTGTTTGCTGACAGCTTTAGCACATCACCTCAGTCCCAATAAATATCTGCAGTCAATCAATTAAAGGGATCCTGCAGAACTAGTTCCAGAACAGTTCCAGTTTGACGTAATTTTAAAATGACTTCAAATGACAAATGACTCTGTTCTTCTCAACCTACCAAAGACTTGATGGAAAGGCCAAACCCTTTAGGTTCTCTTTATTAACTAGGATCCATTCGCATGTCACCCAGTTTTAATAAAATCCAGCTTTATAAATAACCCAAGTGAGCAGGAAGGCAAAGATTCCTTGCTGGAAAGTGTTCAGGTGCCTTTGCAAGATTTTGAGGATTGCCGCCGGGCTTCATGAACTCACCCCGCTTCTGGATAACTAGTTGCGATGTTTAGTCAAAATATTTGTTAATGAACTGTGGGCGTCGCTGTCAGGGCAAACAAAATCTGGGGGAATGGCTTTCACCGTCACTCTGGCAGGGCAGGGCCTGATAGAACCCGCATGGCAATCCCCACAGAGATCGGACCACCATCGTTAAAGAGCACCTCGATCTGCGATCTGGGGAATGGGCGGCCAAGGCCACACTTAGTCCCTTTGATTGCACTGAAGAGATCCACTTGCCGGAGCACCTCAGTGCGGGGGGAGATCGGGAGGTCTCGAGATGACCTCTGAAACCACACACCTCCCCCCCACAAACCCCGACTCATGTATACGGGGGGTCCTCTTCGCACCCCCCACCCCCGCCACGGCACCTGCGGGTCCGATCCCCATCTTGGAAAAAATGCCAGCTTGGCACCTTGGCAGCACCAGTGATCAGGTGGCACTGGGCATTGCCAGGGTGCCACCCTGCCCAGACGGCAAGCAGCTGGGACCTCCGGTTCCCTGGGAGAACCCCACGAGTGCCGTTCCGGCTGGTCCCTGGTTGTGGTGACTGAACAGCGCTCACCCGGGGTCTCCAAGTGGAGGGGGTTCGATCCCACACCTTGGCTAAATCTCAGGAATGCATACGAGAGTGAGACCAGCTGTTTGAAAGAGTGAGACGAGTGAGATTGCGGCTGAGGCAGCTGACAGCATAGCCAACAATTTTGGAGGGATTTTTAAGTATTGGGGTGTTAGATTGCCAGAATATATTGGGCATTATCTAACGGCCTGTTGCACCCGACTCAGGACGCAATGAGGGCAGTAAATCTCATGAGAGACCTCTTGCAAGATTTACGATGCTCGTTACACCCTGCGAGATCGAACGACATCTCGCGACGCATCACAATATGGATCTCACCCTCAATGGGCAAGATTTTGATTTTCACATTTAAGTGTGAAGTTAAGCACTTAAATAAGTTTACACCAAAGTGAATCAAGGCCCGGGACCTAATGGCCTCGTCTCGGAGACCCTTTGGGGCGCCGTTTCGCACTGGTTTCCACAAGCGTGGACCAGGTGCAACAGCACTTGGGGGTGGGGGGTCGGTCTCCCAGGCGATCAGGTGTTTGGACTTGGGCAGGGTGGCACACCAGATGCCACCTGCGCACTGTGGCACGGCCAGTTCGTCATCCTTGCAGTGCCATCCGGGTGCCCAGGTGGCACTGTCAAGCTGGCTGGGACATTGCAAGGGTACCAGGCTGGTAGTGCCGAAGATACCAGGTTGCACCTTGCCTGTGCCGCGGATCAGGCCTGGGGGTGAGGCCTGCGGTAGGCTTTGGGGGGCTCGAGGACTCCCTTACTGCTAAGTTGGGGTGTTGGCAGGTTCCAGACGCCGCGATGGAGGGTCGAGAGTTCGGAACGCCAGCACTGGCAAGCTGAGCTTATTAGTGCAGGAAGTGGGTTGAAGTGCAGCCTTGGCAGCACATTCCCTCACTGAGGCCCAAAATGAAGCAGGGTTCCATTTAATAGCGGTGTTGGTCTCGGCGCTGTGAGCAGTGAACACAGTAGTCTAAATTGAAAAAAAGTGCGCGTAAATCTCTGCGCCAGCCTTCACCTCTCTCCCAGAACCATGGTAGGGCTCTTCCTGTTCTCATTTTCCCACAGCCTCTGTATTAAAGAATTATCCTTCACCAACTCTGCTCAGCTGCCCCCTGATGCCATCACCAAACACATCTTCCCCTCATCTCACCTTCCAAAGGAACCGTTTCCTCCATGAAACCCCGATCCACTCCTTTGTCACTCCTGGCGTGTGGCACCTTTCCATACAGTCAAAGGAGGGGGGACACTTGATCCTTTACTTCCTCCCTCCTTGCCATCTAAGGTCCCAAACACTCCTTCCCGGTGAAGCAGTGATCTGCTTGCCTGAGGTGAAAAGCAGACCGGTGACCGATTTGCAGAACACCTTCACTCAATCTGCAAGTACGGCTCCAACCTTCTGTCGCTTACCATTTCAATTCTTCATCTTGTTCTCATGCTCACATTTCTATCCTTGGCCTGCTGCAATGTTCAAGTGAAACCCAACGCAAACTGGATGAACAACGCCTCATATTCCAATTAGGCATTTTGCAGCATTCCCCTGGACTCAACATTGAGTTCAACATCTTCAGGCCATGACCTTTGTCCGCCAGGCCCATCGGGTCTGCACTGACCCTTGCAAAGTGCACCCTACCTAGGCCCACCACCCACCCGATCCCCATAACCCAGTAACCTACCCAGTCGTTGGACACTGAGCGGCCAAATCAACCTAAGCTGCATGTCTTTGGACCATGGGATGAAACTCAAGCAGACATGGGGCGGAACGTGCAAACTCCACGCAGATAGTCAGCCAGGGTGGGAATTGAACCCGGGTCCCTGGCACAACGAGGCAGCAGTGCTAACCACCGTGCCGCCGTTATGAACCACGATAAACAAAAACAGTAACAGCGGCTGCATCAAGTCCTGGTATAGCCCTGCCTACCAACCCCACACATTCTGAACTTACAGGTGGCTGAGTTGATTCGGCCGAGTAGAAAGTAGCATACCAGAAAGGTGAATCTGGATATTACGGATAGGAGGTCTCTGAGCAACATATAACATTGCCACGAATAATCTTCACAGCTTTCCTCAGGCACTTCTCAATGTTTACTAAATGAACAACAGAACAGTCTGTTTCAGGTTAAAGGTGAATCCAGATCCAGTCTTCTGGATGAAACATCATTGGTTGCCACACAAAAATACTCCAAGAGCACCGAAGAAAAGCCGAATATTCTCCATTTTACATAAGTGCCAAACTTTCTTTTCAGTCATTGGGATTGATTTCCCCTCACAAACATCATTTTCAGACAAATGGCAAGTGGAAAGGGTCACTTGACAGTCTACAAAACCTCACAACCACATTGTTGGGGTTTTCCAGAAGGCACACGAGCAGAAAAGCTGCGTTTCTGACAAACTCTTCAACTCTTCACCCGGAGACTAGCAATAGTAAAATGTCAGATTTGACGAGAGTGAATTTAAAACAATGTCCAGTTCTTCACTTACAATGAATGATGAGTCAGATCATCAAACAGCATGTAATAAACCGCTCACATTTGCACACAAACAATGCACCTGATTTATCATCACAGTCAATGTGCCTCCCTTGCGAAAGGTTGAAAGGAGACAAACTGATCTTACCTGAGACAAGTGAGACTGTGTCTTTCTCCCATGACACTACAGTGATATAAGTCTCCACAGAGGAGGGGATAATGCACTTGAACACTGCTACGTTCCCTCGCATGGCTTTCTGGTCCTCCACACGGACCGTATAGGGCTCCCTTAAAACTGGGGGGAAAATTGGAACTGGATTAATGCTGTTGAGAAACACTGCTCATTGAACAACAATAGCAACTTGCATTTACCTTGCGCCTTTAATGTATTAATAAGCCCGAGGGAGCTTCACACTATATTTATCATAATTTTAGAGTACCCAATAATTTTGTTTTCCAATTAAGGAGCAATTTAGCCTGACCAATCCACCTATCAAGTGCATCTTTGGGTTGTGGGGGTGAAACCCACGCAGACATGGGGCGAACATGCAAACTCCACACTGAGGGTGATCCAGGGCCGGGATTCAAACCCAGGTCCTCAGCGCCGTAGGCAGCAATGCTAACCACTGGACCACCATGCTGCCCCTATAATTTTCAGAATTAATTAACACCAAAGCAAGTAAAGAATTAGAGGCATAGAGGTTTCAAGTTAGAGGTTTACAACGTAAAAACAGGCCCTTCGGCCCAACCTGTCAATTCCGCCCACTAAGCTAGTCCCAAGTGCCCACATTTGGTACCAGGACAGGTGATCAAAAGCTTGCTATGAAGCAGTGTTTTGAAGGAGTGGGAGTGAGGTACAGAGGCAGAGGTCTTCAGGGAGGGAATTCTAGAATTTGCGTTAGGTTAGGAGATTTATGCTTATAATGTGTCACTCTGTAAATAAATACTTCTAAAAGTGTGGGAAGATTGGCTTCAGATCTATCTTCACCAAGAGCCTTTCTGGAATCTGACAGTGATTTAGCAGACACTGTCCTTTCACTGATTGAAGTTGGGTTTAATTCAGATCACAGAGCTGAAAGGACGCTGCTTAGATCCAGACCAGCATTCAGTGATCCAGAGCACAAAAGGATGTAATTTACAAATCACAATTTAGGCCTTAGCTGGAGTATGGAGTTCAATTCAAGGGGCACCACATTTTAGGAAGGACGTCAAGGCCTCAAGGAAAGGTTTACTAGAATGGTACCCATATGAGGGGTGTCAATTAAATGGAGCTATGCGGGAGGCTTAAAGCAGATGAGGCGAAGTGCAAGGAAAAAAAACTATTTCCTTTGGCAGCTGGGTTGGTCAGCAGAGGACACAGATTCGAGATAATTGGCAATAGAACCAGAATGGAAATGAGGGAAATTCCTTTTCCACAGCAGGTTACAATGAACTAGAATGCATTGACTGAAAAGATAAATGAAAGTGGATTCAACAGTAACTTTAGAAAGTGAATTAGATTGGTGTGGAAATTAAAAATTATGCAGGTTAAGGGGAGTGGGACGTATTTCTTTCAAAGGGTTGACACACACATAATGGGCCAAATGGTCTCCTCTAATGATGCTCAATTGTGTGATTCTAACTGAACAAAATTGCAATCCAAGAGAGGTTCATAACATAGTCTTGATCGTCATCTCAACTGCAGAGATGAATGCAGTAAGTTATTTATCCTCCTCATACTCTGATAAGACCATTCTCACACTCACCAGCCTTAATGTGAATATCCTGACTTCTAATTTTCCCTGAAGGATTTTCTGCTGTGCAATGGTACGAATTGTCGTGGATTAAGTTATTGAAACTCGAAGGAGGGAAAGGGAATATCTGGAGCGTTCCGTTCGGATGGACGTGCCGGATCCCTGGGACGTCGTACATCTCCTCCCCAGTCGCAAGGTACCAGCGCAGCGTTGCTGGGGGGTTCCCTGATGCAGGGCACGGTAACAGTGTCCCCATGGTGCTGGCGAAGACTACCTCTTGCAAAGATCCATTGACAAAGTATAAGCTGGATTGCAGATCTTCACTGGCAACTGTAACGAGTCAAGACAATGTAATTAATTTTAAAATGCAACAAGACAATCCAACGTCAATCAATTTTTTAAAAACTGGCATTCTCCTCCATGGCTGACTACGGCAACCTTGACTGAGTCAAGAAGTTGTGGAGTCCCACTCCGTATTGGCGGGTTGGGAAGTAGGGGTTGGGGAGCTGGTCATTGACAGTCACCAAAGCAGGCCTGTGCCAGATACATCGGGGAAATCAGTGGGGGCGTGGGGTGGTCCATTCAGTTCAAGGATGGAGAGATTAGGGAGTCAGAGTCAGCCTGAGGGATTGAGAGTTTGGGCTTGAAGGTGGACCAGAAGAAAGGTCTGGGTGGGGAGGAGTGGAGTGAGCAAGAAGTGGGGGGGAAAGGTGCCATCGAGCGGAGGTCAGGTGAATAGGAGGCTGAGATGAGGAGTAATGAGAGGCCTCGGCAGAGGAAAATGGTGTCTGCTGGTGTTTGGGGACATGGGGCTTGGTAGTGGTGGGGGAGGGTTTGGGGCCTAATTGGTGGTTGGTTTGGAGAGGTTTTTCGGAGGCCTTTGGTTGAGGGAGATCGAAGCCTGGTGGTGCTGGGAGGCAAGGTTGAAGGCCTCAGCTGGAAGATTGTTAGTAGGACTGGCCCCATTCCTGGAGGTTTCACAGACAGTCGGCTGGATCTAGGTAGTAGGTGTGAAGGCACTTACTCCTGAATCTGTCAGATCCTCACCTCAGGGAAGCTGCTGGCTTTCCCGATGCTCGGGAATCCCCACCAACAGCTAATAAATTTGTAAGCGCGATTACAATGAGACTCACAGCATCATTACCATATTTAGAATTCCAACACACCTCATTGAATCAAATTGGTCACCCAATCATCTTTCAGTTTCAATAAAAAACAACAGTGGACATGTTGGAGGTTAGTTTGAGACAGGAAACAGATTTCTGACAAGTTGGACTGGATATCGACCATGATGGGGGAACTCGCCGCCATGGTGAAAATGGGGGAGGAGCCCGGAAGTCCAAAGTCTTGCCCCTGAAACACGGCGCTTCCTATTTGCACAGGGGTGGGAATAGAGTCAAGCCAGGGTCCATGCACGCACATGTTTCCAGAGGCAGGTAGCTATTTAATTTATCAGCTGTCTCCAGGGAGTGGGATTTTCATAGACCAGGAATGAAGCTTAGAATGTGCAAATTAAAACAGGTAGGAACTGATCTGAATTTGGTGGATCTTTTGGAGCAGTAAGATACCCGTTTGGAGCTGTTCCTGGGACACCTTTAGTGTACATCCAGTGCTATTTCGAATTATTAAAAGTAGGCATGAATGTGTGTAAAAAGTGCATAAACTCATTACTGTCGAGCTAATTAGAACTGTCAACAAACCAGTCAAAATCAACTGACAAGACTGTCAAGAGGACCTCTCAAAAGCAATTATCAAATGGAGCGGTCAAATTTTCAAGGTTTTTAAAAGACCTGCCCTTTAAACTTTTGAAAGAAAATAAAATTGAAAGAAAGCAATCAAAAATAAAATTGCCTGCTTTAGATACAGAGTCATAGGTTAGCATATGGGAGTTATGGGGTGGATACAGAGGCTTGGGTGGCATGGATTGGCATGGAGCTGGAGCTGGGAAATGTCTCGACTCTGAACATCCAATCCTAGTGTGAAAATCCAGGCCTTCAACCCCCTCCACTTCCTGATCCAAACCCAACCATTTTGTAAATTAAAATGGACAAGTTTCTAAGTGACATTTCGGGCTGGTTGAGCGGAGTGTTTCCCATCAGCTGTTTCACTGTGGTCCACATCGGTACTTATCCACGTTAGTCAATTTTATGGGTCTTGGGGAGTTTCTCCCCAGTCTTGCCCACACTTGGAAATTTTTTCAGCAGTGGTGTACTGAACTTGCTGGTGAGACCAGCTCCTCATATATTTGGCCACCAAGTTGAAAGGGTGCCCTGATCTCTAAGCTTGAGTGTCCCCCACGCCCTTTACCCACAGAAAATGTCACCCCCCGAACACATGGCATTATCCCAAGTAAGGACACCCCACTATGGGGTTGCTAAGGCCCCTCCCCTTTTTAGGCCTCATACCCACCCACTTTCGGCCACCCCTTTCAGCCACCCTTCACACCACAACCTTTAGGAAGCCCCTTCATACCCACCCTGATCGCCCAGCATCTCCAAGGGCTAGGAGATCCCCCTATGTGCCATTACGCCTGGTCCACGTTTGTGTTGACCATTGCTAAACTGCGCCCGTGTGGCCTCTCACTGGGGAGCTAGTTAGATCCCAGGTGGCCGTTAGATAGGCTGCCCATCTTGTTAATGAGATGGAGATTGCCTTTAATTGGTGAAAATTGGTGTCCCGCCATATCCTGGCGGGATCTGGAACCCGCCAATGGGAGCGAGCTGGTTAGATCGCAAACCAATCGCCGCCCGACGCAAATTCCGATTTCAGCCCCTCCCGCGACCTCCCTGGGGCACACGGATCCGCACCGAGCGCAACACAGCCATTACGTCACACCCTATATCTCAGTGCTTTCAGGAGAGTAGGGAAGAGAGTTTGGGTCAAAAGAAAATTGGATTATGTCAAGTAAGACTCCAGAAACTGAATCTAAATGAGATTTGGGTTGAAAGATTCCTGCACAAAATCAAGGAACAAGCAACAAAATCATCTTAACTTACTCAATACACCCCAATTGCTGCAAATAACTGGTTTTGTCAAGGAAACCTGGACCTGTACAACACGTCTGAGGCAAACAAAGCCAATTTTGCTGCAATTTCTCCCTCACTTCCTTTGATGCCAGCTGATGCCAAATTATGGCCAATTTTGAGTTCTTTGCTCAATACCAAGCAAACCTTTACCCTGAAGCATCTATATGGAGGCACCTAGTACAGACTGGCTATCACTTCCTCCCCCATCTTAGATCATCTGCTGAGGCGGTCTGAACTGCTGATATGGACAGAAATGAACAGGCTCCTTCTGGGACAGGCTCGGGCTAACCCATAATATACAGCTAAAGCAACAAAAGACCATCAATGATGGGTCTCCATGGGAGGGAGAATGGCTCACTAAATCAAAGATATCTCTGAGAATGCAGGAGTTGCATTCTTCACTGTTTGTTCAATAATGCATGTTGGGTAGTACTTTGTTCTGCAGCCTCTCCCTTTAGATTTTCCTTCTCTTTTAATTAATATTTCAGCAAATATTTGGAGGATGAACAATGGAATATCATATAAAGTACACTCGTCCGAGGCAACATAAATAATACAGTTGCAGGGAATTCAAATGAATTAAGGTCTGCAAGTAAAGCTATTCAGCATCAAATATAATGTGACTATGACCCTGGCTAGCTTTTGATTCAAATGCTGCTGCTTTCCAAGTTTGTCTCAAGCACGATGTCAGCCTATAGTGTACTTTTCAGCCTGGGTTGAGAGGTGAGCTTGGGCCTCATGAACAGAACCCAGGCCTGACTGTCCTGAAATTGATACAGAAACTGCTGGAAAACTCAGGGCGCAATGTAACTAAAACAACACAGAGTCCGCTCTGGGAGGGAATAGCTGGGTCATTCCCAGCGCTTGTCGCACCAGGAGGAAAGACCCCGTTATCAAGCGGCACTCTGCTCGTTTGGAGTTCCTCAGTGGGGTACGTCTCCCTGGGGCCCTGCTCGGCATCATTTCCTACACGGAGGAGCTCTGCTCGCCGAGGAACTCCGACAAGTGGACCACCTAAGGGCAGGAAGGGATCGAATGGCCAGTTTTTGATCCTGATTCACATGTTTGGATGACCCAATGGCCATTAAATAACTGGAGGACAACATGACAGAGAAGGGTAAGCTCATTCCCAAGTTTTTCAACTGGGGGTTGCTCGGAATCCTGCCCCCCATAAAATCAAGCCATAGAATCCATAGAACCCCTACAATGAAAAAGGGGGCCATTCGGCCCATAGAGGCACCGACCCTTTGTAAGACCTCCTACCTACGCCCACTCTCCCACCCTATCCCCATAACCCCGTGAATTGATCTTGGCCAATCCACCTAACCTGCACATCTTTGGACTGTTGGAGGAAATGGGAGCTCCCGGAGGAAACCCACGCAGACATGGGGAGAACGTGCAGACACCGCACAGTGACCCAAGCCAGGAATCGAACCTGGGACCCTAGAGCTGTGAAGCAACAGTTCTAACCACTGCGTTACCACGCTGCTCATGTGAAATAGGATGGCTTGAATGGAGGGTGAACATTAGCACCAGAGCTGTGGGCCTGAGTGGCCTTTTTCTGAGCTGTAAGTTCTATGTAAGAGGGCATGGATCCAGTGAGTGGGCTGCTCTTCCGACTTTCAGCCACTGATGCCCCATTCCCAATGGACTAAAACTGCGCCTCCATGTCAGGGCTGAAAAAAGTGATCTTGGTTTCTCACCATCCGATTGCTTGCAATGATTGCCATCTCAAACTCCGAGCAGCTATTACTGCCACTTTACTCTCTACATTATTGGAGCTTGATACCATGCAGGAACATTAGACAAAAACGTTTCAATATTCAGCCACGTATAGAACTGCATTGCAGCAGGCAATAAAGCTCAGTGTGGACTTAATTATTTATTTGAGCAATTGGAATCCAAGGTGATAACCACTAAAGTACAATACTCTGGAAAAACGGCATTGCGATGAACGTTAGTATATATTTATCTGATGAACGATTCTACCTGAATCTTTACCTATCTATCCTTCCACTGCTGATCCACCTGCTGTGAATTTCCAAGTTGTACTCACAATTCAAAGCTTCTGAATGAGTTAATTAGTTACATAATACTTATGCAACATGCTGAACAAAATATTCACATTTGAGAGATTATTTACAACCTGTATAATCTTGCATATATTTGCACTGTCAGACGTAATTAGTTCCTCCATCATTTTCTCTATCATGTTCCCCCTATACCGCCCACCCCCTTAGGGGGGGTCGATTACCTCAGCTAGATGGCTCGTGTGGTTTCAAATGAAGCTCTGCATTGGTTCTGGTATCTCAAGGGGGCTTGTCTCTTCACCTCGCCCCATGCTTTATGCTCAGCTATCTCCCTCAAGCTTTGTAACTCTCTCTCTGATGGAGAGAGGTGCCGATGGCCGACAATGTCTCATCACATATCCCCAATCACATATCATAGTTTCTTTCATATTGATTGAGCGCAGACCATACCTATAAAGGTCAGGGAACACTTGCATCAAACTGACAATAAGAAATTACACTATGAAAATGACCAATTCTGAATGGCACCAGTCATAAAAATTGGATTGGATTGGTTGATTGTCACGTGTACCGAGGTACAGTGAAAAGTATTGTTCTGCGGGCGGCTCAGACAGATGATTCCATGCATGAAAAGAAAATACATAGGACAAATATAAAATACACAATGTAAATACGCAGACCCAGGCATCGGGTGAAGCATACAGGAGTGTCGTACTACTCAGTTGAGAAGATGTTTGAAGAGATCAGTTCAGACCATAAGAGGGTCGTTTAGGAGTCTGATGACAGTGGGGAAGAAGCTGTTTTTGAGTCTGTTCGTGTGTGCTGTTAGAAT
The DNA here is from genome assembly GCF_902713615.1 of Scyliorhinus canicula. Taxonomy (NCBI): domain Eukaryota; kingdom Metazoa; phylum Chordata; class Chondrichthyes; order Carcharhiniformes; family Scyliorhinidae; genus Scyliorhinus; species Scyliorhinus canicula. Next base: position 19,612,954 of record NC_052152.1, on the reverse strand, counting down.
TTTGTATCTCCTGCCCAATGGAAGAAGTTAGCAGAGTGAATAAGCCAGGTGGGAGGGGTCTTTGATTATGCTGCCCTCTTTCCCAAGGCAGTGGAAGGTGTAGACAGAGTTAATGGATGAGAGGTGGGTTCGCATGAAGGACTGGGCGGTGTTCACGACTCTGTAGTTTCTTACAGTATTGGACCGAGCAGTTGCCATACCAGGCTGTGATGCAACCATATAGGATGCTTTCTATGGTGCACCTGTAAACATTGGTAAGATCCAGTGTGCACATGCCGAATTTCCTTAGTTTCCTGAAGAAGTTATGGTGCTGTTGTGCTTTCTTGCTTGTAGCGTGGACGTGGGCCGACCAGGACAGAGTTTTGGTGATGTACACACCTAGGAATTTGACGCTGTCAACAAGTCAAAACCAGCCTATGGAGAAGGTGAGCCAATTGAATCAGGCCAATCAGCAATGGCGGTGTTCACTGCCATTTTGTTTGTCAGACTGCTAAAATGTTGAATGTCCAAAATAAAGTTTAAGATAAAATAAAGGCATAAATAGATTGCCCGTCCTAATAACGTGATAAAAAAATCCAGTGGGCTTCCGTTTTTTTTAGTGCCCTCATTAAAGCATTTGCTTCAAGACCTCAGCCGATTTCAGAAGCCCGACGCTGGAATTTTCCGGCCTTCCTACGGAGTGTGACCCCCTCCCCCCCGTCCCGTCCCGTCCCCTCCCCTCCCGCTGTGGCGGGTTCCCCGGTGGTGGGACAGGTGAGCTACACAAAACGGAGTAGACATCGACGGGGCTGGAAGATCTCGCCGGTGGCCAAGGACAAGCCGCCTCCGCCGACGGAAAACACACGGCAGTGAGGTCGGGAAGTCCCACCCCTCGACTTTGATCAGATCGTTCTTTCCAGAACAGTTGAACAGGGCACAAACAATGTGCATTCAAAACATGTGCAACTTGCAGAATTTATCAATGGTAGCTCTGAGTTTCAATCAAAAGGCCTGTGAAGATTTATTAGCCTTTTTTTTTTTGCTGTTTCCAAAAGATTGTGAAACGAAGGGGAGATTGAATTCTCAACACGTTATTGCAACCTCAAAATTCGCTTCGCAGGCAGTCAGAAAGGAGCCTGTAAATTGCAACATCCGTGACTGCTTTGTTGAAATGTTGAAACATCAGCTTGCCTGACTAATAGCCCTCTCACCTCTGGGTCAGAAGATTCAAGGCCGACTATAGAATTTGAGCATATAATCCAGATTGACTCTCTAGTGCAGTGCTGAAGGTGTGCTGCGCTGTACAGAAAAGAAATCAAGTGTGTCACGGCTGCATTGGGCCGGCCAACATCCACGAGCAGGGAAAGTGAAATCGGGCTGAGCGATCCATAAACCGTCTCCTCACAAATCCGTCCAAATAAATTAAACAGTGAACTCAAAATGTATGCACTTGGTCAGAAAAGCTGGAATATGCTCCCCTGTCAGAGCTGGGACAACCCAGTTTCAATGAAGATTCATATTGGACCCGAAATGTTAACTCTGTTTCTCTCACCACAGGTGCTGCCCAGAGTTCTCCCAGCAATTTGTGTTTTTATATGATATCAGAAGCCCAGGATAATGCTCCGGGGACACGGGTTTAATTCCTACCACAGCAGGTGGTGAAATGTAAGTGTGATTAATAAAACAAAATCTGGAATTGAAAGCTCTTGAAAATGAATGAAAATCGCTTATTGTCACAAGTAGGCTTCAATGAAGTTACTGTGAAAAGCCCCTAGTCGCCACATTCCGGCGCCTGTTCGGGGAGGCTGGTACGGGAATTGAACCATGCTGCTGGCCTGCCTTGGTCTGCTTTCAAAGCCAGCGATTTAGCCGAGTGAGCTAAACCTCTTCTCAGTAATGGTGACCATGGAACTATCATCGATTATTGCAAAAACCCATCTGGTTCACTAATGTCCTTCAGTGACATTAGTTCAGCCTACACATGACTCCAGATGCCGCTGAGGACTTTTTAAAATTAATTTTGTCTGTTCATACCTAATACGCAATAACAATCAATTGTTTGTGGTTTAACTCTGAAACACAATCAGAATGTTTCTCATGGGTTCCGTCAGTAGATCAAGAGGGCTCCGTGGCCTGATAGGTTGGGAAACGCTGTACTGGACTAATACCTGGAACGGGGGGTTGTCGAATGCAGAAAGGCAGGACAGGCTTGGGTTGTATTCACTTCGTTCAGAGGAATATGAGGCAACGTGATCGAAACATTTGAGATCCTGAGGGACCTTGACAGGGTGGATGTGGAGAATCTAAAACCAGGGGTCACTGTTTCAAAATAATTTTAATTATTTGAGACAAAGATAAGAAAAAAAAATTTCTCTCAGAGGGTGGTGACTCTTTGGAACGTTCTTCCTCACAAGGCAGTAGAAGGAGAATCTTTGAATATTTTTAAGGCAGAGCTCGATAGATTCCTGATTAACAAGAGGGTGAAAGGTTATTGGCAGGAATGTCGGGTTAAGTTCATAAGATAAGATACAGGAGTAGAATTAGGCCATTAAGCCCATCGAACCTGCTCTGCCATTCTATCATGGCTGATACGTTCTTCATCTGTTACCTACAATGGTATAGACCAAGATCTAGATTGCAAAATCAGTCAGAGCATCTCCTCCCTCGAACACATAGGCCGCGATTCTCCGCCGGCGTGATTCTCCATTTTGCCGGTGCCCGGGGGTTTCCCGACGGCATGGGGCTGCCCCACAATGGGAAACCCCATTGACCAGCTGTCATAATGGAGAATCCCACCGGCCGGTTGGGGCAGAAATGTGGCGCAGCGGAGCGGAGAATCCCGCCCAAAATCTAGGAGCGGGAGTCGGCAATTTAGCCTCCCGAGCCTAAACACCTTCAATGTGATCATGGCTGATCCCATCCTGGCCTCAACTCCACCGGCCTGCCTGTTCTCCATAACCCTTCAACCTATTATCAATTAAAAAATCTGTCTAACTCCTCCTTAAATTTACTCACTGTCCCTGCATCCACCGCACTCTGGGGTAGCGAATTCCACAGATTCACAACACTTTGGGAGAAGTAGTCTCTTACTCTAAGATTATGACCACTCGTTTTAGAATGCTCCACAAGAGGAAGCATCTGCTCTACCTTATCCATACTTTTTATCATCTTATATACCTCGATTTGGGCTCCCCTCATTTGTCTAAACTCTAGAGAGTATGGGCCTAAACTGTACAATCTCTCATCAAACTCCTGGGGCGGGATTCTCCCACAACTGGCCGGATGGCCCGATACCGGCACCAAGCCAGGTCCCGACGTGATGGACCATGTCCATTTCACGCCGGCGGGACTGGCCAGGAAATGACGGCCGCTCGGCCCATCGGGGCACAGAGAATTGCCGGGGGGGGGGGGGTTGCTGCCAACAGCCCCCGACCGGCGTGGCGTAAACCCTGCCCCCGCCCGAAAACCGGCGCCGGAGAATACGGCAGCCTGCGTCGGAGCGGTGGGGCGGGATTCGCGCCCCCCCCCCCCCCCCCCCCCCCCGGGTATTCTCCGACCACTCATCTCTGAAATCAATCCAGTGAAGCTCCTCTGAACTGCCTCCAATGCCACTACATCTTTCCTCAAGTTAGGGGATCTAAACTGTGCACAATACTCCAGGTGCGATCTTACCAATCTCTTGTATAGTTGCAACAACACTTCCTTATCTTGATACTCGATTCCTTTTGCTAAAAATGCCAGCAATCCATTTGCACTCCTTATTACAAGCTGCACCTGAATGGTAGTTTTCTGCGACTCATGCACAAAGACACCCAGGTCCCTCTGCATTGGAGCACCCCAAAGTCTCTCCCCATTTAGATAATAAGTTGCCTTTCCATTTTTCCGACCAAAGTGCATGGCCTCACACTTATCCACATTAAACTCTATCTGCCACATTTTGGCTCACTCTCCTAACCTATACACATCCATTTGTAAGGTTCTTATTTCCTCATTGTAACTTACTGTTCCACCTATTTTTGTATCATCTGTGAATTTGGCTGTAGAACCTTCTATCCCTCTATCCAAGTCGTTACCATAGATTGTAAATGTGGCACCCCATTTGTTACATCTTGCCATTCAGAAAAATGCCCATTTATCCTGACTCTCTGACTCCTGTCGATCAGCCAGTTTTCTATCCAACCTATCAAATTACCCCAATCACATGTAATCTCATCTTGTGAATTAACTTTCTGTGCGGCACCTGATCAAACGCCTTCCAGAGTCCAGATGTCTACAGGATCCCTATTATCCACTTGGCTTGCTACACCTTTGATGAACTCTAGCAAATTAGTCAAACATAAGAACATAAGAACTAGGAGCAGGAGTAGGCCATCTGGCCCCTCAAGCCTGCTCCGCCATTCAATGAGATCATGGCTGATCTTTTGTGGACTCAGCTCCACTTTCCGGCCCGAACACCATAACCCTGAATCCCTTTATTCTTCAGGGCAAACATGATTTGCCCTTCATAAAACCATGCTGAATCTGATGGATAGCGCTTTGGCTTTCCAAATGCCCTGATATTATGTCCTTGATAATTGATTCTAACAATTTTCCAACAACAGATGTTAAACTAGCTGGTCTGTACTTTCCCACATTCTGCCTCCTTCCCTTTTTGAATCAGGGCTTTACGTTGGCGATTTTCTAATCCACTGGAACCTTTCCTGGGTCCAGGGAAGTTTGGAACGTTATAACCAATGGATCCACTATCTGTGCTGCCACTTCCTTTAACACACTAGGATGTAGGCCATCAGGCCCGGGGGACCTGTCTACCCTCAATCCCAAGAGTTTGAGTAGCATTTCCCCATTGATGCTGGTTACAATCAGATCAGATCAGCAGCAATCTTATTGAATTGCAGAGCACGTTCAGGGGCTGAATATCCTCCTCCTACTCCTAATTGGTATGTTCGTACGTGCATATTGCAAGACTGAACCATGCTCCCACTCAATGTTCACCTCCCTTTGTGAGAGCCCCTCATTCATGTGACATGTAGCTGAGTCATGATAGTCACTTGACTCTTTTTAATGTCAGGGTGATGTGACAAACTCTTTACTGGAAATGCTTGTAAAGTGCATTTGTAACCTCTGGTCCCTGCACGACAATGTGGAGTCGACATGCTCAGTCGCCTTGGAGGGTTAACTGTAATTTTGTCTAAAAATGGTATGGCTATCTTCAGTCGCAGTGTCAAAGCACAACACCAGCAGCCATGAGGGTCTCTTCACCCATATGTTGTCTCGCTGTCTCCTAAAAAATTTTATTAGCGTAGTGACAACTGCATCAGGTCCTTCGATGCAACGTTCTAGCTGTTGTGCCAACTTTTCCCTCCCAGAGCGCACAGATACAAGATTCCCCTATGACCGTTCCAGAGATTAGGGCCATGTGGGTTGAAGGTGTAAGTCCAAATACTGAACCTGCAGGTTGTGAAAGCCTTCCAGTACACTAGGAGGAATGTGGTCACCTCCCATTGCCTGTAATCTCCTCTTCCTGGAAGCATGTGGCTATCAATGAGTTACGGGCATGCCTACCATATCGTGCTTCGATGACATGCTCATGTGGAAGCTGACGGCCATCTCCCTCTTCAGATTCCTGCCCATCCTGCTGTCCGTTCCCCAAGGAGCTCTCAGCCTGCTCCATATCTCCCCTTGGCAAAGGATCCCCAGTTTGAAACTCCAGGTGGTGCAGGGTGCAACAGACCACGACGATGCGGGACAGCCTCTGTGCAGACTATTGCAGAGCCCCACCCGAGTGATCCAAGCAACAGAATCGCTTCATTTGGTTACCAGTGGTCTGCTGGATGATGGATCATGTTCACCTATACACCTTGTTACATCTCTCTTCTGAAGCACTCTGAGGATGACTCACAAATGCCATGAACCATTGTTTGAGCGGGTACCCATTATCCCCAAGCAGCCGCTCTGTGATCACTGAGGCCCTTAAAATATTTGAGACACCTGGGTGTGACTCAGGATGTATGGATCATGGGAACTCCCAGTGTACCTGGCATAAATATGCATGATGTGGTTCTGTTGATCACACACCAGTTGAAAGTTAAGGAAGTGGAACCCCTTCTTGTTAACGAACGTCAGGGGCTGTTGCCAGGGAGCTCTCAAAGCCACATGTTTGCCATCGATTGCCACCTGCACTCCAGGGAAGCCCAAGATAGCTGCGTACCCCAGAAATCTATCATTGGCTAACTTTGCTGAGTGCGAAGTTCAAATAATGATGAGCCTTACTTCAGGGGCATTTTCCACCTCTGTTGTTGGAAGACGAATGATTAGGATTTATTAACAATAATCTATTAAGACAGTCAGCACTTACTAAGGACTTTGAATCTATAGAGTATTGTAAGTATACTAAAGTAATTTTAATAAAGGTGTCAGCTAAAAGCACTACCTTTGGCAGTCGGTATAAGGATCATGCATGTCCCAGGCCCAGTGGCTTCAACAGATTGTTCTAAGACATAATCAACAACAATCAGCATAAAAAAACTAACAAACATGTTTTTCTAACTCAACCCAAGGACCAGACATATCTATCAGGTATGACACCAAGTAGGGAGATTAGGGAGGGGTCCATAGAAAATGGAAGGGTAGATAACACTCTGCCTGGATGCGCGTAATTACTTGAATGTAAAATTAAAAACAAACGTGATCTACTGTAAACAATATCCTTACATACGTAGCCGACATAACCATATGCTGTATAAATGTCACCTGGTTCTGTATGTTGGCAGAGTCAGCTCTGGAGGTCTACCTCTAAAGCTGGGCTCTCCCAACATGTTGGTCAATAAATAATTGTTCTGTGCCTGATACTCTTCTGGTTATTTTGTAGAGAAGGTGAAAATTGGCGCTGCGAGCAGGGTACTCATATTGGATTATCAGAAAGGCTCTACAAAGACGGTGAATATATTTATCTACCACCTGTAGTTAATGCAGTAGGTCTGTCTGAAACAATGTGGATAAGAATCAAAAGACACCTGTGGGAGGTGATCTCAGGGCAGTGAGAGGCGACAGGGCAGGTAGCAGAGCTGTGCAGGTGGGTTTGCGGGGCCAAAGTTGCACAAGAGATGCCAAGCCACTACCAAGGGTGCCCTCCCAGTCCACAGGGTGTTAGATCCTGTATGATCCACCATATAGGATGGCTCATCCCAAGATATGAAGGTCTTCTTATGTAGATCCTTGGCCATGCAAGTCACCGCTGTAGAATGGGCCTTAGCTCCTCACCCTCTGGGTCTTACCGAGGCTCTTCTGGACTATGTACGTCAGACCAGGCCTCCTGTCAAAGGTGGGCTAGGCAGTGCCGAGCCTTTCTCCTCCTCAATCGAATCACTGCCTTCAAGAAGACAGCATTGAGGACAGATTCCATTATTCAATAATCCTTCTCCATGTCGACTGATAAATGCAACACATTAATGAACAGTGGGCAAATGTAGTAGACCCCTCCACTCATGAAGAGAAAGACAATGTCTTGCCCCAGAGCTGAATCTGTGCAACTAGCTTTTTGCTAATACAGCCTTGCAGTTGAGCTGGGTGACCAAGGTGTCAACCCTGATACTTGAGATTTCAATTGCACTGAGGTTAGAAAAGGTTTGAAAACATTCATGAAATGTGCCACCAATCTCTGATCTGGTTTGCTGATCAAGTTCAACTTACACTTCAGCAGTGATGGGATGCCCTCTGACCCGTGATCCAGGTCAATTGGAGAAAGCACACAAGAGGCTTTTATTGAATATCTGGTGGATTTGCAGCAGCTACCTTTCCTTAATAATAATAATCTTTATTGTCATAAGCGGGCTGACATTAACACTGCAATGAAGTTACTGTGAAAAGCTCCTAGTCGCCACATTCCGGCACCTGTTCGGGTACACAGAGGGAGAATTCATAATGTCCAAATTACCTAATAGCGTGTCTTTCGGGACTTGCGGGAAGAAACCGGAGCACCCGGAGGAAACCCACGCAGACACGGTGAGAACGTGCAGACTCCGCACAGACAGTGACCCAAGCCGGGAATCAAACCCGGGTCCCTGGTGCTGTGAAGCAACAGTGCTAGCCAATGTGCTTAACACAGAGGAACATTCCTCTGTGTTAATGTTCAAATGGAGCAACCGTACTGTGAATCCAATGGCCCCACAGTCTCTCTGAAATGCACCAAAAGGCAATAGGTCAAATTGTCCCTTCTCAGGTAAGTCTTCCTCTTTTCCCTCAGCTCCGACTCTATTTCAGTGTTGTGACTCTAAGATGTTACCCCCTGAAAGGGCCTCTTAGTCCAGCATTGGGCTCCTCCCGCACTGTCTCACACCCCTCCTGTGCAGATTCTTTTCCAGTTTTCATTTTAAACTGCACAACATTCCAGCCCTCTGCCCAAACTCATCACTGTGGATGTCCCCACGCCTCATGTGGAACTCACCCTGACCCCATCCTGAAGCTTTGTGGACAGTCACAGACAGAAGAGGCACCCACTGTGCACAGACCAACCTTGCACACCCACCGGTGTGAAGTCACACTGGCAATGCTGAGACACCAGAGCAGCACCTTTGCAGGAGGGTTTCACCTCAAAGTCACGAGTGAAGTGACAGTGGATAACAACATGCCACTCATAACCAATTGTGATTTAGGCCGGTCTCATTTCCTACTGCCCTGGCACGTAATTGGGAGGGGGGAGCATGCTTCCAACCATTAGCATGCTTAATTAGTATTCATGGTATACTAATTCATGCAAATATCATTCGTGACATGGATCATCGGGAAAGCCAACCTGCCGTCAACCCGTCATGAAGATGCTGAGGTAAAAATTCCCAATTGATTTCCTACCATTCGGATTCCCACCTTTGACCTCTCTCCCGTTTTTCCGCTCCTTCCCGCCAGGCAATCCACAGCAGGTAGGATTGGAAAATCCCACCCAATGAAACTGAAACCATGCTTCACCTCGCCGAACACACAAATAGAAATAAACATTAAACTATATATTGTCCTGAATACTTGTCAAATGCAGATCTCCATGGCGGGCTCTGGCACCATTGGAGATTCTCAGACATCAGAAACAGCATAATGGAACGGCAGGAACTGGAGGTATGCTGTATGAGGTCCGGCGGGGATGGGGGTGGTGGGAGGGGGGATATCTGATTGCTAACGGTATATCGAATGAGTGCCATGAATCCATCATTCAGGAAACACAACAATACCAAGTAAATTAGGAGGATTGTACTCTCTGACTACAAGGTGCGAAGTATTGTAACATTCCAGTTAATTGGCATGTTGCCATATGCAGTGCCTCCTGTCCGATTAACTGCATAAATATCATGGCGGTGGCCGTAAAGTTAACCTGAAACACATGCATAACTCATTTTCAGTGCATTTAGGTTGCAAGACAGTCGATACATCACTCAGACACATAAGAAACATATCCAATAAGATGTCCATGGGCCTGATTCTTTTCCCGGAACGCAGTAAAAATGCAACTTGCCATTGCAATGGGGCAGAAACCACAGAAGCAAGTCATCCCCATGTAATGAGGAGGAAATTAGAGTGATAGAGATCATTAACAATCTCTTTCCTCCCATTCCACAGGGAGGAACAAAAAAGTTGAAGTTCCAAATTCTAAACTGCGCAACAACATTGCCACAGTAATGTTCCACACGGCACCTAAGGGGTGGGAATGCTTATATTCGTCGTGACCCTGGCGGAGTACGAGCTCCCCAGCCAGGGGCAGGGTATCTCAATCAAGCAACGTCTAAAAGGTCGGCCAATTAGACACAGACTAGAGCAGGAACCCGGTAGGGATTTACAGGATAATGCACACGTTATTTCTGTAAATAAAACTTTGGTGCTTATTTTACTCAATGCGGACCTCCCCACCGTGCCCATATTAAATTGGCGACGAGGCTGGGATATTGAACGGATCAAGACTGCCGAAACCCGGTCACCAAAATGTACGGGCAATTAAAATTGGTGAGACACCACAGAACCTCACTGTTTTCTTGGACTAGTAAATGAACCTGGGCCATTTATTCAAAATTTGGCTACCGTCCTAGCCCCCCTCCACTTGCCCTTGAAGAAGCATCAACCTTGGGCTTGGGGCAAGGTCCAGGATGAAGCAATGGTTTTCCTCTTCGGGGATGTTGACAGCTTTTGACCCTTGAAAACCACATGATGCTTCACCGTACGGCATTGACCGTAACCGTGACCGTCCGATCACTTTTGCCTTCCGGACGCCAGCTGCGGCGAGACAAAATATGCTCAGATTGACAAAGAAGGTCTGGTCATCATATTTGGTGTAAAGGGGTTTCACCAGTTCCTCTACGGCAGAACACTGTCACCGATCACCAAGTCATTGCGAGGCCTCTTCCATGAAGACAAGGTGAATAGCGTCTGCAAGGATTAAGCACTTGTCTCGGTGAGGACAGCAGGGTGGCACAGTGGTTAGCACTGTTGCTTCACAGCACCAGGGACCCGGATTCGATTCCCGCTTGGGTCACCGTCTGTGTGGAGTCTTCATGTTCTCCCCGTGTCTGGGTGCGTTTTCTCCGGGTGCTCCGGTTTCCTCCCACAAGTCCCGAAAGACGTGCTCATAAGGTGAATTGGACATTCTGAATGTTCCCTCAGTGTACCCGAACAGGCGCCGGAATGTGGTGACCAGGGGATTTTCACAGTAACTTCATTGCAGTGTTAATGTAAGCCTACTTGTAACAATAATAAAGGCTGTTATTATTATTGGCTGCTCATGAATACTCTTTCGAGTACCGCCCACGGACCTAGATTGCACATACTGTTGCGTTGAGCCCTCTTCCCTTGCAGGTCGAATTCACAAATCCTCCTGCAGCAAACAGTTATTGCTCTCCTGAATTTCATGGACTCCTTGCCAGTCACTGCCTCGTGTGTTCGTAACTGGACGTAAACTGACCCTGGACTTGCCAAAGTGCGACATCTGGTGCTATAAGGTGGGCAGCAGCAACAGCTACCAGGGGAGTTGAAGGCTTTCTCCTCCAAATTGTCAGAGTTGACCATGGATGGGGGGCACAAGGGTTGTTATCCCGACCAAGGGACAGGTTATCGTCTTAAAGGACCTTCACAATGGACATCCCGGAATGTCTGAAAGGAAGATGCTGCCAAGAAGTAATGCCTGGTGGCCGGGTTTGGACAGGGATGTCGATACGTCAGCCCTGCAGTGCCCCATCTGTCAAGAGCACCAGAAGCTCCCCGCGCCAGCACACCTACACCCTTGGGAGTAGCCGGGCTGGCCTTGATCTTACCGACATGCCAATTTCACCAATCCTTTCTTGGGTTCGAAGTTTCTCATTCTGGTGGATACACACCCAAAGTGGCTAGAGCTCCACAAGACGGCATCGATCACTTCCTGGGTGACCACCGAGCAATTACGCCTTTCTGTTTCCACCCACAGAATCTCTGAGGTACTCGTTACTGATAGCGTGGCCTCTTTCACAAGTGAAGACTTTGCCACTTTTGCGAAAAGCAACAGGATTCGTCATGTTCACACCAGGCTATACCACCCGGCAATTAATGTTTTGCCAGAGAGGTCCATGCAGTTGGTTAAATATAGGCTTAAGAAACAGACGTCTGGCTCAATGGACACAAGACTGGCAAGATTTTTATTCTCATACAGGACCACGCCACACGGAGTAACTGGGGTAGTCCCCGATGAGATGTTAATGGGTCAAAGGCTTCATATACAGCTGAGTTATTTTACCGGGATTCAGCGCGAAGGTGCACCATAATCAAGATTTGCAAGGATGGTGCCCGGTTCAAATTCGACCTCTTCTATACTTTACACCTGACGACGCGGTGTTCATTCATAACTTCAATGGTGGGACTCACTGGCTCTCTGGGGTTGTCGTCCATCAAACAGGACCAGTCTCTGACCAAGTTCGAGTCCTATGGCACTTAATGTGATGGCACCTTGATCACATTCTGGATTGGATTGGATTTGTTTATTGTCACGTGTACCGAGGTACAGTGAAGAGTATTTTTCTGCAAGCAACTCAACAGATCATTCAGTACATGGGAAGAAAAGGGAATTAAACAAAATTCAAGAAAATACAAGAAAATACATAATAGGGCAACACAAGATATACAATGTAACTACATAAGCATTGGCATCGGTTAAAGCATACAGGGTGTAGTGTTAATGAGGTCAGTCAATAAGAGGGTCATTTAGGAGTCTGGTGACAGTGGGGAAGAAGCTGTTTTTGAGTCTGTTTTTGCGTGTTCTCAAACTTCTGTATCTCCTGCCCGATGGAAGAAGTTGGAAAAGTGAGTAAGCCGGGTGGGTGGGATCCTTGATTATGCTGCCCACTTTCCCCCGGCAGCGGGAGGTGCAGATGGAGTCCACGGATGGGAGGCAGGTTTGTGTGATGGACTGGGTGGTTCTCACGACTCTCTGAAGTTCCTCACGGTCCTGGGCTCTCACAGAGGTTGCTCCCACATGAGGGTTCCTCGAAAGAAGCCTGTCCTGAATCCTCCTGCTCCATTGCCGAACCAGTCTGCTGTGACACCTCCAGTCTCTGTCGCGCCAACATGCCCGATGTTGTGTCTTTCGATTCCAGAATAGAGACGCAGACCTCTGAGATCTCGGACGCCGATTCCGTAGTTCAGCCGCCTCCTGATGATCGTCTGCCATGATGTCCCTGCTGCAGGTGCCGTTTACTGGCGAGGTATACGCCGACTGATCCAGCGCACCAGCTCCGTGATGAATAGCCGGAGCCGAAGAGACTCCGACGTCCTTCGCCTGCTTCTCCGCCTCACCGCACATTGAGAGGGCCCTCGGACTTTGGGGGGGGGGGGGGGGGGGGGGGGGGGGGGGGAGGAACCTATGGGGTGGAGAATGCTTGTCTTCCCCGTTCTCCTTGCGGAATACGAGATCCCCTGCTTTAGGCGGGATATCTCAATTGACCAATGTATGGAAGATCGGCCATTGAGGCACTGACCACCACAGCAACCCGGTAGTGATCTATCAGGCAGTGTACATATTGTTTGTGTAAATAAAACGTTGTGTCTTTTTTTACCCGGTGTGGACTCTCCATGTCCTTATTAAAGCCATTATCTTCAACGAGAGGGCTGGACTATTCAATTTTACCCAGTAAAGCCACGCTTTAATTAGTTGTTTCCTTCACATTTAAATCTAAGGACAGTACTTTTGGAAAGTTAAATCTCTGATCTGCACAGTTCACTGCCTGAACAGTTGACATTCGTCCTTCTGTTTTAAAATAGCACTCATTAAGCAATCAGGCAGCTGAAAACGTTCAACTGCATTAAACACGACCCATTTATTTCAGATTTACCTTGCTTTTTGCGCATGTCATTTATAGTAACCTTGTGAAATTATACTTGTCAAAAGCCAACCATGCCAGGAATGAGGCGGCTTCTGTCACTGCCTCGTACCAAGATATTGAGCTAATAACAGGTAGGAAGCAGCATTTATCTTTCCCCATCTCTCGTTCATGTTGGCTCCTGGAAGAGCTGAGATCAGACAAATAGCTATGGATAAAAAATATACTGGACACCACAGCTGCAATGGACAACAATGATTCATTTCCGACTCAGCCTTAACTCTTACATTAAGTCTGCATGTCTGGCACTGGTGCAAAGTAAAATCGCTTCTCACAGACACTATTATCGTGTAAATGTAACCCAAGACAGCCTGTGCCAATAAGCTTTTGATTACAAAGCTGCACTAGTTGAGATAGGAAGTACATTCCTAATGGCTGGCATGGTATCACAGTGGTTAGCACTGTTGCTTCACAGCGCCAGGGAAGCTTCCAGGTGGTGGTGTTCCCATGTGTCTACTACTCTTGTTCTTCTAGATGGTAGTGGTCGTGGGTAGGGAAGGAGCCTTGGTGAGTTCCTGCAGTGCACCTTGTAGATGGCACACACTGCTATTACTGTGCGTCAGTGGTGGAGGGAGTCATTGTTTGTGGAAAGGATGCCAATCAAGCAGGCTGCTTTGTCCTGGGTTGTGTCAAGTTTCTTGAGTGTTGTTGGAGCTGCACGCATCCAGGCAAATGGAGAGTATTCTATTACACTCCTGTCTTGTGCCTTATAGATGGTGGACAGGCTTTGAAGAGTCAAGAGGTGAGGTACTCGCCGCATGATTCCCAACCTTTGACCTGTTCAGTAGCCACAGTATTAATGTGGCTAGTCCAGTTCAGTTTCTGGTCAATGGTAACCCCCAGGATGTTGACTGTGGGGGATTCAGTGATAGTAATGCGATTGAATGTCAAGGGGCGATGGTTAGATCCTCTTTCGTTTGAGATGTTCATTGCCTGGCACTTGTATGGCGCAAATGTTACTTACGTTACCTATTCCATACCCCTTTATGACATTTTGTAAATGTTGGATTAATCCAGATGAGTTTGCTTTGGCCATGACCACTGTAGCACCAACAGGCTAAGAACAGCACTGTTGAATGGAAAGTAATGATCCTTCAATATAGCCAAACAATATATTTTAATTTTTATTCATTGACGGGATGTGACCGGCATTAGCTAGACCAGCATTTATTGCCCATCCTTAATTGCCCTTGAACCACTGCCATCCATATGGTGTAGGTACATCCACAGTGCTGTTAGGGAGGGAGCTCCAGCATTTTGACCCAGCGATAATGAAGGAGCGGTGATATATTTCTAAGTCAGGATGGTGAGTGACTTGAAGGGGAAGTTCCAGGTGGCGATGTTCCCATGTGTCTGCTGCGCTTGTTCTTCTAGATGGTGGTGGTCGTGGGTTTGGACGGCATTGCCTCAGGAGCCTCAATGAGTTCCTCAGATCCTACATTCTCAACCGTGGGAGAACCTTCTGTCCATGTGACATTTTGATTCATTTAGTGTCAAGCTAGGGGTGCTTTTATACTAAGTCATATCATCAGGGAAATCAAATGAATTTGTACTATTAGACAGAACATTTTCATTCCCGCAATCTTGACGGGATTTCAATCTATGCCTCAGAGATGACAAACTAGTTTCCAATCCATAGCAGCTGCTGCATTTTGATATGGTGCAGTGACATCATTGCAATATTTGTGGGGTAAACATCCTGATTCAGACACTCCCACCAGTGATGTGGCGTTAAACATATTACTTCCTGCCCAGGGGAATGGTGCATGTTGTGTTATGCAGTATCTTATCTCTACTGGCAGCTAAGTTAAGAGACTAAGTCGTTGAGCAGCTACAATAATCACATTTCATTACCTAAACAAGGAGAAGCATCTGACAAAATTGTAACAGCTGATCTATGACCCAACCCCAATATCTCACCTTTTCCCCATTCCCTTAATATATAAATCTACAATCTCACATTTAAAATAAGAAATTGACCGAGCACAATTGCCATTTGTGGACGAGAGCTGCAAACTTCTACCTTTGCATGGTAGACGTGTTTCCTTACTTCATTCCTGAAAGATAATGTTGCCAGTCTGCCCGAGTCCTGAACTTGCAAAACAGCGGAGATGGTTTTACTTTAACTACTTTATATGTTCCCCTAAGTTGTTTTTGCACACATTGATTTGATGTTTCTGTTTATCTTTTGTGATTTTGGGCTGCGTTCCTTTTAATTTGTCCCTTTGATAATTTCTCTTAATCTATTCAGTTGTTCTGCCCAATAACATCGCGTGACGTGCAGGTTATTACAGGCACCAAGCAGACACAAGGGAGCGATGAGCTATTCATTGCTCCCAAATGCGGCATGTACACCTTTAAGTGTAACATCTTCATCTGATAGAAATGGAGTTCCTGGTGATTGGCATACACCACTGAGTTGACGCTAGGTGCCTATGTATTGTCATCTTCCCACAATCTAGGAATGCCAGCACAAAATCACTGCAAGCTTTCCGACTGCTTTGCCTAAGTTAGACGTGGAAACCTCCCTTTAAATTTTCTGCCACTGAGCATGAGTTAGCATTCGCTGACAGGCAGACAAAGCAACTTGTTCGATTGCCAGAAATAACCGCCGGGTGATTGGAAAAGAGGCAGTGGCCAGGAAATTAAAGGCTGCCGTTGCTTTCAAAGCCAGTGGAGCAATTTGATTCATCAACAACTGGTGTTCAGACCAGCAGCAATTAATTTTCAGTTGGAAAAAATCTCCGCTTTGTGAATGGCCACAGCTTTGACGTGCAGAGGAGCTTTCTAAATACGGAGTAGGCCGATGCCTATTCCACTCTCGGATATCCTTGGACTGACATCTTTAGTCAAGGACGCCCAGGGATGGAAGATCCGCCTCAGTCATCGCCATTCACAGGGTCAGGTTCAATGCGTGTGATAACACGCCGCTGTGCCACTTCTTGTGGATTGGAAAGGCACGATGTCTATTCCACTCTCTTCACTTCTGAACCTGCTAAATTAAACACGCTGAGACAATACTGTCAAATCAATAAAAGGGAAAGAGGTTTTCTGCCTTGCAAAAATGCAATTTCTTGATTCAAGTTTCTGCTTAAAAATGACCCTATTCCTTGGGCTTTTAAAAATTTAATCTTCAACAGAAATCCAAAATCCATTGCCTCTTTCTTCGGAAGTAAACCATGCCAAGTTGCTTCAGTGGAGCGTTATCAAGCAAAAATAACAGTTTCTAAACCGTCTGAGATCCAGCATGAATGACACTGAGCTGGCTTTAGTGCTAAAATCAGAGAGTTAGTCACTGGCGGGGGTGGGGGGGGGGGGGGGGTAGGCGGGAATGGTTGTACGATAAAGAATCTGCATTTAGGGCGCTCAACCACCAAGTATATATGTGGGGAATCCATCACGCTGAGGATTGATATAACCCTCAATATCATGTCTGTGCAGAACACCCAACCCCCCACCCCCAACTCCCTTCATTGATGCCAATCAGTGAAGTACAATATTAGCAGAAGCCTTGTGGGAAGTCACTGCCCTTTATGGTAATGAAATGGTGCACTGCAGAAAACTAAGTGGAAATAAATAAGATATGCACAGAACGGGCTGACAATTAGTCTGCTTGTGCAGTATATTACACAGAAAGGATAGTCAGAAAACTGTTAATAACATGTCCCAAAGACATAAAGTAACGACAAATGACTTTCTCTGCCTCTCTTCCCCTCCCCCACCAGCCCCCACCCCAGCAACCGCCCTCCCCCCATTGCTCCCAGCCTCACATTGTTTTTCTTAGTGCAATGACCTTAAGTCTCTTAAAAATAATTTCTGGTAGGTTTCACTTTATTATACCCTGAGGACGATGAACATTTTGCAGATGCATGCACCAAGCTTGCCAACATTTAATCATTTAAATTTAGGACAAGTTAGGGGAAGGAAGGGAACGGTGCTTTCTCAGTTAGCTTGCACCAACAAGACAGTAGGTTCAGTCATACTGTTGTACGTGAACGAGGGTGGAGTTTGGGGTGAGAAGGGAGACTGCAGACAGGGAGGACTCTCAAACTTAACCTCGGCTAGTAATTGTGTGAACTGCTGTATGGTCGGCTGCACCATTTCCAAATGAACAGTTAACCTGAAGCCCACTTTGTTGTTCCTGTGGTTCAGGTGGACATTGAATATTCCAGTTCATCATTTGAAGAGGATAGGTGTCCTGGCCAACATTCTAGCCTCAGCTAACATTGTCAATAGATAGCTTAGACGTCTTGTGATGATTGCCCTGGAAAGAGTTCAGCAAGGAAAATCTGTAATTTCTTTATAATGTCCGTGGAATCTATCATTGGTGATAAGAATGTTTGGGGACTTTGAAGAGTTTGCATCGAATGTAAAGGGACTGATTGTAATTTTTCTTCAATAATCAGAAATACTGGTCCATGTGGCTTCATGATTCTTGACCCAGAAGTAGTACCAACAGCAGGTTAACATATGCAAACTATGTGGCAGCCACAAAGGAGAGCTTCAGAGAAAGGAGAGCG
The DNA here is from genome assembly GCF_902713615.1 of Scyliorhinus canicula. Taxonomy (NCBI): domain Eukaryota; kingdom Metazoa; phylum Chordata; class Chondrichthyes; order Carcharhiniformes; family Scyliorhinidae; genus Scyliorhinus; species Scyliorhinus canicula. The sequence goes on along the minus strand of NC_052152.1, from coordinate 19,595,076 downwards.
GCAGAAGTTGGGAGGACAGAGAAGACACATTGACTGGGTGTGCGTAATGCAGTTAAACAGGCCAGGGTTAGAGCCGATGATGTGAATTGGTAAAGCTTACTGCCGCTGCTTCAGTTTTGCTGCAGCTGACCGTATCACAGACCAGGGTTTATCGAAGAGATCGGATAACAGAACCTCTGGAGAATCTGTGACACCTGTGCTGGCATGAACCTAGCTAAGGAGGTTTACCATCCCGTGCGACCTCAGACGGAATACGGTTGACAGTGAACATGACTCGAGGGTTGAATTGATTGATTTGATTTTGATTTGATTTATTGTCACATGTACCAAAGTATAGTGAAAAGTATTTTTCTGCGGCCGAGGGAACGTACGCAGTACGTACATAGTAGACAAAAGAATAATCAACAGAGAACATTGACAAATGGTGCATCAACAAACAGTGATTGGTCACAGTGCAGAACAAGGGGCCAAACAAAGTAAATACATGAGCAAGAGCAGCATAGGGCATCATGAATAGTGTTCTTACAGGGAACAGATCAGTCCGAGGGGGAGTCGTTGAGGAGTCTTGTAGCTGTGGGGAAGAATCTGTTCCTATGTCTGGATGTGTGGGCCTTCAGAGTTCTGTACCTTCTGCCTGATGGAAGGGTCTGGAAGAAGGCAATGCCTGGGTGGGAGGGGTCTCTGATTGAGTGGGAAAGTGAGAGATTGATGTATCAGACCAAGTTGGAGAAGTTTTGAACTGCACGTAGTGTTTGTGAGCAGTGAATTAGATGATTGTGGTTATATAAGACATATACTTGTATCAACTATTTAAAGTAAAATTACCATTCATTTGAAGTATCATTTGCTCGTTAATTCATGTTTAATTTATACAGATTCTGATTCATGTTCAAGTAAATGGTAATTGTTTTTGTTTGGGATTCATTGGGAAATTTGGTTCACGGTTGCCCCATGGGGATTGTAACAATCTCAATGCAGTTTCCAGGCCATTGCTGTGTTCAAAATGGCTGTTGCATTTTCTCCATACAACAATAATCACAGCCTCAATGTTTACACTACAGCAAAAGGCCATTTGGCCCAAAGTGTCTGTGCCAACACTTTGCCGGAGGAATCCAAAACTAATCCAGTCTCTTGCATTTGCCTCAATTCCTTCTTTTAATCCAATCTTGATCCAATTTTCCTTCAAAAGAAAATAGTCTCTGGGGGCGATCGAATGGCGATGCTGCACCTGATGCCATGGCACAACGCAGCTGATAGAAGCGGAGAGACCTCGCTCCCAGGATCTACCCGGCTCGCAACGTCTCGGGACATCTGATGTGACCTCGTGAGACGTCGCAATGTGAATCCCGACCATTGTGAGCTGGATCACATTTTGGCAAATCTGCATATTAGACTGAGACTAATATGCAGTTAACCAAGGCACCCGAGGAGTTGGGATCCATTCTCTTCGCCTAGGAGACCTCGAGGGAGCATCGTTCAGTGCTAGTCGCCACAAATTGCGACCAGACGGAACAGCACTCGTGGGGGTCCCCCAGGGGATCAGAGGCCCCCCAGATAGTTGCCCTTTGGCAGGGTGGCGCCCTGGCACTGCTAGTGCCATTTGGGCACCCTGGCGCCCTGGCGGTGCCAACTGTGCGAGGGCTGGGAAATATGTGCTAAATGCTCTTGCGATGGGATTTTGTTCCCATTTAGTTCAATTACGCCCTCGGTCTCAAACATTCTCTATGACAAAGTGTTACAACTTTCAGTAACTCTCTGTGTAAAGTCATTTCTCCGAACCTCATTTTAAATTGATAACTTTCATCCACAACTCTCTGACCAGAGGAAACAATGTTTCAAACCTCATTAAATCTGTGCTTCAACATCTCCGCTCCAATGAAAAGAGTCCCGATGGCCATGATTCACCTTTTCAGACATGGAGGTCATGGCCGCCAGTCCCTCTGGTTATCTCCTGACTCCCAACCCAATTCCCTGGGTTGGGGTTAATGGAAGACGCATGGTAGGTTCCCAATCCTGCCCAGGAAGGGAGCCTGTCAGGGGAACCATCAGAAGAACTGGGAAGGGGCCTCAGGGGGCAGCGAGATTGTGATTGTAATGCAGAGAGAGAGAAGGGGTGACTATAAGGCTCCCTCCCTCTCTGCAACCACTCTCTCTGAGCCTATCACTACCTTTCTCTTGGCAATCCTAGGAAGCAATGGTAACAGGCAAACAAGAAACCTGCTGCGTATCTGCCACTCCCTCAAACAGCCACCAATTTAAATGTTATGGGCACGGATAAGAACATAGCGGACAGCAGTCCAGTTGGGAAGAGTTGGCAAAGGGGGAAATCGAGATTCCAGATAATTTCAATGTCTGCATTTTCCTTCAACAGTTTCCCAAATCCCTCCTTGCTAGCGCAGTTTCACAACTTTGGCAACAACCTGGTCAATCTACACTGAACAGTCTCGAGGGCTTCAATGGAGCACTTAGAATTTGTGCCCAGTGCTCTCACCATGGCCTAAGTGATGTTTTGTATGAGTCCATCATTGTTTCATAACACTTTTGGGGGCAGCACGATAGCACTGTTGCTTCACAAGCTCCAGGGTCCCAGGTTCAATTCCCGGCTTGGGTCAGTGTGTGTGTGAAGTCTGCACATTCTCCCCGTGACTGCGTGGGTTTCCTCCGGGTGTTCTGGTTTCCTCCCACAAGTCCCGAAAGACGTGCTGTTAGGTAATTGGACATTCTAACTTCACCCTCTGTGTACCGAACAGGCGCCGGAATATGGCGACTTGGGGCTTTTCACAGTAACTTCATTGCTGTGTTTATGTAAGCCTACTTGTGACAATAAATGATTATTATTATGACAACTCCCATTGATACATCTCAAAATTCGACTGGATTTATAATTGCTTCAACTAACACATTGCTTCATGTCCTTACACATGAGGCTTTTGTTATATTTTAAAGAGATGTGTTCAAGTGCTTTGTAACTGCGGGTCTTTCTTTACAAGGTCACTTGTCGTAATGCAATTAGATGGAAAACAGAACAGCCAGAGATGTCCCTGGATTGCCTCCAGCCGTTTATTCAGCCCCATGGAGGGATTCATTAATGCCACAAAGATACAGGTGGTCGTGCAGACCCAAAGGTCCCGGGTCTGATTCCTGGCCTATGCTAAGTAGGACAGGAAGCAGGATGACATCTCACGAAGGCAGGTTGACGGGAATTCTCGATTCCTCCCCAGAAACCCTTCATGGAAGATGATGAGTGAGGCCATCGATGGAAAACCAGCCAAGAAATACCAGAATCCAGAGTCACCCATAAAGAAATCATGCACGTTAAGCCAAACTGAACATCTTCAGGAGGGCAAGGGAGAAAACTAGCAATAAAACAAACATGTGGATAGATAGTTGGTAGCTTTCAATCAGTGATTTGACTTCAAAAATAAAGATCAGATTAAGAAACTTTCATGGCCAGAATTTATGTGTTGCTCACTGTCCATGGTCATTGGGCGGGATTCTCTCAGCCCACGCAGGGCCGGAGAATCGCCGGGCCGGGTGCGAATCGTGCAACGCCGCCCCGACACCGGTTCGCTGATTCTCCGGAGAGCGGAGAATTGGCGCCATTGGCGCCGGCGCGGTTGGCGCGCCGCCAGTCGGGGGCCGATCTAGACTGCCCCACCCCCTCGCCGATTCTCCGCCCGGGATGGGCCGAGCAGCCGCACAACAAATCTGAGTCCCGCCGTCGCCGTCCACGTGTGGTCTTACCCGGCAGGACCTCAGCGTGCATCCATCCAGGGGTGGCCTGGTGGGGGGAGGGGGGGGGGTGCATTTAATCAAGCAGGAAGGTGAGGGAGGGGGACCTTGCAGCCTTCTGCCTTCCACCTCAACTATAACTGTGATCCCCCTGCTGTGGTGGGCAGAGGGGCTGATCTTGCAGGGAATATGATAAGTAGCTCAACGTGCGGTTGCTTGCTCCTGGAGGTGGTGAGGGTGGGTTTCACAATCAAAGGCATTTAGTGCCTGATCGAGGCACCCAGCATTGGGAATCATGGCTCACTGAGAGCTACTCCCCCTACCCTTGCTGTTGACCTTCCCACTCACACCCGGCTCTCACCCTATGACCTCCCTCCCTCCGTTTGCTCATGCAAACAAAGGAACTTATGAATTAGAATCAGGAGTAGGCAATTCAGCCCCTTGAGTCTTCACTCCATTTGATAAGACCATGATTGATCTTATTGCAGCCTCTACTTTCCTGTCGATGCCCTATGAATCCCTTGTCATCAATAATCTATCTAAACCAGCCTTTAAAATATTCAATGATCTTGCTCCACTGCTTTCTGGGTAAGAAACGTCCACAGACTGACATCACTCTGAGAAAAAAAATTCTCCTCATCTCTGTCTTAAATGAGAGACCCCAATTCTTAAATTGTCACCCCTGTAGGGGAAACATCTTTTCCACAGCAACTGTGTGAAGTCATCTGAGGATCTCATGTGTTTCAGTAAGATTACGTCTCAATCTGTTAGGCTCCAATGGATGTAGGCCCAACCGATGCCATTACGACACCCTGGGTTAGTGCACATTCAATTCCAGCCCCACAGACCCCGTGCTCCCAACACAAGTGAATTAACCAATAATTCATATAAAGGTTCTGAGATTTTGGCCCTTGACTGCTCCAATGACGTACAGGCACCAGATTTGTAAGTGGAACACAATAACGGTTTATTTATAACAAAGATAATAGAGATAAAACATCCAATAATTATAACAGAATAACGGCCAGCTACTACTCCCACCTTTTACCATCCCACCCTCTATCCAAACACACAAGGCAGATACACACAGATGGAGGGGGAGGGGTAAAAATAATATGAATTCAAATATAAAATGGAAGATGGCTGTCCTTGCTTCACATGTTAAGTTGTTGCAGCAGCACAACTTCCAGGATGCTGAGTGATTGAAACGGATAGATTGCTAACAAGGATCTTCTGGCAGTAATATTCAGTCAGACCTCCTAGGGATGTCCTTTGGGGAGTCATTTTAACTTTTATTAACCTGGGCCTTCAGTCGAAAAGCACAGCCCCAGGTTGTAAAATTCATATTTGTGTCCCACTCCACCAGGATGTCTAATAGCCTTTTCAAAAAGGATTTTTAAACAACTGACCCTGCCTGCAGCTGGTGCTGGACTGGGTTTTCCTTGCAGCTCAAACTGGCTGTTCAGAGAGAAAGGTCTTAACTCTGGACCTTCAGAAAGAATCCATCAGGTGAGAGAGAAATCAGAGCGGTGACCTTCCAGCTTCTGTTCAAAACAAAACTAAAAGCAAAACACAGTCCCACAGAGGAAGAAATATTACAGAACAGTCAGCACCAATCTCCATACATTATAAGTTAAGCCTCGGCAATCTGAAACAGCTCATTGGCTGCCAACCAAGTCCATCAAAAGGTGTAATCACTGATGTTGAACCAAACAGCACATTCTGCTGGAGTGCCCTTTTTTAAAACATTATATGTGAAGTCCATCTTAAAGGCATAGGTCCCATTAATTGTCCAGGTACAACAATTGAAATCGCAGAAAAACAAAAATTAAAAAGAGAAACAAAGGGCAGAGAGCGATTAACAGGAGGATCCTTACATTCCATGGAAGACAACCGCTTCATCCCAGGAATCAGTCCAGTTATTCAAACTGCTTTAAATCCTTGCTTAACTAAGGAGACCAAAGTAGTACAGAGTATTCTGTATTTGGAGTATTGCGTACAGTTCAGGTCGCCTCATTATAGGAAGGACGTGGAAGCTTTGGAACGGGTGCAGAGGAGATTTACCAGGATGTTGCCTGGTATGGAGGGAAAATCTTATGAGGAAAGGCTGATGGACTTGAGGTTGTTTTCGTTAGAGAGAAGAAGGTTAAGAGGTGACCTAATAGAGGCATACAAAATGATCAGAGGGTTAGATAGGGTGGACAGCGAGAGCCTTCTCCCGCGGATGGAGGTGGCTAGCACGAGGGGACATAGCCTTAAATTGAGGGGTAATAGATATAGGACAGAGGTCAGAGGTGGGTTTTTTACGCAAAGAGTGGTGAGGCCGTGGAATGCCCTACCTGCAACAGTAGTGAACTCGCCAACATTGAGGGCATTTAAAAGTTTATTGGATAAGCATATGGATGATAAGGGCATAGTGTAGGTTAAATGGCCTTTAGTTTTTTCCATGTCGGTGCAACATCGAGGGCCGAAGGGCCTGTACTGCGCTGTATCGTTCTATTCTATTCTATTCTATTCCAGGCCTCACCACCATCCTGTCCAACTGTAGCAATAAACAACAACGTTCAATTTGCCTTCCAAATCACTTGTTGCTGCTGCATTCTAACTTTTTGAGATTCATATACCAGGACACCCAGATCCCTCTGTACCTCAGAGTTCTGCAATCTCTCTCCATTCAAATAATTTGCAGCTTTTCCAATCTCCCTGCCAAAATGAACAAGTTCACATTTTCCCATATTATCTTCCATCTTCCAAATCTTTTGCCCACTCACTTAAGCTATCTATGTCCCTTTGCGGACTCCTCATGTCCTCTTCACAACTTGCTCTCCTTCTTGTGTTATCAGCAAATTTAGCAACCACACACTCGGTCCCTTCTCCTTCAGGTGGAAAGAGCACATCACACAACTTTGAAGAAGAGCTTATACTTATTCCTTCATCAAAAACCAGATAATGTCATGATTCCATTTCATGTTTTGTGAGACGAGGTTGTGCTCAAATTGGCTGCCACACCATTCCAATAGTCACTGCAATTTTTTTTAAAACGCACCCGATTAGGAAAGCCTGGGGTACTGGAGGGCATTAGATACATGCAACTGCTCTCTTTCCTAACATTTTGTTCTGTATATACAAGGGCTGATGGACCTGCTATGCTTTGGGTGTTGATCCACCGTGACGCTGGCACAGAGACCTGAGGCTTATTATGTGCCTTAAAGTCTGGATTGTGGAGGAGTTTAACCAGGACAGCAGGCAGTGCAAAACAGTGTTGGGTTTCCCAGCCCTTTAAAGCTCGAGCCTTTGTGGAACAGTAGGATCCCACCTATGAGTTAGGGTAAGAGTGCATCAGTACAGGATGGAATATGGTATATTTGTTTTATTCAGCAACAACACATTTACCATTTATGTTTTCAAGTCCCTCCATAACCTCGCTCCTCCTTACCTCTGCAGCCGTCTCCAGTCTGACAACCTTCCAAGATATCTGTGCTCCTCTGATTCTAGCCTCTTGAGCATCTTGATTTTAATCACTGCGCCGTTGGTGGCCATGTCTTTATCATAGATTATCATGGAATTTACAGTGCAGGAGGTCATTCGGCCCATCGAGTCTGCACCGGCTCTTGGAAAGAGCACCCTACCCAAGGTCAACACCTCCACCCTATCCTCATAACCCAGTAACCCCACCCAACACTAAGGGCAATTTTGGACACTAAGGGCAATTTATCATGGCCAATCCACCTAACTTGCACATCTTTGGACTGTGGGAGGAAACCGGAGCACCAGGAGGAAACCCACCCACACACGGGGAGGATGTGCAGACTCCGCACATACAGTGACGCAAGCCGGAATCGAACCTGGGACCCTGGAGCAATTGTGCTATCCACAATGCTACCGTGCTGCCCTTCAGCTACCTAGACCCTATTCTCTGGAATACCTTCCTTACCTGTTTATTTCTTTCTGCTTTCCTTTTTTAATCCTCACCTTAAAACTTAACGATTTGGCTAAGTTTTGGTCACTTGCTCTAATACAGCCTTATAAATCGGTGCCAGTTTTCTTTGATAATGCTGCTGTGATACGCCTTAGGACATTTTACCATGTTAACGGTTGTATGGAATATCCCAAAGCATTTCCTAATCAATTAACTCCTTTTGAAATGTAACCAATGTTGTAATGTAGTAAACGTGGTGGCAGTCAATTTTTGCACAGATAATCCACAATGTTAATTGAGGACTGAATATATGTCAGGACACCAAAGAGAACTCCACTGCCTTTCTTTGTTTTGGGATTTTGGGATCTCCCCCTAAGAAGGCTCATGGGGCACATTTAGGGTCACATCCAGAAGACGGCACCTCTGACAGCGCAGCACTCCCTCGGTGGTGCACTGGAGTGCCAGCCTAGGGTTTGGCAAGCTATTATGATCCCGACTGTAATGCCTGAAAGGGTGGCGGAAACAACAACTTTCAGAAGAAAACAGGGTAAAAGGTTGAAGGGGAAAACATTGCAGAGCAATGGGAAAAATGCAAGCGAATGGGACTAGTTGTACAGCTCTTTCCAAAGAGCTGGCACACCAAAGTGGACCAAACAGCCTCCTCCAGTACAATAGCATTCGATAGTTTTATGTCTTTGAAGCGGGCTTGAACCCAAAACCTTTTGATTCAGAGGCAAGAATACCACCATTGAACCACGGGTATTTTCTTTATTCATTCATGGGATGTGGGCACCATTGGCAGGGCCAGCATTTATCTCCCATCCCTAATTCAACTCAACCGAGTGGCTTGCTGGCCCATTTCAGAGTTAACCACACTGTTGTGGATCTGGAGTCGCAGGTAGACCAGACCAGGCAAGGACGACAAATTTCCTTCCCTAAAGGACATTAATGAGTTTTACCGACAATCGACAATGGTTTCCTGGTCTTCATTAGACTTTTAATTCCAATTTTTTTAATTGATTTTGATTTGATTTATTATTTGATTTATTATTGCCACATGTATTAGTTTTCAGTGAAAAGTATTGTTTCTTGCATGCTGTACAAACAATGCATACCGTACATAGGGAAGGAAGGAGAGACTGCAGAATATAATGTTACAGTTATAGCAAGGTGTAGAGAAAAGATCAACTTAATACGAGGTACAGCACCGCTCCCGACGGCCCCAGGGAGATACTCGGGGAGCCCGGTAGTAATAGCTTTGTTGAGAATTTGGAGGCATTTTCAACAGCACTTCTGGTTGGGGGCAGGGTCAAGGGAAATGCCGATTTGGGGGAACCATAGATTTGAGCCAGGGAAGTGGGGTGGAAATTTTCAGAGGTGGGAGGAGAAATGAATTAGAACACTAAAAGATTTATTTCTTGGGAGTCGTTTTGCGGGATTGAAGGAGCTGGGAGCGAAGTATGGGCTGGAGCAGGGGGAAATATTAGATGCCTGCAGGTTCGAGACTTTGCCAGAAAGGAGATACAGAGCTTCCCAGTAGAGACGGCTTCCACATTGCTGGAGGAGGTGCTGACGACAGGAGGACTGGAGAAGGGGATAGTATCGGCGGTTTACGGGGCTATTTTGGAGAAGGCACCACTATAAGGGATCCAGGCAAAGTGGGAGGAAGAGTTGGGAGAGGGTATGGAGGAGATCTGGTGTGAGGCTCTCCAGAGGGTGAAGGCCTCCACCTCGCGTGCGAGGTTGGGGCTGATACAGCTGAAGGTGGTGTATAGAGCGCACCGTACAAGGGCGAGGATGAGCCGGTTCTTTGAGGGGGTAGAAGATGTGTGTGAATGTTGCGGGGGAGGCCCCGCAAACCATGTTCATATGTTTTGGTCCTGTCCAAAGCTGGAGGATTACTGGAAGTGGTGCACGTGAACTGGACCCGGGCCCTCAGGAGGCCATAGTCAAGGTGCCAGACCAGCCGGGCACGGGCACAGAGGCAGATGTTATAGCCTTCGCCTCGCTGTTCGCCCGAAGGTGGCTCCTGTTAGGGTGGAGATCAACCACTCCACCCTGTGCCCTGGCGAGGCGGGGGGACCTGCTGGAATTCTTAACGCTTGAAAAGGCTTGAAATTTGACCTGAGGGTAGGATGGAGGGGTTCTACAATTCATGGGCGTTATTCATTATACACTTTCAAGAATTGGATCACATCGAACATTAGGGGGGTTGGGGGCTGGGAGGGTTGGGGGGGAGAGGGACTGTATGTGTTAATGGTGAATATGGGTGATTCCCGATTCCTTTTCGTCATTTGTTTATGTTAACATGCAGGCCAATGTCTGGGGTTTGGTGGGAGGATGGGATCGTTTTTATTGATATGGGGATTGACATTATATTCGTTACTGATTATTGTTTATTGTTGGGTGTAAATTTGGGAGAAAATGTGAAAAAGGAGAATAAAAAGATATTTTTTAAAAACTTAATATGTGGTAGGTCCATTCAAAAGTCTGATGGCAGCAGGGAAGAAGCTGTTCTTGAGTCGGTTGGTACGTGACCTCAAACTTTGGTATCTGTTTCCTGACAGAAGAAGGTGGAAGAGAGTATGTCCGGGGTGGGTGCGGTCCTTAATTATGCTGGCTGCCTTTCCCAGGCAGCGGGAATTGTAGACAGAGTCAATGGATGGGAGACTGGTTTGCGTGATAGATTGCATTCAAATTTCCCCATCTGCCATGGTGGGATTCGAACCCAGTTCACCAGAGCACTACCCCGAGTCTGGATTAACAATACCACCACCTCCCCGGGCAAAGATGAATTAAATCATGGATTATTTGCAACGGATATGAATGTAAAGGAGCAAATAACAGTTTGAAAAAGTTCTTCCTGCACTTTTTCCTTCAAAAAAAATTGCCTGAGTATCTAGAGATAGAGAGGGGCCTGACACACAGAGATTATTTTTGGCCCAAGGTTGTCATGCTCCAAGACATGATCTGCAGTGCACACGATTCACTGAAGGGATAGCGCCCTTTGGGAATCACCATTTGCTGTTAAAAGCACTGCAGCAAAGGATTGGAAGGGGCACTTCTGATAGAACCATCTCTGTAGAATGCTCATATTAGTACCAACAGTAGGCGATACAGAATGGCAACTTATTCACAATATTTTGAGACAGGCAAATCTGACGCACTTCCTATACATATCTCTGGGCGCATATATCTCACCGCCTAAATATAGGACGGAGAGCTAGTGCACTGGAACTGTTTGGATCCTCCACCTTAAAATGGAAATGCTGCTACATCAACACCGCGCTTCACAAAGAGAGCATTTTAGCTGACAGATGGAGGATCATAAAAATGTTCTCTGAGCAGCAGAACCCAAACTTGCATTTTGGAAGTTTATACGCGTGTATAAAATGATTAGGGCTGCTGGAGATTTTACTCGTCAAATCAAAATTGGAATTGCTCCTGACCACAGGGAAGCTTCCTTCTGCATGCTACATGTTTACAATTTCACGACCCTTGGTGCCCAAAGGAAATCTTCTCTTCCTGTTGTTTGCTTTTCGTTTTCATGTAAAAGAGCGTGCCAAAGATCTTTTTCCCTCAGCAGCACTTACTTCCCTCACAAAACCCGAATACATTCAAACCTCGAAGCTTGAAAGGGAAATTCCATGACCGACTCTCTCACACTCGTGGCTGAGGATTCACCAATTTCAAGATTCTTTTGTCACAACTGTTCATTTTTCAATGTTTCGACAGACATGGACCTTCTGAACCTTCAGATCTTGTACTTCCTGAACACTGGATGTTTTTTAAAGAGCCTCTTTCTCCCTCTTGTGGGCTGGAATCACCCCCCACCACCCCCCCGCCATGGCGCACGGACTAAGTCTAGCTTATTCTTTGTCCGAACTTCAGACGTGTCGCATCGCAGGATTAGGTCTCAAACTACGAATTGTGGCCTTTCTCGACAAAAAGAATGTAAAGTAGCAGACTGTTGAAACAAATCTATTGATATTAATTCTGATTGGTAGACTCAGATTGGTAAAAGCGTTGCCATGGGGAATGCAGCATTTTAGCTGATGACTGACAGTTTACTGCCAAGTAAAAAAAAAGGGGCAGCACGGTAGCATTGTGGATAGCACAATCGCTTCACAGCTCCAGGGTCCCAGGTTCGATCCCGGCTTGGGTCACTGTCTGTGCGGAGTCTGCACATCCTCCCTGTGTGTGCGTGGGTTTCCTCCGGGTGCTCCGGTTTCCTCCCACAGTCCAAAGATGTGCAGGTTAGGTGGATTGGCCATGATAAATTGTCCTTAGTGTCCAAAATTGCCCTTAGTGTGGGTGGGATTACTGGATTATGGGGATAGAGTGGAGGTGTTAACCTTGGGTAGGGTGCTCTTTCCAGGAGCCGGTGCAGACTCGATGGGCCGAATGGCCTCCTTCTGCACTATAAATTCTATGAAACAGTTGCGCAGTGGATATAAGTGTAGTTTAATGTAAGGAACAAGATTTCCTGTGGTTGCTGAACCCTCCTGCACATGTTCAATGTTGATATGCCTTACCTTCAAACTTTACAGCAAAATTGTTCATTTCAAGATCTGAACCCAAGGGCTGAATTGTATGTGCCCCACCCCACCTCTCCCCTCCTGTAAAATATAATGGGTGGATTGCCCATTACCTCCCAACTGACCCCTATAATACATGTGGTAAGTGGGTGTCAAAATCAGCAATCCGCCTGCCACATGTAAATGCACATGTCAATTACATGTCAATAGCAAGCCTACCAACAAGCATAATAAGCTGCCCATGCAGCAGCACGGTGTCACAGTGGTTAGCACCGCTGCCTCACAACACCCGGGACCCGGGTTCCATTCTGGCCTAGGGCGTCTGTCTGTGTGGAGTTTGCACATTCTCCCAGTGTCTGCGTGGGTTTCCTCCGGGTGCTCCGGTTTCCTCCCATGGTCCAAAGATGTGCAGGTTAGGTTGATTGGCCACATTTAATTGTCCCTTAATGTCCATAAGGTTAGCTGGGTTCACTGGATTATGGGGATAGGGTGGGGGCTTCGGCCTGTAGGGTGCCCTTTCCAAGGGTCGGTGCAGACTCGATGGGCCAAATGTTCTCCTTCTGCACTATAGGGATTCTATGCCAGAGTACGTTGGCATGGGCTGGTAGGTGGAAATTGGCACCGTGCTTTTTGTAGCCTAGATGATAAAAGGCAGGAAGGAATGGGGGTGGCCTGTGTGCATCCACACCCCCGAACTCCCAAGACATCACCAGTCCATTTCCTTCCTCACCGTCTGTCCTACAAAACCAGTCTCCACCGCCCTCTCCCTCTTCCCTCGACTCTTGGATCACTCTCGGCCCTCGAGGCCTGGGACTTCCCTTTCTCTAGCAGCCATCACTACGGCAACCATCACTCTCCTTCACAGCAACGGCCACTACTGAGCTCAGCTGCCGAGACTGCTAGAGCTCCCAGCCAAACAGATTGGCCAGCAGTTCTCCAGGGCAGAACATCCCCCCCTCCTCCCCCCCACTGAGGACCGAATGTCTCAAATAGTTTAACTAGCTCCCAGCATAATATGGCTGCGAGGAGAGCCTTGTTCCAGGTGTCGACTGTCGGCCAACAGTATTTCCGGGACCCACCTCAGATTTCCTTCCCCAAAAGGATATCAGTGGACATTAGTTTTTTAATGGTAACTGGCAATAGCCATTGTGGCGCCGCAATGGCTCGGTGGTTAGCACTGCTGCCTCATGGTGCTGAGGACCCGGGTTCGATCCCGGCTCTGGGTCACTGTCCGTGCGGAGTTTGCACATTCTCCCCGTGTTCCGGTGGGTCTCACCCCCACATCCCAAAGATATGCAGGGTAGGTCGATCAGCCACACTAATTGGGGGAAAAAAAAATAATTGGGTACTCTAAATTTATATTTTAAAAAAGACAATGGTGGATATTGAATTCAGATTTCACTATCTGCTGTGGTGGGATTCGCATTTGGATCATCAGAGCACTAACCCAGTCACAATACCACTACGCCATTGCCTCCCTTTCATCTCCTCCTAATTTGGTGACCAGTAAATGTTTTCCAATCACATTTAATGCTGGACACTGTGGCCATGACCCCCCCCCCCCCCCCCCGGCCCTCACCCCTCCGCCCCCGCCACCCCCATGCTGAGGGTTTCCTCGTGGTGGAGGCAGATTTCCATTGGCCGCTGGCAAGATCTCCGTGCCGCCAAAGTTAAGGGCCATTTGAGTTGCTCGCTGGCCGTGCCACTGGGGGTCCCACTGTGAGGGTAGGGACTCGACTTCAGAGGGACTGGATGATCGGGCCGGCCGGACTGGGGCCAGGAAATCCTGGCCTGTGTTTAACGTTTTGCAAGCACGGGCTGTATGAGAGGGTAAACGGGGGATCTCAGTTCAACATTTCATCTGAAGGCTAGGAAAGAAATGGCCAAACATGGATGCCAGATAAATGCTGGAGTTAGCTTCCAGTAATGATTGAAACACATGGGCCTGCTTTCATAACAAGTACATGCAGACAAGTCATCGAAATTCTTAAAAATGGGCAAAAAGGTTAGCCACGTAATGTTCTATTAATACAATTCAGAAACCAAATATATTGGTACAGTGGAGAGTTGATTGTACGGGGCAACACGGTCCACAAGTGGATAGCACTGTGGCTTCACAGCGCTAGGGTTCCAGGTTCGATTCCCTGCTGGGTCACCGCCTGTGCGGAGTCTGCACGTTCTCCATGTGTATGCATGGGTTTCCCCCGGGTGCTCCAGTTTCCTCCCACAGTCCAAAGATGTGCAGGTTAGGTGGATTGGCCATGATAAATTGCCCTTAGTGACCAAAAAGGTTAGGAGAGGTTATTGGGTTACGGGGATAGGGTGGAAGTGAGGGCTTAAGTGGGTCAGTGCAGACGGGATGGGCCGAATGGCCTCCTTCTGCACTGTACGTCCTATGTACGTCATGTATTCATCTTTCTATGTTGTGAAGAGTTGGTGACCATCAGAAAGGACAGGAATTTACCATTGTGGTGCTTGCTTTCAGACTTGCTTTAACAACATTCTGTGAGTTGCAAAGTGACAGCTGTTAAACCAGCCGTTGGGAATAAAACATTTTAGCACTTCATAAATTTCTAACAAGTTTTCAAATCACTCCAGTTTTCTTCACAGCTCCAGCAGTCGATCAAAATAAAAAAGCTAATTAAATCTCTAATGAGAAACCAGGAGAGTTTACACTTTCCATTATATCTGATAAATACCATTACACATGCTCAGAAGCCAGAATTTGTAGGCCTGCGTGGTGCCAATGGGTTGGACCAATTTTCAAGTTGCATCCAGCCAAGAAATGCTCCCTTTCTTTAACCTGCTCACTGCAAGAAAGTGAAGGAAATTAATATTTGGCCAAATTAATCTCCATTCTTATAGAGTTATTAAATATTATCACCTTATATTTAGTCATTTCGAAGTGCAGAACATGGGAATTACTGAAAAAAGACTTGCTGTCAAAAGGTTTTCATCTTTTACTTATCATGACAATTCGTTGCATCAAGTATAATGGGAACAACAATTTATACTTCATGAGAAGAGCGTGCTGATTGATTGGCAAGTGCACATTGATTGGTAGAGACATTGCCACAGAGAATGCACCAGTTAACTGATGACTGACAGTTAACTGCCAAGTTTTGTTCAAATTCATACCAGGCACATTGACTCTGATTGCCCTTGGGAATTAACCATAAATTGGTTGTACGGTAGCACAGTGGTTAGCACTGTTACTTCACAGCGCCAGGGTCCCAGGTTCGATTCCCGGCTTGGGTCACTGTCTGTGCGGAGTCTGCGTGTCCTCCTTGTGACTGCGTGGGTTTCCTCCGGGCGCTCCGGTTTCCTCTCACAAGTCCCGAAAGATGAGCTGTTAGGTAATTTGGACATTCTGAATTCTCCCTCCGTGTACCCGATAAAGGGCCGGAATGTGGCGACTCGGGGCTTTTCGTGGTGACTTCTTTGCAGTGTTAATGTGAGCCTACTTGTGACAATAAAGATTATTATTATTAGCCTATTTTGTTCAGTTGAAATAGGTGCAATGTGTGTACATCTCCTTCTGTCAAATAAGAACAGGGCCCAGTGGATTATTACAGGTAATTTACAACATGCGTAAGTGCAGCACACTCTGAACCCAGCTGACAATCTTAATTTGGTTGTCAGCGAAATCCTTAGCTCACTGAGGATTATTTAGCAAATGTTACCCAATCACATATTGTTTTGCATTTAGCACGCTGGGACATACTGTTTGATACAATCTTCCCATCTTTGGGACGTATCACCTACATACCAAGCATCACACTGGCACTGAAATTCATTTTCCACATTACTGATTTGTGTGGTAGGCAAAACATAGAATCCATAGAATTCCTCTAGTGCAGAAGCAGGAGATTCAGCCCATCGAGTCTGCACCAAACCTCTGTAACAGCACTCTACCGAGGACCACTCCCCCACCCGATCTTCGTAACCCAGTAATCCCACCCATCCTTTTGGACACTAAGGGGCAATTTAGCATGGCCCATCCACCTAACCTGCACATCTTTGGACTTTGGGAGGAAACCAGAGCACCCGGAGGAAACCCACGCAGACACGGGGAGAACGTGCAAGTTCCACACAACCAGTCACCCAAGGCCAGAACTGAACCCGGGTCCCTGCTAACCACTGTGTCACCGTGCCGTCTACATCTCTTTAGTCTGCTGGCAGCATCCCATTAGTGGTGAACATCATTCACATTGCTGTTACATTGTACCGCTAAAGAGCTGGCTTCACCTGTTGCTGAATATTTTGAGATACTTTACCCTTCCAGGGTGGTCGGAGATAGACTGGGCCACTTTTCAGTGACAGCCTTGGCACTCATGATATACAGCAAGCAATGATCTGAGCCGGGTAGCCATTATCTCACAGCGTCTTTTAGCGTCAAGATTGAAAAACAGCTTCTTCCCCGCTGTTACCAGACTCCTAAACGACCATCTTATGGACTGACCTGATTAATACTACACCCCTGTGTGCTTCACCCGATATCGGTGTCTATGTATTTACATTGTGTACCTTGGGTTGCCCTATTATGTACTTTCTTTTTATTTTATTTTCTTTTCATGTACTAAATGATCTGTTTGAGCCGCTCACAGAAAAATACTTTTCACTTTACTTCGGTACACGTGACAATAAACAAATCCAAACAAATCCAATCCGTAATTCTTTTGTCCTAAGACCTCTGAACAGCAGAACTCCTCGACTACCTCAGTATTGTTTTACTCTTTTTTATTTATTTTTTTATTTTTTGTAAATAATTTTTATTGGAATTTTTGAAAAATAAATATCAACAGAACAATAATAACAATAACAATAATAAACACCCCCCGACACCCGTAACAACGCATATAACAAACCCCCCCACCTCCCCCAAACCCAATAAACAACAAAATAAATTAACAATAAGCAAATTAACTTAAACACTATCCCCCTAACACCCCCCCCCCCCCCCCTTTCCCCCCTTACCGCCCGGGTTGCTGCTGCTGCTGACCTAGTTCCTTATCGTTGAGCCAGAAAGTCGAGGAAAGGCTGCCACCTCCTAAAGAACCCTTGTACCGACCCCCTCAGGGCGAATTTGACCATCTCCAGCTTAATGAATCCCGTCATGTCATTGATCCAGGTCTCCACGCTCGGAGGTCTCGCATCTTTCCACTGCAGCGAGATCCTCCGCCGGGCTACCAGCGACGCAAAGGCCAAAACATCGGCCTCTTTCGCCTCCTGCACTCCCGGCTCCACCCCAGCCCCAAATATCGCGAGTTCCCAGCCTGGCTTGACCCTGGATCCTACCACCCTCGACACCGTCCTCGCCACCCCCTTCCAGAACTCCTCCAGTGCCGGGCATGCCCAGAACATATGGGCATGGTTCGCTGGACTCCCCGAACACCTGACACACCTGTCTTCGCCCCCAAAGAACCTACTCATCCTAGACCCGGACATGTGGGCCCGGTGCAGCACCTTAAACTGGATGAGGCTAAGCCTCGCACATGAAGAGGAGGAGTTCACCCTCTCCAGGGCGTCCGCCCATGTCCCCTCCTCAATCTGCTCCCCCAGCTCCACCTCCCACTTAGCCTTCAGCTCCTCTACCGAAGCCTCATCCACCTCCTGTATCACCTGGTAGATGTCAGACACCCTCCCATCCCCGACCCACACCCCCGAAAGTACCCTATCCCTTACCCCCCGCGGGGGCAGCGAAGGGAACCCCTCCACCTGCCGCCTAGCAAACGCCTTGACCTGAAGGTACCTGAACATATTCCCCGGAGGGAGCTCAAACGTCTCCTCCAATTCACCAAGGCTCGCAAACCTCCCGTCTATGAACAGGTCTCCCAACTTCCTAATGCCCGCCCTGTGCCACCCCAGGAACCCGCCATCCATGTTCCCTGGGACAAACCGGTGGTTCCCCCGCAGCGGGGCCTCCACCGAGCCCCCCACTTCCCCCCTGTGTCGCCTCCACTGCCCCCAAAGTTTGAGGGTAGCCGTCACCACCGGGCTCGTAGTGTACCTCGTTGGAGGGAGCGGCAACGGCGCCGTTACAAGTGCCTTCAGGCTCGTGCCTCCACAGGACGCCATCTCCATCCGTTTCCATGCTGCCCCCTCCCCATCCATTACCCACTTACGTACCATCGAGACGTTAGCCGCCCAATAGTACCCAGAGAGGTTGGGCAACGCCAGCCCCCCTCTATCCCTGCCCCGCTCCAAAAAGACCCTCCTTACCCTCGGAGTCCCATGCACCCAAACAAATCCCAGAATGCTGCTGTTCACCCTCCTAAAGAAGGCCCTCGGAATGATTGTCTTACTCTTTTAATCTCAGGTTTTTAAGACATGAGCTTGCGCCTCAAGTGGAAATTTTCAGAACCTTTGGGGTAGGTCATGCCTTTCATCATGTATGTTTGCGTGCCAAAAGCCTGAACTAAGTTAAAAGAAGGGAGTCCAGGAAGGATTGCACTGTCTCTTGAGTTTGAGGGGAGAGGTTGAGAAGTGGCACATCCCATAGGTCAATGCCAGAGTCACATGTTCTTGATGGATGAATTGGATTTGGGCAAATGCAACACAATTTTGAAACGTTTTCATAATTTCTGATGATAGGTCATTTACCGGAAACATTAACTATTTTCTTTCTTTCCACAGATCCGGCAGAGCTGCTGAGCGTGTTCCTTTTATTTTATGTTGCTTCGGTACAATTGTAGGACGCTTGCTCCTTAGTGATGGAGAACGATAACAGAGACAAAATACGGCGGTTGTTGCAATTCACTTTTCCCGCGGGCAATTGGCTACAGTGGGAAATCTGGTTGTCAAGCGGCGGGCACTGTATCGGGTGCACCAAAGAATCCCGCCCCAGATTTCAGGAAAACAGAAAGAGAGATCGGTGAAATGGAAAGACAAGTGGCAGGTGTATTTTTTAACGTGGAGAAGTAGGAACGCTCACCAACAATAACAAAGTGCATTTATATAGCACCAGTAGCATAGTAAAATGTCCCAAGGTGCTTCACTAGAGCATTAGAAAGCAGGATCTGACACCAAACCACGCAAAGAGATCTTGGATTGGTGGCCAAAAAGCTTGAGTGAACAGGTAGGTTAAGGAGCATTAGAAAGGAGGAGGGGCAGGTAAAAACAAAATACTGCAGGTGTTGGAAATCTGAAATAAAAATCACAGGTTTAGGGTCTGAGAAGTTTGCAGGGGGCATTTCCGGCAATTAGGTCCGAGGCAGCTGAAAGCAGAGCCACCAATGACTTTTTAAAATTGCTGATGCGTAAAAGACCAGAATATATAGCCAACAGAATGATCCTGATCAAGTTAATAATATAATATATATATAGTCTGCGTTTGGTCTTCCCTGTGTCGAGAAGACCGCATTGTGAGCAGCGAATACAGTAGTCTAAATTGAAAGAAGTGCAAGTAAATTGCTGCGCCAGCTGGAAGGAATGTTTGGAACCTTCACCACTCTCCCGGAACCATGATAGGGCTCCCCCTATCCTCGCTTTCCCACAGCCTCCGTATTCAAAGGATCATCCATCACCAACTCTGCTCAGCTGCCCCTTTATGCCACCACCAAACACATCTTCCCCTCATCTCACCTTCCAAAGGAGCCGTTCCCTCCGTGAAACCCTGATCCACTCCTTTGTCACTCCTGGCGAGTGGCACCTTTCCATACAATCAGAGGAGGGGGGACACTTGATCCTTTACTTCCTCCCTCCTTGCCATCTAAGGTCCCAAACACTCCTTCCCGGTGAAGCAGTGATCTGCTTGCCTGAGGTGAAAAGCAGACCGGTGACCGATTTACAGAACACCTTCACTCAATCTGCAAGTACGGCTCCAACCTTCTGTCGCTTACCATTTCAATTCTTCATCTTGTTCTCATGCTCACATTTCTCTCCTTGGCCTGCTGCAATGTTCAAGTGAAACCCAACACAAACTGGATGAACAACACCTCATCTTCCAATTAGGCATTTTTCAGCTTTCCCTGGACTCAACATTGGGTTCAACATCTTCAGACCATGAATGTTGTCCTCCAGTTAGAATGTATCCTCTGTGCCAATCTGTATCTTGTTCTCATGTGTTTGCTATTAGATAGCATTGACCATTTTTCTGCTATTGACACAACCTGCTACTTTGCTTGCAGACAGTGCTGACCTTTAATCTGCTATTAACGTCTACTCTGGACCAAAGCTTTAGTCCTGTCTACTAAAGTTACCACTATTTTTGTCTTGTATTCCATGACATTTCTGTCATTCAAATCTCTCCTGTCCTCGAACCTTTCCCTGACCTTTTATTTCGCTCAACCAGTCCCTCCCCACTTTTTATATAGCACAAAACTAATCACCTTTCCACCTTTCTCCAGTTCTGGAGAAGAGTCTTATGGACTCGAAACGTTAACTCTGTTTCTCTCTCCACAGATGTTGCCTGAGGGGCAGATTTCCAGCATCTGCAGTATTTTCCTCTTACGCTTGAGCTGACTTGATTCAACTTGCTGTCGCACGCTTAGTTCGTACCAACCGTGCAAGTCCAGGAACATAATGCTGCTGAATGGATTGAGTGTGGAGTCAGTGAGCGAGATGCCATGTTCGTGAGCTCATGGTGGAGCAACACATTTTCGCCTACATCTTTGAACTTTCTCCCTTAATTGCACTTCAGCCTTCCTCTAAGTTGCTGGGGCTTTTGCAAATAACCCAACATTATTTTCGGCCAATCATTGTAAAGCTGAGGTCACTGAAACTTTGTGAGCCATGGGTATTAACAGGTCTGGAGCCAAGACAGGTAAAGGGAGTTAGATCTCAAATCAAACCTGACTTCATTGAACAGGCTCGAGGCCTATCCCTGACCCTATGTTCTCTGTTTCTTCATATTTTGCCTTGATGCGTGATGAGGGCGAAACGTGAAATTGACAGAAGTGAGACGGGCAGGGTAAGTATGCCAGATGTACAGGTTTTAAATATTATGGATAGATATTCAGAGTTTCCTGATGGCAGGCAGTAAGAGCGGGATAATTTCCTGGTCAGCCATGTTGCAGAAGGCAATGGCAAATCACTGCAATACTTTGTCAAACATAATCATTGGCCAATCCAAGGGAAGTTCATTGATGCCAGTACCCTTTTAGGGCTTGGGACCTGAGGAGGAGGAGAATTCAGGTGAAAGCTCCCCTAATGCCGTACTATCTTGGTGATATTCATGTAGAAAAAAAATGTAAATTATTTTACTGAGCTTTTGACGTGAAGCCACTTTTGCCCAGCATGAAATGAAATGAAAAATGAAATGAAAATCGCTTATTGTCACAAGTAGGCTTCAATGAAGTTACTGTGAAAAGCTCCTAGTCGCCACATTCCGGGGAATCGGGAATTGAACCGCGCTGCTGGCCTGCTTGGTCTGCTTTAAAAGCCAACGATTTAGCCGCGTGAGCTAAACCAGCCCCTAGCTAAACCAGTCCCTCGTTGAAGCAGCAAGACTTTGTGTCAATAAAATCTTGAGCTATTTTTTTGATAGACAGATTGAACAACCTTTATTTAGCCTCTGCAGAGTAAAGCCATCAAATATTAATAACACTCTTGGGATATTTTATTTGTTAAGACAATAAATGATGAATATGTGAGAAGCTGATGAATATTTCATTGTAAAAAGTAAATCGATTCTCATATTATTGCCGTGATTTCTGCTTGTCGCTGTTAAGTCTGAACTGCTTAGCAACCGAGTGCTTAGGCCAGCGTTAGATAAACAGCCAAGTCCTACACTGTTCTGGATAGAAAGAGGGGACTCATCAGTGATCGAGAAGGACACATGCAACAGAGTAAAATCATGGTTAACTATTTTCTGGGCCTAATCACAATGTGCAACTTCAGTTACGTGGATAGATTAGATAAGCTGTCCGTATTCTCCTTATTGAAGTTCGGAGAAAATTTGTCCCAGGTGATCAAAATCATGAGGGGGCGGCAAGGAGTAGATGGAGAGAAATGAATACCAATTGCCAAAGGTTACATGAGGAAAACCTTTTTGAAAAACGTTGTGAATGGTTAAGGTCTGGGATACATTACTTGGCAGGAATGTGGAGTGAGGTTACCATCAGGTCAGCCATAATCTTACTGAATGGCAGGGCAGACCCGAAGGGCCAAATGGCCTCCTCCTGCTCCTGATTCGTATGTTGAATCAATCATGGCTTTCAAAAAGGGAATTGGAGAGAACAAAATTGCTGTGCCAGTGAGGAAAGTGACCATGGTGGGGGTTGGGGGGAGGTGCCTGAGTGGGTCTATCTGTATTACCCTTCTGAACAACCAGCAGACAACATAGGCCGAATGATAAATCCTCTGTGCTGTAACCATTCTAGGATTATTATACAGTTAGCGTTGAGGAAAAATCCGAGCATCACACAAAAAATATCACATGTCAATAAGATGATTTACATTGCATTTCAGCATCAGGGTCACTGGAAAATGTAATTTATTAACCATTCAACCTTCATTCTCATAGCTCAAGTGGTCACCAAGGCAACAGTCCTATAACCCATTCCCTGGAGCTGTGCAGATAAGGTGATGAATGCTGGGTTTTCTTTGAGGTGGTAGGATTTAGTTTTAAATGCTAAAGTGACCAGAAATTCACTTTTCGGGGCTGGATAGGGAGGTCAAACGCCATTACTCTTCTCCCCTCCTGAGTCTTCAGGGTGCCAGGGACAAGTATTCTGCCAAAAGCATGTTTAAAAAATTGATTCCCACCTGCACTGTGGAGCTGGCAAGACAAAGAACTTTTGTTGCAGTGATAGAAAACCACACCGTGGCAACAATGAGAGGTTACCTACCACAGATATACAAAGAAGCCTGCACTCGCCGTAGGGAAATGACGACAGATGAAAATGAAGGTGTAAATAAAGAGGCATTTTTTTTTCTCTGTCCACATTACGGTGCTTAAACAACATCAAAACAATTGAGAAGGTCACAAAGAGGCAGTAGAGAGAGATAGATAGATTGGATGGCTGGATGGGAACATGGCAGATGAAATACAATTGGCTGAATTCTCCCAAAACGGGGCTATGTCCCCATGTCGGCGTAAAACTCCCGAGTTTCCTAGAAATAAAACAACCCGATTCACTTACTTTCAAGGGGCACCATGCCGGACTCGGACCCCGGACCAACACCAACAAACTAGGCCTCCCCGATCGGCCAACTGCCTGAGGATCCTTCCAGCCCGATCGCTTCCCCGGCTGCCCATAAGGCGCTGCCCCCCCCCCCCCCCCCCCCCCCCCACCACCGGTGCTCGTTCCCCCGCTGCCCACCAGGGCAACCGCGGACTGAGTCCACAGCTGCCACGCGAGATTCC
The DNA here is from genome assembly GCF_902713615.1 of Scyliorhinus canicula. NCBI lineage: Eukaryota > Metazoa > Chordata > Chondrichthyes > Carcharhiniformes > Scyliorhinidae > Scyliorhinus > Scyliorhinus canicula. Next base: position 19,571,579 of record NC_052152.1, on the reverse strand, counting down.
CGACCGGCCATACATGGTTAGAATCACACCGTCAGGAACTCGGTCTGCTGGGAGCGGAGTATCGCTGGGTGGGCCTCTGGCAATGGTCCCCCAGCCACACGGCGTAATTCGCAGACATTCGGGCCCGGAGAATCGCCGGAGCTGCGCCGGGCCCGATGCCGTCGTAAACTTTGATTCTCTGCCCCCCCGTCAAATGTGATTTTGGCGCAGAGCTGCGGAGAATCCAGACGAATACGCTGAATCACTAAGTTATCCACTTCGTTAAAATAAAATCAACTATTTTTTTTGAATGGAGAGAGTTAGGGAAATGTTTGCATTCAGAGGGAACTGGGTGACCTTGGCCGTGAATTACAGAATGTTGACATGCAGAGAGCGAGCAATTAAGAAGACATATAGTACATAGTACATTAAGTTTTGTTACAATAGAATTTGTTTATTCTTTCATGGGATATGGGCTCCCTGGCATTAATATTAGTCTCAACTGAGTGGCTTGTTGGGCCATTTCAGGGGCAGCTAAAAGTTATTCACATTGCTGTGAGTCTGGAGTCACATGTAGGCCAAACAGGGTAAGCGGACAGATTTCCTTCCCATAAATATATTAGCAAACCACGTGGTTTTTACAACAATCAATTACAATTTTAAAAAATATATGTTCAAGGGATATGTGTGTCACTAGCTAGGCCAGCATTTATGCCCATCCCTAATTTTCCTTGGGAAGGCGATAATGAGCTGCCATCTCGATCCACTGCAGTCCATGTGGTGTAGGTACACCCACAGTGCTGTTAGGAAGGGATCCAGTGACAGTGAAGGAACAGCGATATATTTCCAAGTTAGGATGGTGAATGTTTTGGAGGGGAACCTCCAGGTGGTGGTGTCCCCATATGTCTGCTGCCCTTGTCCTTCTAGTGGTCATGGGTTTGAAAGTTGCTGCCCACGGAGTCTTGGTGAATTCCTACAGGACATCTTGTAGATGGTACATACTTCTGTTGCCATGCATCAGTGGTGAAGGGATTGAATGTTTGTGGATGGGGTACCAATCAAGCGGGCAGCTTTGTCATGAATGGTGTTGAGCTTCTTGAGTGTTGTTGGAGCTGCACTCATCCAGGCAAGTGGAGAGTATTCCATTACACTCCTGACTTGTGCCTTGTAGGTGGTGGACAGGTTTTGGGGGGGGGGGGGGGGGGGTCAGGAGGTGAGTTACTCATCAGAGGGCTCCTAGCCTGTGATCTGCTCTTTATATGGCAGGTCCAGTTCAGTTTCTGATCATTGGTAACCCCTAGGATGATGACAGTGGGGGATTCAGCAATGGTAATGACATTGACTGTCAAGGGGCGATTGGATGATAGTTAGATCCTCTCTTGTTGAAGAAGGTCATTGCCTGGCACGAATGTTACTTGCCACTTGTCAGCCCAAGTCTGGATATTGTCCAGGCATTTGGACATGGACTACTTCATTATCTGAGGAGTCGCGAATGGTCCTGAACATTGTGCAGTTATCCACAAAGATCCCCACTTCTGACCCGATGACTGAAGGCTGGTCATGCAGGTGGTTAAGCCCAGGACACCATCCTGCAGTGATGTCCTGGAACGGCGATGTATTACCTCAGACAACCACCTTCCTTTCTGGTATAACTCCAAATAACGTTAAGTCACCATCACTGAGGCTAGCTGTCAATTCCAGATTTTATTAGTTGAATGTAAATTCCCCGGCTGTGGTGAGATTTGAACCGATGTCCTCGCAACATTCACCTGAGCCTCTGGGTTGCGAGTCCATTGACATTACCACTGTGCCACCATTGGATACAAGAGTAAAGAAGACTTATTATAATTATTGTAGGGTATTGGTGAAGCCATACCCGGAGTACTCGGCATGTGAAATGAAAATCGCTCATTGTCACAAGTAGGCTTCAATGAAGTTACTGTGAAAAGCCCCTAGTCGCCACATTCCGGTGCCTATTCGGGGAGGCTGGTACGGGAATTGAACCGTGCTGCTGGCCTGCCTTGGTCTGCTTTAAAAGCCAGCGATTTAGCCCAGTGTGCTAAACCAGCCCCTGTTTGGTTTCCATTCTAAGCAAAAATATATTTACGCTACAAGAAGTACAACAAAGATTTATGAAATATTTTCCTCTGAAGAGAAATTGTCTAGACTAGGCCTTTGGTGTGGAAGAATTAGAGGTTATCTCTTGAAACATTCAAAGTTATTTTGGGACTTGACAGTGTAGATGCCAGGAAAATGTTTCCATTGGCTGGGGATTCTCAAGCACGGGGTCACAGTCCCAGAATGTGTGGTTGACCATCATTAGAGGGTTGTGAATCTTTGGAATTCTCTACCCCATCGAGATGTGGATGCCCAGTCTTTGAGTATCTTCAAGATAGAGATCAAGAGATGTTTGCGTGCTGAGGGAATAAAGCGTTCTGGGGATAGTACGGGAAAGTGGAGTCGAGGTAGATAATCAGCCATGATCTTGCTGAATAGCAGAACTGGTTACTCCAGCTTCTTTTCCTCAGGGCATTTTGTCCAATGATGTAGGATGCCCCAATCAGATCAGCCATGAGTTTACTGAATGGTGGGGCATGCTAGAAGGGCTGAATGGCCCACTCCTGCTCCTTATTCATATGTCTGTGTGTACATATGCTCGTTCGGGCGAGGGGGAAAATGCTGATGTTTGTTATCCGGTCTAACACGGATACACTGAATAGCTTCTCTCATCTCACTGGCTCATACAATGATATAACACAGGAGGCCATTCATCCCCTCATGCCAATGCTGGCCCTTGGGCAAAGCTATTCAATTCACGCACCTGTGGGTTTCTAGCCCATAGCCCTGTAATTTCTGCCTCCATCTGGTATTTATTCAATTCTCTTTTGAATGTTAATATCGAACCGGCTTCCACCACACTTTCAGGTCGTCCATTCCTGATCACAACAATTCGGTGTGTAAAGAAAGCCATCTTTCGTCCTTTACCTAACAATTACCAGTTGGCTTGTACTATTATTCTGTCTAGTATCTCTGTACCAAGGTTGGATTGAAGGTATTATTAGAAGCACAGGAAAATCCTAAAGTTCCCAAAATGTTATAGTGATCCAATAAACTTTTAACAAGACACCAGGAACTGTTAATAAAGAAGTCTCCCAAAGTCTCTAGATTTTTCATGATTCATATGACACTTTTTACCGTTCCTTTTCTCTCAGTAAGTTCCAAAGGCCATAAAGATGATGGCTTCTGTACTTTGATAGCCAGACGAGTGCAATCTCACTCTAGTTCCTAGCAAGTCCTGCTCAAAATTCTGAATGTAATCGAGGATGGGTTACCGCCCAAACGCACAGAGCCCATGAGGTAGGCTGGTGTGGCTGATGGATGGAAGAAAAATCATCCTTGTGAAGTACGTTTTTTGTAAAATAATCTTTGTTGTCGCAAGTAGGTTTACATTAACACTGCAATTAAGTTACTGTGAAAGTCCCCTAGTCACCACACTCCGGCACCTGTTCGGGCACCCGCATGGAAGAGCTCCCACAGTGGCGAAAAATAATAATAATCTTTATTATTGTCGCAAATAGACTTACATTAACACTGCAATGAAGTTACTGTGAAAATCCCCTAGTCGCCACACTCCGGCGCCTGTTCAGGTACACAGAGGGAAAATTCAGAATGTCCAAATTACCAAACAAGCACGTCTTTCGGGACATGTGGGAGGAAACCAGGGCACCCGGAGGAAACCCACGCAGACACGGGGAAAAATTTCAGACTCCACACACAGTGACCCAAGCCGGGAATCAAACCTGGGACCCTGGAGCTGTGAAGCAGCAGTGCTAACCACTGTGCTACCATCCTGCCCATAGAGATGACGTGCAGGGGATGGATACAGTTAGATCGCTTTTGTATCTGGACTGCTCTTGAAGTACGTGCTTAGTTTCGATTGTTAGGCATAAAAAATTACCCAATTTCCAGTACCTGACCATAGCGGCCATTACAAACCCACAGGGGGAGCAACACTGATGATATTTTTTTTAAACAGCGATTTCACAAAAAAAAAATTCCATCCTCTTCTTGCACCCTTCTCTAAAAGTTAGTGGCCCATAAACTGGGCTATAGATCTACACCACCTGCCCTCTTGCCATTGAGCCAGGAGATCATTTGTCATGAGTGGCATTGGGCAGGGAGTGCCATGGCTATACACCTCGCCCAATATTCGCACACACGCCCACACACCTCCCAACAAAGGTGGTAAACAGGAGAGCAAATGCTGGCAAATGTTCGTGACGACATTGAGATTGCTTATGGTAAGCCCCTATTGGCTAATCTGACTAAGATCATCCAGTTCAAACACAGGCCAACATCATAGCACAGTAGCAAAGTGGTTTGCGCTGTTGCTGCACAGCATCAGGGTCCCAGGTTCGATTCTCGGCTTGGGTCACTGTCTGTGCAGAGTCTGCACGGTCTCCCTGTGTCTGCATGGGTTTCCTCTGGGTGCTCCGGTTTCATCCCACAAGTCCCAAAAGATGTGCTTGTTAGGTGAATTGGACATTCTGAATTCTCCCTCTGTGTACCTGAACAGGCGCCGGAGTGTGGCGACTAGGGATTTTCACAGTAACTTCATTGCAGTGTTAATGTAAGTCTACTTGCGACAATAATAAAGATTATTATTATTTTTCGCCACTGTGGGAGCTCTTCCATGCGGGTTCTTTTTTTTCCCTCAAAGAAGTGTGTTTTTGGTTCATCTCCCATTTACTTGTATCTCCCTAAAATGGCAGAACTGCAGAAGGGAAAAATCCAACACTCTCCAGTCCTGTTCTCTCCCTGGTTTACTTTGGTAGTTCCTCTAATACTTCGAAGATGCTCATTATTGTGCCCTGACTCTGGGATTACGCTGTTATCTCAATGGCCAGAAGCCCCAGTCCAGGGGTTTGAGCAAAGTGCAGGGCTGAGGGATTATTGCTATGTCAGCAATGTTGCACCTCAGATAATAGGCTACAATTTGCTGTAACAGGGCACATAACTATGTGTGTTATTAGCTAGGCAATCCACTGCTTCCTTCAGCAACCAGGAATCTGGGAGCCATCTGAACTGCTCAATCAACTGGACATCTCTATATATCCCATTGCTTAAGGATTGAAAAATAAATAGCTGATGGACTGAATCATAGAATTTACAGTGCAGAAGGAGGCCATTCAGCCCATCAAGTCTGCACCGGCGCATGGAAAGAGCACCCTACCCAAGACCATACCTCCACCCTATCCCCATAACTCAGTAACCCCACCTAACCTTTTGGACACAAAAGGGCAATTTTAGCATGGCCAGTCCACCTAACCTGCACATCTTTGGACTGTGGGATGAAACTGGAGCACCCGGAGGAAACCCACGCAGACACGGGGAGAACGTGCAGACTCCACACAGATACCCAAGACTGAAATTGAACCCGGGACCCTGGAGCTGGGAGGCAGCAGTGCTAACCTCTGTGCCACCATGTAGATTAAATGGCAGGGGGAGGTGAATTCCATGTCAATTCAGGTACAGAAGGCGATTGGATTGAGAGAAAAGGAAAAGCTCTGAAAAGAAAATGTGAAATTTAAGACTTGACATTTTAAAAATCTCCCGAAAGACTCAGACCTGAAGAAACAGGATTCCACACTTGCAACAGTTAATTTTCAGTGGCAAAGAGGTTGGTTGACAATAATTACCACTGATCATGTCGTTGAAAAGGTAATTATGCCCCTAATTACTGGTCCTAAATATCTGAGGTGAGTGCAGTTTGTACCTAGCGCACAATACAACAACTTAATGACATACAATGGACATCATTAATGAGGCAGACAGCAATTAAGATCCCTTGTTCTGGATTCTCCTCCCATCAGAGGAAATGGGTTCTCTGTGCCTATTCTATCAAATCTCGTTAGCATTTTGATATTATCTTTTTACCTGGGTTACACCCCAGCTCAAATGTCTGTGCAACATCTCCTCATCAGTTAACCTTTTAAACTTTGATCATTCTGGTGAGCCAGCAGGGTGCCACCTCCAAGGTCAGTATATTTTTCCCCGCGGTTTGGCCTCAAGAATTGAATGCAGTATAGTAGCTGGAGTCTGATCATGGTCCTGAACAAAACTGAACGATTGCTTCGTCGTTTTTGCATTCAGACTTTTTGGGATTAATCAATGTTCTGCATCAGTTTGTTCTTATTTATGCACGTGGACATCCAAATCTCTTTGTTTAAAGCTCCTAGTCTCTCACCATCAACAAAATATTCCTCGCCTTTTCTTAATGCATAGGAGTATACTTCGCATATTTAACCTCATCTGTCGCTTGGGGCTGTGGCGTTGGGGAGACACCACAGGGCTTCAAATATGGCAGGCAGGACCCGATTCCAGAATTCCCGGCCCCTTTCTGGCACACCCAATTTTTGTTAATAAGGTGCAGAAAAAGGTGCCGGCTGGTACAGACTGCAAGCCACCCACACCCTGTACTTCTGCCCTGGCCGGTTCCATTGTGGACATCGGCATCTCCTCACCCTGCGCAATGTTTGTAGAGTCGGAACGGTTTTTCAATGAGGCGTAGTTCCTGCCCTCTCAGAGCTGAACCATTGTCTGGATGAGAGAACCCATGCCCCCCCGCCCCCCATACAAACCTATGCCACTCCAGCCAATGTCCCCCATGCCAACCTTTGTCTCTCCACCCATCTCAAATGATTCCTCATATATTTCATGCTAACCTATGGCACTTTGATGCCCATTTACCAAGTATACTTCTTACAGAACCAATTAACCCTGTCGTAACAATGCCATCTGTGAAAAAGCTTCATAAATGTAATTTGTGCAAAACTTTCTTAAAAGAAGGTTTTTTATTACTGCAGTCCTATAAAACTGACAATCAACAGGCCCTTGTAGTATCAATAGCAGATACTTCATGCATCTGACACCTCTTTACCCTGTGTAAATAAACATTAAGCAACTGAAAAACAGATCAAAGAGTGAAAGCTGTCACATCGAACAATATTTTCCCTTGGCACAGATGTTTCAACAGAGAAATGGATGTTTGGGCTCTCAGCCAAGCCTCATTATGTATTCTTGGCATGATTTGGCATGGAAAGGGCATGGTGATTGTATGGAGGTGAAGAGTGAGGGTTGGAAGGCAGTTTATTGTGTGTTTTTGTATTGTAACTGGGAAGAATTCCCAGGACAGTGAGGCAGGTCAGTTAAACAGCTCACAACCGTATTCAGCAGCCCCATGATTTCCTCCGAACTATTTCCAGAGGAATGGGCCCAACACCAATCTGCCAGCACATCCCCCACCACCAAAGAGCACCTTCCCACTCTCCCCTCATCGGGAACAAAGTTCTTGCCTTTGCCCACGGCGGGTGTATTGATTTGGGAAATTCCCCGACTCCCGCTACCCACCTCTCCGATAAAACTCCAGCCCATAGTCTATGAATGTCCGATTTCAATTTCCTGCTGTATCAACACAGCCTTCTGTGCCTTTGAACTCAGTTTCATTTGTAAGCATGGACATAAAGCAATTTATCCATGTCAATTACATATACAGATGGTGAAAAGCCAAGGCCTGATTACAACTCCCTGAAGTATGTCACTTTTCACATTGTTCCATTGAACAGTATATTCCCTTTACCCCTGTTCCCTATCTCAGAGCTCCCAACCAGCTATCAGATTAATTCCAATGGGAATGCATTTCCTTTTTGCTAATGATTCCTTGCACAGGACGTTTCGAAATCCCTTCTTAAAGGCCACGTGGACAAATCCATAGACACTGCCCCCATCAACCACGCTCGTGATTTCCTCAAAATATGTACTTTGCTCAGACTTGGTCTATCCATCACAAATCCATTCTGTCTACGTTATGATAAGCTCATAGTTGTCCGACGGCGCAGTCTCTGATGATATAATTCAGTAAAATCCTCACAACTGATGCCCAATTTATGAGGTTCCCTCGGAGTGCCAGGCACACGAAGACCAATGCCCTTCGAATACAACTTCTGAGGTTCTGATAGTCGCATAATTAGAAGCACAACAGAGTTCTCGACTAATCACAGCAATCAATCTCCATCAATTAGTCTGCAACAGACCTTGGACTAACATGAGGAAAACCGCAGTGGCAAAGAGCTTTAGGAACCGTATATGCGAAGCCACCTGTTTCTCCTCAAACGTGCTACAGATACCACATGTCGCATCACAAATTACTCATGTTTGGAAAGAAGTCTATCTCGTTTGCATTTGAATTAACAAGTGTCTGATTTTTCCTTTCTCTGAAATAAAGGAGCTACATTTATAATTAATGGGGGGGGTTTTTGGAGAAGGTCCTGGCAGTCACCGCTCACCCGAAACTGAACTGTTCTTGCTATATAAATACTGTGGCTACAACAGCAGGTTAGAGATAGTGAATTCGGAAGTGAGTATCTCACCTCCTGACTCTCCAAAGCTTGTCCACCAATGACCAGGCTGAAATCAGGAGTGCAATGAAATACTCTCCACTTGCCTGGATGGGTGCAGCTCGTCAACATTCAAGAAGCTGAACAGCATCCTGGATAAAGCAGCTCGCTTGAACGACAGCCTATCCACCACCTGAGACATTCAATCCCTCCACCACCGAGGCACAATGGCAGGCGTGTGTATCATATACAAGATGCATTGTAGCGACTCACCAAGGCTCCTTAAATAGCACCTTCCAAACCTGCAATCTCTACCACGTCAGAAGGACAAGGAGAGCAAACGTATGTAAACATCACTGTTCCATGTCACATGCCACACTGACTTGGAATCATGTCGCTGTGTCAAAATCCTTTTTTAAAATAAATTTAGATTGCCCAATTCGGTTTTTTTTAAATTACGGGGCAATTTCATGTGACCAATTCACCTACCCTGTACATCTCTTTCAGTTGTGAGCGTGAGACCCAAGCAAACGTGGGGAGACTGTACAAACTCCACATGGAGAGTAACCCGGTGCCGGGATCCTAGTCTCCCACCAATCTTTCCACTTTGTATGCTTTTTCCTTCAATTTGATACTCTCCCTTATTTCCTTAGATATCCACGGTCGATTTACCCTCTTTCTACCGTCCTTCCTTTTTGTTGGTATGAACCTTTGCTGAGCACTGTGAAAAATCGCTTGGAAGGTTCTCCACTGTTCCTCAACTGTTTCACCATAAAGTCTTTGCTCCCAGTCTACCTTAGCTAGCTCTTCTCTCATCCCATTATAATCTCCTTTGTTTAAGCACAAAACTCTAGTGTTTGATTTTACCTTCTCACCCTCCATCTGTATTTTAAATTCCACTATATTGTGATCGCTCCTTCCGAGAGGATCCCTCACTGTGAGATCATTAATCAATCATGTCTCATTACACAGGACCAGATCTAGGACCGCTTGTTCCCTCACAGGTTCCATTACATACTGTTCTAGGAAACTATGAAAAAATGAAAATGAAAATCGCTTGTCATGAGTAGGCTTCAATGAAGTTACTGTGAAAAGCCCCTAGTCGCCACATTCTGGCGCCTGTCCGTGGAGGCTGGTACGGGAATCGAACCGTGCTGCTGGCTTGCTTGGTCTGCTTTAAAAGCCAGTGGTTTAGCCTGGTGAGCTAAACCAGCTATCGCGGATACATTCTATAAACTCCTCCTCAAGGCTGCCTTAACCGACCTGGATAAACCAAATTAGGGTTAGGGGTAGGGTTAGGGTTAGGGTAGATTAAAATCCCCCATGATAACTGCTGTACCATTTCTACATGCATCAGTTATTTCTTTGTTTATTGCCTGCCCCACCATAATGTTACTATTTGGTAGCCTGTAGACTACTCCTATCAGGGACTTTTTCACCTTACTATTCCTGATTTCCACCCAAATGGATTCAACCTTATTCTCCATAGCACCGATTTCATCCCTTACTATTGCCCGGATGTCATCCTTAAAGAACCAGAGCTACCCTTATTATCCACTCTGTCCTTCCGAATATTTTGATACCCTTGGATATTTAACTCCCAGTTGTGACCATCTTTTAACCATGTTTTAATAATGGCCACTAAATCATAGTCATTCGCGATGATTTGCACCATCAACTCATTTACCTTATTCCGAATACTGCGAGCATTCAGATAAAGTACACTTATGTTTGCTTTTATACCTCTGTTTTGAATCTTAACACCTTGATCAGTAACCTCTCCTAAGTTACTTTTCCTCTTAACTTTTCTCCTAATTTTCCTTGTCGTTGTACCCATATCTTAATGTAACAACCTGCTGCGTCGCTTTCCATTTATGTTTTTACTTCCCATTTTATTCCTTTTAGTATTACTGGGCCTATTCACTGAGCTCCCCTCAATCACTGTACCTTGTACTGTTGCCCTTTTTGATTTTTGACTTTGGCTTCTCTGCCTTACACTTTCCCCTTTACTGCCTTTTGCTTCTGTCCCTGTCCTTACAATATACATAACTACTTTCAAAACCATCTGAACCGTATATAATACATACAAAATCTGCTGTGAAATCTATCAGAACCATATATAATAATACAACTGCTCTCAATTCCATCTGAACCATACACAATGGCCAGAATGCTCCGGCGGTTCGCTGGCAGCGGGATTCTCTTGTACCGCCAGCAGAGTATCCCCCCCCCCCCACCCATGGGTTTTCTGGCAGTGTGGTGTGGCTTGTCATGGACAGCAGCGGGAGCAGTAAATCCCGCCATCAGCGAACGGCGCGCCAACTCCTTCTGCCCAGAAACACATGGCTGTGATCTGGAGAATCCCGGCCAATATATATATAACTGCCTTGATTCTGGCTACACCATATATAAAATATATGGTGAAGGCAGTCAAGTCCCCAGGGTCTGATGGCTACATCCTAGGGTCTGAAAGGAAATGGCAGTGGAGATAGGGAGCCCATTGGTTATAATATTCCAAAGTTTCCTGCATGCGGGAAAGATTCCAGTGGATTGGAAAATTGCTAATGTAACACCCTTATTCAAAATGAAGGAAGGCAGAAAGTAGGAAACTATAGACCAGTTAGTTTAACATCTGTCATTGGGAAATTGTTAGAATCCATTATTAAGGAAGTAATATCAGGAGATTTGGAAAGTCGAAACGCAATCCATCAGAGTCAGCATGGTTTTATGAAGGATAATTCATGTTTGATTAATTTGCTAGAGTTCTTCGAAGATGTAACAAGTCAAGTGGATAATGTACAACCTGTAGATGTAATATATCTGGACTTGCAGAGGGATTTGATAAGGTGCCGGACGAAAGGTTAATACACAAGGTTAGATCACATGGGATATGGGATAATTTATTAGCTTGGATAGAAGACTGGCTAACCGTCAGAAGCAGAGGGTCGGGATAAATGGGTCTTTTTCTGGTTGGCAAGATGTAATTAGTGGGGTGCCACAGGGTTTGGTCCCTGGGCCCCAACTATTTACAATCTATATTAATGACTTGGATGTCGGGATAGAAGGTACTGGAGCCAAATAGGCCGGATAGTAAGTTGCAATGTTGAAATAAGAAATTTATAAATGGATATAGATAGGTTTGGGCAGTGGGCCAAAATTTGGCAGATGGAGTTTAAGGTGGATAAATATGAGGTTATCCATTTTGGTCGGAAAAATGGACAGACAACTCATTATCTAAATGGAGAGAAATTTCAGAGTGCTTCGGTGAAGAGGGATCTGGGTGTCCTTGTGCATAAATCGCAGGAAACTAGTATGCAGGTACAGCAGGTAATAAGGAAGGCAAATGGAGTTTTGGCCTTTATAGCTAAAGGAATAGATTATAAAACATAGGAAAGTGTTGCTGCAACTGTACAAGGCATTGGTAAGACTGCACCTGGAGCACTGCGCACAGTTTTGATCCCCTTATTTGAGGAAGGAAGGCGTGGCTTTGGAGGCAGTTCAGAGGAGGTTCACTAGATTGATTCCAGAGGTGAGGGGTTTGTCGTATGAAGAGAGATTGAACAGTTCAGGACAATATTCTCTTGAGTTTAGAAGAATGAGAGGAGATTTAACTGAAGTATGTAAGATGATAAAAGGTATTGACAAGGTAAACGTAGAGCAAATGCTTCCTCTTGTCTGGCAAACTAGAATGAAAGGTCATAGTTTAGGATGAGGGGCAGCAGATTTAAAACAATGATGAGAAGAAGAATCGTGAATCTGTGGAATTCACTACCCCAGAGTGAGGTGGATGCTGGGCCACTGAGTAAATTTAAGGAGGAGATGGGCAGATTTTTAATTAGTAATGGATTGAAGGGTTATGGAGAGTGGACAGGAAAGTGGAGGTGAGGCCGAGATGAGCTCAATCATGATCATATTGAATAGTGGAGAGGGTTCAAAGGGGCTAAATTGCCCACTCCCCCACTCCTAGTTCTTGTGTTCTTACACATAACTGCTTTAAATTCTATCTGCACCAAATATAAAATATATATAACCACTCTCAGTTTCATCTGAACCTTAAATAATATATGTAGCTGTTCTCAATTCCATTGGAACCCTATATAATATATAACTGCTTTCAATTCCATCTGAACCATATATAATATATATAATTGCTTTCAATTCCATCTGCAGAAACTGGTTTCCATTAAGTAAATAATAGGAAAGGAAGTTTTCTGTTACATCCATGGGTCTGTTGTCCTTTCCTCCAACTGTCACCACTGTGAATTCTAATCTGTTAACAGAACATCCATCTGCTCAAGACTCATTGGCCAGACACTATACTCCTAAGCTTATTAATTAGAATACCTCACAGTCCAACTATAAATCAAAAAAACTGCATTTCTTCCAAAAATGTTTGCTCAAGCATAGACTCATGGGATAAATTGACTTACCAATACATAGTTGAAATATGTTACACGACTAGGGTAGACACCTAAGATCAAAACGAATGTCGATCCCCACTCACATATTTCTGAGGCAGCTGGAGATTAATCTTATATCAGAGTGCAACAGCATCTCCTTTGATCAGAAGTGTGTGAGGGGAAGGGGGAGGGGGGGGGGGTGGTTGGGGGTGCCTTTTTAAAAGCAAACTTTAGAACTTTTAACTCTCTCCCCCGGTGAGATTATCAATTGGGTTCACCCCTGATGCTTCCAATCGTTGAATACACTGGCATTACCCGTGGTCTGGGCTTATGTCCGCAGGATGGTCAGTTGTGCAAGGTAGGATTGGCTTAACCCCGCACAACCCAGACCTGGTACCATGCCAGTATTTCTCACCTAGCCTTCACTATGTCAACTTATTGAGAAGACAGTACCAATAGCATTTTATTAACGAGGTCATATTGTTACCAAATACCAACAGTTGACAGCACACAAAAGAGGTTGCTCAATTCCCCCGCAATATCTAATTGGGAATGATTGCCGTCGGCATGCAGTCACTTGGGGTTCAGGAAACTCAGATGATGTCACTTCCAAGCTCCGATGAGGTCACCCCTAGGGCAGCCCTTCTGATGATCTCACTTCCTCCCGCAAAGTTCAAACTCACTGGAACTCAATGTCTCGTTGCTGAGCATGATAATCCATGGGATCTTTCTTCATTGTAGATCACGTTCTTGGTGTCTCATGTCCAATGCTACCCATTTCCCAGGGTTTTCTGACACGTGTACAATTAGGCACATTGTTGCCAGCAAACAAAGTCTGTAACTGATCAAGTGCAGTCAAGAAGAATTGACGCTTTGTCCCCAACACCAGTACACACCATGCTGGCATGGCAACCAACCTCGCTGAAGAGTAACCAACAACACTGGCTGCAATAGTCCACCGAGACTGTCTTTCCCAAAAAGAGAGCTCCATGCCATCAAATTTAGTTCCGATGCCAATTGCTAAAGTGCTCATAAAAACGTTAAGTAGACTTGACGTACCGCAGGGCTCAGGAGATCGGCCTCCTCCAGTTCCTCCACCAAACTCCATGGGAAAATGAATATCCTACTGTCCTTGTGCTCGGGAACTGCAGAGACCATTTCTAATTGACATAATTTTTCATGAATTGAACCATAAAGCACAAATAAGTGATACTTATGAATTATTTGCCAAGTGTATCTATAATTAATCGTCTTTTTTTCTCTTCTGCACAGCCAAAGCACACTCTGCCGTTCAATTTTAAAAATGCCTTTGTCAGCAGATGATAATGGATGGCACACTTTTTCAGCATGACTGGTACTTGAGTTTTCTTCCCCAGTTCCTCCTCTGTAGGTCAAAAACTTATTTGGAAATGTGCAGAGTGTTGTTGGCCACGGGAATCATAGAATCATAGAATTTACAGTGCAGAAGGAGGCCATTCAGCCCATCGAGTCTGCACCGGCCCTTTTTTTTGGAAAGAGCACCCTACCTAAGCCCCAACCCCCACCATATCCCCATAACCCAGCAACCCCACCCAATCTTTTTGGACACTAAGGACAATTTAGCATGGCCAATCCACCAAGCCTGCACAGCAGCACAGTAGCATTGTGGATAGCACAATTGCTTCACAGCTCCAGGGTCCCAGGTTCGATTCCGGCTTGGGTCACTGTCTGTGCGGAGTCTGCACATCCTCCCCGTGTGTGCGTGGGTTTCCTCCGGGTGCTCCGGTTTCCTCCCACAGTCCAAAGATGTGCAGGTTAGGTGGATTGGCCATGATAAATTGCCCTTAGTGTCCAAAATTACCTTTAGTGTTGGGTGGGGTTACTGGGTTATGGGGATAGGGTGGAGGTGTTGACCTTGGGTAGGGTGCTCTTTCTAAGAGCCAGTGCAGACTCGATGGGCTGAATGGCCTCCTTTTGCACTGTAAATTCTGTAAATCTTTGGACTGTGGGAGGAAACCCAAGCACACACGGGGAGAATGTGCAGACTCCGCGCAGACAGTGACCCAAGCTGGGAATCGAACCTGGGACCCTGACACTGTGAAGCAACTGCGCTAACCACTGTCCTACCGTCCCACCCCCCACAAAGTCAGTTTCAGGAGTGGGATTCGAACCCACGTCTCCAGAGGAGACTGCAAACTGAACTGTCTTAGACCACTCGGCCATCTCTTACCTCAAGGCTACAACGCGGAATCACAGAATTGTTGCAGCGCCGAAAGTGGCCACTCAGCCCATTGTGTCTGCCTAGCTCTCCAAATGAGCATCCCATGATTTAGTGCCATTTCTCTGCCTTTTCCCCACGCCCCTGCACATTGGGCAGAGTCTCACCAGAATTTGGCAAAGCGTCAGGCTGGAACAGAAAACTGCCGAGTAACTCTCCAGTTTCACAGACCATTTTCTCATAGAACCATGAGTCTCTTTGCCAAAAACAAAGGCGTGGTTTACACCATCATCCTGGCGGGACAGGGCATCATAGATCTGGGAACCGGCTCCAAAGAGCCTGGCTCCACCACACTTTCAGGAAGTGCACTCCAGATCCAAAACACTCACTGGATGAAAAGGTTTTTTCATCACTCACAGGCGGAATCTTACCAAAATATGGCAAAGTGTCAGTTCCGATGAGAAAAACAGTGCGGATCCCACCGACAGTGTTGGTGGGAAATCTCACAGAATATTGAGCCTCTTAAGCAGAAATGTTTCTCTCCACGTGAATCACATCACATTCTTGGCAACCTCCCGCTGATTCACTCACCTGGGGAAAACCTAATCCCTGGAATCGGTGGGGAACTTCGCAAAAAATGAATGACGTTCTTCACATGGCCAGGTAGGTCTGCCACCTGCAGTCCCTCACTGCAACCTCTCATCGACCCATCTTACCTCCAAGGTGATCGCTCACCCAGCCACCTTGCGGGTTACCCACCTGCCACAAGGTCCTCTTTACCCGCCCCCCCCCCCCCAACATCCCAATGGAGCTCCGCTCCTTAGATCCCTGCTCCCAATCTAGCCCCATGCATGCCAATCCTCAACCACGTGACCTGGCAGGACTACCATCTGCACTCTCCCAGGGGCAGGGGCTGTTTAGCACAGGGCTAAATTTCTGGCTTTGAAAGCAGACCAAGCAGGCCAGCAGCACGGTTCTATTCCCGTAGCAGCCTTCCCGAACAGGCGCCGGAATGTGGCGACTAGGGGTTTTTCACAGTAACTTCATTTGAAGCCTACTCGTGACAATAAGCGATTTTCATTTCATTTCATTTCCCCATCTGCCCCCTGCAAGTCAAACCCAAGCACAACCGGTGTGAAAGGGCACAACTCTCTGGAGTCCTGCGGGAGCTCTGCACTCTCAGAGACCCCCCTCCCCTTGAGGAAAGAGACCTTGAGCTTGCCGGAGTGGGGGCAGCGAGCAAAAATGAGAACACTCAGGACACACAATCATTCCTCAAGTTTCACGTGAGTAAATATCCTGCTTCATTTACCCCTGTGACGCACTAATGTCAACATTCCCCCCCATACAGAGCAGTCAAACGAACAGCCCGGACCATCCCCATGCCTCCTGGTTACCACAGGCCCAAGCAGTTCAGAGAGGGGTTCTCGGACATCACCATAGAAGAGGCAATGCAGATGCCAGCCACACCCTCCACTAGCACAGATACTCTCACCTCAGTGGGATTAACCAGTAGGCAGGCTCAGGGCCACTCATTGGTGAGCACCTCACAGATGATAGTTCACAGCAGATGGAGGTTGGGACGTCCCAGGGATCCGGCACTTGGAGAGATGCCGGAAAGTTGAATCTGCTGTGCCCCTGGCCGATAACGTACCCTGGGTCCGATCATCCCAGAGCTGCTGGAACTACAGAGGCTGAGTCGTGAGCATCAGGAAGAGATGACAGCCTCCCTCTTCCTCAGAGTGCAAGGCCAACTGAAGGAGTCCCATCGTGTCCTGTCTGAGGAGATGGTGCCGTCACGCCCACACAATAAGACCAACACTGCGATTGTGGCATCTGCAGTGGACACGCCTTGGTGCAGGATGTACACCCCAAGGTTCCTTGGACACACCTACAGCCCAACACAGGGAGGAAGGAAGTACTGCAACTCCCATGCTGCCTGAAAGCAAGGCTGGACCCTCAAAGTCCAGTCCACCCAGGGGATACCCGCCAAGGTAATCTCAGCCAACAGGGTGTGGAAGGCAGCAGACAGCCTCAGCGTCAGCTGTGGAACCTCAGTCCAATCACTTGCTCAACCAGCACACATGATGCATGAGCCTTGTTGTGGTGAGTCTCCATAGGAGTGGCCTTCACACTGGTGTCATCAGCCACTTCTTCAGGTATTCCTTGTCCCCGAGGATCCATCCATCCAGCTGCTGCTCTCATAAAAGCTTCAGGGATCTGAGAACGCCCAAGATGTAGCTTGGACCCAGTGGCATAGTGGTTAGTTCTGATGTCTTACAGCACCAGGGACCCAGGTTTGATTCGAACCGTTGGCAACTGTGTGGAGTTTGCACATTCTCCCGGTCTCCGCGTGGATTTCATCCAGGTACTCCAGGTTCCGCCCACAGTCCAAGGAGGTGCAAGAGAGGTGGGTTGGCCATGATAAATTGCTCCTTAATGTCCAAAGGCAGGGTGCTCTTTCAGAGCGTCGGTGCAGTCTCGATGGACTGAATGGCCTCCGACTGCCATTCTATGAACTGCCCTGGATGCTCCTCAGGAAACGGGCACACATCTGCATTATGCGCCTCACACGTTCACAAATGAGTTGGACGCTGAGGGAACGGAATCCCATGTGGTTCATGAATGGCGACACATGATGCCTTGGAGACGTCAGAGTCATGTGGGTGCAGTCTGCACTTGGGACATGCCTGCTAAACAGGTGAAGCCCATGACCATGGTGTCCTGGTCTCAGTCCAAGTCGATATGCATGTGGGCCCTCGCAGAAAGGGCATCTGTAACCTCCCTTACGTAGCTGACTGGGAGCTACCACACAGATCACTGTAGCTGCTTTGAAACGAGCCACTTGCATAGAGGTTCAGAGCAGCAGTGCGTTTAAAGGCCTCAGGTAGTGAATGTCCTTCCATTGCCGGTAGTGTCTCCTACGGGACTCCACTCTCCATGGTGCTGCTCCAGGAACAGCCCATCCACCCCCTCCTCTGGAGGACGGTGGTCCTGGCCGTGTGCAACGGCAGGTGTCTGTCTCCATTGCTGCTCAGTCGCTGCTCAGTCACTATGAGTAGAAAAGCCAACTCGACATGCTCCATGATTCTCCAGAATTACACACTGGGAAGGAGAGAATACCAAAATGAGGTGAGGATTCCAGGCAGAGCCTGATCCTCAGCCCCCCCCTCCTCTGGGTTCAGAAGGGCCTGTCATGGGACCCCCCTCCCCAGGACCTCACAGTTGCCCTCAGTGCTGACCCTTATCTGTGCCCCCCACGTCCTCTCCGGCACACCCTGAGCAGTGAAGAGCCTGGAGAATCATTGCTGACTGAGCTCTCGCCTCCGACATCCCCTCGGAGGAGAGGCCACCAGGTTCACCCTGTGAACATTCCGTGAGGGGCGAGGTCGGGAGAGAGTGTTCGCTAATGACATGCTCAACTATTAAAATGAGGTTTCCGGGTTTCATGGGGTGATTTGTATTCCTCCGCGTGGGATTGTGGGGGGGGGGGTGAGAAACGGGAATTGCAAATCCCAATCCTGCTGGAGAGATTCTTGTTTTTCGATTCTCTCCAGATTTTGAGCCCGCTCTGCATTTCTCACTGACGGCTGGTCCCCTGGGACCCCGCCCACATTTGCTTCTTTTGCAAAATCTGTGCCCTCTCATTCTTGATATTGTTTTTACAAGCAGGAACAGTTTCTCCCCATCTACTCTGTCCAGCCCCTCATGATATTAAGAGGTTAACGTGGAAGGAGGGGAGTGGGGTTTGGGGGGGGGGGGGGGGGGGGGGGGGGAGACATATATAAACAGTTAAAACATTTCCTTTTTTCAACCATGTTTAAAGCTAGCCAAAAAAATATGAGATGGCTGAGAAAGTTGTGGAAAGTTACTAGCACCAATCACATCTCCCCAAGGGGGTCGCACAGCGTTAGGCTGCTTAGCGACGGGCCCAGGGAATTAACTTGCTAATTGTGAGGTGAAGGTCCAGTTAGATCGTGTTTTGTTGTCTGTCTACATGCAGACAAACACACAAACATTTCTGGCGCAAGATTCCGCCAATATCCATTCTGCAGATATCCGGTGGCTAGGTCTTGCTCAGCAGAAGGGTCGACTAACACACTTACTCTCTAGTGCCTTTAACAGAATCAAACGTACCGAGAGCTCCATATGGACGTGACCAAACAAAATTCGGCACCATCCCACAGAAGACGACATCCGGTCGGTCAGGTCACAAAAAAACACCTGAAGAGCATCATAGAGAAAGCAAGGGAAATGGAGGCAGGCGACATGGACAGCTTGGGCCGAAGGGCCCGTTTTCAACCTCTGACTCTATGAGAGGTTTCGGGGGAGGGGGGGAATTTCAGGGTTAAGGTTCCAGGAAACTGAAGGCCCAGCCACCAATGGTGGAACGATTAAAACCAGGGATGCTGAAGGGTCAGAATTATAGACCTCGGCTGGGCGGTGGGTCCCGGCGGGACGGAGTGGCGTGTCCCGGCGGGACGGAGTGGCGTGTCCCGGCGGGACGGAGTGGCGTGAACCACTTCGGCGTCGGGCCGCCCCAAAAGTGCGGAATCCTCTGAACTTTCAGGGGCTAGGCCCGCCCCGGAGTGGTTTGCACCCCAGCGTGTGCTGGCGTCACCCCCCGCCCCCACGTGGGCAGAGGGATTTACTTCTGCACCAGGAATGGCGGACCAGTACAGCCTCCGGTGCGGAAGGATAGAGTGCCCCACGGCACAGGCCTGCCCGTGGGTCGGTGGGCCCCGATCTCCGGCCAGGCCACCGTAGGGGCAGCTCGCGGGGCCAGACCCACCCCCCCCCCCCCCAAAGAATCCCGGAGGCCGCCCGCGCCGCCATGTCCCGCCGGTAAGGGACCTACTCCAATTCACGCCGGCGGGGCTGGCAACGAACGGGCGGGACTTCAGCCCTTCACGGGCCTGAGAATTCGGGGAGCCCCGGGGCCCATTGAGTCGCGCCGGTCCTCGCCATTCTCCGAGGCGGGCAGCCCAACACACACCGGGCCGATTTTTGGGGCGGGAGAATTTGGAGGACAGCGGGGGGCGGGATTCACGCTGACCCCCGGCGATTCTCCGACCTGGCGGGGGGTCGGAGAATCCCGTCCGAGGTGTAGGTGGATGAGATTGCAAATCATGGAACATAATCCAAATGGCGCATCAAACTGAAACAGGCCGTTCTTTCCCTCACCCACACTGCGAAAGTCTCACAATTTACTGTTATTTTTTTTTATTTCCCTTCCAATGTTAGGCTCTACTTTGCAGGCAAGCAATTACTTTGAAAAAATAAAACCGAGTCCCTTGCCTGCAGAGCCAGTATTCTTGCTAACCCCTGAAGCATTTTGCCTCTTGTTTACCGATGCTGAAGTCACAGAGAGGACAAGGGCCAGAGTAAATTCTGGCCCACGTATAGGAAATAACCTTCCTAACCAGATGATGCATTTGCAACTTGGTGCCAGTGTGAAAGTAAGAACTCAACAAGGGCCTGTCAAATTTAATTCCTCTGGCATCAGACAAGACTTCTGCTGTCTCCAGCCTATCATTTGAGGCTTTAATCGGGAATACGCTAGTGCCTGTTACAAAACATGGAGTGGATCACAACACATGGAGTGGATCAATAGATTTTACTACATGTGTCAGATGCAAAACATGGATTGGATCTAGGTTGCTACTAATTTAAAGTGCAAAACATGGACTGGATCAATAAGCTATGACAAATGTAAGGTACAGAACATGGAGTGGATCAATGCACCACATCAAAGGTCTTCGAAAATAGTGTTCCAAACAGAGACCTTTGCCTGATTGGGTAACACAGCAGGATATTGTGATAGTGGCTTCATAACTTTCCATTAAGGATGGAATATTGGGGCAGCATGGTGGCGCAGTGGTTAGTACTGCTGCCTCACGGCGCCAAGGTCCCAGGTTTGATCCCGTCTCTGGGTCACTGTCCGTGTGGAGTTTGCACATTCTCCCCGGGTTTGCATGGGTTTCGCCCCCCACAACCCAAAGATGTGCAGGGTAGGTGGATTGGCCACGCTAAATTGCCCTTAAGTGGAAAAAATGAATTGGGTTCTCGATATTTATTCAAAAGGAGGATGAAATATCATTGAGATTTCACCTGGAAATTTCCATTATTTGCTTCCGGCAGGCTAGGCTTTCCTGGCACCTGGATGGTTTAGCTCAGTAGGCTAGACAGCTGGTTTGTGATGCAGAACCAGGCCAGCAGCGCGGGTTCAATTCCCACACCAGCTGAGAATTCTGAATTCTCCCTCTGTGTACCCAAACAGGGGCCGGAATGTGGCGACTAGAGGCTTTTCACAGTAACTTCATTGCAGTGTTGATGTAAGCCTACTTGTGACAATAAAGGTTATTTATTTTTATTTTATTTATTTATAATTAGCATTAAAAATCAGCTTTGAAATGTGGAATGGACGAATCCTGCCTATATGGGCATATGTGGGCATGGACTAGTTCAGTATGAAGGCAATGCAATGCAACTTCCTACATCTCTATCTATCACCCACACTGCCACACACTCTTTTCCAGGTCAGAGGGTAGCCATCAGGTGATTAGCTTGCAGCCTTCAGGCCCACCGTGGAACCTTGGGAAAGTTTCCCTCTGATTTTCTGTGCTTCCTTGTGAGAAAGTATGTGACTATGGACTAAGCAAAAAAAAATTCAAACTGAGCTTTTAATGGCAAAACTGAATTGCCACTGTGTGGTCTTCACCGCCAGGTTGCCAGTTAATCACTGGAGAATATAAGAACATAAGATCTAGGAGCAGGAGTAGGCCATCTGGCCCCTCGAGCCTGCTCCACCATTCAATAAGATCATGGCTAGTCTTTTTGTGGATTCCGCTCAACTTACCCGCCCGCTCTCCGTAACCTTTTATTCCTTTACTGTTGAAAAATCTATCTACCTTTGCCTTAAAAACATGTAACGAGGTAGCCTCAACTGCTTCACAGGGCAGGGAATTCCACAGATTCACAACCTTTTGGGTGAAGAAGTTCCTCCTCAACTCAGTCCTAAATCTGCTCCCCCTTATTTTGAGGCCATGCCCCCTAGTACTACTTTCACCCGCCAGTGGAAACAACATCCCTGCTTCCACCCTCCTAAATTCCACCATTCTTCTAAATTCCAATGAGTATAGTCCCAGTTTACATAGTTTCTCCTCATAAGCTATTCTCAACTTCAGAATCAACCGAGTGAATCTCCTCTGCACCCCCTCCAATGCCAATACATCCTTTCTCAAGTAAAGATACCAAAACTGTACACAGTACTCCAGGTGTGGCCTCACCTATACAGCTGTAACATCACATCCCTGTTTTTAACCCCATCCCTCTAGTCCATAATACTCCATTTTGCTATAATTTCCACCAAAATGGATAACCTCACATTTATCAACATCGTACTCCATCTCCCAGACCATTGCCGACTCACGTAAAACTATCTATATCCCTCTGCAGACTTTCAGTGTCCTCTGTACACTTGACTCTACCACTCACCTTAGTGTCATCTGTGAACTCTGACACATTACACTTAATCCCCAACTCCAGGTCATCTATGTAAATTGTAAATGATTGCGGACCCAACACTCAATCCTGAGGAATGCCTGTAGCTACAGATTGCCAACCAGAAAAACACCCATTTATCCCCACTCTTTGCTTTCTGTTAGTTAACCAATTCTCTGTCCATGCTAATACATTATCTGTAACACCATGCAATTTATCTTATGCAGCAGCCTTTTGTGCGTCACCTTGTTGAATGCCTTCTTGAAACCCAGATACACCACATCCACCGGTTCCCCATTGTCCACCACGCTCATAATGTCCTCAAAGAATTAGTAAGCTTGACCACCATTTGCAATGCACAAGTCAGTAATGTAATGAAGTATTCTCTACTTGCCTGGGTGACTGAAGCTCCAATCCTATCTCCTTCTTCGACAGTTACATGGAATAGAGGAGGATTTGTTTCCATTCCATTTCAATGGGTTCTGAGATAGCTGATAAGCCCAGTACAGGATCTTCAGGCACGGCCACGCGCAGGGCAGGTGGTGGTTGAAGGATTGAGTAAATGAGTTGTGAGGACGTTTGTGCCCTCTCTCCGACATCTTGACTTCACTCTGCATGTTCTCACAAATTTTCTTGATTTTTTTTGTTGCCTTTCTGAATGAACCTACTCCATTTTGGGCTCTCACAGGCCAAGAACTTTCATAAGTCAGAAAGGATGCTCGACCTGTTCAGAAGCACTTTGAAGGTTTGAATGGCTTTGAGCTCCAGTGACACTCAGAAGCTCGACACCATCCAGGACAAAGCAGCCTGCTTGACCAGCACCTCATTAAACATTCATTTCCTCCACCACCAACTCACAATGGCAGCAGTGTTAACCATGTAAACGGTGCTCGCCAAGCCTCCGCCATCAGCACCTTCCGAAGTCCTGACTATCTCGCATTAGGTTGGCGTGTGGCTTGGAGGTGAACTTGCAGATGGTGATGTTCTCATGCATCTACTCCCCTTGTCCTACTAGGTGATAGAGGCGGCAGCTTTGGAAGGTGCTGTCAAAGGTGCAGTGGCAGGTTTCTGCAGTGTGTCTTGCAGATGGCACACACTGCTGCCACTGTGCATCAGAGATGCAAGGACTAAATATTTATTGCGATGGATGGGAAGCCAAGCAAACAGTATATATTGTCCTGGATGGTGACAAGCTTCTTGAATGTTGTTGGAGCTGCACTCATTCAGGAAAGTGGAGGATTACATTGAGACTGGTGCCTGGTACAGGCTTTGTGGAGTCAGGATGTGAGTCACTCACCACTGAACACCCAGCCTCTGATCTGCTTTTGTTAAGATTCTGGTCAACACTGACTCCCAGGATTTTGACAATTTCAATGATAATAAATGCCGTTGAATGTCATGGGTATGTGGAGAAACTCTCCTGTGGACATGGTCATTACCTGGCACTTGCACGTCACAAATGTTATTTGTCAATTATCAGCCCAAGTCTGATTGCCAACCAGGTCTTGCTGCATGTGGGCATGGACTTGTTCAGTATGAATGCAATGCAACTTCCTGCGGTGATCAGCAAACTTTTGACCTAATAATGGAGGGAAGGTCATTGATGAAGCAACTGAAAATGGATTGGGCCTAGGACACTACCCTGAGGAACTCCTGCAGTGGTGTCCTGGGGCTAAGTGGTCTCGGTGGAACCCAAATTGAGCATCAGTGAGCAGGTCATTGGTATGTTAAGGCACCCTGATTCGGATTATTCCTTGATTTTACTGATGATGAAGAGAAGATTGATGAGCTGGTAAATGGCTACACTGGATTTGTCCAGCTTTTTGTCAACAGGACATGTCTTTATTTTTCCAATTAAGGGGCAATTTAGCATGGCCAATCCTCCTATCCTGCACACCTTTGTGTTGTGGGTTGAGACCCACGCAGACACGGGAAGAATATGCAAACTCCACACGGAGTTCCCAGTGCCGGGATTGAACCCAGGTCGTTTGTGCCATGAGGCAGCAATGCTAACCATTGCACCACCGTGCCCGTGGACAGGACATACCTGGTCAATTTTTCACATTGTCAGTTGAGATGCCAACTTTGTAGCTTCGCTTGGCCAGGGCATGGCTCAGTTTGGAGCCCAGGTTTACAGCAGGGATGTTGTCAAGACCTTTGGTGTATCCAATACATTCAGCTGTTTCTTAATCCATCATGGAATGAATCAAATTAGCCGAGGACTGACCTCTGTGATTGTGGGGGCCTCAGAGGGAGTTCAAGATGGACCATTCACTCAGTATTTCCGGTTGAAAATGATTTGCGAGGGACTTCCGGTTGCGGCTATGACCAGCTAAGTCGCATGTTTGGCGGCTCCTGCTACAAAGGTGTTTTCGGGCCGATTGGAGGGCCCCAACGGCGCTGGAAGGACAAATCCCGGTGGGGGAAGGCTCCCTGAGGAGAACCAGACCAACTTTATGGTCGGTACCCGGAGTGGGGTGGTAAAGAAAGCAACAGCAGCTCCCCAAAAAAAGCGGGGGAAGAAGACCAAAATGGCGGCCGGTGGCGCACCCGAGGAATGGAGGAAATGGGCGGAGGAGCAGCAGGCCGCTCTCCTGCGCTTCTTTACGGAGCTGAAAATGGAGCTCTTGGAGTCAATGAATGCGACGACCACCAGGCTGATGGGAGCCCAGGCGACCCAAGAGGCGTCGATTCGGGAGCTGCAGCAGGAGATGACTGCGAGGGAGGAGGAGGCCACGGTCCTCGTGGGAAAGGTAGAGGTGCACGAGGCACTCCACCTGAAATGGCAGAGCCGTTTTGAGGAGCTGGATACCCGAATGAGGCGGAAGAACCTGAGGATCTTGGGCCTGGCAGAAGGCCTGGAGGGGTCAGACCTCCCGGGATACGTAGCAGAAATGCTGAGCTCCCTGATGGGGGCTGGGGCCGTCCCTTCGCCCCTGGAGCTGGAAGAGGCCTACAGGGTCATGGCTAGGAAGCCAAGAGCAAATGAGCCCCCGAGGGCGGTGCTGGTGCGGTTCCAGCGACTCAGCGATCGTGAGAGAGTGCTGGAGTGGGCCAAGAGGGAAAGGAGCAGCAAGTGGGAGAATTCGACGGTGAGGGTCTACCAGGACTGGAGTGCGGAGGTGGCAAAGCGGCGGGCCCGGTACAACCGGACGAAGGCGGTGCTACATGCAAAACGGATCAGGTTCGGAATGCTGCAGCCAGCGCGCTTGTGGGTCACCTACAAGAACCAACACCACTATTTTGAGTCCCCAGAGGAGGCGTGGGCCTTTGTACAGGAAGAGAAACTGGACTCGAATTAGACCCAGGGGATACTTGGCGGCCGTAGCCGCTCGGGTACTTTCAGCTGAACAAGCGGTTTTTTTTCGGCTGGGTCGGAACTGGGCAACTCTTATTGGAACGGTTTCCTTTTTTTTCTTCTTTCTTTGTTTGGATCCTGAACTCTTGCTTTGGGTTTTTCTTCTGATGTTTTTTCCCCCCTTTGCCAACTTCCCTTAGTTATTGTTATTGTGGTTATTCATGGTTATTTATGGTTATTTATATTGTTTGGTAGAGGGCGACTGTTAAGTACATTGTTATTTGTTATCTATCTGTTATTTATAATGTTAAGTTGGGGAGGCGGGACGGGGGGGAGAGCAGATCGGGGATATGGGCTCCTAGGGGGGGGTTCTTTACAGGCATGGACGGGGACGGGGGTGGAACTGAAGATGGCGGGGTGGGGTGTGGCAGGGCGAAAGCGCGGGCTTTCCTCTGTTTTCCCGCGCGCGGGGGCAGAGGAGTGGGGAGGGGAGGAGCGCGGGGCGTGGCTAGCAATGGCGACCTTTCCCGCGTTGGAGCGGGGCCAGGGAGGAGTGGCAAGGGGGGGGAGGCCCCCCCCCCCACCCCGAGCCAGGAGGAGTCGGAGTGTGGCAGGAGCAGCCGGGTCAGCGTAAACCAGCTGACTTACGGGAGTACGATGGAGGGTACATCACGGCTAGGAGGGGGTCCTAGCCTGGGGGGGGGGGGGGGGGGGGGGGG